>NC_092136.1:16498294-17120044 GCF_043159975.1 Macaca nemestrina
TGAATGGCATAGGATTCATGCTGTGAAGTGCACGTGTTGTCCTCAGAGAAGTGCAGTTGGAATGTATCAGATTGTCTGTTCATCTCTTTCCAATGGAATTGCCCTAACCTCTTTCCAAGGACATGGGTCCATTGGAGCATCATGTCCTTATAATGGAACTCTTTCCTCCAGGCCACTGGCTGGCCCAGGAGACCTACTAAACCCATGTCAAGCCAGTGAATTTCTTTTGGAAGTGATTACCATCATGAACGGAGGAGATGTGAATCTGAGAGCTGTTGGCAGTGGTTACTTTCCACCACTTGGACCAGGAAGCCAAGAAGCTTGTCTGCAGCAAGTGTGAAAAGTGAGATGCCAGGAAAAAGAAGTCAAGTTTATAAATTCAGAAAAAACTTCCTGGATAGAACTGTCATAGTACTCCAGTGACTGAGGTATATAGGTTCCCTGATAAAATGGCCATATATGTTATATTCACAATTATATCCCCAGCAGTAGTACAGTAGGCATTTTATAATTATTTGTTCCATGAATAAATAAATAGGGTCTCAAGTGGAAGACACAGTTAAATGAAAAAAAGGGGCAGCTGTTCTGAATTATTTTGATCTTGGAAGGTTTTATATTTCATGTAGGATTATAATTGACTGACATTGTTGATTTCATCATTTCGACTTGGAAACTTTTGCTCTGAAAAATATGGCAGGAGTTCATTTGGGTGGATTAGATAATCATCAAAGTTACTTGAAAAGCTTGTGTAAATGTCAGGTTCTGGATACCAGCCTGTGGAAATTCTGATTCAGTTAGTCTGGGGTTGGGTTCCAGAGACTGCATTTTTCAAAGTGTTTCCTGGGTGATTCTGCCGAATAGCCATGTTCTTAGAGTTCCACAAATCCCCATACCCTGTGGCTCACTCATCTCCCAGTTCTAAGCTATTTATTGCATTGAGTATTTAGGTAACATCAATTTGTCATTTATTCAGTGACTATTTGTTATCAAATATATGTAAAATACATCACAAATTGATGGCTTGTTCTGCTTTCAAAAATTCCTAATAGAAAAGCAGTGACTACCTTTCTTAAATTAACAATAAAGCAATGTTTTCTTCATAGTCGGAAGTTTTATGGTATCATCTCTTCACAATGTAAGTAAAGTATGTGTGAAGTCACAAATTCTATACAATGAGAGAACAACTTGGTTTTACAAAAAAGCTATTCTTATCACCCTAAATAGGAGTCATTTAACCTGACCTATTTTGTCTGCTTCTCAGAGAGGTGGGGCATGGATTTAGTCCAAGATAAACCAGAAACTGTAACTTTTATCATAAAGGTCAAATGCACCACTGTGAATTGTGAGCTGAATTTCAAATTTCGATTTGTGTCTGGTGATCTTGGAGGCGATGGTACTGTTGACTGCCTTTTCAGAGTGGTGGTGACTGTATTGGGATATGGCAGACATTGATCTAAACACCTTGAGTTCTAGTCTCCTTACTGAGCAGCTGGATGCCCTACAAAGTTATTTCTCCTTTCTGGGTCTCCATATCTTTATCTTCCATTGAGACATTGATTCCAATGAAGTTGTTCTCAAGCTAGAGGACTTGGAAATAATAAAAAAAAAAAATACTGAATTAGAAGTCAAAAGCAGTCACTTTGGATGCTCATTTGGAGTCAAGATATTCGAAACAACAAACACAAAAATTGAGTATGAAAATTGCATGTCAGAACTTGATAACAAGGATGATAATCTTAATAGACACTTTATTTTTACAATTTCAATGAAAATGGATTTTTTCTTAGAGTTGTTGAGATGCTAAGTTAAGAAACAATATATCTGAAGTTTCTTCCAGCCATGTTTGATTTTCCAGCTATGTCAAGTTCTTCAGAATGGGGCCAGGAGCCTGGCTGCTACCAGATCATCTTCAGGCAATCGGTCTTCTCCTGTTGACTATAGATAAAGTATACTTCTGAATTCTCCCTACTAGATATAAAGATTAGGTCTACAGATAACATGATGTTTAAGAACTCCGATCTCCTGAGAACATATAATGTGCCAAATATCCTGCTAGGAATTATGGGGAGGTATACAAGAAAGGGAGAGTGTGTGGTCTCTGCCCACCTGTGGTTTGCCATCTGCCACCCTCTTGCATTTTCCGGGTTCCTACAACTTGCCAGGAACTAGACTACGTGTAGCGTCATACAGAGTCTACTCCTTTTGCCTGGACTGCCCCACACACCTGGCCTTCTTGGAAACCCCCTGGTCATTTTTCAAAACTCAGTTTTACATATCACTTTTATCTTATAATGATCACTCTTGGTAGGGCTAGAACTCCTTTGTACTCTTACTGTACTTGGGTATGGTGCAACTATAGCTCTTGTCATACCTCATTTGCCTCTTTCCTCCACTAGACCATGAATTCCTTATTTCTCAGTTTCCCAAATCTGCCACTAACTAGTGCTCAATACTTCATTATAGAGGGAATCAATGTGTCAATGGCTAACTAAAACCCAAAGATGTTCAAATTCTATTCTGTCATCGATTCTCTGAGATGGAGGAGGCTGGGTGGGTGGGTGCAAGTTTCAGTTAAAATAACTCCTAGCTTCCCTTCCCTTTCATTTTAGCAATGCCAGGCCTGATGTCTCCTTTCAGCATCATCCCTGATTATTCTCTCCTTCCCTAATTAGAAGCATCCTTAAGTATTTCATTCTAGGTGCATACTTTTTTATTTTTTGGATGTGCTGTTTTCAGTCTTGTGTCATCAGCATCATCTGATGTTGATGATCTGATGATAATTGCAGAGCCTGCAAAACAAATTCTCACAGAAGGGAAAAGGTGCTTTCTGAAGGTCTAATGAACCCTTCAGGTGACAAGATAAAGTCACAAACCTCCCTTTCACGCCTCTGCACACTGAGGCTCAATAACACATTCAGCTCTGTGGTTGATTTGCTGATTCTTGTAGTTGTTGTTTTTACTGCATAACCTATAGTTCTAAAATGTTAAATGCAATTTCTGCAGCTGTCTTCATAGCGGACCTGTAGCCTCGTTTTACAAACGAGATTCAGAATGGACAGGGACCCGTTCAAAGTTCCACAGCTGGAAAGTGACTGGCAATCTGACATATTTGGATGTAGCTTTTTGACTGATGTTCTTTCTAATTTGGCACAGTGTCACTCAGCTATGACTAGCTTTATTGGATGTTTATTTGTTGTCAAGCTGCATCCAAATGAGCCTTTCCTCTCTGTTTGGATATTTCGTAAGGAAATCTCTTTTCAATTCCTGACCTGTTCTCTATGGTCTGGATCTAAAATGGAGGAGTTGAACACTAAGGATCACTCAGCCCCTTCCTTTCATCAAATATGGAACTAAACGCTTACTGTGCCCCCAGAGATGTATTAGGCCCTTTAGGAGATATAAAGTTAAATAGGCTAGTTTTGCTTTCAGAGAGCTCATACTCTATAATGGGAACAAAATAACTTCAGAATTCGCGATGATTATACAAAGCAGCATGTTAACACTGCCATAAGAATGTCTATGTGATCCAAAACAGGGAGTTGAAGGCAGAAGAATGGTCATTTGCTTGACATGGTCAATGAAGGCTTCATAAAGGAGATAACAATGAATTAGACCATGAAAGATTGAGAAACTTTCCAATGACATTGGTCAGGGGAAGACGTGTGGGCAGAGGTAACAAGATAAACAAAGACCTCCATTTGCGAAGATACAGAGCATGAACAGGAATGAGAAATGTTTCGAATTTCTGGATTACAGCATGAATTAAAGCTGTAATTGGAGATAAAGTGAGAATTATAATGTTAGCACTGGATTGCAGAAAGCTTTGAATGCCAAGTTTAGGTAATTGGATTTTAATATTCTTAGAGATTTTGTAACCTCTTTCTTTTCCTTCCTTCCTTCCTTCCTTCCTTCCTTCCTTCCTTCCTTCCTTCCTTCCTTCCTTCCTTCCTTCCTTCCTTCCTTCCTTCCTTCCTTCCTTCCTTCCTTCCTTTCCTTCTTCCTTTCCTTTCCTTTCCTTTCTTCTTTCCTTTCCTTCTTTCCTTTTCTTTCCTCTCTCTCTTTCTTTTCTTGACAGAGTTTCGCTCTTGTTGCCCAGGCTGGAGTGCAATGGTGTGATCTTGGCTCACCACAACCTCCGCCTCCCAGGTTCAAGCAGTTCTCCCACCTCACCTCCCGAGTTGCTGGGACTACAGGCATGCGCCACCACACCCTGCTAATTTTGTATTTTTAGTAGAGATGGGGTTTCTCCTTGTTGGTCAGGCTGGTCTCAAACCCCCAACCACTAGTGATCCATCCACCTCGGCCTCCCAAAGTGCTGTAATCACAAAGTGCTGGGATTACAAGCATGAGCCACCACGCCTGGTGAGATTTTGAGATTTCTACAGTTTTATTTGGCAAGAGAGCCCCAGACTGTGGAGTGTTTTTAATGAGTGTTACATGAAAGGTGGATGAATTGGGCAAGACTGTGGAGGGCAGATTGGAATGGGGGAAGAACTGGAGGCAGAGAGAACAGTCAGAGGTTTGTGCAATGGATTAAGGTGAGAGGTGATGAGGACTTGAAAAAGAATGGGGGTGGTGCAAATGGAGAAGAGAGGTGCTTGACATCTACTTTTATCACTCCAACCACAAGCATCTTTCCTTAACTCTGTTGTGGAGTTTCCAATAAGTAATATTTCTTTTTCTCTCTCTCTTTCTTCCTTCCTTCCTTTCTTTTCCTTTTCTTTCTCTCTCTCTCTCTTTCTTTCTTTCTCTCTCTCTCTTTCTTTCTCTTTCCTTTCCTTTTTTTTCTTTTTTGACAGACTGTCACTCTGTCACCCAGGCTGCAGTGCAGTGGCACAGTCTTGGCTCACTGCAACTTCTGTCTCCTAGGTTCAAACAATTCTCCTGCCTCAGCCCCCCGAGTAGCTGGAACTACAGGCGTGTATCACCACATTCAGCTAATTTTTTGTGTGTTTTTAGTAGAGATGGGGTCTAACCATGTTGGCCAGGCTGGTCTCAAACTTCTGACTTCAAGTGATCCATCTGCCTCGACCTCCCAAAGTGCTGGGATTACAGGTGTGAGCCACCACACCTGGCCTCAGTAAGTAATATTTCTAGTGGAAGCTTCATTTGGTACAATTATACCTGCAAAATATTCACTTATTCCTTTCCAGCTTCCACTGAGGCAAACAGAGAATGCCTTACCCTGAGAAAGTTGTGCAGATCCCTATCTCTTTGTCTTATAGATGGTTAGAGAATATAAATGGATGGAAATCATCTACCAACCACCCTGTTTTTTAACAGAATAGCACCTGCATGAAAGAAGAGACTGCATTGGAGACTAGGCTTGGGCGTGATTAGGGTTGGGAATGCTAGAAAGAGCCTCTGATTGAGAGTCATAGGATGGAAGTTTTGTAATGGCTGTGTCTCTACCTAACTGTGGCTTTGGCAAGACATTCATCCTTTCTAAGCTTCAGTATCCACCCAGATCCAGTGATGGAGTTCAGGGGTTCAGGGGTTTTTAACTTTTCTCAATGATGGAGTTTTTGGTTTAAATAAATTCTTATGAAGATTCCAAGGTATGAAACAGATACATGAAAAATGTAGTGAAGAGGCTGCAGTGAGGAGCGTGAATCCTGCTTACTCAGCCTCTGTATAAATGCTTCTGCCCCTAGTCTCTGGAGATCCATGCAGCATTGTAAGAAATTCAGCGATCATTATTAGTTGAGCTCACGTGTTCCTTTAAGGTCATTGCGGTTATACATGAGTCTCCAGGCAAAAATTACACATTGAGTTTCTAATACCTTTGTGTTCTTGAGTTTGTTCAGAAGGTGAAGTAGCTAGTGAAGCTATTTTCCTTACACAATGGCTTTCTTTTAATGCCTCAAACATCTCCAATTCGTTCACTGATAAGTCACTCCTCCAAAACATCCTTTCTCTATATTTTTACACAACTTACTGCTTTCTCATTACTTAAATCTCAAAACAAATATCTTTCCTAAGAGTCCTTCCTTTAGAAGCAGACTTGCTGGGAAGCCCCTTACTTGGATTACTGCCTTCCAAGACCCTGGAAGAGACCCCAGCAATGTGCTCACATGAACATATGTTTTTGTAAAATTTGTAAAAGACAGACATTTTATTCCAATTGAGTATATTGCTGTGTTTTTCTTTTCTTGCTTTTTCTTCCATCATCCTTTCTCTCATGTCGGCTGGGTTTTGAAAACTTTGTACCTGACTGTCCCATCAACAAAATGAGGGTAACAACAGTATCCACCTCCTAGTATTGTTGTAAGGGTTAAATATGTTTATACATGAAAGGTGCTTATAACATTGACTGGTATTCAGTAAATGGTTATGCTATTATTGTTATTATTATAGCTAAAAATGGATAAAATAGTAGACCTATCTCTGGATTCAAGTTCTGGCTGGATCATCGTAGACCATAAGTAACCACCAGTGCTAAGAATATCAAAACGGTATCAAAACAGAAAGGATCTAAACTCTTTCCCACTACAGTTGGTGTGACTAAGGCCTATGGGAATGGGGTGGCTTGTCAAAATCTCACAGCTAGTAAGGTCCTAAGACATGACCAAAGGACAGATTTTCTGTTGGAAGGTGGGCCTTTCAAGCACACCATCGCATGCTTTATCGGGAAGAAGGATGCTTGGACTAGTTACTTAGTCCCTTCTTCATTGGCGTCCCTTCTTCACTGGCCTCTAATACACACCCCAGTCTTGTGGGTTCCTATCCCTTAGGGCAGGCTAGAGAAGAATGAAGGTTTCCCAAAACAACCTGCCAAGAACAGCCTGCCAAGAAACCTCTGATACTTAGTGCTACCAAGCTGACTTTGAATAGGTTAGATACATATGTTAGAATTTGGGTGGATTTCTTTTTGAGGCTACTGCCTGACTTTAGGGTATAGCCAGACAGCACAGGCAGATCTGAATTCATACTGCAGTTATTGGAAGTTATATCTATACTTCATTACTGTACACAAAGACAAACTCCAGGCTGGGCATGGTGGCTCACTCCTGTAATTCCAGCATCTTGGGAGGTCAAGGTGGGTGGATCACTTGAGGTCAGGAGTTCGAGACCAGTCTGGCCAACATGGTGAAACCCCATCTCTACTAAAAATACACACACACACACACACACACACACACACAAAATAGCCAGGTGTGGTGACAGGCACCCGTAATCCCAGCTACTTGGGAGACTGAGACGAGAGAATTGCTTGAACCCTGGAGGCGGAGGTTGCAGTCAACTGAGATTGTGCCACTGTACTCCAGCCTGGGCCACAGAATGAGACTCCATCTCAGAAAAAATATTGCTTGGATAATACATAGGTAAGTTTCTTATAATCTTGAGTTGAAGAGAGACTTTGTAACTATAACACAAAAAATCAACATGCTATAAAAGGATTGATTAATTCATCACGTTAAAGAACAAAAACATAATGAAATGCAAAAGAAAGTCTTCTACGTCATACAAAACAAAACAAAAGAACAAAATCTCCCCATACTATACATAAAACGAAATCACAAATATCAAATTGAGGGAAAAAATTGCAATTCATATCCTAGACAAAAGGTTAATTTTCTTAATATAAAAAGAACCACTGGCGTGGTAGCTCACACCCTGTAATCACCTTTGGGAGGCCAAGGTGGGCAGATTGCTTGAGCCCAGGAATTTGAGACCAGCTTGGGCAACATGGTGAAACCTTGCCTCTACCAAAATACAAATAATTAGCTGAACATGGTGGCATGTGCCTGCAGTTCCAGCTACTGGAGGCTGAGGTGGAAGGATCACTTGAGCCTGGGAGGCAGAGGTTGCGGTGAGCCAAGGAGTCTGTCTCAAAAAATAAAAATAAAAGTAAATAAATAAATATATAAAAATAAATATATATAAATAAATAAATAGAAAGGAGCTGCCACAATTAAGACCAACAGAGAGACACCATTTCGAACCAATCACATGGGCAAAAATCCAAAAGTTTATAAAACACTTTTCTGATGAGTTTTTGAGGAAATACCTCATGAAGGACTAGTAGGAATAAAAGTTTACCACAAAGGGAGAGAATAAAGCAAATTTTATCAGTTCCTCTGAGGCACTGAGCTTTCCAATGCAAAATGGAATACGTACAAGGTTACCCATTGTTTATACTAGCAAACACCTAGAAACCAGCTAGATTTCCATCAGTACAGGATTGATCGTGTAAACTATTGTTCACTTCAACAGGAAAGTAGTATGTGGTAAAATGAGAAACTCTGGACACTGTCATGGAAATGTGTCTAGGATATATTTTTAAATAAAACAAATAAAATTCAGTACAGTATATATAGTATACTGTATTTGGCTAAGGAAGGGGGGATATAGTATAATACTGTATTTGCTTGTATTTGTGTAAGCATTTGAATGATACCCAAGCAGCTAAAGCTAAGCCATTTTTAGTTCATGCGAGGAAAGGGTGATGAGAGATTGAATGGTGTGGACAGGAACAAAGGAGAAGTGAGGAGACTTCCCAATGAGTAACACATTACAGTGCTTTGGTGAATATGTAAATAATTTACTTTTCCAAAAAGTAAAAGAAATCTCAGCAGTGGCACATACTTTTAAAGTAACTTTGAGTAAGTTATTTAAACTTCTTGAACCTCAACTTTCCTGTCTGTGAAATGGGGAAAACAGCATCTACACAGAACTTTCTTTCAATTATTCACACAAAGCAAGCTCTTTCTTGATTCCAGTCATTTTCAGGTCTGTGCCTTCTGTGTGGAATGGGCTATGGCTGGGTTCTGGAGAACTTCTGCATCTCATCATTTGACACTCCACTCTAATATGTAATATAGCATCTGTCCCACTCATTTGTCTCTGGTCTATTTCTCTTTCATTTTCTTCATAGCGTCTTATCATTAGCTGAACTTCTCTTTCTCTCTCTCTAAATTTTTTAGAACCATGCTTCATGTCCAAGACATTTTTTTAATGAATGAATAAATGTTATACTCAATGCAAACTGTGTAGAAGAGGCTCCGTTACTTTTAGCTATTTCTATCATTGGCTACATAGCAGAGGTCATACTGTACCGGGCATTATTTGCACACTTCAGTTATCCATGTTACTAGCTTGTAAGAATGTATTCATTTCTTTTTGTAATCTCAAAGTAAGACTTAATTTAGATGGATAGCATTTGGAATAAGAATTAAAGAAATTTAAAAGACTTTCTAAAAGGAAGGCCACTATCTCGCTCCCTGAATCAACCTTTTACATTTAATTAGAGCTCTGGTGTTCTCTCAGACTCATTATTGTCTTATTTTGACTTTGGTGTGAAACCAAAGAACCATGCCCTCTCTAAGATATAGGCTCAGAATAGAAACAGCCCCACAGCTTCTCCTACCTTGGCATCAGATCATGGCCCCTAATTGTTTGCATGTCTTATTATAGAGAAGAAGCTCAATTATCTCCTCCTCCTGCAGAGGCTTGGGAGATAAACTCCTTGTCTGTTTCCTCTTCTTTTATCCCTTCAAGAAAGGTAGTATCTTTGAACTTGATTTCACCTTAGGAATGGAAGGAGGGGAGAAAAACGATGCACATGTGCGCATGCGTGCACACACACATTTAAAAATTTTTGCAAATATTTTTTAACAGCTTTTTTTCTGGTTTTCTAGATGAATATTTAGAATGACATAAGGGAGTTAGACCCTTGAACATAACATGTTTCAAGTGTGCAGTGATGCAAGTTAGGTTCTCCCTAATTCACATATTACTTCCTTTGAACTCCCTGTCTCTATGCCCAAGCACAATGGGGCCCTGAGAGGCATGTTCTCATGCTTAATTTAAAATGTATATTATAATAATCTACAATTATATATAAATACATGTGTGTATGTGTGTGTGTGTGTGTGTGTGTGTGTATTTTTCAACAAAATGAGGTGGAGAGATGAACTATTTTCTATTCATTTTGCCTAATGTCAGTAGCTTCTCTACATGATTCCAGGCCCCTCAGTAGCAAATTTTGAAGTGTTCATTATTTGTTTGATTACTTCAATTTCCCACTAGACATACATAGAGTGGGATAATGAGGTAAACGAGCTGGGAGATTTATGTACAATATTAAAAACACTGTACAAGGGAATTTTAAAAGATTCTGCTTTGCACTTTGGAGCATACTAGAAATTTCTAAGGTGTGAGTTTGGAGAGGCACATGCTCTCTGCAAGATTCATTTCATCCCTAACCTTGTCTGGCAGTGTGTGTGTCTATCTGTGTTCTATTTCTTGTTTACCTGGAACATGAGGAAATAGCTCTGTGCAGGTGCTGCTTTCATGGATCAGGGAATTGTAGATGATCAAGTGACTCATTTCAGGAGAAGATATTGGAGCCAAACCTTATGATTTTCCTGCCTAAACTTTCCCAGCATGAAATAAACTGATTTCTGATCAGCCAGAGCAGAACCCAGACAGAAAATCAGTTGCGCCTGAGGCACTACTGCATTGGATTATAAAAAGTTCAAGGCAGGGAATGTGTCTTGTTCAAGTCTGCACGCTACTGTGGCATGTAGTGATCAATGAGTTGGTGGTTATTTTTTAGTATTTATAGTAACAATGCCTTAACTTTACAAAGGTCTTTGAAATGGATGGAGATCTTTCTTTCTCTCTCTTTCTTTCCTCTCTCCCTCCTTTCCCTTCCCCTTTCCTCTCTCCCTTCTTTCCTTCCTTCCCTCCCTCCCTGTCTCCCTCTCTTTCTTTCTTCTTTTCTTTTTTCTTCTTTCTTTCTCTTTCTTCTTCTTCTTTTCTTCTTCTTTTCTCCTCCTCCTCCTCCTCCTCCTCCCCTCCTCCCCTCCTCCTCCTCCTCCTCCTCCTCCTCCTCCTTCTTCTTCTTCTTCTTTTCTCTTTTTCTTTCTCTCTCTTCTCTTTTATAGAGACAGGGGCCTCACCATGTTGCCCAGGCTTATCTCAAACTAGAATTTTTCATATTTATTATCTTATTTAAAACAAATGCCAGTACTTTGAGGCTGGTTATATTATCTCTGTTTTACAGATAAGGGACTTCTCAAAGTCACAGAACAGGTAACAGTTGGTGGTTGTGAGGGCTGGCACCAGCACTTCTGTCTCTAAGTGGACACTTCTCACTTTGTCTCAATTTTAATAATTGGAAGAAAAATGAATGAATAAGATTGGATGAGTAAAAGAACTATAGCCAGGACAATTCATCAACCCTCAGGGACGGAGAAGCTAGCCTGGCAAAGTAGACCCAGACAGAAGATCCATCAGCATCCCTCTGAGAAATACAGGCTGTTGGTATTAGACTGTAAATTACAAATGTAACAGGGAGGGAAACTCATGCGTATTACACTTAGATATGCAAATAATCTGTACTTTTAATTTTTTTCTATAATTAATTTCATCTTTATTATGAGCCCACATAATGCTGAGTAGCAGGGGCTACTACACTGAGTTCAATTTGTTAAATGCAATTGCACTGTTGATCTCAAAAACTCTGTATTTCAGATACCTCTTCTCCATACACCTCTCCAGATTGGCCTCTAGAGATATGAGGAAGGGGCTTTATGAGAATTTATGATGAATGGAATGGGAGAAGTCTCTTGGATTTACATGATAGCCCTCTGGCTTCCCTGTCTGTTATGGTAACTTTATTGTCAACTTAATTGGGTCTCACCTTACTGGCTTCCTTAGCTGGTGATGTCCTGGCCTCTTCTTTAAGCACAGTCAGGAGAACAAGAACTGTGTTCTTCCCTGTCTCCAAGGTCTCACTTTGGTTCAGCTGGTGATGATAGCGTGTGTTACAAGAAGAGGTGCAGAAAGTTTTGAAAGGATCAGATATCTGCCAAGTCAGTTTATAGACAGGTCAATATAGCTAGCTGTTTAAAGCAAGCTAGACCTCAGAGTTTTCCTACTGTTAGGCTTAAGAGAGTACCTTCTATCCACCACTCCACCTTATAATATCTCTTTCCAAATTAGCTTATACTGAGTTGAGAGTTGGAAGGGAGAAGAAGTGATGAAAATTCTTTTGATTAGTCAATGAATTTAGCAGGAACGGCCAGGAGTTCTGCTAGGAAGATTTGATTAACATCATTAACAGGAATCTTGAGGAGACTTCAAAGATCAGGGACTCAGACTCCTGAAAAAAAATACCATAACTGTTCTCTCCTACCCACCATCCAACTTTGCAGGATGTTCTCTTTATAGGTGAAGTGACCTCTCTGAGTTAGACAAGCCATGAGGTACTCTGGCTCCTGGACAGTGAAGAGATACTGATTGGAAAGGAACATTTGGGTTTGACTCAGAGTTATGAATCTCAGTCTTTTAACCTATCCCAGCAAAATTTATTCCAAACCCAGAGGAAGAACAAGTGCACTATAAGAAATTAGTTAAAGCAATTAAAAATATAAATGAATATTTATTGAATACCAACCATGTGCCAGGCACTATTCTAGGTACTGAGGGAAAAACAGTGGGGCTGGAGGGAGGAGTGAGAAGGAAAAAAAACCAATAGACAAAATTGTCCAATTTTCTGGAGTTTCTATTCAGGAAGGGATGTCAGATAATAAATAACATAACTAAGTAAACTACACAGCACATTAACTAGTGATAAATTTAGAAAGAAATAAAGGAGGAAGGAGGATACAGGTAGAGTGGGGAGTAAAATTTAAGTTGGTTTGAACAGAGAATGTCTCACTGAGATGATATTTGAGCAAAAACTAAGAAGGTAAAGAAGTGAGCCATGTGGTTGGATATCTGAAAGAAGAGAATTCCAGTGAGAAGGTAGTACTGTTTCTGGTATATATTAGAAGCACAGGACGGAGATCACTAGAGTTGGAAGGTACTGTCTGGTGAGGAGAAAATCTGTAAATGAGGCCAAAGAAATAAAGGAGTAGGGGCCTTGATCTTGGAAAAGGATCTTGGTTTTTTCCCTTGAGCCCTTGAGCCCTTGAGCACAGGAGCTACCTGGTCTGATTTCAAGAATCATTTGTTTGCTGTGCTGAGAATCGACTCTCTCTACTATTCTAGGAGAAAAGTAGAAGCAGATAAACCAGTTAGGATACTGTCACAATAATTCTAGTGAGAGAGATATTAGTAGCTTGGGATTGGGTATCAGCAAGAGAGAGAGGGAGAAATAATTAGATATGGATATATTTTATAGTAGAACCACTAAATAGCATGGATTGGATATGGGGTAGAAGAAAAAAAGGAAAATTAAAGATGTCTTCAAAATTTTTGGATTAACCAGAAAAATGGAATCACTATTAAGATGTGGAAGGCTTTAGGTGCACTGGGTTGAGGGGAAGATTAGAAGTTGGTTTTTGCACATATTAATTTTGAGATGCCTATAAAACATCTAATAATTATTTGTTGAGTAGGTATTTGGAGTCTGACTTTAAGGGATAGGTCTGAGCTGGACATATAAATTTGTGAATCATCAGCACATAGGTGATTTTGAAAGACATGAAACTAGATGAGGTCATCAAGAGAGTGACTGTAGACAAAACAAAAATGTAATAACATGGCAGAGCACTTTTTAGCATCCCAGGCCTTTAAATCCAGCTCTCAGTTGGATATCTCCACTTAGGTATCTCCAGGCACCTCAAATTTAACAGGTCCAAAACTCAATGTATTATCTGACCTCTTTCAAAACTTGCTATGTGAGCACAGTACTGATATTAAGTTGAATGATTATAGTAGGCACTATTTTTTGAGTGCGTATTACATGTCTGGCATTTTGCTAAGCACTTTACATGCATTATTTAGTTTAATCCTTACAGTATCATGTGAAGTAGATATTACTATTTTCTTTCTATCACAGATAAGAAAAGGAAGGCTAGAAAGTTTGAATAAATTGCCCAGGGACACACGACTAGTAAGTGATGAAGTTTGATGGTAATCCCAGGTCTCTTGAATCCAGACCTTATATTTATAACAACTGTCATAAAGTATCTTGATATTCATGAAGAGTAAGTCTAGAGACTTTCTTAAATTTTTAATTTTGTAACTTGTTTTGCATTATGGGGTTCTTTGATAATCTGATGAGAGCTATAGATAATTCCCCTGGAAATATGCACATATGGAAAGAGATCTAACACTTTGTGTTCAATTCCAAGGTTCAATAGATGCCTTCAGATCCATCCATGGACCTTGTCCACTTAAATATCAGTGGGACCTCCACAAAAACTTTCTGCCTTATGTTCCCCATAATTTCTCTCATAAATGGCACTTTCTCTTTTAGTAACTTACGGAAAAATTTAAGTGACCTTTTTTAGGCTTTCATTTATTTATTTTAAAAGATATATATTCAGACAGGTAAATACTATAGACTTGTAGAAACCTCATTTCTATCTCTATTCTTATCTACTTCATCCCATCCCCCAAACCTCATATTGAAAATGATGTAGGACTTTTCCTTAGTTCAGCTAAAGATGGGGTCCTTGTCCCATGGCCAAGAAAATTTAGGCTTGCAGACAATTTTAACGGTGAGTAAGGCAGGATTTTCCTGGGGAAAAGGAAAAAAAACGGGGAACAGAGAATCTCTGCAAGGCCAGAGTTACTGCTAGCGTGCTTTCTGCCTGTCAGCTTGAATCCCCGGTTCCACACAGGAAGGGGTGGGGCTGCAAATGGCACAAACTTCTGTGACTGTATCCAGTGCTTATTCCTCCTAGTGCGCAGGCTGATTGGAAGCTCTGCCAGGGAGCCCTTCTCACCTGGCTGTCCCAGCAACAACTTCTGTTACTTCCTTTAGTATCTGTCCAGTGTTTATTTAATGTAAATATAAGCATGAATTTAGTTGTTGGTCCCGGCCCCATCTCTTTCTTATATAAAGGCAACACACTATGCTCATAATCCTTTGCTTTGCTTTTATTAATATACCCTGGGCATCTTTCCAGATCAATATGCAGAGAGCTTCTTCATTCATTTTTAATTGCAATCCATCTATCAGTCTCTTATGAATGCACATTTGGGAGCCTTCTAATTTTTTCTCCTTTAAACAATGCTGCAGTGGATAACTAACAAAAGTCATTTTGAACATATGCAGGAATATCTATCAGATAAAGTCCCAGTAGTGAGACACTAAAGTCAAAATGTAAATTCATTTGTATTTTTTAAACCATTTCTCAAGGCATTATTGCCATATAGAAAGCTGTGTATATTTAACGTATTCATCTCAATAAAGTTTGGAATAAAAGCGCACACCCATGAAACCATCACAATCATCGAGGCCATAATTATATCCATCACCTCCCAAAGTTTCCTTCTGCTCTCTTTATTATTATTTTGTGGTAAGATAAAATAATAACATAACGTAAAATCTACCCCCTTTTCATTTTAAAGTATATAGTACAGCGTTGTTTGCTATAGGCACTGTGCTACACATTGGATCTCCAGTATTAAATTCTCCTGCATAACTGAAACTTTGTCCCTTTAACCATCACTCCTCATTCTCCCCTCTCCCCAGCTCTTGGCAACCACCATTCTACCCTCTGCTTCTGTGAATTTGACTATTTTAGATTCCACATATAAGTGAAATCATACAGTGTCTTTCTGTATCTGACTCATTTTGCTTAATGTATAACCATGTTGCCACAAATGGCAGGATTTCTTTCTTTCTTAAGGCTAATATTCTGTTGTATGTATATACCGTATTTTCTTTATCCATTCATCTGTCAATGGATAAAGAACAACGGATATTTTGCGTTTATAATTTTGATAGCTATTATACAATTGCATTCCTTAGAAGTTAAACATACTGCACATTCATTAGCAATGTGAGAGAGTGCCTGTTTCTCTAGTTTCCCTAGAAGCTGGTGTACTATTCAACTTTTGAATTTTTACCAAAGAGGTGAGAAATGTTATTTCTGTGTAGTCTTAATTTTCTTTGTATGAAAGGGATGAGTATCTTTTCATAAGTTTAGAGCTGCAGTTACATTTCTTTTTCTGAGAACTTTCTTTTCTCTATTTTTCAGTTTGTTCTTTCAGTCTATAAATATATGACTAAAGTAATGGATAAAGCTACTAAAATAATACTACTAAAATTTATTTCATGTGGCATTGTTGAAGCATTTTTATTTAATTTTATTTATTTATTTTACTTTAAATTATGGGATACATGTTTTTATCTCGGATACATGTTTTAATACATGAAAAAAATACTGGCATTATTATTCTTTCCTTTTTTTAATGCTGCCAATATACCCTCAGTAAGTTCTTGTTCTCTCTTGGTATCATGGGGGTTTTCCTAAATGGTGAAACAAGTTCAGCTTACAATGAAGACTTCAGCATTGTCCTAAAGAAGATGAGTCCGTTTTTACCTGCTTTATCCCAGCAGCTCATCTCTCCTGGGGATGTTTGTGTGCCAAAGCACTTTCATCTACTATAGACATATGCTGTCTGTGTTGAGCATTTATTTTGGTTTCTAATCTCCTCTGCTATGAGCCCCTTTGGTTTTTCAGTTCAGGAAAAACATAAAAACAAAAATATCTGATAAATCGGGAAAGTCAGTCAATGTTCTTTGTTTGATTACAATTATATTAAGCAGGGGAAAAGAGCCCTGAAAATTATCTTACCAACTCAGTGGTAAACTTCTACTCAATAGTGAACTTGGATTGGGCAAGCTCACTAGAACATTTTACTATTTATAATTTAAGAATGTGTATTGCCAAGTTTCTGACTTTGTCCTGAAGTACATTTCTACTAAGAAGCATTTGTTTTCCTGTACTAATCCTGGCATGAAAAGTAAACCACCTTTTCAGATTTCACTACTGTTGTATCTTTCTCACTTGACAAGTAGCTTTTTCAGCGTTGGCAATGCTCCTGAAATAGTTCCATTAAATTCTTCTCCTATTTCTGTGTAGGCAGCATTTGAACTTGTTCAACTTGTAGATACAAGCTTTTGCTAAATTTGATTTTCCATTTTTATATTATAGCAAATCTTTTGTTCTCAATATGAGAACCATTACTTTTACTCTTTATTATACTTTGTTTCCATCTCCAATACCAGAAGTTGGCTTTCTTTTTAAGGCCATTTAAAAAATAATCCCCCTACCCAAAAAGAGAAAAAGAGAGGTTCATAAGAGAGGTTATATGAGTTATCATATTTGCACTGAATATAAAGCAACAAAGCCTCATACTTATGGGCAAATGGTTAGGCTCACTCACCAGCTCAGTGATTCCCCCTTGTATAGAATGTAAGATAAAAATTTATGATACAAGAAAATTAAAGATGCCTGTAGAGCAAGTCTGGCAAGATTGCCCCCGGGTCCTCAGTATTCTAAGGGAGTATGTGTCTAAAGACCCTAAACCTTAAAATATGATGTGCTTATCCTCACAAACTGCCAAATGACAAGGGCCTTTTATTCCTATAAACTTCCATTATCCTGCCACTGATGTAAAGATGAATTTCGTGTTAATCATTTAGTATCTGTATTTGTGTCAGGAGCCTCCCTGTCTAGACATTTTTAGCTGGAGGGATAGAGGCTGCAAATTAGCCACGCAGTCACGCAGCACAGAAGTTCTGTTAGCGTAAGGAACCTCTTAGGACTGGGGTTGAGAACCGCAGGGACGGCAGCATCTCTATCGGTCCCCTGCTGCCACTCGCCATTTTGGTAGACTCAAACATGATGCCTTTTAAATCATCATTTTGTTGGAACACATTTTGATCTGTTAATGGGCATCCATATGTCTTTGGTGAATATCTTGCTTTTCTAAAAACATTTTCAAAGGAAGAAACTGTTTTTTACAATTTACCAAAAGCCTATTAAATTCAAATTCGAAGTGCCTATTTTCCACCTGTCCTCTGTTATTTTCTAGCACTCGCAACTTACAGGAGACACTCACTTTTCCACTTAAGAAAATTTTTTCTTCTCATTTCTGCCATATCTTCCCTGATCTCGCTTGTCTTTTGGTATTTCTCCCCTCCATTTGATGAGCAGCTTAGATGTCGTACATTTTCCGGTTTCAACTCCCCGGAGAGGGCAGTTTATTTTCCACTCTGATTTTCTTGCACGGGTCTGTTCGTCCCACTTCTGACCTTTCTCTTTGGAGAGAGAAAAAGAAGGCATAGCACTAAATTGACCATGGCTAAATGTTTTGCCTGGACTCGGGAGCTGAAGAGAGAAAGCTGTATGTCTAGATATGAGGTCTGTTTTTGTTCATCACAGTCTTAACATGATCAATCTTTGTGTATTCCTGTGGAGTGACACCCATGCCTAGTTTGCTTCTGTAGCCTTTTATTGAATTGTGAGTTTATCCCTGATGATTCTGGAATTGCTGCTGGGCAGAGCCTGGCTGAATACATTATCGTCCCTGCAAAAACCCTGGGCTGGGAAAGAGTTTTGTTTAAGAGTCAATTTATTAGAATTAGAATTTAGCTTCCCTCTCCATGACCAGATTCTTTGCTATGAACAGGAAATGAAATAAAGAGGAAAGCAGCCACTAGATCTTAATCTCTGCCTCCACTGTATTGGGATTTAGTCCATGTTTTCTGGGCTTCCCGATTAGAGGGTGAATGTACATCACTGCGTGACTCTGACTGCTTTTTGTGCTGTGTGGGAGGAAACCTGGGTCATGCGGTCTCTAACACGCACCCAGGTTGGCTGTGGTGGGGATGGCATTCACTCATTAACACTTTCAGGGCCCTCCTTGAGGTTTGCGTCTCAGTCCTGCATCCTGTTGTACATGAGATTCACTTTCTGTGTTCCCAAGTCACGTTTACATTCGAGTAGTATTTGGCTTCTTGGCATAGGGATAATTCCCAATCTTGTTTAATGAGTCCTGACTATATTGCTCAATCAAAAACTCAGCTTACTTGCTTATGAGCTTCCAAGCATTATTGTTTTTGTGGTTGGAAAATGGCGTGCTGGAGAAGGGCATGCTATAGTGGCTTTTCAAGTCAGGACCTGAATTGTTAAACTGTCATCCAAATCCTAGTTGTAGTCCACCCTGATATACATTGTTTCTAGGACAGTGAGTCAGTCTTTTAGAGAAGCAGCAATTTTAATGGATTCAAGTCCATCAAAAGCCCTTAGGAGAAGGCTTGCAAAATATCCCAGAGATACCTCTGGATCTGTGTGTCTTTGTGCTGCCTGCTCTATGTTCCTTCCTTGACTCAAAGTCCTTTCCATTTCTACTGCTGGAGAGTTCACCATGCAAATCCTGCAATCTGGGTAGAAAGCAATTTATGCAAGTAGGCTCCAAAGCTTGATATGAGGCCAATGCCACATGAGCAGCCAAGGCTTAGAGTGTCCAGTCTTAACCACTGCAGAAGGTCAAAAGCTTTCATCTGCGGCAGGGACAGAAACAGTTACATCCCTTATGCACCTGAGAGCAGCACAGTTACTGAGGCTGGAGAGAGAACTCACTAACTCCAGCAGCAGACATGAGAGTAGTCAGCCATGAGTTGGGTATCGTTGATTCTCACAACTAACTCTGGCTCCAGGAGAAAGAGCAGGAATCAGTCTCAATTGAAGCTGGAGTTCAAGAAGATTTCAGACACCTGAGTCCTGATAAGGGCTGAAAGGGAAATATTTGAATGGGGGGGAAGGTACAGATGAGGAGTGGAAATGGAGCCAGATATACTGTTTCTATCATTGTTTTAACTGTTTAATTCTTAATTGTCTTCTGGTTTGAGGAAGTGCTGTTATATACATAAATACAAGATTAATCTCAGCTGATCTATTGCAATCCTATGTTTATTTCCAGGGATGCCTGGAGCCATTGTTGTCTATAGGGAGGACTGACTTATTTCCACAGATTCCTGGAGATACTGCTGGAGCCTTAGCCAAATCAGAATAAACTCAACTAACTGGTGATAAATATTCCTGTACTAGGACCTGAGACAGGCCAAGTGAGCGATCTGTAGTAGTTTATTAGCTGTGTTCATTAAAACAGCAACAACAACAACAAAAATCCAGATTGGTGTTTTTTATCCAGTTTCTACTAGTTTCTCTTCGTTTCTTCTGTTCAGTTTTGTCATGCAGCCCAATTTTGGTTATGAGACCAGACACATATAAAAGACCACTCCTTGGACAAGACTGTGATTCTCCAGAGCTCAAGTATCTTGGTGGTTCATGATTCAGATTAAAATTACATCCTAATCAATTGAGAAATGATCCTGGAAGCTGGGTCTGAAAGTCTTGGACCTTTCTGTGGTTTTCTGTGCTTTTTTCCTCTGGCTTAATAATATCCTTTACCTTTATTAAGACTGTACTCTGTGGAGTCTCACGAGTCATTTCAGTTGTTCAACCCTTTGTATTGATGCATTATGTTAGTTTTGTATTCACTCTAGAATGTGATACAGTAAAAAGTCTATATATATTTTTTTCAACTTATCTAAAGTGTCTTAGATCTAGCTGGAC
This sequence comes from Macaca nemestrina, assembly GCF_043159975.1. Taxonomy (NCBI): domain Eukaryota; kingdom Metazoa; phylum Chordata; class Mammalia; order Primates; family Cercopithecidae; genus Macaca; species Macaca nemestrina. The sequence continues at coordinate 16,518,631 of NC_092136.1, forward strand.
TAGATCAAATGGCAGTTGAGAAAGTCAGGCTTTAAGCAAGTCAGATATCTGGCTTTTGATTCTCCTCTTTCTCACTCTCTTCTCCTCATTCCCCTTAGATATAGAATACCTGCATATTTTTCTAATATTCTCCCATCAATGCCTTCTGTGGATTGCTCTAAGAAACTTTCCTAATTCTTTTCTACCCCATTTTCATTAAATTTAGTTTGCAGCCCTCTGCAGCCACAAGACCATGTTTTTACAAAACTGCTATGACACATCACATCCTATTAAATCATTCTCTCACCTGATACACTGTGAAATCTGTGAAAACAGAAGTCCTGTCTTCTTCATTTCTAATTATTAGCACAGTCTCTTATAAGAGCAGGAACTCTTTAGATGCATTATCAAAGAAGTCAACGAAGTCACAAATAGCTCTTTAGAGATAAAGAAGTTCTTTTACTTTGAAGAGTTATTCAAGTGTTGACCGACTGGCAACATATCTCACAGGTGTATTTGCATTCCAAATGTAACAGGTGGATAAAACCTTAAGCTAAAGTAATGCTATTTTAATCGTGGCGTGTCACATGTTGACAGACTCTAGCTGACTCAAGTGTTTGCGTATGTTTTTCAGTGGGAGCACCAGGGACTTTCACAGAAACTTCAAATGGAGACACATAGATTCTTTTGACCATAAATCCACTTTGGAACCTGGAAATGTCAGTGGATTTTCATCTAGTTTAAGTTGGGGTCAATTCTACCCTAAATAAAATCTCAATATTATTTTTATTGAGGTTATTTTTATCATGGCACCAGTGGCCACCATGGCATGGCACTCAATCTAAAGCTCTGCCACCAAATAGCTGCATGACCATGAGTCAGGTCACTTGTGTGAAATTTTCATTTCCCTATTTGCAAAATAAAAGGTTGGATTCCATAATCTCTGGTGTGTCTGTCAGCTGAATATTTCATGTGACCATGAATACATCAATCACCCAGGTATACTTAAGTAGAAAGAAGTGCTTTGTGTGAAATCAGTGAGATCAGTCACCTTTCACTGTCTTGGCAAATGGAAGGAAGGAGTTGTACATGAAAGATTAGCAAGTCACATTTGAACTGGGGAAAAAAAGCGTGACATTTTCATTTGTCATTGTATTTGGCTTAAAACAATATTACAGCAAATTTTTTTCCGAACATACTTACCCAATTGACTTTGATATTCTTTCTGATATCATCCCACTGTCTGATTGCCCATAAGGCTGAGAAAGAGACTAGATGGCAAATTAGCAGCCATCATAAAGTCTATGAAGTAGGTGAGTGACCTTTATTTCCATCCTGGCAGAGGACAAAAATAAGAGCATATTTGTAAGAAAACTGAATATGCCCAAAGCAGATAAGTTGATGTATGAAAGGTAAGTCCCATAGACTTTAGGTGTCATGCGAGGAAGTGTCGCGGTTGCCAAGAGATCTGAAAAAAATTTATGTTGGAGAAATCTGGTCCAGGATCGAGTTAGGTTTTCAAGTACAGAATCTTGGTCTCAAGGGCAATTGGATATATGGGTACTGAATTCAGCCAAAGAATATCCAAAATGATACCTAAAAGTCCCTCAAAGCTCTCAAGAGAATGATACTTAAAAGTGGAGTGCCAGGTATCATTAGAAATGTATTTTTCTTAGGCAGGGACACTCACATGGGCCTGATTCATTCTGGCTTCCTGGGGAGAGGTTTTATGGTGGGGGTGCCATATGCTTATTTGAAGCTTGGTTGGTGAACATAACATGGGTAGGGAATATTAGTGGCATCTGGCTTGGCTGCCATAAGATTGACACTGCAGAGTTCCGTACTCCACTACTCCATTTTCTGCTTACTCCTTACTGTGTTTTCAGAGTGTGTGTTTTTTTTTTTTTTTTTTTTTTTTTTTTTTTGTGGTTCCATTTAGCAAACTCCTCTTCTAATGGATCTGCTCTAATTTAGATAAGGAAATAATTGACTCTTATTGCCATCCGGTGTAATAAAACAGATCTTTCAAAAGCAACTTTGTGTATTGTTGTTCCCAATTATTTTACACTCACTTGTGGTACTAACTTCAGAATGAGCAATCCTAATTTGCTTTTATTTCAAAGATTTGTTTTGGGTGGGAGGAGGCTGTCAGGGTGGAGATGAGACATCTTAACTTTCCCTTGTGAACTACCTACAAAACATAAGGTAACATTTGCTACTTGATAAACACTAGAATGATTTAATCGGTAAATGTTAGGTGCAATGATGCTTTTTAAATTTGTCAAGGTTGTTTTTGGTTCTGCAAATCAACTAACAAGGATTTCAGGAGCAAAGCTGTTGTGAGACATTGTGTTCTGAGTTGGTAACAAAGTTCGTAATTAGGATATTGGAAGATCACACACGAAAAGGAGATACTGTGGCTTGGTCAAGATATTAATGGCTGAGTGTCAGGTTTTGTGTTACATTTCAGCAGGAAGAGGAAATAATTTGCGGACAGGAAATCAATACAGCTGACTTCTTTGCATGTGGACGTGCTGCCACCTGTTGGTCTTTTCTTGTCATTGATGAGGTTTCAAAGACAGCTGAATCTAGACTTTATTCCAGTTTTCTGCTCCTGGGATCTTAGAAAGTTTCCAGACTTTTTTGCACTAGGACGGGAATCAGAAGGAATGGGTTCTAGTTCCAAAAATGCGAGTAACTTGCTCTGTGATTTTGGGCTACTCATAAACTACTCTGGGTGGTGGTGTTCTCATTTGCAAATAAGCCAAAAATATTGATCATGATAGCCGAATTTTTTTATGATTAAAATATATTTTTTAAATACTTCAGATGTGTTATATGACTTAAACAAAACAATTATATCCACTTGCAATTAAGGAAAATTTGGCAAAGAGAGAGCAAGGAATTTGTTTGTTAAATGGCAGAGCCAGGATTTGACCATGATGCTAAACATGTTTTGCAAAGTTTCTTCCAGCTCTGGTTTTTCTACTTCTTTTCTAATTGAATTAACTTTAATGATCGCTAACACATATTGGAAACTTGCTATTTGGCAACAAACTAGGATTTTTACATAAGTTCCCTCTTTTAATTATTGTTATTATAGTATAACACAGATACTATTATCCTTTCTATTTTATAGAACAAGAAAACTAAGGCTTAGATTAACTGATAGCTGACCACTTTAACTGGTGTGTCCCATTCTTTGTTTATCTTCCTGATTCAGCAGACAATAATATGCTACAAAACTTTTAAAAACTGGTATTTGGAAAAACTATATATATAATTAGTTTTTTTTCTGTTTGTACAAAAAATTATGACAGTCAGTGTAGGGAGGGGGGAATACACAGTTTACTCTAATAAAGATCCAATCCTCAGAAAGAATTATGACTAATAGAGACCTGTGTCATATGATTTATTGTGTATATTTGTGAGGTCCACAATGAAAAGGGTTCAGCTAAAATATCAGGGATTCCAGTGTTCAGGGAGATGACAGCAGTCATATGCACATGCATTCACACTTAGACATATGTACAAACAAAACTTAGTTCCATTGTAAATGTCAGTGAGAGAAAGTTTATCCTATCTTTGGTGTTTCTGAAGAGAGATTTAGGAAATAAAATATGTAGAACATACAAGAAAACAGTGTACCGATCATGCTAGGTGTCATGTGCAAAGTGTACTCTAGCACCACTCACAAGGCCATTCCAACATTCAGTTGGCTAGTAGCTTCTAGGTAATGTGGCATGAAGGAAGCCATGTTGATTTTATGGTCATATGCTTATTGCTCTTTTCTCATCATAAACTATATCCCTTGGTCTGAGATAATGTTAGATGGAATCCTATGATAATATATTAGACACTCTGTGAGATTTCAAAGTATAATATAGACAAAGCATCTGACATAGTTTGGCTGTGTCCCCACCCAAATCTCATCTTGAATGGTAGTTCCAATAATCCCCACATGTCATGGGAGGGACCCAGTGGGAGGTAGCTGAATCATGGGAGCAGTTACTCTCATGATGTTCTCATGACAGTGAGTGAGTTCTCACAAGATTGATGGCTTTATAAGGGGCATTTTCCCCTTTGCTTGGCACTTTTCTCTCCTGCCACCATGGGAAGAAGGACGTGTTATCTTTCCTTTATACATTACTCAGTCTTGGGTATGTCTTTATTAGCAGTGTGAGAATAAATGAATACAGTAATTTGCTACTAGTAGAGTGGGGTGCTGCTATAAGGATACCTGAACTATGGAAGCAACTTTGAAACTGGTAACAGGCAGAGGTTGGAACAGGTTGGAGGGCTCAGAAGAAGACAGGAAAATGTGGGAAAGTTTGGAACTTCCTAGAGACTTGTTGAATGACTTTAACCAGAATGCTGATAGTGATATGAACAATGCAGTCCACACTAAGGTGACAAGGAACTTCTTGGGAACTGTAGCGAAGGTGACTCTTGGTATGCTTCAGCAAAGAGACCAGCGGCATTTTGTCCCTGACTTAGAGATCTGTGGAACTTTGAATTTAAGAGAGATGATTTAGGGTATCTGGTGGAAGAAATTTGTAAGCAGCAAAGCGTTCAAGAGGGAGCAAAGCATACAAGTTTTGAAAATTTGCAGCCCAACAATGCAAGGGATTAGAAAAGCCCATTTTCTGAGGGGAAATTTAAGCCCACTGCAGAAATTTGCATAAGTAACATGGAGCCAAGTATTAATTGCCAAGACAATAGGGAAAATGTCTCCAGGTCATATCAGAGACCTTTACGGCAGCCCCTCCCATCACTGGCCAGGAGACTTAAGAGGGAAAAATGGTTTCATGGGTTGGGTCCCAGGACGCCCTGCTCTGGGCAGCCTCAGGACATGATGTCCTACATTACAACTGCTCCAACCATGGCCAAAAGGGGCCAATATACAGCTCAGACCATTGCTTCAGAGGGTGCAAGCCCCAAGCCTTGGTGGTTTACACATGGTATTGGGCCTGCAGACACACACAAGTCAAGAATTGAGGTTTGGGAACCACTTGCCTAGATTTCAGAGGATGAATAGAAATGCCTGGATGTCCAGAAAGATGTTTGCTGTAAGGACAGAGCCCTCATGGAGAAGCTCTGTTAGGGCAATGAGGAAGGGAAACATGGGGATGGAGCCCCCACACAGAATCCTCACTGGTGCACTGCCTAGTGGAGCTGTGAGAAGAGGGCCACCATCCTCCAGATGCCAGAATAGTAGATTCACTGACGGCTTGCACCATGTGGCTGGAAAAGCTGCAGACATGAAATGCCAGCCCATGAAAGCAGCCAAGAGGGGAGCTATACCCTGCAAAGCCCCAGAGGCAGAGCTGCCTAAATCATGAGAGCCCACCTCTTGCATCAGCATGACCTGGATGTGAGATATGGAATCAAAGGATCATTTTGAAACTTTAAGGTTTAATGACGGGCCTATTGCAATTCAGACATGCATGGGGCCTGTAGCCCATTTGCTTTGTACAATTTATCCTCTTTTGACTGGGTGTATTTACCGGATGCCTGTACCCCCATTGTATCTAGGAAGTAACTAATTTGCTTTTGATTTTACAGGCTCATAGGTGGAAGAGGCTTGCCTTGTCTCAGATGAGACTTTAGACTTGGACTTTTGGGTTAAGGCTGGAATGAGTTAAGACTTTGGAGGACTGTTGGAAGGGCATGATTATGTTTTGAAATGTGAGGCCATGAGATTTGGGAAGGGCCAGGGCTAAAATGATGTAGTTTGGCCTTGTCCCCACCCAAATATCATCTTGAATTGTAGTTTCCATAATCCCCATATGTAGTGAGAGGAACCTGGTGGGAGGTAATTGAATCTTGGGGGTTCTTACTCTCATGATGTTCCTGTGATAGTGATTGAGTTCTCACGAGATCTGATGGTTTCATAAGGAGCTTTTCCCCCTTTGCTCAGCACTTCTCTCTTCTGCCACCATGTGAAGAAGGGCCTGTTTGCTTCCTTTTTCGCCGTGGTTGTAAGTTCCCTGACGCCTCCTCAGCCATGCCGAGCTGAGTTAATTAAACTGCTATCTTTAATAAATTACCCAGTTTTAGGCAGTTCTTTATAGCAGTGTGAAAGTGGACTTACACAGCATCATACACTGGAAGGGCAAATTCATATCTAAAAATTTTGTTCCCAGTGAGATCCAAACATTGCTTCTTGCGATGTGGAAGGAGTCTGATATGATCAACTTAACACCTGTGGCTCAGGGGATGGGGTAGTCAAGGGATGGGATTATATTGATGGCCCAGAATCAATCATTTCTATTACAAGATGAACGTTCAGCAACAGTAACATCAACAGCATTAGTGAGGTTGTTTGATCAACCTTGGCAGGGGACAGCCCACGCTGTTGTGTTTCTGTATAGCTTCTATCCCTGCCAATATAGTTATGCTGTTCATGAATCCACTGTGTTAGCACTGAGGTGGTTGAGGAAAAAGGGTGGTTGCCATCAACTGGTTAAGTCATCTTGTCTAGGTGTTCAATGACTTCCACAGGGGGGTGATATTTATTGACATTGAGATGAGACAAAACAGTCTGCACCCATTGTGCGCATACCCATAGTTATATCCACATACTTCTTATCCAGGTTTTTTGTCTCATATCTTCCAGTCATTTTTTCCAGATATTTGAGTAACCAGCTGAACTATTTGCAACATCTCAGAAGTTGGAGTGTATTTTTAGTTCAGGCAACTTTTCATTTCACTAGAATGATGATTTCTTGCAGAATGCCCAGAAAATCAAGTGTGTTTCAAAGTGTACTATATACGAGAAGAGGAAATTTAAAATATCCCTGCAGCAAAACTTAATGTATACTACTATCCTTTCCAGGTGAACATAATATACTTCTATACTGTACCTGATAGAGAGTGAAAATAAGTTGAAAAGGAGGGAATACTTGTAAAACATTTTATGAAGCCAGCACTATCTTAATACAAAGCCAGACAGAGGCACTACAAGAAAAGAAAATTACAGGCCGACATTCCTGATGAAGATAGAGGCAAAAACCCTTGACAAACTACTAGCAAACTAAATTCACAGCACATTAAAAAATCATTAAGGTTAAGTCGGCTTTATTCCTGGGGTGCAAGAATGGTTCAATATATACAAATCCATAAATGTAATATATTAAAGTAGAAGTAAAACACCATTTGATTATCTCAATAGATGCAGTAAAGGCACTTGACAAAATTCAACATATTTTCATGACAAGAACTCTGAACAAATCAGATATGGAAGAAATTTACCTCAAAACAATAAAGGCCATACATGAAAAACCCAGAACAAACATCATACTTAATGGTTGAAAATTAAGTTTTTCTCTAAGATCAGGAGCAGGATGAGGATGCCCCTTTCATCTCTTTATTCAACATAATACTCGAGTCCTAGCCAAAAATGTAGGGAAGAAAAGGAAATGAGGCATGAATAAAGGAAAGGAAGAAGTGAAATTGTTTCTGTTTGCTGACAACATTATCTTGTTTATAGAAAATCCTAAAGACCTCACCAAAAACTGTTGAACTAGTAAATAAATTCAGTAAAGTTGGAGGATACAAAACCAGTATGCAAAAATCAAGAATGTTTCTATACACTAACAATGAACTACCTGAAAAATAAACTAAGAAAATAATCCCATTTACAATAGCATCAAAAAATACTGAGGAGTAAATTTACCCAAGGAGGTGTAAGATCTCTACAATGAAAATGGAAATACACTGATGAAATAAATTAAAAGAGATGCAAGTAAATAGAAAGATACCTATGTTTTTAAATTGGAAGAATGAATAGTGTTAAAATATCTATACCACACAAATCAATCTACAGATTCAATGCAATGCTCCTCAAATTTTCAATGGCATTTTTCAGATCCATGGAAAAAAGTTCTAAAGTTCATATGAAATCACAAAAGATGCCAAATGGACAAAGCAATCTGGAGTAGAGAGAATGAAAGTGGAGGCATCACACTACCTGACTTCAAAATGACAAAGATATAGAAATCAAAATAACATGGTTCTCGAATAAAAATAGACACATAGACGAGTGAAACAGAATAGAGAGCCCAGAAATAAATCCACACATTTATGACCAATTGATTTTTGACAAAGATGCCAGGAACACGCAATGGGGAAAGGAGAGTCTCTTTGATAAATGTTTTTGGGGAAATTGGATATCCATACACAGAAGAAAGAAATTGGACCTTATCTCATACCATATACAAAAATAATTTAAAGTGGATTAAAACTTAAATGTAAGACCTGAAACTGTAAAACTAATAGAATAAAACACAGGGAAAAACATCCACGACATCGATCTTAACAATGATGTCTTTAGATGTGACCTCAGAAACATAGCAACAGTAGCCACAGCAAAAATAGACAAATGAGATTGCATAAAACTAAAAGCTTCTGCATAGTAAAGCAAATAATTAAGAGAGTGAAGACACAACCCACAGATTGAGAAAGAATATTTGCACATCATACACTTGATAAGCAAATAATATCCAAAATGTATAAGGAACTCGACTCCATGGCAAGAAAACACATATCCCCATTAAAGATGGCCAAAAACCTGACTAAACATTTTTCGAAAGAAGATGTACACGTGGCTAACAGATATATGAAAAATTGTTCAACATCACTAATCATCTTGGAAATGCAACTAAAAACTACAAACAAATATCATCTTGTCACTGTTAGAATGACTAGTATCAAAAAGATAAAAGACAACACCTGTTAGAATAACAATTATCAAAAAGATGAAATGTAACAAGTGTTGGCCAAGATGTGGAGCAGAGAGATCAATTGTACACTGTTGGTGAGAATATTAATTAGTATGGCCATTACGGAAGACAGTATGGAAGTTTCTCAAAACACTAAAAATATAATTACCATATGATCTAGCAATCCTACTTCTGGTATAAATCTCAAGAAACTGAAATCAGTGTATTTAAGACATATCTGCACTCCCAGGTTCATTGCAGCATTATTCACAATAGCTAAGATATGGAATCAACCTAGGTGTCCATCAGTGTTTGAATGAAGAAAGAAAATGTGACACGTATACACAATACAATACATACAGAATTTGAAAGGAGGAAAATTCTGTCATTTGTGATAACATGAATGTTTGGAAGACATTATGATAAGTATATTTAGCCAGTCACAGAAAGACCAAAACTGTATAATCTTATTTATATGTGAAATTTTAATAAAGTCCAACTCACAGAAGCAAAGTACAACTGTGGTTTCTGGGCACCAGGTGTAGAAAAAATGAGGAGATGTTTGTCCAAGTTCAAACTTTAAGTTACAATATGACTAAGTTGTGGGGATCTCATGTACAGCCTGGGTGTGATGGATAGGTTCATTAATTTGATTGCAGTAATTGTTACACAACGTATACATATATTAAATCATTGCATTACACATCTTGAATAGATACAATATTTATTTGCCAATTAAATATCTTAAAATAGAAAATAATCTTCATACTTAAAAATTTCACCCAGTGTTTAAAAAAAGAGAAAAGAATAAAGAAAACCTGCAGTTCAAAATACCATTTGCTTTGTTCAAGGCAAAACATGCTGCAGAAATTTAGAAGAAGGATGGATGACTGTCTGCTACAGTGGTGGGTAAAAATTTCATGCAAGAAGTTAGTGATTATTGACAGTTAACAGAAAGACATTCCAGGCTGGAGTAAGAAGAGGTACAGAGGCAAAGAGAAAGGAACAGTGCAGTTGGTTGGAACGAAGTTTCACTTAGGAGAGAACAAAGTGTGGTATCTGTCATTTTCTTTTCATGTAACGTCTTTGTATGATTTTGGCATCAGAGTAATTCTGGCCGAGAGTCATTTAAGAAATATTCCTTTTCTAACGGTGGTGGTTAGTGTTACAAACTTCCCTCTAAGTGCCGCTTTACTGGGTCTCCACTAATTTTTGATTCGTTGTGTTTTCATCTTCCATCCATTAAAAATAATTTATCTAGTTATTTTTGCTCCTTTTTTTCACTCAGATTATTTAGAATTATTTTATTGATTTTCAGACTATTTAGGAATTTTCGAGAGAGCTTTCTATTTATCTTTGGTCTCTCATTCAGTTACATTGAGTTAGAGAACATACTTTCCATGGCTTGGATTCTTTTAAATTTATTGAGGCTTTTTATTGAGATCAAATATAATCTATTTTGGCTAGTATTCTAAGTGTATTTAAAAACAATTATGTTTTCTGCTACTCATTGAAGTGTTCTACAAATGATAATGTTTGTTTTGATAGTGTTGTCTAAGTCTTGTATATCAATACTGATATTTTATTGACTTGTTCTATTAATTTTTAGAGAACAATGTTGAGATTTCCATCTCTAGTTGTGGATTTATTCATTTCTCCTAACATTTCTGTCAGTATTTGCTTCATATATTTTGAAGCTCTGCTATTAGGTGCATAAATGCCTAGGATTGTTGTGTCTTCTTGATAAATTGGTTCCTCTGTTAATATGGATTACCATTGTTATCCCTGGTCATTTTCTTTGTTGTAGCATTTAATTAGTCTGATGTTAAGGCAGCTGTGCCAGCTCTCCTTTGCTTAGTTTTAGTAAGGCTTATATTTTCCCAGCCTTTTAACTTTAACCTATTTGTCCCTTAATATTTAAAGTAAGTTTCTTTTAGAAGGTATGTTTTTTATCTTGCTTTATTCATAATAATATAAATTTTACATTTTAATTGGGGGTATTTAGAACACTTACATTTAGAGTGATTATTGATATGCTTGCACATAAATCTACAGTCTTTCGTTTCCTTTTATCCCACTAGTTATTTTCACTTTTGCTTCATTTTCTCATTTTTTGAGTAAGTTTTTAGTTGAAAGTTGCTCTTTGGGAGTGTTAAATTTTTTAACACTTTTGGCTTGCTGGGTGTTGGAAAAGTAGTGGGAAGATAATCTCCAATAAAGAAATGTAGATGGCATCAAGAAAGTTGGCTAGTGTGCACTGAAATGATAAGGGTGAGGCACAGGGTTTGCCACATTAACTGTTGTAAAAAAGGGAAGTAGTATGTAGACTACACTTTCAGAAGTTCCTGAAATGTAACTAATATCTGACTTTCTTTTTATTTTGTCTATTACGTGTTTCACTTTAGATTCCTGGGGATACATGTGCAGGTTTGTTAAAAGGTACATTGCATGATGCTGAGGTTTGGAAGATGATTGAAACTGTCAGCTGATGATATAATTTGGGTGTCCATCTCCTCCAAATCTGATGATGAATATGAATCCCCATGTTGGAGGTGGGGCCTTGCAGGGGATACTTGGGTCACAGGGGTGGATCCCTCATGAATGGCTTGGGTCTGTCCTCATGATAGTTAAAGAGTGAGTTTTCACAAGATATGATTGTTTAAAAGTGTGTGACTCTTCCCCCACATCTCCTGCTCCTACTTATGCTATGTGACATTGCCTACTTTTCCTTCACCTTCTGCCATGATTGTGAGCTCCCAGGTCCTCACCAGAATCAGATGCTGGTGCCATGCTTCTTGTACAGCCTGCAGAACTGTGAGACAATTAAACCTCTTTTTATGTTTATAACTTATCTAGCCTCAGGTATTTATAGCAGTGCAAAAATGGACTAACATAACCAAGAAGTGAAGACAGTACCCAACAGGTAATTTTTCAGCCCTTGACCCTCTCCCTTCCTCCTCCTCCTTGTATTTTCCAGTGTCTATTTTTCCCATCTTTATGTCAATGTGTACCCAAAGTTTAGGTCGCACTTATAAGTGGGAACATATGGTATTTGTTTTTCTATTATTTTCTTTAGGAAAATGGCCTCCTGCTGCATCTGTGTTACTGCAAAGAACATAATTTTATTCTTTTTTTTTTTTTTTTTTTTGAAACATAGTCTAGCTCTGTCGCCCAGGCTGGAGTGCAGTGGCGCATCTCAGCTCACTACAAGCTCCACCTCCCAGGTTCACGCCATTCTCCTGCCTCAGCCTCCGGAGTAGCTGGGTCTACAGGCGCCCGCCACCACGCCTGGCTAATTTTTTGTGTTTTCAGTAGAGACGGGGTTTCACCGTGTTAGCCAGGATGGTCTGGATCTCCTGACCTCGTGATCTGCCCGTCTCGGCCTCCCAAAGTGCTGGGATTACAGGCATGAGCCACCGCGCCCGGCTGGTAATTTTATTCTTATTTACGGATGGATAATATTTAATGGTGCATATATATCATATTTTCTTTATCCAATCACCTATTGATGGACACCTAGGTTTATTCCATATTTTTGCACTTGTGAATAGTGCTGTGATGAACATACAGGTGGAGGCATCTGTTTGGTAGAGAAATTTATATTCCTTCAGGTATATACCTGCTAATGGGATAGCTGGTTCAACTCAGTCCTTTGAGAAATTGCCAAACTGCTCTCCACAGTGAAGGAACTAATTTACATTCCCACCAATAGCACATAAGCATTTTCTTTTCTCTACGGCTTGGCCAACACCTGGTTTTTTTTGTTTTTTTTTTTTGTTTTTTTTTGACTTTTTAGCAAAAGCTATTCTGACTGGTGTGAGATGGTGTCTCATGTAGTTTTGATTTTGCATTTCTTTGATGACTGGTGATGATAAGCATTTTTTTTCATAGGTTTGTTGGCTGCATGGTTTTCTTCTTGTGAGAAGTGTCTGTTCATGTTCTTTGCCCACTTTGTAATGAGATTTATTTTTTGCTTGTTGATTTTTAAAAGTTGCTTATACATTCTGGACATTAGGTCTTTGTCAGATGCATAGTTTGTAAATATTTTCTCCCATTCTGTAGATTGCCTGTTTACTCTGTTGATAGTTTCTTTTGCTGTGCAGAAGCTGTTTAGTTTAGTTGGGTCCCACTTGTTAACTATTGTTTTTGTTGCAATTGCTTTTGGGGGCTTAGTCAAACATTCTTTGCCAAGGTTCATGTCAAGAAGAGCACTTTCTAGGTTTTCTTCTAAGATTTTAATAGTTTGAGGTTTTAAACTGAAGTCTTTCATCCATCTAATATTAATTTTTGTATATCGTTAAAGATAGGGGCCCAATTTTATTCTTTTGTGTATAGCTAGCCAGTTATCCCATCCTCATTTGTTGAACAAAGAGTTCTTTCTCTATTGCTTTTTTGTTGTTGTTGTTACTTTGTTGAAGATCAGATGGGTGTAGCTGTGCAGCTTTATTTCTAGCTTCTCCATTCTGTTCCATTGGTCTATGTGACTATTTTTATATAAGCACCATGCTATTTTGGTTATTGTAGCTTTGGGGTATGATTTGAAGTCAGATAATATCGTGCCCCTAGCTTTGTTCTCTTTGCTTAGGACTGCTTTGGCTATTTGGGTTGTTTTATGATTCCATATTTAATTTTTTTTCAAATTCTGTGAAAAATGTCATTGGTAGTTGATAGAAAGAGCGTTGAAGTTGTAAACTGCTTCAGACAATATGATAATTTTAATAATATTGATTCTTCCAATTCATGAGCATGGAATTTTTTCCATTTGTTTGTGTCATCTCTGATTTCTTTGTGCAGTGTTTTTTATTTCTTCTTGTAGACATCTTTCATCTTTTGGTTAGATCTATTCCTAAGTATGTCATTCTTTTTGTGGATATTGTTTAAAAGGTATTATGCTCTTGATTTGGTTCTTAGTTTGAACATTATTAGTGTATAGAAATGCTACTGATTTTTGTATATTGATTTTGTATGCTGAAAGTTTACTAAAGTGGTTTATCAGTTTAAGGAGCCTCTTGGCAGAGTCTTTAGGGCTTCCTATGGATTGAATCATATCACCCATGAAAAGAGGTAGTTGATTTCTTATTTTCCTATTTGAATGCCTTTTCTTTCTTTCTCTTGCCTCATTGCTTTGACTAGGATGTATAGTACAATGTTGCATAGGACGGTAAGAGTGGGCATCTTTGTCCTATTCCAGTTCTCAAAGGAATGCTTCCAGCTTTTGTTCATTCTGTGTGATATGGACTAAGGGTTTATCATAGGTGGTTCTTAAGAGATGTTCTTTTGATGCCTAGTCTCTTGAGAGTTCTTATCACGAAGAGTTTTGATTTTATGGAAAGCTTTTTCTGCATCTATTGAGATGATCATATAGTTTATTTTTAATTCTGTTTATGTGGTGCATCACTCTTTTTCATTTACACATTTAACCAACTTTGCATTCCAGAAATAAAGCCTACTTGGTCATGGTGAATTAACTTTTTAATGCGTTGGTGGATTTGGTTTGCTAATGTTTTGTTGAGGACTTTTTTGCCTATGTTCATCATGAATATAAGCCTGTAGTTCTTTTTCTTTATTGTGTCTATCAGATTTTGGTATTGGGTGATGTTGTCTTCTTAGAATAACTAAGAGAAGAATCCCTGTTTCTCAGTTTTTTGCACTAGTTTCAGTAGGATTGATATCAGCTCTTCTTTGCATGTCAGGTAGAAATTGGCTGTGAATCCTTCTCATCCAGGGCTTTTTTTGGTTGCTAGTTTTTTTAAAAATTGTAATTGATTCATTTTGGAACTTGTTATTGGTCTGTTTAGGGATTCAATTACTACTTGGTTTAAGCTTGGGAATTTGTGCATTTCTAGAAATTCTTTCATTTCCTCTAGGATTTTCTAATTTGTGTACATAGAGGTGTTCATAGTAGTCTCTGAGGAGTTTTGTATTTCTGTGAGGTTGGCTATAATGTCATCTTTGTCATTTCTGATTGTGCTTTTTCGGATGTTCCTTTTTTCCCTTTGTTAGTAGTTTATCAGTGTTGTTTATTCTTTCAAAAAGCCAACTTTTGGTTTCACTGGTCTTTTCTATGGATTTTTGCATATCAGTTTTGTAGATTTCTGTTTTGACTTCAGTTATTTGTTTTCTTCTGCTATCTTTGGGGTTTGATTTTTCTTGTTTTTCTAGTTCCTACAAGTATCATGTTAAATTATTAATTTGATATCTTTCTAACTTCTTGAGGTAGGCATTTAGCACTATAAACTTTCCTCTTAACACTGCTTTAACTGCATCCCAGAGATTTTGGTATATTGTGTCTCTTTTCATTAATTTCAAATGATTTTTTAATTTCTATATCATTTTTTTTGTTTACCCCAAAGTCATTGAGGAGTAAGTTGTTTAATTTACATGTAATTGTGTGGTGTTGAGAAATCTTCTTGGTATTGATTTATGTTTTTATTGCACTGTGGTCCAAGAGTATGATTGGTGTGATTTTGAATCTTTTGGAATTTATTGAGACTTGCTTTAGGGCTGAGCATGTGGTTAATCTTACAGTACATTCCATGTGAAGTTGAGAAGAATGTATATTCTGTGGTTGTTAGGTGTTGTATTGTGTGGTTTTCTGTTAGATCCAATGATTCAAGTGTTTAATTTAAGCTCAGGGTTTCTTTGTTAGGTTTCTGCCTCAGGCATCTGTTTAACACTGTTAGTGAGGTGTTAAAGATCTCATTTTTATTTTGTAGCTAAGTTCTTCAAAGGTCTACAAGTACTTATTTTATGAATCTGGGTGCTCCAATGTTGGGTGTATATATATTTATGATAGTTAAATCTTCTTGTTGAATTGAACCCTTTATCTTTATATAATGTCTTTCTTTGTCCTTTGTTGCTGGAAGTCAGGGACCCCGAATGGAGGGATCAGCTGACACCTCAGCAGAAGAACACAAATTGTGAAGATTTCATGGACATTTATTAGTTCCCCAAATTAACACTTTTATAATTTCTTTCACCTGTCTTTACTGCAATCTCTGAACATTGTGAAGATTTCATGGACATTTATCACTTCCCCAATCAATACTCTTATAATTTCCTATGCCTGTCTTTAATCTCTTAATCCCATCATCTTTGTAAGCTGAGTATGTATGTTGCCTCAGGACCCTGTGATGATTGCATTATTTGTACAAATTGTTTGTAAAACATGTGTGTTTGAACGATATGAAATCTGGGCATCCTGAAAAAGAATAGGATAACAGCGATTTTCAGGGAACAAGGGAGATAACCATAAGGTCTGACTGCCTGTGGGGCTGGGCAGAACAGTCATATTTCTCTTCTTGCAGAAAGCGTATAGGAGAAATATCACTGAATTCTTTTCCTAGCAAGGAATAACCCTGGGAAAGGAATGCATTCCCAGGAGTGGATCTATTGACGGCTGCTCTGGGAGTGTCTGTCTTATGCGGTTGAAGATAAGGGATGAAATACACCCTGGTCTCCTGCAGTGCCCTCAGGCATACTAGGATTGGGAAATTCCATCCTGGTAAATTCTAGTCAGACCGGTTGTCTGCTCTCAAACCCTGTTTCCTGTTAAGATGTTTATCAAGACAATATGTGCCCAGTGGGACATGGAACCTCATCAGTAATTCTAATTTTGCCCTGGTCTTGTGATCTTCCTCTGCCCTTCTGCCCTAGTGATCTTTTATTGCTTTTCGCAGCATGTGATCTTTGTGACTTACTTCCTGTTTATAGCCCCCTCCCCTTTTGAAATCCCTAATAAAGACTTGCTGGTTTTGTGGCTCAAGGGGCATGATGGAAACTGCCAATATATGATGTCACCCCTGGAGGCCCAGTTGTAAAATTTCTCTCTTTGTGCTCTTTCTCCTTATTTCTCAGACCAGCTGATACTTAGGGAAAATAGAAAAGAACCTATGTTGAAATACTGGGGGCTGGTTCCCCTGATAGTCCTTTTACACTGTTGTTGATTTAAAGACTCCTTTAAGTGGTTTAAGAAGAGCAATCTCTGCTCTTTTTTGCTTTCTATTTGCATGATAGATCTTTTTCCATCCCTTTACTTTGAGCCTGTCAGTGTCATTACATATGAGCTGGGTCTCTTAAAAACTGTTCATGGTTAGGTTTTATTTTTTCTAACTTGTCCCTCTGCCAAGCAGTGCATTTCAATCATTTACATTCAAGGTTAATATTGATATGTGAGATTTTAATCATATCATTGTGTTGTTAGCTGTCAGAGTTCTGTGGCTCTAAAGAGGCTTTCAATTTAGCTTTTTTTATTATTACTTCTTGCAATCTGGTACAAGATGTATAACATCTATAATATACAAATCTGATTGAGTTCTCATGCAGTCTGGGTTGAGTTTTCATGCAGTCCAGTTTCTAATTGCAGATGAAGGCTTTTTGAACATTGCCTTTCCGACTTTGACACCATGCCTGAGTTGAAAATTGTCCTATGTGAGTCTATTTTCATCATTGAGCATATTAATGGCATTTACCATAAATTAATTTCATAGTTTAATTATAATGGCTCCCCATATTTCTCATGTTGCATGAGTCAACACACATCTCTCACATCTCATCTTTCATTCTCCTTTTGTTCAGTGGAAGCCCCATTTTTAGCTGGGCACATTGCAACCAAGATAGAACACTACATTTTCCAGTCTCCTTTGTAGGTCGCTATTGCCATGTGATAACGTACTGAAATGTAAGAGGAAAATTTGTGAGGTTATGCTGTGAAGTCTCCTTAGATGTTCAGGTTAGCATTCTTCCTGTCACCCGTCTCCTTTTTGTGACCTAAATGTAGATTGATTGGTAGTCATTTTCTACCATGGGGAAACGTTTGGGCTCCTGACACTGTATAGCAGCCATATCTGCCCTACATTGGCTATTTACCTACTCATTTTATGAGAAAGAAAAATAAAGTTTAAACCACTAGTTTCAGTTACTGCTATTTTAAATTTCCTATCACATGTAGTCAAACCTAATCTGAATGGATCAAATCCCTCTTTTGGGGGTAAGTAGGGAAAGAACATCCACATAACACCTTTGCTTGACTATTGGTTTGGCTTTTAAGTTTTAGTGCATTAAAGGAAAATAAAATTGGGACAATGTAGTTGGGAGAAGTTTTCTACTCATTTTCTTTCTTGTCACTATTTGACACCATTCAAAAGAAATAAAAACTGTCTTTGATTGACCTTTTTTTTTTTTTTTTTTACTTACCTGGTAGCTGTGTCCAGAGTACTGGTGTCCTCCAACTGACTTATTATCCTGGATCAGGGGCTTACCTCTGTGGTTTTGAAGATTCAGGGCCTCATGGCTGACAATCACACCAGGTGTGGGAGGCACAAGTTATCTTAGAACCACTGAAAGACTAGTTCTGTTGCCAAAAGAAGAGAAAAGGGACATCTGATTGGGAAGACAAACATATTTAAAATGGAACTTTGAGGAAAGAAAGAAAAAAATTTAAAGATGTTTTGAAGAAAGAGGAAAAGATTATTTTTAACACTATTAGATTCAGGGATGTGTGTGCATGGTGTGAGTGTGTGAGAGAGAGAAAGAGAGGGGGGGTGTGATGGTCAATTGTAGGTGTCAAGTTGGTTGGATTAAGGGATGCCTAGATAGCTGGTAAAGAATTATTTCTGGGTGTGTCTGAGAGGGTGTTTCCAGAAGAGATTGGCATGTGAGTAGGTAGACTGAGGTGAGAAAATCGTCCCTCACTCAATGGAGGCAGGCACCATCCAATCGTCTTAGGGCCTGGATGAAACAAAAAGACAGAAGAAAGGCAAATTCTAT
This sequence comes from Macaca nemestrina, assembly GCF_043159975.1. NCBI lineage: Eukaryota > Metazoa > Chordata > Mammalia > Primates > Cercopithecidae > Macaca > Macaca nemestrina. The sequence goes on from NC_092136.1 coordinate 16,537,101, forward strand.
TTTTGTCTCTCTCTCATAGTGTTGGGACATTCTTCTTTTCTTGTCCTTGGACATCAGAACTCCAGACTCTCCAGCTTTTGGACTCCAGGACTTGCACCAGTGGTCCCAGGTTCTCAGTCTTCAAGCCTCAGATTTAGGGTTGTATCATCAGCTTCCCTGTTTTGGAGGCCTTTAGGCTTGGACTGAGCCATGCTACTGGCATCCTAAGGCCTCTAGTTTGCAGATTATCTGTCTGGGACTTAACCTCCATAATCATGAACCAATTCCACTCATAAATCCCCTCTTATGCATCTATATCTCTGTCTGTGTCTACATCTATCTATCTCTGATAGGTTCTGTCTCTCTGGAGAACCTAATATATTGTATTACAATATATTATATTACATATAAATTTAAATATGAATGGCATAACTATGTTAAGGTTATGTAAGTGAGGCTACATAGTGCAAAATTCAAAATAAAATCAGTATCCAAAATTACACAAAATTTATAGAATTTTTTTGGTATTCTTAGCTATAAAATGGGGATAACATCTAAGGCATTGTATTACTATCAAAATTAAATAAAATGTTGCAGGTGAGTACTCAGAAGCATTGGCTGATGTTTCTATTATTGTTATTATTGATATTCTTTTTCTTATTATTATTGATATTCATATACTCATCTTTATGGATATTAGAAAGGCATGGGACATTATCTGCTCCTGATTAAAACACAATTTTATTTACCTAGAAATAGAGGAATTCTTCCTAATCGTATGTCCCGAGGAGCTACTACTTGTTTATCATGAGAGACTTGTACAGTGTCTGGCACAGAGCAGTTACTCAGTAAAAGGTTGTTAAACCCAACTGAGCATAACAGGCTTTTGTTTTCTTCAGATCCATTTGGAAAGAAATGCAAGGAAGGATTAACTATTAATGTTGATTCGTCTTTCTCCAATTTCTCTGTTAGTAAAGATTTCCTCAAAATGACCTTACATACTGAGTTTTCAAAACCTAGTTTCAAATATTAGTTCAATTTCCCAGCGTGAGGATTAAATTTTGCTTTTATAATGTCTGCTTTCAGTACTCATGAAAGATAAAATTTCATATTCTTCATGAAACATCCTTTCCCCCTTCGTTTTAGTAGTATTAGGTAAGAAATTGTGAAGGGAAAGAAATAGCTAATTCAATTAACTCCACTGACACAACTTTCTACAGAACTTTTTTCCTGAGAAATTATCAGATTTGTACAAGGATGATATTTTTCAAAACTAACTTTTAATTAAAAATTACTCTGTTATATAAAATATTTCACTAAGAAATATATTGTATATCTTTAACTCTTAAGTCAACTCTTGTTAACATGGCCTCAGCGAATACAGAATACGTTTAAAGGTAAACAGCATTCCTAGTGAAATAACACGGTCGTGGTTTCTTCTTAAGTTGTTAAGCATTGCCACTAGATGGCAGCATCAACTTATCAATTAAGATAACAACATTGTCTCATGTTTCGTTTATTAATTGAAAGCATCGCTAAGATGTTAGGCTTGGAATTTTGGAGGGCCGTGAAGTCCAAAGTTTGTGTGTTAAGGTCTATGCACATTTATTCCACAGGAAAGGACCGGAGTTTTCATTACATTCTCCAAGTTAAGGGCACATCAATCTTTAAAATCGCTGATATACTTTCACATTCGTATCTTTTGATTTGTGAAACTAAAATATAAAAGGAGAAAATAACTTCCCTATGATATGTAACAGAATTATGGCATATCTTTTCTAGACACACATAGTTAAGAGATTTTGACCCCATCATTGAACATTCTTAATAGCTCCTTATGTCATCATAACGATCATAAATAAAAAGGCATAACATTAGCTGAAAACACTCTCTAGTCTGTCATTTGCTACTTCGCAAATAAATGAAAGTGAGTAAAATATATATACTTTTAAAATTACTGCTTCCACCTTTTAACATCAACCACAGACTAGAATGTTTGGCAAGTATTTATTTGTATGTTCCTGTAGTAACGTATTTGTATTTTACTCTAATTATTCAATAATTTAAAAATATTTAAAAAGTGATCTCCTTCCTTTTCATGGGGTAGTACCTACATATGAATAATAATGGTAATTGTAAAATGCTAATGTTAATTGGGCTACTGCAACACTCTTTAAGAGCAAATAATATAAAACTTTTTAGCAAAAGGTGATGTAAGCCCTTTAAAAATTATTTTGTTAAAAAAAAAACTCTGTAAAGTGGAAATTATTCTCATTCCAGAGATAAGAAATCCCGAGGTTCATAGGAGTGGAGTGACTTTCCTGAAGCTACATGGGAGGAAATGGCAGACACAGATGTCAAATTAAATTCTGCTTGGTTCCCAAGCTCTTCTTGCTCTTTATTGAAATGCTCACAGCTTTCCTGGCTAGGGGAGGGAGTTCCCCAACCCCTTTCACTTCCCAGGTGAGACGACACCCCACCCTGTTTCTGATCACCCTCCCCGGGCTGCACCCACTGTCTAACCAGTCCCAGTGAGACGAGCCAGCTACTTCAGTTGGAAATGCAGAAATCACCCGCCTTCTGCATTGGTCTTGCTGGGAGCTGCAGACCAGAGCTGTTCCTATTCGTCCATCTTGCCCGGGAATCTAGTGCTTCTTAATTGTCAGCTTATATTTACTATTGGGGCAACTTAAGGCTGTTTAGAAAGAATGGGTATCTGAGTGAAGATTGGACATTTTAGTTTTCACGGTAGAGTGACTCACTGGGCCACTTCGATGAGGAACGCTCAAAGTCAGCATCCTAGTTCCTCTTTACACTTGCATTGAAATCTATAATCAAATATAGGCAAATGTTTAAAAACTAGAGCTTTCATGTAATGAAAGGTATACCTTTCTTTAATATCAGTATTTTCAAAATGGACTCTTGAGGTGAAGCGTTTTCAGTGAGTTCAGATTTAGATATTGTTTCCATAACATTTTCAAAATATCTGTTATCTGTTGGAATATTCTAGGTTATTCTGTAATGACCAACCATCTTCCAATTTCTGAGCCTTTAGCTAATTAAGAAATACATTTATTTTCTTCCTTGAAGTACTTTCTCATTTCATGTTGGTGTATTCTGTGCGCAAACTCTTCAGGTAGTTGTACACTCCACCGTCTGGAACTTTCCTCCTCTGTTTGGGAGGAAAGAGAGTACAGGGGCTCTTCTTTGCATCTTCCCAAGAGTAACACATGCCTCTTCTGTTCAAACTGCAATGATCAAAGGAAGTTTTACGGCTGTGCCTACTTCCAATGGAGTGAGGAAAAGCAATACTTTGTAATGCTGTGATATCAAGGGGATAGGCATATCACATATTCAGTTAGCATTATGAATGATTTGTCTTCATTAATTTGTTTGGGACATATTTGCAGCTCAAGCCTTTACCTTCATGGAGAGTAACTAGAGCTATTAACTCTTCTGTGTTATTAATGTCTATAGATTCCTCAACTACTGTAAGGAAGCAATTTTGATGTAATAATCTTTTGAATTAGTGTTATCTCCATCTTAGCAGGTATATTGTCAATTTGTCTGTTCATATTATTTTCTGCTTGTTTTATCTTATTGATTCTTAAGTATAATGTTGATGATAAAATATAAAATCTGCTATTATATAAAGCATTTCTGCTTTAGCTATTGATTGCATGAATTTGCAACACAGGTTTCAGAATCAATCTGATACTACCACAAAAAACTAATAACATAACTTTTTAAAAAATATTTTATCCTCATTTTCAACCAAAAATGTGCAAATCTTTGATGGCATAAGGTGAATGTTCTGTGGTAAGACCTGGAGTACTTTGTACCTTTCCTTCTTTTGCCAGCTGTTTCTTGCCCAGTGATATGGTTTGGCTGTGTCCCCACCCAAATCTGATATTGAATTGTAGCTCCCATAATTCCCATATGTTGTGGGAGAGACCCAGTGGGAGGTGATTGGATCATGGGGCAATTTTCCCCATACGGTTCTCATGGTAGTGAATAAGTCTCGCAAGATCTGATGGTTTTATAAGGCATTTTCCTTTTCATTTGTCTCTCATTTGCTCTCTTGCCTGCTGCCATGTAGCCTTTTGTCTTCTACGATAATTGTGAGGCCTCCCCAGTCACGTGGAACTGTGAGTCCATTAAACCTCTTTTTCTTTATAAATCACCCAGTCTCGGGTATGTCTTTATCAGCAGTGTGAAAACTAACTGATACAACCAGTAAATCATTCAGGTAAAGGAAGAAAATACCTTTTAAAAGCACAGACATATACATTGAAAATAAAGCCAATCATCTGTCTTTTCTTTGACATATGGATTTGTTTTGTAAGTTTAACATCTTAACTTTAATCACGAGTAATTATCCCATTATGGCTAGAAAAGCACTATCTAGAAATTGTCTTTGTGGCTACAGAAAATACATTTTTATGAAAACTTAGATATATAGATTCTAAAGATTATTCAGCACAGATATACATAAAGAAATTTAAAATAATTATGTGATATGTAACGTAGGAAGAATTAAAATATTAATATTGATTCTTATTTAAATCAGTAAATACAATTTCAAAACAATTAGAAAATACAAATACCCTCATACAATAATGAGGGACAGAGATAACTGATAGAATAATGAGGGACAGAGATAACTGAGGTCCTCTGGTGGCCCTCCCTCTCCTGTGCTATGGCAATTTAAAAAAGATACCTTGTAAATGGAGTTTCCTTGCTTAGCATGGAACTAGACAGAATTGGAGCCACTATATCCTGTTAGAAACAAAACACAAAATTATCAAGAAACAGCTCTCACTGGACTTATTTAGAATAGGAAACAACATTAATTCCACTTTCCCTTAAGCAGCCTCATTCCCAAGATATGGCACACTCTGGGGACAGAGTGCCTTCAATAACAACAGCAAGAAAAAAATGATGCAACTAGGTCAGGGAACTTTTATCTAATTGAAAACGAATCTGATTATGTTTTATGCTGATGTCTTCCACATTTATTTGGAATAAGATAAAGAATAAAATTAAATGGCTAAAGTAAATTCTGACCCATTCTCTATGTCAAGGTAGTCATTTGAAGGGGAGGGATGAAACTTGAGACAGGGCTTAGTTCCTTTTGTTGTTGAAATAGAGGGAACCCATTAGAATGTAAGTGGAGAAATTTTAAATAATTTCTTTTCGTCGTTATTAAAGAAGGAGCAACTCGTGCTTGCTTCGGCAGCACATATACTAAAATTGGAACAATACAGAGAAGATTAGCATTGCCCCTGTGCAAGGATGACATGCAAATTTGTGAAGCATTCCATATTTTTGTACCAGCCATTGCAACAACATGCCAAAATGTAAAGACCATCGATGCTAAGAAGAAACTGCATCAACTAACGAGCAAAATGACCAGCTAATATCACAATGATAAGATCAAGTTCACACATAACAATATTAACCTTAAATGTAAATGGACTAAATGGTCCAATTAAAAGACACAGACTGGCAAATTGGATAAAGAGTCAAGACCCATCAGTTTGCTGTATTCAGGAGACCCATCTCACATGCAGAGACACACATAGGCTCAAAATAAAGGGATGGAGGAAGATCTACCAAGCAAATAGAAAACAAAAAAAAGCAGGAGTTGCAATCCTAGTCTCCGATAAAACAGACTTTAAACCATCAAAGATTAAAAGAGACAAAGAAAGCCATTACATAATGGTAAAGGGATCAATTCAACAGAAAGAGCTAACTATCCTAAATATATATGCACCCAATACAGGAGTACCCAGATTCATAAAGCAAGTCCTTTTGAGACTTACAAAGAGACTTAGACTCCCATACAATAATAACGGGAGACTTCAACACCCCACTGTCAACATTAGACAGATCAACGAGACGGAAAGTTAATAAGGATATCCAGGAACTGAACTCAACTCTGCACCAAGCAGACCTAATAGACATCTACAGAACTCTCCACCCCAAATCAACAGAATATACATTCTTCTCAGCACCACATCACACTTATTTCAAAATTGACCGCATAGTTGGAAGTAAAGCACTCCTCAGCAAATGTAAAAGAACAGAAATTATAACAAACTGTCTCTCAGACCACAGTGCAATCAAACTAGAACTCAGGACTAAGAAACTCAATCAAAACCACTCAACTACATGGAAATTGAACAACCTGCTCCTGAATGACGACTGGGTACATAATGAAATGAAGGCAGAAATAAAGATTTTCTTTGAAACCAATGAGAACAAAGACACAAAATACCAGAATCTCTGGGACACATTTAAAGCAGTGTGTAGAGGGAAATTTATAGCACTAAATGCCCACAAGAGAAAGCTGGAAAGATCTAAAAGTGACACTCTAACATCACAATTAAAAGAACTAGAGAAGCAAGAGCAAACACATTCAAAAGCTAGCAGAAGGCAAGAAATAACTAAGATCAGAGCAGAACTGAAGGAGATAGACACACAAAAAACCCTCCAAAAAATCAATGAATCCAGGAGCTGGTTTTTCAAAAAGATCAACAAAATTGATAGACTGCTAGCAAGACTAATAAAGAAGAAAAGAGAGAAGGATCAAATAGATGCAATAAAAAATGATAAAGGGGATATCACCACCGACCCCACAGAAATACAAACTACCATCAGAGAATACTGTAAACACCTCTATGCAAATAAAGTAGAAAACCTAGAAGAAATGGATAATTTCCTGGACACTTACAGTCTCCCAAGACTAAACCAGGAAAAAGTTGAATCCCTGAATAGACCAATAGCAGGTTCTGAAATTGAGGCAATAATTAATAGCCTACCAACCAAAAAAAGTCCAGGACCAGATGGATTCACAGCTGAATTCTACCAGAGGTACTAGGAGGAGTTGGTACCATTCCTTCTGAAACTATTCCAATCAATAGAAAAAGAGGGAATCCTTTCTAACTCATTTTATGAGGCCAACATCATCCTGATACCAAAGCCTAGCAGAGACACAACAAAAAAAGAGAATTTTAGACCAATATCCCTGATGAACATCGATGCAAAAATCCTCAATAAAATACTGGCAAACCGAATCCAGCAGCACATTATAAAGCTTATCCACCATGATCAAGTGGGCCTCATCCCTGGGATACAAGGCTGGTTCAACATACACCAATCAATAAACGTAATCCAGCATATAAACAGAACCAAAGACAAACACCACATGATTATCTCAATAGATGCAGAAAAGGCCTTTGACAAAATTCAACAGCCCTTCATGCTAAAAACTCAATAAATTCGGTATTGACGGAACGTATCTCAAAATAATAAGAGCTATTTATGACAAACCCACAGCCAATATCATACTGAATGGATAAAAACTGAACAAAAGTATTCTATTATGAGTTAGATCCATTAAGAGAGTCAACTTTTAATGACATACTACTCATTTCATCATATGCTAATTTATTTAACGTCCCCAAACTCCAGATGAACTCTAATTGAGTCTTTGGAGACAGAAGTACGGATTTCTGTGCTGGTGTGAGGGAGGTGTCTCAAAGGGCTGTTGAGGAAATACATACATTGAGTGCAACGAGGACACATTACACACCAGAAGAGAGGGAAAGGTATCACTTCCAAGAGCTGGTCTTCCAAACCAAGGGTAAGCACCTGGGATCAGGGGCAACTAGGAAGTCTGGCCGCTCTCTGACCTCAGCTGCAAATCAGAAGGGGGATACAGAATCTGGCATGACTGTCAAAGGATTTACTGCTGCACCACACATGCACACAGGTGCACGTGCAGACTCCCTAGTACATCAAATTCCATTCAGTGATACATCCTGTTCTCACCTAGAATTTGAAACTCAGTCTTATATCTATGCTGGACCATCATATATTCACTTACACAGTGAAGAAATCAAGAGAGCAAAAAAAATGTGACTTGCTTTTCTGACTCCAGTGATTGTGCTACTCTAAACTACTAGTGTATGGCATTTTCACTTCTTGGTAGTAATTTTCAGGTGCCAGGAAGGCACATTCCTACCAAAGAGTTTTTCTTGCTCCAGTGAAGGGAGCAGAGACCTGGGCTGCTGCAGGGGAAGGTACATCTTGATAGGCCATTCTGTAGGAGATTCTTTAGCATGATTGGATTAGATATTTTCTGTGCCTTTTATTTCACATTCACAGTTACTTGGTAACTTGTTTCAAATTCAAGATGGACTTGAGGTCTTGGAAGTGAGCCTTCTCTTTCATTTACTCTTCTTTCTTATTTTGATACAGTACACTGTGCTGGGAAAGTCCACTTGAGGATAGATCTTGTTCTGAATATTTTGAACCAGGTTAGAAATAGACAGTAGTGGCTGGGCATGGTGGTTCAAGCCTGTGATCTTAGCACTTTGGGAGGCCGAGGAGGGCAGATCACGGAGGTGAGGAGTTCAAGAGCAGCCTGGCCAACATAGTGAAACCCTGTCTCTACTAAAAATACAAAATATTAGCTAGGCATGGTGGTGGGTGTCTGTAATCCCAGCTACTTGGGAGGCTGAGGCAGGAGAATCACATGAACCCGGGAGGCGGAGGTTGCAGTGAGCAGAGACTGTGCCACTGTACTCCAGCCTGAGTGACAGTATCTCTATCTCAAAGAAAAAAAAAAAAGAAATACACAGTACTTTATTAAACCAGCTTCAAGATATGATGGTAATTAACCAATTACTCACTCTAGAAATATTTACTGAGTGTCAATTCATTAATAGGAGCTGTTCCTCATGCTGGGATATAGCAATAAACAAGACAGAGGAATATTTTGCCCTATAGATGTTGCATTCTGGTGAGGAGAAGCAGGCAACAGATTTAATAAACAGGAGTTAGAGGATGACAACAGATGAGGGGGATAACACAGTAGAATCGGAGTAGAGTAATAAGGATAAAGATTGTTGGAGGGAAAGGGGCATGGAATTTAAAAGGAGTGGTTAGCATGTACCTTTGTCAGAAAATGACATTTGAAAGGAACTTAAAGAAGATGAATGAATGATCCATGCTAACATCTGGAGAATAGTGTTCCAGGCAGAGGGAACAGACAGTCAAAAATCTTTGATGCTGGGACAGAGACGGCACATTTGAGAAAAAGTGAGAAAGCCATCAAGACTGGGGCAGAAGGAAGGAGGAGGTCAGTGAGGTGACTGTTAGGAGATAAGGTTCTTTAGGTAAGGGAGAGACAGATTATGGGTTTTAACTTCAAATAAATTGGGAGCCTTTACAGGGTTTTAAAAACAGAAGCAAGTTATTTATGTGTTTAATGGCCTACTCTGGCTGTTGTATTGAAAATATACTACAGGGAACAAGGGTGCAGATGAGTTAGAAGGTGGTGGCACTATTTTTGACAGTAGATCATAGTGGTTTGAACAAGAGTGGTAGCAATGGAAGTGGGGAGAAGTGGTCAGATTCAGGATACATTTTGAAGGCAGGAAAATCACAACTTTCTGAAAGATGGAAAAGTAGATAAGAAAGAAACAGGGTAGATTGATTCCAAATTTTTGACTTCAGATACTGGAAGAGTGGAATCTTATTAACCAATATGGGGAATGAACAAATCAATTTTTGGAACTGAAGATTAGGAATTCAACTTTAAACATAGTTATTTTAAAATATCTATTACTATTCTCTTATTACAGCATATTAGCACCTGAGCAAACTTAGTAATCGTCCAGTAGCAGATTTTTAAAATCTGAAATCATAACCAGCAAATTAATAGATTTTTGGAAATTTGTGAACCCATTAAAATTTTGCATGTTTTTACATATGTACATATTCATATTTGAGAATTATCATTGCTGAGTTTATCAAGTTCTCAAAGAGGTTCATGAGTCCAAAAATTTAAGAACATTAATTATTTGCAGACAAAGAAATTAAGAAATGCAGTGTTTAGAAAATATGCACAACTTCATAGGACTGTATTTTAAGGACACAAGAATATGTATGCAAATCTTGAGATGAAAAGAAGGGTGCAGTCATCTTCAGCAAATTTAATTTCTCACTTCAACCAAGACAGTGGTAATATCCTGTATATCCCAAGATATGTGTGTATATAAGGACTGTGAATCTGCTCTGCCACACTGTATTGCAATAAGTGAGGCTATCTATTGTCTCATGAAAGTTTTTCTTTTTTTTTTTTTTTTTGTTTTGAGACAGAGCATCTCTCTGTCACCCATGCTGGAGTGCAATGGTACAATCTCAGCTCACTGCAACCTCTGCCTCTTGGGTTCAAGCGATTCTCCTGCCTCAGCCTCCTGAGTAGCTGGGATTACACCCGTGTACCACCATGCCTGGCTAATTTTTAGTAGATACACGATTTTGCTGTGTTGGTCAGGCTGCTCCTGAACTCCTGGCCTCAACAGATATGCCTGCCTCAGCCTCCCAAAGTGCTGGGATTTACAGGTGTGAGCCACCGCGCCTGGCCCATGATAATTTCTATAAGAGATTTTACCAAATTGGAATCATAGAAGTTTGGCGCTGGGAATAGGATCAACCAAAATTTTCAGATGGGTGAATTGTGTTCCTGGGATGCAGAATTACTTTCCTAAGTTATACAGGTGATTAGTGTCAGGGATATGTACCAAATATTGGAACCCGCAATCCTAAACCCTGTAACTCCTTTGTCTAATTACATGGGAGTAGTTGACAAAAATGTTAAATTCTAGGATTTTAGCAAGATTCTGAATGATACCACCATTCTGGCTGAAATTGCTTATTTGTAGAAACTTGGCCTTATTTATTTATGTTTTACAAGCTCAGAGTTTATAATTAAGTCAGATAATTACCCTCCCACTCAGAATAATGGTAGTTAAAAATTTGTAGATTGATTTTCTGTCCAGAAAATGGGCTGTTTTCTTAACATTGATGTTTTCTTACCTTTTTCTAGGTAAAAACCTGTAGGTTAGGAATTGTTACAATACTTCTCCAAGATTACAGAACCACCAAGTAAGAAGATCTGGTTTTGAACTCAGACACCATATCCCTTGGGCAATTCTACCTATGCCAGGCCTGTCTTTTCTCACCTGGGCTTGCTCATGTCTGTGGGTAGCTCTTAGCATCACCGTAGACTGGATCATATAGAAGGGCCCCACTCGCATGTTTGGGGGACAGCTTGCAGTTAGCTGGGGTGACAGAGTGAGCACAGCCAGATGTCTTATCCAGCAAACTAACCCAGGCTTATTTACATGGTGGTGGTAGGTAGGATTCTAAAAGTGAGAAGAGAAACATAAAAACCTCTTGAAATCCAGGCTTTGAATCCACATGGAGCTGCCCATCTTTCAATCTATTGGCCAAAGCAAACCACCAAGCCATCCAAGACTCAAGAAGTTAAGTATAAGAATTAGAATAGTAACTGGTACATGGTCAAAATGTATCTATATTTGTAATATAAATAGCAGTTCTAATAATCTAATACTTAATGTAAATACTTGACACATAAGAAGTTTTCAATAACTTATGGAAAGATAGTGAAATTTTTTGAGTGCCCACTAATGGACCCAATATTGGGCTGTGTTATTTTTATGTATGTTTTCTTTATTCAATCAGACAGTCTATCAAGAAGTTATTAGCCAGGTACGATGGCTCATGCCTGTAATCCCAGCACTTTGGGAGGCTGAGGTAGGTGGATCACCTGAGGTGAGCAATTTGAGACCAGCCTGGCCAACATGGTGAAACGCCGTCTCTACCAAAAATAAAAAAATTAGTCGGGTGTGGTGGTGGGCGCCCGTAATCCCAACTACTCAGGAGGCTGAGGCAAGAGAATTGCTTAAACCCAGGAGGCAGAGGTTGTAGTGAATGGAGATCATGCCACTGCACTCTAGCCTGGGTGACAGAGTGAGATTCTGTCTCAAAAAAAAAAAAGAAGAAGAAGAAGAAGTAATTAGTTATCTTTGTGAGTTTCATTTTTTCATGTTTTGTGAGCATATGGGACTTGCCCTGCATAAAATAGTTAATAAGCAAAATTCCTAATTTTCAAATTATTTTTGACTCCAATTCCAGTAATTTTTCCAAATCATGGACTGAAGTCCTATAATTCTAGATAGTAAGGGAGAAAAATGTACAAGCTTCTTAGTAATTGTTGCTTTGTAAATTAGTAATAATTGATACCCTCGTTAACTTGTGTCAATACAAAAATCACTAAGTGATGCTTTTCCCTTCTCATGATAGTCAGGCTTTCACCTCTGTGGACATGGACGTGGGAAATCGCACCATCCTGACTGAATTCATCTTGTTGGGTTTCTCAGCAGACCCCCAGTGGCAGCCGATTCTATTTGGAATGTTTCTGATGCTCTATTTGATAACCTTATCGGGAAACATGACCTTGGTTGTCTTAATCCGAATTGATTCCCACTTGCATACGCCTATGTACTTTTTCATTGGTAATCTGTCTTTTTTGGATTTCTGGTATACCTCTGTGTATACCCCCAAAATCCTGGCCAGTTGTGTCTCAGAAGATAAGCGCATTTCCTTGGCTGGATGTGGGGCTCAGCTGTTTTTTTCCTGTGTTGTAGCCTACACTGAATGCTATCTCCTGGCAGCCATGGCTTATGACCGCCATGCAGCAATTTGTAACCCATTGCTTTACTCAGGTACCATGTCCACTGCCCTCTGTACTGGGCTTGTTGCTGGCTCCTACATAGGAGGATTTTTGAATGCCATAGCCCATACTGCCAATACATTCCGCCTGCGTTTTTGTGGTAAAAATATCATTGACCACTTTTTCTGTGATGCACCACCATTGGTAAAAATGTCCTGTACAGACACCAGGGTCTATGAAAAAGTTCTCCTTGGTGTGGTGGGCTTCACAGTCCTCTCCAGCATTCTTGCTATCCTGATTTCCTATGTCAACATCCTCTCGGCTATCCTGAGAATCCACTCAGCTTCAGGAAGACGCAAGGCATTCTCCACCTGTGCTTCCCACCTCATCTCAGTCATGCTCTTCTATGGATCATTGTTGTTTATGTATTCAAGGCCTAGTTCCACCTACTCCCTAGAGAGGGACAAAGTAGCTGCTCTGTTCTACACTGTGATCAACCCACTGCTCAACCCTCTCATCTATAGCCTGAGAAACAAAGATATCAAAGAGGCCTTCAGGAAAGCAATACAGACTATACGACCACAAACGTGAAGGTTATTCTCTTTGCAAATGCTGTTATTGAATTGTCCAGATTATTGGCTTATAAATATGTTCATTTGCATTTCTGTAGTTCATTTAAATTCAATAAGTCATATTTAAGACATTAAAAGATTGACCACATGAGTCTTTAATTGTTATTAGTTTGTTGTGATGTAAGCAAAACAAAGCAATATTTAAAACTTATAGTATTGGGTTGTTTGACATTCTGCAATACGGTATTTTGCCTCGGCAGTATTCAATCTTTCATAGATTTCATTGTGTTTGCTGCCTTTGGGAGATCTTGGGGAACAAAAGAAATTATGTGGTTTAATGAGTATAGTTTGACTTTGAAGCTTGGTAAGCAATCTTTACTAGGTGACAAGAATATCTTAAAGGGTGAGATTTCTGGAAATATGCTCAAGATTTTACAAATATTTATTTTAAGAAAATCATTTCCTCAAAATTTCTTCAGAAAGCTCTAATTGAGCATATAGGAAGTATCTTTGTAAACCTCATGCCTTCTACGTAAAGAGAATATTAGGAAGACGTTTAAGAGTTGTTCAGGTTACAAACAACAATGACAACAGCAAAACTATCTCTAAATTAATGAATATGTGTCTTTAGAATTGCATATGATCCTAAAAGAGTGTTCTCTCTTACAAGGAGTGAGTACTCCACAGTACTCTCTCTCAGGTCACACAGCGATGTAACAACATCAAACAAAATGAAACAAATGGACAACAGTAACCACCGCTCCCTAGTTACCTTTCTTTTTCCTTTGTCCTGACCAAAAGACATAAGCTGCATGTTTGCCCCTGGCCTGAACCCAGCCTGGGCCTTGAACATTCCTAAGAACTGATAAACTTGTTTAAGTCGATGCCTGAAATCCTGAAAAATCAAACGTGTTGCTAACCACGTGGAAACGAGGCTTGGCCTTGAGCCCATTTCCCTAAACCCTGATAGAAACTCCGTAATCGAACCCCCTTGTGATGGCAGATTGAGTTGGTAATTCACTCAGTAGCCTTTAGAAGACGGCAAGTTAAGGATTATTTGGTTACAGTTTTCAAATCAGAAGCTTGTGGCTCAGAGGTTAGCACTTTGTTAATGAAAGGTTATAGCATTTGCTGGAATGAGCACATTTACAAAATTAATTAAAATAAAAATTTGGGACATATAATTGTAGCCACTTCATTTGTCTTTGCTGTGACATTTCTCATCTTTCTCTTCAGCTGCATTTATTTTCCAACACATCCTGCCTCTTTCCATCAAAATAATCATAACATTCTTATTCCTCTATCACAAATGAAGCTGTTTGTGTACTTAACTATAAGGATTTGGGGTGTATCCCACAAATATCAATGATCCATATTATGATTTCTTTTCATCTCCATAATACTCACTATGTAGGAAAAATAATTGGGTCAATATTAGGGGAAATAACAAAGTAAAATTTAGTTTTACTTTAGGATGTCAGAAGTATTACTCTTCCATTTTGCATTAATCGGAGATACTGAATTTCAAAAACCGTATCAATGTTCAATTGAACCTACAATTCTGTAGTATATATTATAGTCTGATATCAAAACCATAAAAAACAAACAAGCAAACAAACAAAAATACAAAGAAACAAAATTTTTCCTGTTGAATTTTGTTCAATGGTAAAAAAGAAATAAAAATCGAATTCTGCAACCTCTCTGAGCAGTTTGTTATCACTTAGCACTGATTTGGGAACTTTATGTCAATTCAGACTTTGGATTATGCTGACTTGAAGAATTTTTTCAGAGCTTCTTTCACGTCTTTATTCCTCAGACTGTAGATCATAGGGTTCAACATGGGGAACAGCACAGTATAAAAGGTAGAAACAATTTGTCCCTCTCAAGGGAGTAGCTGGAACTTGGCCGAGAGTAGATGTAGAGAATGGAGCCATAGTATAAGGTAACAGAGATCAGGTGGGAGGAGCATGTGGAGAAGGCTTTGAGGCGGCCCTGGGTGGAGCGGATCCTCAGGATGGTGGCGATGATGGAGAGGTAAGAGGCCAGGATGAGCACAGTAGGGGAGATGACATTGGAGGCCAGCAGGAAGTGCAGTACAGCCTGGTAGCTCTCTCTCACCCTGCATGCCAGCTTCACCAGGGGTGGGACATCACAGAAAAAGTCATCAATGACATTGTCACCACAAAAATCCAGTGTGAATGTGTTGCTGGTTAATATTATTGCATTGACAAAACCCCCAGTATAGGAATATAAAACCAAACAGATGCACAATCTCCCTGGCATAGCCTGAGCGTAAAGCAGGGGCTTGGAGATGGCCATGTAGCGGTCATAAGCCATGGCAGCCAGCAGGTAGCACTCACTATAGGCCAGTCCGGCAGAGAAGAAGAACTGACACAGGCAGCCAGCAAAAGAGATGCTTTTGCCTTCAGAGATGCAGATCACTAGGATCTTTGGGGTGTAGACAGAGGAATACCAGAGATCCAGAAATGACAGGTTTCCAATGAAAAAATACATGGGTGTGTGGAGGCGGGAGTCATTACAAATCAACATGATGAAGGTGCTATTTCCTACCACAGTCAGAGGGTACACGCCCAGGAACACCACAAACAGGCCCAGCTGCATCCATGGATCTGTGGTGAAGCCCAGCAGGATGAACTCAGTCACTGTGTGATTGCTCCTCTGCATGGCTTACGGATACTGCACCTACAAATAGAGTAGAAGACAGTTTAATTGCCTCAACCAACACCAAATGACGGCATTTTCTATACTAAGCACCTGCAATAATATAATCAACACTAAGCAGGAATTTTGGCTGCCTTGGGCAGGTGATGGAAGTTTTCTGAGCTTCAATATATTTATTGTAATAAAATGCATTTGATAACAGAAAAGCCTTCATGCTATTGAGAGGTTTATTAATTTTTTCTTGAAAAACAAAATATTTGTTGACCCCTATCTGCTGTTCCAGACAGTGGGATATAGCAGCGAAGATGATAGGGCTGACTCCTATCCTACTGAGCTTTTATTCTAGAAGGGAGAGATACATAAAAAACAAATAAGTACAGTGTCAATTAATGTTAAATGCTAATAAGAAAATAAAACTAGATGCTGGGATAAAAACCAACTAGGAAAGAGCTCGTCTAATTTAGACACTGAGAGAAAAAAAAATTCTTTTCCTGTTCCCAGCAATGGATGGACAAATTGTTCAGAGCCTATGAAAACTGAAACCTTCTAAATACTATGGTTTAGAGGGTGATAACAATGTATTTTTCCACAATCACAGAAAAAATTATCTGCTTAGTTACTCCGCAGGAGTCTTTGGTACATTTATCATGAATTCCAGGGAAGGAATTCAGTTGAGAATTAGGGTGAAGCGTGGGTAAAGACCAATGAGTTTATCTGTTTCTGCCAAGTAAAAAAATGTGTGATTTCTTTATGGGTATTTGGGGTATAAAATGTTGAGACTCAGCATTACTTGTCAGTCTCTATAAGCAGCCCTGGACATGGTTCTTAAAAGGACAGTTATCCCAAGTTGATATTGTCTAGAGCAATAGTTCTGAATGCCGTAATATTGGAAAAACCTTCTTGTCAAACAAACATTTAGAAATGCTTCCTTTAGATTCTTGAAATAATATGTATAATTGATGTAACCTAAGTATAAACCTGTATGTATGTGTATGCAAACTATCCTAAGTCTAATGTAAATAGATGTAAAAGAAAAATAATTCACAATAGAAATAATGAAATAATTATAATATAGGTTGTGTTATAAAATAATTTGAATTTCAATACATAAATGCTGGATCACTTAGTGAGATATAAATAGTAAAATCGACACATGTAGAATCATCATTAATGTGTTGGTGACTCAAATATCAGGAGTCACGTTGATATTGGTGATATTTTCCTGATAAGTTCATCAAGTCTTGACAAAGTTCCAAAAAAAATAAACCACAATCTTTCCTTGGTTTTATTAAATTGTTATATAGGAGGACCTTGCAAAATATAAGTTTTCTTTGTCTGTAGAGCAGAGTAGATTTCAAACTGATGTAATTATAACAATATTTTCTAATGCACAAATATGCATTGGGAGTCTGGGTGTAGGGAATGGAACATTTTTCTTTGCATAGGGCTGTCCCTATGCATGCAGGATGTGTTCATACTTGTCTACTACATACTAAACATCCAGTAGTCCTCTTATCTTTGTGATAATAATAAATCCAACCACACACTTAAGAAATGCCCATCAATGATAGACTGGATAAAGAAAATGTGACACATATACACCATGGAATACTATGCATCCATAAAAAAGAATGAGTTCGTGTTCTTTGCAGGGACATGGATGAAGCTCGAAGCCATCATTGTCAGTAAACTAACACAGGAACAGAAAACCAAACACCACATGTTCTCACTCATAAGTGGGAGTTGAACAATGAGAACACATGGACACAGGAAGGGGAATATCACACGCTGGGGCCTATTGGGGGCTGGAGGGCAAGAGGAGGGAGAGCACTAGAACAAATACCTAATGCATGCAGGGCTTAAAACCTAGATGATGGGTTGATAGGTGCAGAAAACCACCACGGCACACGTATTCCTAGGTAAGACAAATCCGCACGTTCTGCACATGTATCTCAGAACTTAAAGTAAAATAAAGAAAAAAAGAAAAGAAAAAGAAAACCCAGCAGCTATGAGCACACACAAAGCACAAGTTTTGGTAGCTAAATACCATTTTTCCACTGAAGGGATCCCAGAACTCCTTAAACCTCCCAAGTTTTGGTCAAGGATTGCATGAGATGAGTCTGGGACATCTTGTGGCAGAAACTAAGAAAATATTCAAAGATTATAGGGACATGTTAAAACGACCCAGAGGCTAGTTTGAAGAAGTTTCCCATGGATGCATTTTAGACAATTTCATATTAAAAGTATAATTACCATAATTGAATAAAACATATTGAATATAAAATAAAAAAAGAAACACTCTTTAAAGGATGTTTTCATTTATTGAGACTCCACTCCTCCAAAACTTTGCATTTTACTTTGTGAAGCTTCATAGGCTTTTCTAGCAACTGTGTAAAGAAATACAAAATAACTGGAAAATGTTCCTAAGTGATCAAATTACCTGTGGCAGTACGGCTCTCCATTTACTTTTTTTACTGGGTCACTGGGGTAAAGTGGAGATAGAAGCCCACAGGATAGAGCAAGGATTTTTGTTTCTTTTGCATGTTACATATCCCCACTGCCTAGAATAGTACCTGGCATATAATAGATATACAATAAATATTTATGGAATAAACAAATGGGTAACCCTGACTCAGAAGAGAAACAAGTCAAGAGAATTGATGTTCTGGGTGTCCTCTAATGATGTCATTATACCCTAAAACCACTACAGAATTGTTTGATATTCCACATGCATTTCCTGGCACCAGTAATCCCAGGTCATTTGTGTTTTTTGCAGACAAGTGCAGGGACAAAGAAATCAGTCCACAATATAGCCAGCCTAAACAAATATTTGTTTTCCCAAATGGCGTGTCTGTGAAGAAATTGTTTTTCATCTGAGCAACAGATTGCCTGTCATTATGTGTCATGACGTTTAGGAAGCATGCCTAAGAAATCAGAGCTGACTGCTCACACTAGAGACAGATGGGATATCCTCGAAAAAGCATTTGTCTTTCAACAACTGAGAAAGATTCAAGTTCTTCATCACTAGTCAACAATGTAAAGCCTCAATTTCTTCATATGTAAGATAGGGATAATTCATCTCTTCTTAGGGTTGTTGTAAAGGTGTTTATCAAGTAAGGACTACATACAGTGACTAGCATGTCATCAACACTCAAGTAACAAATGGTTCTCAAATTCTTTGCACCTAAGACTGCCCTAGTATTTCTAACTTAGGAAGTTGCAGGCGAGCCCCCAGGAAACTGCAGGCGAGCCCTCAGGAAACTGCTTTCATTAAAGCAGCCCAAGTGCTTGTAATGTGGGTTGCCTGTTGGGGGGTCATGTTGAGAAACACTAAAATGAATATCAGTTGTATTTATAAAAGTTTCCAGAATCAAAATGAAGTTACTAGTGTTAAACAAAAACAAGTGACAAATATGGCTGGGCATGGTGATTCATGCTTTTAATCCCAGAAGTTTGGGAGGCTGAGTTGGGAGGGTCTCTGGAGCCCAGGAGTTCAAAAACAGTGTGGGCAACACAGTGGGACTATGTTTCTATAATACATACATACATACATAAAAATAATTTAAAAAGCGACAAAAAGAGCCAGAGAAGGCAATTATGAGAGGCTTCTCATGCTTGTATGCCTGATAAAACTATCACAAAGACTGCAAAAACCACACTCTTGCACAAAGATCATCACAACTTTACACAAAAAGAGTACTTCTGCAAGGACATCTGCCCAGAAACTGCCCGTCCAACTAGGCATTGACCAGGCCACGCACCGCCTGCCACTGCTGGGTGCTGGAGAATCTGGTAAAAGCACCATTGTGAAGCAGATGAGGATCCTACATGTTAATAGGTTTAATGGAGAGGGCGCGGAAGAGGACCCGCAGGCTGCAAGGAGCAACAGAGATGGAATATATTACCCCCAGATGATGGCTACAGTTGCTCATCTTCCCGCCTATGTCCTATCACAATTCACATGCTGGAATTGCTCCGTGTTAGGAACTTCTAATAAGAACCCTATTCTGTTGTCTGGAAGGGATGGGGGATGGGGCCCCTACTACCTGACCTTGAACTATGATTGAAAAAAATAACCAAAAATGGCCTGAAATACTTAATTGGTAAAAATGTAGTATGACAACTATCCAAAAAGGCATCTATATAAGAAATGACTAATTGACAACCTACGGTACCAAAAGTTGGCATTTGAGCAAAATATGGCAAGTCCTTAGTAAGCAACCTACTGTGTGAAACCCTTGAACCCTACTAATACCTGTCTGCATATCTCTCTGTGACTCTGTTCTGCAAGTAAATATAAGTATTAACATTTGTGATAAATAAAAATTCTCTGCATGTTTCAGCAAAACCAACAAACAACAAAACAACAACAACAAAACAGGCATCACCCTTGTCATCAATCTTTGTAGCCAAAGATGATTATTCCAAAATAATCACACAATTCTCATTAAAAAAAAAAAATCTTTGTCTTCCATTACCTCCCCGAATATGCATATAGTTGACTGTGGCATTTGTATTCCCATGGCAACACTGTATTCTCAAATAAACCTATTTTTCTTTTAGATAGCCTCTCTGTGTTTGTTATTTAGGTTGACACATATGGTGTCAGAACCTGAAAAAGATAATGATCCAAAGAAACTGGTGATTCTTGAACTGATAGCGGTGCTCACTTGAGCCCTTTGTGCTTTCCTCCACTTCCTTGGCTCACCTTTCTGCCCTGATGAGTCTTCTCTTAGGCTGAGCCTGCCTCTTTTAGTATAGGCTTTTGTATATTAGTCAGGATCTGTTTTTTTTTTTTTGTTTTTTTTTTTTTATAAAGTCACCTAATAAGGGACTATACATCCCTCCTGGGGTGATAAAAGACTTCATCTTTTGTGGTAAATCTTTTCTGGTGTAAAGACATGTGTCTTTCTGGATTGAGTACTCTGTTTCTACAGAATTTGCATTCTATCTAGGAGGCATGTCTTTTGTAGAGAATTCACTTTTGGTCTCTGTGCCTAGTTTAATATTTTGTTTGATCTTTATGCCGAGGTTGAAATTTTTATGAACACTCTTATCTTGGTTTCTTTTGATTTGGTTTGATTCTTTCCCGTTGATTTTTAAAAAAATTATTCTGAAAGCAAAAATATATTCTAAATGGTGGGTGCAGAAAGGCTAATTAAAAGCCATTGGTGCAATTGCTACCATCTAAAACACTGATCTAAACTACTGACATTTCCTGATAAGAATGATAGTATTTTCTTTGCTCTCAAGAGATGACTAAGAAACAGAATGGGTTTTTTAAAACATAAAGGCATGACAAGTTTTTGGGATTCCAGCTAGCCACATTTTATGGTCCATGCTTATGCATATTTTAAAATTGACAAGCAATGTTACATCAAGAAAAATTCAGAGCTCAAATGTTCATTATTTAAACTCTTTTTAAAGACCTGCAACTATCATGCTAACATGTAGAGACTTCTAAGTTCTCTCTCTTTCTTGTTTTTTCTTACTGCCTACTTTGAATCTGCTGACTTTTCTACTGGGGATGACATAAAACTCGCTGCTTACGGCATTCTAGTCAAGATTCTTTTAAAAGTATTAAAGTGCTTTTAAATTAATAGTTTCACAAATTACAAGAGCTCCATGGTAACCAACAACCTAGACACCATTAGAAAATGTAAATTTAGGTTTACCTGACTAAAATTTGTTTATGGTGATGAAATAACTTATTGAAAAATTAATAATCTATAAAAAGAACTAGGTAAATATATATAAATATTAGGATCTTAGGTCTAACAGGTCAAAATCTTTAACTCAAAACAATATAAGTCATCTCTGTCTGGCATAAAAAAATTTGCTTTTTCTGCCACACAAAGACCAACCCCCAAGTCCCTGCCAAAAACACAACACATCCTGCTAAAATTCTTTCTTGCCTGCATTTGTTAATCAAACAAAACAGACCTGCAAAAAAAAAAAAAAGTTAGATTTGTTACTAGTTCACCACTGTTTGGAGATTTTGTTTTTCTAATACAATTCAACCAGTCCTAGCTAAAATGTAAACAATTGAAAATTTAAATCTAAACTCACTTGAGACAGAATAAACAAAATAGAAATGTTAAAGAGGCTAAGAAAAACAGACAAACAAACAAACAATAAAATCCAAGCTACTATATAAATTGCTTCACCCAAAATTTTGATCTGCAGCCTTCATTAGATTACCTATTGATGGTTATCACATTTTTGTGTCTGCATATATGTGTTTAGGTGTGTATATGTGTATGAACATGTATTATGTTGCATGTTGTTTCTACATGGTAAAATCTGGCAAAAAATTTTGTATTTTTGTATTTTTTTGAGATGGAGTCTTACTCCGTCACCCAGACTGGACTGCAGTGGCACTATCTCGGCTCACTGCAACTTCTGCCTCCCGGGTTCAAGCGATTCTTCTGACTCAGCCTCCTGAGTAACCCTCCTGGGATTACAGCACGTGCTGCCACCACTCCTGGCTAAGTTTTGTATTTTTAGTAGAGATGGGGTTTCACCATGCCAATTGGTCAGGCTGGTCTCGAACTCCTGACCCCGCGATCTGCCTTCCTCGGCCTCCCAAAGTTCCTGGATAACAGGCGTGAGCCACTGTGCCCTATGGCAAAAAATTTCCTGAGGAATTCTATTTACATAGCTTAGACAAATGAGCACTCATATAAAATGTATAATAACCCGAATGCTTTTTCGTTCATGTGACTTAAGTATATCTTTAATAAAAAAGCTGGTTTTAAAATTATCAGCAAATTGTCAACTTATCTTTTTGCCCAGCTGTAGTGGTAGAGTTTTATATTTGTCTTTGCTGGATGTTTTAGGGTGTTGGGGTTTGACCCAAAGTTTATAAAACTGAAAACCCAGCCTAAAATAGAATAATCTTTGTCAACTCTTTGATAATTAAGGCTAGTTTAATAATGTTTGTTTAGTAAAAATAGCTATCTCTTCTAAGTTATAATTAAAATATTCATACAATTAACTTTAAGATTTCTACTTAGGTGCACACCTGATACTCATAAGTTATAAAAATAGGAAAATAACTAGAAATGACTAGCTTTATTTCATATCTCAATTTTCATAACTAATCTATGTAAACTATAAAAAATTGAATAAATTAGATAATAGAAATGAGGTAAATGTCTGTAAATATAGTTTTCATGTAATTTGAAATCTTAAAGTTATGTTATATTGATTTAAATGATAGATATTCATTAAATGTCTGAGTCATTTCCAAATAAGATCAAAAGATAAAACAAAATTCTGACCATAAATGTTTCTTTTCTTGGATTCTAAAATAATATAGAAAGACTAAATAGATTTGGTTCTATGAATATATATAAAATTATGTTACAGAAAAACATGTTTTTAAAATTATACAAATTTTCATATATAAAATATGGGATATGACAGATAATTCAAGATTTCTGGCTTCCTAGGTTTTCACTAAAATTTAAGGTTATTAAATTAAAAATAGTAATTAATATCTCTAGAACTATAATATAAAATCTCTCAAAAAAGTAAGATGTGTTTTAATAAAAAATTATAAGAAAGGCATAAAAGCCTATTCTTTATCAAGCAAAAAGAATAATTTTGTCTAATTTAGAGGTTATTTAAAGATTTTTTTGCAAAATACAAATTTAACAAGTGTAACACAATAAGCTACAATGTGACGGAAAAGTACCAGTAAGCAGGAGAGAGACAGAGATAGGAAAAAAGTTATGGGTATGAAAATATATTTTCACAAAAAAAGTCAATAACAACTTAATTGTATATTTTAAAATAACTTAAAGAATGTAACTGGATTATTTGTAACTCAAAGGATAAATGCTTGAGGGGTTGGATACGCCATTCTTCATGACGTGCTTATTTCACATTGTATGCCTGTATCAAAACATCTCATGTATGCCATAAATACGTACACCTACTATGTACCCACAACTATTAAAAATAAATACAAAATTAAAATAATAATTTAAAATAAATAAAATGAGGGTAATGTCTGTTTCAAATGATTATTGTGTGAATTTAATAAGATTTAAAGTGGTTTGTTTATTGCATGAGTACAGGAAATGAGAAAAGGTGACCCTGCAGCCACAAGGTCACTGATTAAAGATTTAGCAATGGGATTCTAAGATTCCTGATTCTAAGGCAACTTAAATTCTAAGTATACGTTCAATTCTGATTCTAAGTATATGCTCAATTATAACATATACTTCATTTGTAGTTAATGGGATAGGAAAACACTTTTTTCTTATATTTCACAGAGGACACCTGATTTTCACAATGGTGAAAAAAAGAAACTGAAGGCTAGATCTGGACTCTTTCTGAACTGTCAACTCTGTATCTGTGCATTAGCTACAGGTGGTTCTTTCCCCAAAATGAGTTGTGATGTGACTAATTTTAAACTAGATCAATTACAACTTGTGTACAGATAATCCCCAGTGAGTCCTAGGTTTTTTATGTTAAAAACTCTTCAGTGCCTTTCATGATAAATATGGCAGCTCTATACTTTAAGGCAACCATTGTGTTCCCCTGACTTTTAACTATGTTGCACTGGAGGAAGGGTTGAAAGAGAACGATGATTGATTTAAGTATTCAAAACTGTTATTATGACAATTTCAGCACATCTGGGAAAATGTTAGCTTTTCCAAGATCTCAGTCTGCTGCTGATACCTGGCATTCTTGTTTTCAACTGAGTATTTTGTAGCCTTTAGAACATGTGAATAAAAATTATATAATTTTTTCTTGTCAGTCATTCACACATCAGGGTTAATGAGACTGTTCTTTGAGGAGGGTCTGGGGATGCTGGTGGAGGGCATGGAGACCCACGGCACCCAAGGGAAGCGGGGGTCTAATTAAGATACAAGACAGGACTAATTTTAGATGGGAACAGGTAAGCTAATCTTGTAGACACCACAATCTTGCTAAAATTAGCCTTAGAGATTGCACCCAACTTTATCTTTCTTAGAGTCCCAGAGTTCTTGGATTTTCTGAGGGCCAAGAAGATGTCAATATATAAAATTGACAAAACTTTGATGCCTACTCCCTTTTAACATTAGGCAGAGAAGGTAAAGAAATCTCGTGGTTATTAGTTGAACCCAACCACTTAACCCACTAAAGGGAAAACTGAGGACAGAAAAAGAAGACAATTTTATTCCTTAATTACAGCTAGTTACCAGCAGAACTTAAATCCCCACTCTTATCCTTGGACTTTGCAGAGTTACTGATTTAGTTACTGGCGGCAGCAGATTCAGAAAGTCAATACAGTCACTGAAAGCACAGCAAACTCCTTGTTGGCAAAAAAGCCTTGTGTTTATACCCTCTAGAACCTGGCACATACATAACACTTAAAATATTCTGCTAAATATATGAATGGATAGATCTCAGATTGGGTTAAATTGTCCCTCACACCAGCCCCATTCTCCATGTTTTTAACTACAATTTCTCTGACTTCTTTTGAGAGTAAAAAAAAATTCAACATTTGGACCTGGCATTCCTCATGACCCCAGGGGAAAAAAAAATGCTTCAGAGTGATTGGTTATTTCTTTCTCCTACTGAGTCCTGTCCCAATTTCTAATTAATATGTAAACCGACTTTGAATAAGAAATGAATGCATCTTGCCCAGTATGTCTTTCAAAAATTCTAATTTAGTTTATATTTCTTTCAGATTGGAGAGTTAAGGATTAGAGCCCACCTTTCAGAATTTAATATTCACTTAGCAAGGAGATGGTAACTTGGGTAGTGTTTATCAAAAAGTTATTTGCATTTTCTATCTCCTTCCACTACTATTATTTACCTATGACAGAAACAGATTTTCATTTTGTGTTATTATTGAGGTTTTTTCGAATTCGTTTTTTGAAAGCAGCTTTCACATCTTTGTTCCGCAAACTGTAGATCCAGGGATTCAACATGGGGATGATAATCGTGTAGAACACAGAGGCCCACTTCTCTCGGTCCAGAGAGTAGCTGGATGTTGGCCTCGGGTACATAAACACGACTGTGCCATAGAAGAGGGTGACGCCAGTAAGGTGAGACCCACAGGTGGAGAAAGCCTTAAGGCGGCCTTCGGCTGAACGCATTCTGATGATTGCAACGAGGATAAAGGTATAGGAGATGAAGATGATGAGGATGGTGCTGAATTCAATGAAGCCACACAGACTGAAGAGCAAGATCTCACTGATGTAGGTGTCTGAACAAGAGAGGGCCAAGAGTGGTGGGATTTCGCAGAAGAAATGGTTGATGATATTGGAACCACAGTAACTCAGGCTGAAGGTGAGGGTAGTGTGGGATACTAAACTTACTAGACCAGCCAGGTAAGAGCCCAGCATGAGAGCCAAGCAGACCTGCTTGGACATGAGGGTGCTATAGTGGAGGGGTTGACAGACAGCCACAAAACGATCATAGGCCATGGCTGCCAGGACATAGCACTCAGCATCCACAGAACCTACAAAGAAGGCAAACTGGGTGGCACAGCTGGAGAAGGAGATAACTTTGTGCTTTGTTAGGAAGTCAGCCAGCATCCTGGGAGCAATGGCTGAGGAGTAGCCCAGGTCAACAAAGGAGAGGTTGCAGAGGAAAAAATACATGGGTGTGTGAAGCTGAGTGTCTGTTATAATCAGGATAATCATACCAACGTTCCCCACTACATTAACCAGGTAAACTATGAGGAAAACCACGAAGAAGATGATCTGCATCTGAGGGTCCTGGGTGATGCCCATGAAGATAAACTCAGTCACCATTGAGTGGTTTTCTGTATCCATTGCTTCAAGGTTGTATGTGCCTGGATTTAGTTTACTGATGGATGTAGTAAATTTCCTGTCACTGAAAATATTCAAACTAAAGACAAGCAATCATATGCCATATATATATATATATATATATATATAGTGTATATGTGTATACATATAGTTCTACAGTAAATGAAGACTTTGTTTAGGATGATTCATAAAAATCTTTCCAGTAATTAGATTCTACGACTGATAGAATAACCCAAACGCTTTGTTAAAAGTGGTGATGTGTCCTCTCCATGTGCCCATTCACAACAGAAGGAAGTGTTAACTTCTTGGGAATGGCAACTTCTGCTTCTCCAATGACCTTGGTGTTCTGGGGTAATTTATCACATGGTACTAGATGTTTGACTCAGTCTACACAATTGTGTGTCTTATTAATGAGTAAAGAAGAACCGCATTGGGTATTTCTTCTTTCTAAAACAAAGCAAATATAAATGCAGATAATGAATAAACTTTAATTTTCATTACAGGTAGACACAGAAAGGAAAATAAGTGACACAAGGACCTCAAAGTACAACACATCACACATATACAGAAAATGAAAAACTTGGAGCAGAAGGTCAGAAATATAAGAAAAGACAGTAAAAGATAATTTTCTTAAAAGCCGGAGTTACTGAGTAGCCCAAGAGAAATAAAAAGAAACATATTTCTGATTTAAAAAAGTTGTATCCGTAACATACAAAGACATTTTAATACCTAATAATAAGAAATCCAACAATCCAGTAAGAATCGGCCAAAAATTTCAATAAATATTTACTCATCAAAGGAGATAGCCAAATAACAAATAAATGCATAAAAGTGCTCAAATATTCATTAGGGGAATGCAAGTTAAAAACACAATAAAATAATGTTACATACTAATGATTACAATTTTAAAAAACTGACTATAACAAGTGTTGACAAGGAAATAGAATAATTGGAAATTTCATCATTATTGGTAGAAATGGAAAGTAGTACAACCACTTTGGAAAACACCTTTGTAGTTTCTTATAAACTCAAACATATGCATACCAACTCTATGATCCAGCCATTAAACAACTGTACAGAGGTGACAGGGTAAGTAAATTAGGGTATGTCCATAAAATGAAATGCTACTTAATGATTAAAAGAATCAGATTATTCACACATGCAGTGTGGTGAATGAATCTCAAATTAGACTGAGAGAAAACAGCCTGATAAAAAAAGAGTATACCTTGTATGATTCCATTTAGAAAAATCCAGAAAGTGTAAGATAATTAATATTGATAGGAGGCAGATCAGTGGTCACCAGGATAGAGGTGTGTGTGAGGTGGAACAGAGGGGAGGGAGTATCAAGAGGCATGAGGAAACTTTTGGGGGTAATGGATTTATTTACTATCTTGACAGTGATAATGGTTTTGTGAGTGTGTGTGTATATATATATATACACACACACACATATATGCATACACACTTTTTTTTTTTTTTTTTTTGAGACTGAGTCTGGCTCTGTCGCCCAGGCTGGAGTGCAGTGGCCGGATCTCAGCTCACTGCAAGCTCCGCCTCCTGGGTTTACGCCATTCTCCTGCCTCAGCCTCCTGAGTAGCTGGGACCACAGGCGCCCGCCACTTCGCCCGGCTAGTTTTTTGTATTTTTTAGTAGAGATGGGGTTTCAACCGTGTTAGCCAGGATGGTCTCGATCTCCTGACCTCGTGATCCGCCCGTCTCGGCCTCCCAAAGTGCTGGGATTACAGGCTTGAGCCACCGCGCCTGGCCTGCATACACACTTTATATATATATATATATATATATATAAAGACATATCAAATTTTATACTTTAAACATATTTAATTTGTTGTACATCAGTTAGTTATACCTGAATAAAGCTGCTACAAAAAAGAGGAAAATACTTGTCCCTACTCCAGTTCAGCTATTTCTCACTACATGTGAATGCAGACATGGTTTCAGAGATGAAATGGATGAGGAAATAAAAACCTAGGTTGAGGGGGCTGGCAAAGTCACTTGATGATTCTCTGAGTTGCAGAATCAGCCACTGAATTCGGGACTACCAATTGCCTATGTAGTGCTGTAATTATTGGATTCATTTTTCCCTTTATTTCTTCATGCAGGGATTTTAAAATAACCCACCAGGAAAAAACAAAACAAACAAAAAAACAGCAAAGAATGATATATTATTTGTCTGCATGTTCTTCAACTTTAGCAAGAGAAAAAATAATCCTAGTGTTGAAAATGAACCCATCTAGCCAACCTTATACTTATTCTGTATGTATGTATGTATGTATGTATGTATGTATGTATGTAGGTATATATTATTAAGATGGAGTTTTGCTGTGTCTCCCAGGCTGAAGTACAGTGGTGTGTTCTCAGCTCACTGCAGCAACCTCCGCCTCCTAGGTTCAAGCAATTATCTTGCCTCAGCCTCCCGAGTAGCTGGGACTACAGGTGCTCACCACCACACCTGGCTAATTTTTCTATTTTTAGTAGAGGTGGGGTTTCACCATGTAGGCCAAGCTGATCTTGAACTCCTGACCTCCCAAAGTGCTAGGACTACAGGCATGCACCACCGTGCCTGGCCTATACTTGTACCTTTATAGGTGAGGAAACAGACACTAATTAAAATGCAGATACCAGATTGCAGTATTTAAAGGAGTAAGAGATAACCTTGTAAGAAGCACTAGGAGTCAGTACTCTAATCCACAGCTGAGTATGTGCCAGTCAATCCATTTCATTTGATTGGAAATGTAATTATAAAATAATTCCTCCTCCCTTATAGATTCAAGGCTCTGATTAAATAAAGCAGTGCATTAGAAGGTGCTTCAGCAGCCATAAAGTACCCTGCCTGTTCTCATTTATAGTGGACAGACAATTTCAGGTTTTACCATCTGCTACTCCTGATTTTCAACATAATGCTCAGCTTCTTGGAGTCATAATTTTTCATTTGTTCATTGGGGCTAATAATGCCTCCCTTAAAAACTTTCTGTAAGAATTGATTACAATATATACAAAGGGTTGAATTTAGTGACATCCTGTGCTAGGTGTTTAATGCAATTGGCCATTGTGTGCAAGTATAGATGTTTTAATTCATTAGATGAGTATGTACTCATAATTCCTAGAAAAAATGCTTCATGCTTATTCCCTAGAGAGGATGTATCACAAACTGCCTGAGCTTTTAGGAAGACACAAATTTAATTCTGTAGCAATTCCATGAAATGATATTTAGAGACAAGGATGTAATATTCAAAATTGAGCTTGACTAAGGCAAAAGGAAAGAAAACCTCTACACTTTTCTTTTTGGTCTCATGTAGCCAACGTTCAGCCCGTTAGATTCAAAGAAATGGTAGAATATTCAGCAAATAAGCATATTCCATTGTTAATAATAAACTCAAATATTTAGCAAAAGACCAGCACAAGTACTCTGTTATGGAAGTAAATAGAGGAAGAAATGTATTTTAGATTTTTATGTATCACTTGCTTTTTCAAGTTCATATGAAAAGAATAGTGCAGCAAGAGTCTGGAGATCCTGGTTATAGTCCTACGGTTTTTAAAGAATAAATTGTTTGACCTCAGTAAATTGCTACATTAGATGCACCTTTCCTATCTGTGATACAGATGGGGTGGCGAATACAAATTCTGTAGAATCTTCCATTCCTAGCATTTTTTGAATTTATGCTTGTAACAAGATATCCTAAAAACCAAACCCATGATCTTTGTCTTTTTTTAAATATTAAAATGGCAGGGAATTTGTGCCAAACAGAACCCATGCTCAAAGGGCACTGGGAAGCATAACACTCCACCCCAGCAGGTCACATCGCTTTCTACATTCTGCCCTATGACCTGGCCTGCTTTCTACCTGTTGGTGAGAGGTTGAGTGTTCCTCTTCTTTGATGGATTAAACCAAAGATATATTCTGAGAAGAACTGAAACACGGGGAATTAATCTGGCCGTTGTCTGAGCTACTTGCTCATCCCGCCCTCGCTCCTGTGTGCAGGAGGTATTTAAGTGTCACAAACAATTCCCAGAAGAAATGTGATGAAATGCTTTATGCACTCACAGGAAACACAAAGGTTTGATGAACTGTGATCCTCCAAGGAATTTCACTCTCTTCTCCTTCAAATGTAATGATAAAAGAAGGAAACACAGGGGAATTTTTTAAAGACATTGTACTGATGATTGAGTTAGTAAGAAGCACTGCATGGAGTGTTTGTGCAACCCAAAGATGCCTACATAAAGAGAATTAGGGAGTAGTTGAGAAAAGTCTTTTTGCTGATGCCTGAAAGTCTTCTGAAAGAGGAGGTTACTTTCTGTGTGTTGTGAACTGGCATATATGCATTGCTGTAATGCTTAGAAAGAAATAAATATGAAGTTATTTCTAATTAAAAACAAAAATAAAGGAACACAGGGAAATCCTGGGTAGTGTAGATATTTCTGTTACCTTGATTGTGATGTTGATATCATGGGTGTTTTCTTATGTCTAAACTCATCAAACTATACACATTAAATATGTGTAGTTATCTGTGTATCTTTATAACTCAGTAAAGCTTTTTAAAACTAATTTTAAGTGGCATAAAAGAGCTACCACGAACAAAGTCTTATAGAAGTTTCTTGGAGAAACCAACATTTGTCAATGAAGAAAATGAAGAAGCATAAATTAAAAAGCAGTAATTCAGAGTTCTGTATACTTGCCACCATGAACTATCTGATGTGTCTGGTCATTTTTCATAAACTAGAGGCCATTATCCTTAGCAAACTAAGGCAGGGACAGAAAACCAAATACCACATGTTCTCACTTATAAGTGGGAGCTAAATGATGAGAACACATTAACCCATAGAGGGGAACAACACACCCTGATGGAGGGTGGAGGGTGGGAGAAGGGAGAAGATCAAGAAAAATAAGGATACTTGGCTTATTAGCTGCCTGATGAAATAATCTGTATGATAAATCCTTGTGATGCAAGTTTACCTATGTAACAAACCTGAACATGTACCCTGACCTTAAACATTACAAAAAAAGGAATTAGTTTACATTTTCTTTTAATTTTTACATGAAAGAAACTTCAGGTGCTTCCTTTGGCAAAAAGGGATTTTTGATTTCATTCACTAGCAGATTGAAGAACTTTCTTCTGTTTCTAATCAAAATGAAAAAGGATCATTGAAATTTCACTCAGGCTCATCTTTTTGCTGAGGCACTGACAGGGTTCTTTGAAAATAGTTAAGAAACAGGTAGAGGCCCAGTGCAGTGGCTCACATCTGTAATCCTAGCACTTAGGGAGGCTGAGATGCAAGGATCCCTTGAACGCAGGATTCAAGACCAGTGTAGGCAGCATGGTGAAACCCTGACTCTACCAGAAAAATACAAAAATTAGCTGGGCATAGTGGTGTGCACCTGTGGTCTCCAGCTACTCAGGAGGCTGAGATGGGAGGATCACTTGAGTCCAGGAGGTCAAGGCTGCAGTCAACTGAGATTGTGCCTTTGCATTTCAGCCTGGGTTACAGAGTCAGACCTTGTCACAGACAAACAAACAAACACTAGAAAAGTGTCAACCAGAAAAGCTGTAGGTATACAAAGCATACACTAAAGCGGGGATTTGTTAGTAATGTCAGTAATAATTGCTA
Source organism: Macaca nemestrina (assembly GCF_043159975.1). Classification (NCBI taxonomy): domain Eukaryota; kingdom Metazoa; phylum Chordata; class Mammalia; order Primates; family Cercopithecidae; genus Macaca; species Macaca nemestrina. The sequence goes on from NC_092136.1 coordinate 16,569,284, forward strand.
TAGACAACTAAGCATTGATGTTTCTCCAGGGAGAACTGGTGGGACAAGACAATGCCAGCTGCTTCCGGCTATCAACTTTTTTTCTTAGAGTCTCAGTTTTTACTAAGAGAATATTGAGTATAGGGACATTGGAGGAGATGTTCTATATTGTTCATTGCCAGGAAAGCACTAATCATCTTTCTACAAATGAAGGGAACTGTAGAATCCACTCTTTTTCAATCAGATGGACAAGAGAACAATGTGAGTGTTTGCATGAGAAATTGATGTATTGGAAGTTTTAGCTACTTAACAGTGTGGAGGCATCTAGAAATATAACATATTTAATGAAGATCTATAATAACCACTCTAGGGAACTTGAAACAAATTTACAGTCTTTCTTACTCCTTGGTCATTAGCAAAAATTTGTGGAAAATGACTTATTAATTTGTGGAAGAGTACTCTATCCTATCACATGTGAGGCTGTTCTAATATCTAGTAACATCCTCTTTAGTAACATGAAAAAAGTATGAATAACTTACTTCCCTACATAATTTCTAAAACATTATGTATTGCTATAATTATTAAAGAATAAATATCTAAAAAGTTATTTCTAATTAAAAACTGTACGTGAATCTGGCATAAGGGACACATATCTGGAATTGAACATTGCAAGACAAATTAATCAGATTTAATCTTGTTTGAGAGCATATTTTGGTGGACAGGGAAAGGAAATTAATATTTTCGAAGAACTTTTATTCACTAGAGATGCTGCAGGATTCCTTCACACATGTGATCAATTTAATCTTCTGAGGCTAATGTTGTCTCTGTTTTCAGATAAAATGAGTGAATTTCTTCTTTATAGATAAAGCGAGTGACTGAGAGTAAATTCACATTTCTAGGGTCACACAACTTAGTGAGGTAGATAGAACAAAAACGCCCATCTGTCTGTGTATCATGTTCATGTTTTACTCCTTTTATAAGAAGGGTGAGAAGATCAATGTCCATAGGGCTAAGATTCTCACCCAAGGAAAGGATTTAGGGCACCTTGATAAAAGTTTTCATTTTTGATCTCATTGTATACATTCTTGAGGAAAATAGAATGAAGGAAAGATAAGATTCAAATATTAAACCAAAAAATGGGATTGAGTAAAAATTTTTATGCTTTTTTTTGGGTACATTTCAAGAAATAACACACGAATTTGTTCCAGATTTCCATTGTGAAGCAAACAAACACAAAAGAACAAAAACACTAGAATAAAGAGCAGTTTTAAGATTCTCACTGCCTGTACAATTGAAAACCACTTAGGAAATGCTATTGGACCTGAGAGGCATTTCTTCTACGGTCCTCATATAGAGTTCACTGCGTGGTGTTGTGAAAAATATCCTCAATTAATTTCCCAGAGAAAATACAATCAAGAGTTTGCTTAGTTTTGTTTTTCCCTCATAAGATCCTTCAACGTACACTTACAGACATAAAGGAAAAACACTTCAATTATTGAATTTCACTATTTCAAGTGAATAACAGTCTAGATTAGAATGAAAGAAAATGGAACGGACCTTTTCAGTGGACAGAGGTAGGGAATACTTACCATGTGTATGTGTGTGCATGATGTGCATATACATACACACATGAATTACACATGTATGTAGCACATGGGTTCATACTGTTGTTTCTAAGCACATAAAAAAATTTTTTAATTTTTAATTTTTATTTTTTGAGACAGAGTCTCGCTCTGTCGCCCAGGCTGAAGTGCCGTGGCCAGATCTCCGCTCACTGCAAGCTCCGCCCCACCGGGTTTATGCCATTCTCCTGCCTCAGCCTCCCGAGTAGCTGGGACTACAGGCGCCCGCCACCTCGCCCAGCTAGTTTTTTTTGTATTTTTTTGTAGAGACGGGGTTTCACCGTGTTAGCCAGGATGGTCTCGATTTCCTGACCTAGTGATCTGCCCACCTCGGCCTCCCAAAGTGCTGGAATTACAGGCGTGAGCCACCGCGCCCGGCTAAACACAAATTTTAAACCTACAAAGTTGTTTATTAGTTTTTGTTTTTATTCCTGAATCTTTGTTTCTGATACTTAATTCCTAATAACATTGACATAATCACGTATTTTTAGATATTAGTTTTCAAATCAACTTTTGGGTCTTTTTGTTTTTTACTTTTTAAGTAAACATTTACATGTTTTCCAAGTCAAAATTTTACAATAGTGACACATAGAGAAGTCTTATTTATATCCCTGTTTTCTTTATTCCATAACTTCTCTCAGTCTATGGGTAGCCATTTCATCTTTTTCTATTCATATATGTATTATTTACTTCTGAAGTATAAGTAATGCATATATATATTTGTATTTTCCACTTCTTATATACATGTTGTCATTTATACTATATTGCACATTGATTTTTAAATTTTTCACATATTCTATAACTTACTCTATGTCAGCATATACAGATTATTCTTTCATTTATCCAGCTTCATAATAATCCATTGTGTGGATATACCATTGTCTATCAGGTATCTGTTCACAGACATTTGAGTTTTGAGATCTTGCTATTAGGAAAAAATGTAGTGATAAATAGCTAACTGCATATGCTTTTCCCTACTTTGCCCAGTATATCACTGGGTTGGTTTCTGAGAAGAGGAATTGTTGGGTGAAAGGAAACTGTAATAGGCAGTTTTGCTAAATGTTGCCAAATGTTCCTCAAGCAATGCATGTGTGCTGCTTTCCCCTGGTCTTTCCAATAAAGTTTATTGTCTAGGTTTGTATTTCCCATCTAAATTTACCTCTATCTATCATTTCTCTCTCTCTCTCTCTCTCATATCTATCTGTCTGTCTATCCTCTATCTCTGTTTTTGCTGATCTTAAGGTGGAAAATGTTCTTATAAGCTAGTTGTGATTTGCATTTTCTCTTGTTAGGAATAAATATTGTTCCACTCCTTTTTGTGTCTCTCAACTCCAAACTTACCCATCTTTGCCCCGCTTTGGTCTTACGGCACCTGGACATGGTAAATTAATCCTACTGGGTGGTTTCTTGCTTGCTAGGCCTGGCCAGGGAATGTCCCTGCCATGGAGCAGAACACAGCAGCACCCAGTACAACCACATCAAAAGGAGCCATAAAGGAGGGGTGGGGGTCTTTTATTTTATTTTTTCCTGCTGTGGATGCTCCCCTCAGCTCTAGAGGCAGTGGCTGCTCTGTGTCTATTCTTCCTGTTTACTTTAGACTTTTCTCAATCACTTGATAATTTACTGTTACCAGGTGATAATTCTCTATATTAAATTTTGTCTGTTAGAATTACCATGTGGTTTTCTGTCTCCTGACTGGATGCTGGCTGTTACAAAGACTGAACTTTTGAAAATATTAAAGTGTAATTTATTTGCATTTCTATTTTTGTGTGTCTAATTTTATCGGTGCACATTTCTTCTGTCTTTTGGATGTCTTTATTAATCTTTCTCTTCATAGCTTTTAGGTATTCTTTATATATTGGAGACATTTGTTTGGCCTGGTGTATAAGGTATACCTTTTCTCCACTTTATCATTTATCCTCTGATTTTTGTTAAGATATTTATTACCATTCAACAGGTCTTTTTTCTTTCCTTCCTTTCTGTTTCCTTCATGTTACCAAATTTATCAATTTTTAATTTGATCATATCTGGATTTTGAGTTCTATTTATATTCAAATTCACATCAATTGTTAAATAATTCATCATGTTTATTTTAGTGCTAGTATGGCTTAATTTTTCTGTATTTATAATTTGATTTGTTAATATTTTGATAGTGTATGATAAAAGAAATTTATATTTCTCCATAAGGCTATCCAATTGCCTAAATGGCATTTATTTAAAAATTTACTTTTCCTTTAATGTTTTGGAGGTGTTGTTATTACATCTTGAATTTTACTTTCATCTCATTGGGTCTTTATCTTTATTTTCCCTATTTTCTGTTTATTTGCTATGTCTACCCAAATCATTTATCAATAATACATGGTTTTAATTATACAAGCTTCCTGATGTATTTTATACCAGTAGGTAGGTCTAACCCCATTTTCATTTGTTCTCTTTTTCAAGGGTTTTCATTGCTATATTAGAATTTTTTTTAAAAACCTTCCATATAAACTTTATAGTCAACATATTTAAGGAAGGTATTCTGATTAGAACAATGTAAAATTTATGAATTAACTTTTGGACAACTGCCACCTTTATGCACTCCAATATTGCTATCTAAGAGCACATATGTCCTCATATGTGCTCAAGTCTACTTTTGTATTTTTCTGGAGTTTTACAGTTTTTCTCACAGATGTTTTTGCACATTTCTCATTTGGTTAATAGTTAGGTATTTTATGTTTGAAAATCATAAGTGGGAATCTTCTCTTCCATTTACATTTTCTAATTGGAAATTTGCTGGCTTATATGAAGGCTATTACATCAATTTCACATTTTGCTAATTTACTAAGCTCTTTCTCCTGTAGTAGTAGTGGCAGTAACAGTAGTAGTATTTAATGTTTGGTGTATTGGAATATAGCCATACTTTTTTTTTTTAAAGATTTTACTTTAAGTTCTGGGGTACATGTACAGAACGTGCAGTTTTGTTACATAGGTATACATGTGCCATGTTGGTTTGCTGCACCTATCAACCTGTCGTCTAGGTTTTAAGCCCTGAATGCATTAGGTATTTGTCCTGATGTTCTCCCTCCCCTTGCCCCCAAGCCCCCAACAGGCCCTGGTGTGTGATATTCCCCTCCCTGTGTCCATGTGTTCTCATTGTTCAACTCCCACTTATGAGTTGGAACATGCGGTGTTTGGTTTTCTGTTCTTTGCTAGTTTGCTGAGAGCAATGGTTTCCAGCTTCATCCATGTCCCTGCAAAGGACATTAACTCATTCTTTCTGATGGCTGCATAGTGGAATGTAGCCATACTTTATACAAGACAAATAAAGCTTTCTTTAAGATAAAATAAATTTATAAGGCCTAAGAAAGGAATTCCTCTTCTTGGTTTGGCCAGGTGATATAAAATCTATATGGATGAAATCCTGTTAATGGTTGGTGACTGGCACATAAACTTCCTCTGCAACAGTGGTCCTATACCCTTTTTGACCCAATGCCATCTTTTTATAGCAAGTATTTTAGCTAGCCCCTTCTGTGCTCCTGAAAGAGAGCTGTGACATTCCCAGAGACTATTATTTCCCTACATGCCTAATTTAAAGAGGAAAAATAAAAGGAAAGTAATTGATAATAAACAATTTAATGCTTATTTTAGTTACTAATTGGTCAGGCATAACTACATAATGCAAAGGCAGATGCTTGTATGTATATGTAATCCCCATAAATGTGACTATAAATGCAGGCTGGTACAGGTTTGTCCTATAAGCACCTCAAGCAGTTTTGCTACCTTATAACTGAGGACATACATTTCTGAAATGATGAACAGCTCTTGGTAAAGCTCCAAACCATTTTTCCCCTAGAGTTACTTAATAGATACATTTATGGCAAATTTGTTACATAAAAAGTCATGCAGCAATATTCATATTTATATATAAAATGTATTTACATGTAAAATGGAGGTAGATCTATCTAAAAGGCTTAGACAATTCTATCAAGTGCATAACTAGCAGGATACTTAAAAATTCCAGAGGGAATGGGCAATTTTTGTGCTTTGGGACTGTCTTATAGCTTGCAGGCTTTCTGTATTTTTGCCTCCCACTCACTAGATTCTACAGTATATCCCTCTGTCACTATGACAGCCAATAATTTCCATAATGTCTCTAAAAGAGAAAAAAATCACCTCCACTGACATTGCCTTTAAGTTGTAGGCATCTGATATTAAAGTAATTCTTAACTAAGGGGTGATAAAATTCACTGTTAGAAGTCTAGTCCCTCCACCTTTCCACTCCTAATACCTATAATTCACTCCTTCTCTCAGCAACTACTGTCATCAAGACACTACTCCAGAGGTTTTCAATATTGCCCAGAGCACATAAAATAAGCCATTAGTCGTTATTGTAGTTTATGTGTTATCCATATTTAAAACAGAAGGATTTTTTTTTTCACAAACTCTTTGCTACTTTTGAACTGCAGAAACACAAAATGGCTAGCAATACACATTCTGGAGTATGAAAAAAACTGTTTGAATCCCATTTCTGATCTGAATTAACTATTTAGACAGGTTCCTTTTGAAGATCCAACTTATCTGTAATGGAGGATGCATGCATCAGAAAACATGTGTATTTAAGGGGGCACTTGGCAAGCAGTACATGCCCAGGAAATGTTAGCTGCTATTATCACTTGGCCCAGTCTTTTATCCTATGACTAAGGAAAGGGCTGGCTGAACAGGTTCTCACCATTATTCATGATATGCATTAATGTGTAAGCTCTCTGGAGTGGAGGTCACATCTTTATTAGTCATGATTTCTTCTATTAGTTGCCCAATAAATGCTTGTTGCTTGGTTATTGGCCTGTGGGGATCCCTTGGTTCTTTATAAAATATTCATTGCAACTTAACTGTCAGTGATTCATTCTTTACAGTACTGAGCTCAAAATTCTGTCACCAGTGTGAATTCTCCAAATTCTTCATGGAGATTTCATTTCATCCTGACTTCTGATCGGTTCACATCCTAGTGGCAGGGAGACATGCCATCATCTGGTGCCTCCTTAATGACACTTGTTGAGTTCTCTTCTTGTTTTGAAGCTCTTTATAGCCTGGGGCTGATTAGGTCCTACAACCTATCCTGTCCAGGTCCTAATTACTCCCTCATGCCTACAAGTCTCATTCCACCACTCCATTATTACCTGAAATCTTGATATTCTATGTCCCTTACCACTGACCTCCTTGTGCCATACGATCTTTCTTCCCACCTCCATCCATACTCCAATTGCGCAAACCTTAATCTCACTTAAATCATCACACTTTGTTCTCATGTAGCAACTAATTTACACTTATTGAGATTATTTACTTATTTATTGAATAAAGAGTCTCATTTACTAGTTCTGTTTGAGGCCGTGAATTGATAGGAACCGTACTGCATTTTTCCTTCAAGGTATTAATTTAAAAAGCAAGAAGGTCAAGACTTAATCAAAGTAATGCAAATATTTCTTGTCTGAATTGCTTGACATAAAACAAAACAGTTTTAAAGTCTTTATGTCTCTCAGCAATTCATGCAAATTGCACTGACTAAATAATACAGAGAGATGGATTAATTAAAGTGCCTTCTCAAAGTAGCATAAATAATGTGAATGATGATTAGGTATTGATGAATTTGTTTCAGATTCTATGTCTTTTATATGGAAGATATCTTTGGACAATAGGGCACCCCATATGTCTCAATGTAGGCTACATAGGCTGATAACTATTTATTTCCTTTGTTGTTGGCTTTTGTTTTCTATTTTGTTTTTTAACGTAGTCTCGCTCTGTCGCTCAGGCTGGAGTGCAGGGGCAGCATCTCAGCTCAGTGCAATGTCTGCCTCCCGAGTTCAAGTGATTCTCCTGCCTCAGCCTCCCAAGTAGCTGGGATTACAGATGCACACCACTATGCCAGGCTAATTTTATATTTTTGGTAGAGACAGGGTTTTGCCATATTGGCCAGGCTGGTCTTGAACTCCTGACCTCAGGTGATCCACCAGCCTTGGCCTCCCAAAGTGTTGGGATTACAGACATAAGCCACTGTGCCTGGCTACTGATAACTATTTCTTACTCTGGAGAGTGGGGAAGAATGTAAGGGTAAGGGAAACTCATTTATTAATTATTATATGTATTGGATGCAGCAATTCACATTTGTTAAATTATTTTCTCTCCAGAGTCACCCTATAAGGTAGATATTAGAAAGGAAAAAGCTAAGACACAGAAAGATTTAGTGAAACGCCCAAAGTCATACAATCAGATTTCCAAGCCAAGACGTTCCTCTTTTGTCTACCTCCGTCACCACTATCCAGGTAGCCTAACTGCTAACATGTACACTTATAGAAGATGGGGCCCCAGGTAGAGCTAATCTGCTCTTTTGTGGATTCTTTTGATTCTCCCAAGGGCAAACCTCTAGTTATCAGGGGAGACAGAAGAAGGATGGTTCATGGTGGTTAGGAATATGGGGCTCAAATTCATTCTCTGCTGGGCCCAGGTGTCCCAAGAGTAAAGTAGAGAAAATGAAAAAGACCTGTGATTTTCTTAATTTCAGAGGTGACAAATAAGCAGATTACGATGAGGTGACATGAGAGACACAGTCCCTGAAGACCAACTAACAAGAAATATATTTTACTTAAGTTAGGATGCTTATTGGAGTGTCAATTCTAGAGACTCCACAACTGAAATTAACTGCAATTGATATGACAGCTGCACTGCGTGATACACTCTGTATACTGAAATGTATTTTACTCTGATATAAAAAATTGCGATATTATCTTTAAAGAAAAGTAAAGGAACAAAAGACTGAATGCAGAGTAACATCACAAGGAAGAGGTAAACAGTTTCAGTTGTCCTACTTCTTTTACAGGTGTTCTACAGAATCTGTTCCAGCTATATCTCCTGCTTACCCTGGGAGAATTAGCGTGAATGCTTCCTCTAAGAAGAAAGATTTCTCTCTTTTTTTTTTTTTTTCTGCTTTCTTTTCAGTGAATTTAAGCATTGGACAGGAGCAAGCAAAGGGATCAAGTAGAAATCAAACAGTTACTAAAGGTAAGACAAGAGATATAAAGGTTTCTGTCTATTTAACTTACTATCCTGAAGAAAAATTCACAATCCTGTTAATTTCCTCAATCGCTTATCAACACAAAGTTCCAAGAGCATTGAGTCGCTAAGAAAAGAATGTAAAATAAATGTTGTATGTGTTATTTTTTGCAAAATATATAGCCATTAGGAAAAATATAAGCAGCAATAAGTATTATTTTAAAGATCTTTTAAATAAAAGAAATATATCATGAAACTTTAGTATTATTTTTAGAAACTCTTAGAAATTGGGAGCCCAGATCTCTGGCTAAGGAATCTCTGGGCTAAAGAATTGACTGAAAAATCTCAGCAGAGCCTGGGGAAATCCTGCACTGAAGCAGGAAAAATATTTATCAGAATAGAGGGAGAGACAGAAGTGTGTTATTTATACCAGCAGATGGAAAACAAATAATATTTTGCTATCTTGCTGATTAATATATGTGAGTCCTAAGAAAGACAATTTTCATCAACTGTAATTATATTTTCTCTTTAGGATATACGACATTTTTATTTAACCAAATGTATTTTAAAGTATTAATAAATCTCTGAGAATCACAATATCAATCTCTTTGTCTATCAGTGCTCTTATCTGTTATTGACAGAGCTTTTCTAAACGACCTCAAATGTTAAAAGAATGAAAGGTACATTGGCTGGACATACATTTAGACGTTGTTAGGCTAACTTTGAGAGCCCCGAGAGACTTCGGGTAAGTTAACCTTTCATACCTTATATTTCCTATCTACAAAATGGGGGTGATAAATGCCTCTTACATAGAATTTAAATAAACAAGCAAAACAGTTAATAAAGTGCTTGTAGAGCATAAGAAATCATCAACAGATTTTCACACGTCAATACTTACATTTTACTCATCATTACTTATGTCGCATGTTTAGCACATCTAAGACATTTTATTCTGTGCAATATTTCTGTTAATGCTCTCAGAGAAACTTTGTTTGAGAAGGACAGAAGAAAGATGTTCCTTTTTTTTTTTCCATTTCTTCTAAAGATGCTGTTCTTTGAAGTTCAAACAGCAAGTTTACTTCAAGAAAGAGGACCTAGGCTGTGTATCTATGCCAGTGAAATACAGATGGAGGCAATGTGGTGCTGAAGAACAGCAAATAATTTAGCATCAAGAGACCTACGTTCTAGCTCAGGATTCACCACTGGTTGGCTCAGAACCCCCACATTTTGCTGGCCTCATCTAACAAAAGACGATATTACGTATACTCTTGGGATATTACCTGATAATTTATTTCACTGATTTGTGGTAAGGCTTATATAAGATAGTGGGTGCAATGACACTTTCTGAAATTGTTATGGAATTCTTTCAAAATGTCAGTTTTAATTATTGATTAGGGTATTGAGCCTCTATCTCAATGACAATTAGGTGGAGCCCAGCATAAATAGGTGCTTCTGTTTATGGCACTGTCTGTGATAATAGAACCAGTTCCTTCCCGCTCTATCACTGTTTTTAGAAACTTCTTTATCTTCAATGCTAAGCAAGGGTACTGGGTCACTTTGACCCCATGTTTTTCATTTAGGCAGTATCAAATAACCTCTTTCTGTGAGTAGTAAAAGATTTACCTCTGTCTTACCTTCTGAGATAGATTTTAACAATTAGCTTGGTAAAGTTTAAACTTTTGTTCAATAATCTGAGATCATGGAAGGGGTGGGGATTTGAGTTAAAGTGGAGAATAATTCCACTGGTGGTGTTTAAACTTTTATTTGGAAGATCTAGGCATCTATTCTGAATTTTCTTTTTTATTTGTTTTACTAGTCACGTCCTCTATTTATCTTCATTACACCTTGCAAAGGGTGACTCTTATCTCCATTTTGATTACTTGGTATTAAATTATTCCCCTGATTCAGTATGATGGCTGAAAAATTACATGTGCTACTTCTGATGTTTTCTGGTTCTCTTGAGAACTTGTGACTCTGAGTATTAGAGATTTTCACTGCCTTGGCTACTTCTGTCATTTTTTTCAGGGATGCCTACTCATTCTTATAATCGGATTCTCTAAATATTGGAGTGAATTATGGAAAATTACTAGTTAACTGAACGTCTTCTGTTCTCTGTAGATGTTTATCCTGGGAAATCAGAGGGGGGTTCGAACTGTACTGGCTGTGTGGGAATATTCTCTATTTGTTTTCTTCTTTGGCCAGACATTTTTAAAGTTCTTCCTGTATCCTAAGAGTTATGTTTATCCTTCCTTCCTTCCTTCCTTCCTTCCTTCCTTCCTTCCTTCCTTCCTTCCTTCCTTCCGTCTCTTCTTTTCTTTTCTTTCTTTCCTTTTTCTTTTTCTTTCTTTCTTTCTTTCTTTCTTTCTCTTTCTTTCCTTCTTTCTTTCTCTCCCTTTCTTTCCCCCCCTCTCTCTCTTTTTCTTTTTCTTTTTTTTGACACGGTCTCATTCTATTGCACAGGCTGGACTGGTGTAGCACAAACCCAGCTCACTGCAGTCTCGAACTCCCAGGGTCAAGCAATCCTCCCACCTCAGTCTCCTGAGTAGCTAAGACCACAAGCATGAGCCACCACCCACAGCTATTTAAAAAAAATTTTTTTGTAGAGATGAGATTTTGCCACATTGCTCAGGCTGGTCTTGAACTTCTGAGCTCAAGTGATCAGCCTTGCTTTTGTCTCTCAAAGTGCTGAGATTACAGGTGTGAGCCACCATGCCCAGCCCAACTATTTTTCTTGTCTGGCACTATTGATTAATTTTGTTAACTTTCAAGATTTTTCTTCATTCTATTAGTACTGAGGAGGAATTGTCAGTGGCCTGAATTCATTCTATTATCCTTCTCCAGTAGTTCTGTCTGGAGGGTATGTCAATATATAAATTAATATATTTATCACAAGTAATTATGGCAATAACATCTTAAGAATAAGTTATTTTAATTATTCAATAAATAGTTAAATCTAGGAATGACTGTAGTTAATAGATACTAAACCACTTGCTTCAGTCATTTGTTAGTAGGCAGCACACCTAGTACTATGCTACAAGTCTTTTGATTTGACATCAAATCCAACATACCTTTTACTATGCTTTTCACTTTTTGCTCTTCTGTTGGAATTTATGTTTCACTAAAAATATATTATAGCTCCATCATGTATTCATCTGACTAAATTCCACTGTGGATCTTCTTTCTTATTGCAGCTCAAAGGATGAGACTTATGAAAGAGGTTCGAGGCAGAAATCAAACAGAATTGACAGAATTTCTCCTCTTAGGACTTTCTGACAATCCAGATCTACAAGGGGTCCTCTTTGCATTATTTCTGTTAATCTATATGGCAACCATGGTGGGCAATTTGGGGATGACTGTATTGATTAAGATTGATCTCTGTCTCCACACTCCCATGTACTTCTTTCTCAGTAGCCTCTCTTTTGTGGATGCCTCTTACTCTTCTTCCGTCACTCCCAAGATGCTGGTGAACCTCATGGCTGAGAATAAGGCCATTTCTTTTCATGAATGTGCTGCCCAGTTCTACTTCTTTGGCTCCTTCCTGGGGACTGAGTGCTTCCTGTTGGCAATGATGGCATACGACCGCTACGCAGCCATTTGGAATCCCCTGCTCTACCCAGTACTCATGTCTGGGAGAATTTGCTTTTGGCTAATAGCTACCTCCTTCCTAGCAGGTTTTGGAAATGCAGCCATACACACAGGGATGACTTTTAGATTGTCCTTTTGTGGCTCTAATAGGATCAACCATTTCTACTGTGATACTCCACCACTGCTCAAACTCTCTTGCTCTGATACCCATGTCAATGGCATTGTGATCATGGCTTTCTCAAGTTTTAATGTCATCTGCTGTGTTATGATTGTCCTCATTTCCTACCTGTGTATCTTCATTGCCATCTTGAAGATGCCTTCGTTAGAGGGCAGGCACAAAGCCTTCTCCACCTGTGCCTCTCACCTCATGGCTGTCACCATATTCTTTGGAACAATCCTCTTCATGTACTTGCGCCCTACATCTAGCTACTCAATGGAGCAGGACAAGGTTGTCTCTGTCTTTTATACAGTAATAATCCCTATGCTAAATCCCCTCATCTATAGTTTAAAAAATAAGGATGTAAAAAACGCCCTAAAGAAGATCTTACAGAAACACATCTTGTAAAGCCATGTCACGCATCATTTATTATGAAGAAGAAAACACATTTTCATGTTAATTGTATTCTCTGATTGTTTAAGCTGTTTCTCTGTGTTAAAGTAGATAATTTAAGATGAAGTATACTTTTTAATACCCTAGTATCATATATATATACACACACACACACACAGACTCCATCTCAAAAATAAATAAATAAATAAATAAATAAATAAATAAATAAAATATTCGTTAGAGACCACAAAGGAAGAACTATTTCCTCCTAACCACCTGAAGAGCCCTCTCATGTCATATCCCAATAACTTCCACTTTCAATTGTTAACTAAGGTTTCTCTCAAACACATCCGAAACTGTATCAGAACTTGCATTCTCCTTCATATTTATTTTTATTCTGGTTCATCTGCTATCATATTTATCCCTTAATTTTTCTCTTAAATCACCGCTCTAAGGACATTTGTACTTTATCATTATTCATCACTGTCTTATGTCTGCATTTCACTCATTGCCCAGTTGAGATTCCACGGTCTATCACATAATGATGCGCTATCAGTTATGTTCAGTTCCATGGTTCCACCCTCCCTCCACTTTGCTCATCTGTCTAAATACCCATTTAATTAAATTTAGTTGTTTCTTCTATGTGTCCCCCATTTAAACTGCTTAATACAATTAGAGAGAATTCATCATCACTTTACTCTGTGTTACTGAACTTTCCTCATACTTCGTCCTGTGGGCGGAGGGCGGCAGGGGCGGGGGAAGATATGATCATCCTCACCTTACCACCTCTAAATCTTTATAAATGCTCTTTCTCCCCTCACGTCATTATGGATAATGTATCTCTGCTTCTACCTAAGACCAGCTCTTTCATGTCTTTGGAGTTTTCCACGGATTTTACTTCTGAAATTATACCTCTCCCCAAGCATTAGTATCTCAAACTCTATCATAATATCCTCATTTATATACAAATATTTTCTAGTGCCACCTTCTGCACAGTGTCCGTGACAGTAAGTCCCATCCAGTCACCAACTTATTAATTTATCCCCACTCCCTTCTATAATTAATCTTTCCAAAAGAACTACCTCTACTCATTGCCCTGACTTCCTCCTATCTTATTAACACTATATCATGGTCCAGTTGTATTTCTGTAACATATATCCATTGAGGCTAATCTTATCGAGGACACATGACAACTCAATGCTACTTTATCCAAAGATCACTTCTCTGTCTCACTTTTACTTGATATCTCAGGATTTGTGGCAATTAATTCCTCCACCTGCCTTGATATACCCCTATATAGGTTTCTATATCACCTCACTCTTCTGTTTTTCCTTCTTTCACTCCTACCTCTTCCCAGTGAGCATTTGTCTTTTTTCCTCCATCTCATGCTGACCTTCATATCTTGGAGCAAAAGTCATAGTTTTGACGTTTGGTTCTCAGCCTGCACTTAATTCTTGGGTGACCTAAGAACTGTGCCATGATTCCAAAACCTGTATCTCTAGCCTTGATCTCTCACCCAAGTTCTGAATTCATGTATTTAATTAACAACCTGGCATGTAGGGACTTTGGATACATTAAAGGATTAAGAAATTAGTTTTATCTTCTTGGTTATGATAGTCAGACATATGTAAAACAATCCCACCTTTTGTACTACTAGACGAGACTATATCTGCAAATCATACTTATGTCTTTGGACTTAAAATTATCTCAATATTAAGTCACAGATTGTATTTTCTATTAGGTTCCTGCAAAAGTAGTTGCAGTTTTTTGCAATACTTAAAAAAATAGCAAAAACTGTAATATTTTTGTACCAACTTACTATTATATTTCTTTAGTTTGTGCTGGAGCAAGAAAATTGGCAACTTTTATACCTTTACTCATAATCCTTTAAATATTTGTTGAATAACTTGCATGTAACTTATACTGGAGATATAACAGGTAAGAAAACCAAGTTTCTTATCTCAATAAACTTATATTTAAGTGAGAGAGATTGTATTGTCTCTGTCAAATGTATTATGCATGTGCGAATGTGTGTGTGCATTTCACATAAACATAAATGGCGTTTTGAAGAAAAACAAAGAGGGCAATAAAATGGAGTGAGAAAACAGCTCTCTGTTGAGGAACACCTGAGCAATGCCTGGATAGGGATGATACCATGTGAATGTCTGTGGAACAGCTTTCTGTGTACACATGCATGAAACACAAAGGCTCCAAGGCAAGATCCTTTTTGGTTTGTCAAAAGAATTGCAAAGAGACAAATATACAAATATATGTGAACCAAAGAGAGAAAACTAAAGGGGGTAAAGAACAGCAATCAGGAAGATTCTGAGAAAGGAAGGCAGATCACATAAGGCATAGTAGCTCATAAAGAGGTTTTGTGTTTTAGTTTTTCAAATTACTTTATAATAGTTGTCTCCTACCAATGCCACATGGTAAGATGCAAGAGGGAATGGGCAAGATTAATTTTCTTGGCTATTTTAGTAGTATCAAGGGTGGTGTCTGCTTCATGAAACAAACTTATTAATATTTTTTGAGTGAATAAAGAAGTTTATGAAATGAAAGCCATATTCTAGTAGAAATGAATAAGAATTGTATTTTAAGTGGAATTCTGAGGGTTGGAGGCAGGATCTGATCAATCCTATAGATTTAATTCAATGCTGTGTTCAGTGGAGCCTCTGGATCATGAAATACTTTTTGTTCTTCTCTAAATTCCTAAGATACTCTTTCAGGTATAAATGATGCACTGGGGAAAAATTAGTTCAATTACCTCAGTGAAAAATGAATTCACTTTTTAATTATGGATTGGCATATTTCAGACTTTAGACTTTTTAGTGTTTAACAGAGACTAATCTCCAGAGAATGATGACAGCCTTAATAAGACTTGATCTTGGGCCTTGGATTCAAAAGCAGTGCATTTTATCCTTTGTTTAATTAAAGGATAAAATGCACTGCTGAATTCTGCCATAGTTGATTCCCTTATGTCATTTGCACAGTTTTTCAAAGCCATAAATCTGACTGTTGGAAACAGAAAACCTGTATTCCTACAAAACAAAAGTAAATTAATAAGAACCACTATTTTCAGTGAATATTACTTAAGGACAGAAGGTAAGATCATGTAATTTATCATAACTTGTTCCAATGTAGAAAGTTTCAAGAGGGCTTAAAAAAATTTAAGAAATTTGGATTAAACATCTTAAATTAAATATGTCTGAAATACAAAATTTAATATTGTCAACTAAACTGTGAACATAAATTGTTTTAAAATAGGGAGATTTAGAATCACTAGAAACAATTTCATAGAATATTCAACATATATATACCCATACATACAGGAATGTATGTATACATGTATATATACACAAATGTGTGTGATTTAAAACTATGAAAATTTAATTAATTTTTTATATAAAGGGAGCCAAAACCCAAAGACATATTTAATTCTCTAGGAAAAACCTTAAATTGAATACTTTTATGCCATTAAATACATAAATTGATAAACTGATAACAATTTTCAAGCTTTTTCTTGAATTTTAGTTGCGCTTGCTCTGTGACATCCAACAAGTTAATATTCCTTAGTTCAAATTTATGTTTAATACAAGGATAATTCTATCTTGATTAAGTTTGTTGCAATCCATATGTCCATGAGGGATGATATATCCAATGCTCTTTTGTAATAAATGGACTGTAAGCCACTCCACATATATTTTTCTAAATATGAATCTATATTATGTACCCATGGTGGGAAAACAGTTACAAAAGCTAAACAAGTTTCTTCCCTCATATATATTTATATGTATGTGTGTGTGTTTATACACACATATATATAAAAATGTACACAGACACACATAACATACCCATACACTCAGAGGACCATATATATCAGAGAAAATATAGCTTTTACATCACCTTATACATTTATTACATATATAATGTGATTGATCATATGTATGTACATATATATTTATGCAAAAATAAGAGACTTAAAGAATGGCTGCAACTTTTTAAAGAGGTTATAGAATAGAATTTTAGCTATTTTAGAGATAGGAGAATCAGTTTAAAAGACTGCTGTAACAATATAAGTAAAAGACAGCTTGGTATTTAGTGGCAATGAAAGTGGCAGAGATAGCTGGCTTAGCATACAAATCTTTTAAAGGAAAATCCAATGGGATAATCTGATCGACTGGCTATCCAACATGTAAGAAAGAGAAAATATCATTTAGCCAACATTTTTGTCTATTTATTTAATTTTATCTGTGCAAATGAAAGCATGGAGCCGTCATTGACTTGAGATGGGGAGTGCTATGTTTGGAGCAAATAAGAGGAGGATATGAGGAATTCAGTTTTGGTCATGTTAAGTTGCCGTTTCATAGGCATATGGAGATGTAAGCAGTTAAATTATAAGCCTGGAGTTTGGAAAAGAGGACAGGACTAGAGATGTGGCTCAGAAGGTACAAGTACATAGACAATATTTAAAACCATCAGACAACAAAAGCACCTGGGTATAGTGGAAATAGAGAAGGAGGAGGCTCTGAGACACTCCCACACAAAGAGGGAGAAGAGGAGGAACAAGGAACGGAGACAGAAGGAGCAAGCCATGTAGCAGGAAGAAAAAACAGAGCTTGACGTTCTGGAAGAGTAGAGAAAGAAGCGTTTTAGAGTGGTAGGTAATTAATTATGTTAATGTTATTGATACATCTAGAAAAATGAGGCCTGAGAATTCACCATTAGATTTAGCAATCAAGACCAATGATGTCTTGAACAAAAGCAATTTCCAGGGAGTGATGGAGGGAAAGGCCTGAATAGCACGGGCTAACATGGCAATGAGGTTGTCATTTTTGCCTTTGCCAGTTTTAATGAATTGAGCTGTCTCCTACTGATTCTTATTTCCTGTCTCTACATCCTTGCTGCTATCTTGAGGATCTACTCTGCAGAAGGGATGCACAAGGCCTTCTCCACCTGTGCTTCCCACTTGACGGTGGTCACCATCTTCTTTGGGACAATCCTGTTCATGTATCTGCATCCCAGTTCCAGCTACTCAATGGATCAAGACAAAGTGCTGTCTGTCTTTTACACAGTAGTCATCCCCATGTTGAATCCTCTCATCTACAGTTTGAGAAACAAGGAAGTCAAAGCTTCTTTAAGTAAAATTTTTAGAACAGTCTCTTATGTCTCTACTTAGAATCATCAAATCATGAGATGTCAGGACTCTAAGGAAACTTACAAATGACCAAATCTACTTCCATTTACCCTAACTCTATTTCATTCTGCCATGAGGCTTTTTCCCAACAGTTAGTTGGACTAACTGTTCCAAGCTTCCTGGAGACTATGGCCACTGTATGTAAATCCCACTTATTCTACATAACCTAAATCTCAAAAATAACCAACTACCACAGTTTAACAGACAATGAGAATGGGAGGGAACAGCTATATGAACACAGGAACATTATTTATGCCATATCCCCAGAACCTGGACAAATGTTTGAATCATAGTAGCTGTAAAGTAACCATTAGTGTATGAATTAATGATGTTACTTTGCCAACTCACATCAGCTGGCATTTCATGGTATGCAGATCTCTTACCTTTCAGATGTTATCAGTAGAGACCAAGTTACTACAAAAAATTCCAGCTACCATGTGAAGAATGTATGGAAGGAAGTGCAATTTGAGGTAGAGAGATCATTAGGGGCTTGTTTTAGTAACAAAGCTAGTGATAATGGTGCCAGAGCTAAAATTTAACATATTAATAGCTAAAACGTTCAGTTTGCACTGTTGGAAATTAGGTGGGAGTTGACTCAGGGCTACAAAAACGAGTTGTCCTTATTTACCATAGAAAATTTTGCAAGGGTGAGAGGACACGGAATGTTCATACCTTTTAAAGAAAAACTATATTGCTTTATTTACTTTATGTATCACATATTCACAAATCTGACATTGGTTCAGTGGTTATCAGCCCTGGCTGATAACATGAGAATCAAGTTAAGAGTTTTTAAAAACACTGATGCCTAGGCTGTAGGCCAACCCAGGTGGGACACACATACACACACACACACACACACACACACACACACATATAATATTTTAAGTTCCGAGATATATGTGCAGGATATACATGTTTGTTACATAGGTAAATGTGTGCCAGGGCGGTTTGCTGCACCTAAATATCATATGATATTTTAAACAAACTTTCATACTATTGTAATGCACAGACAACATTGAAAGCACTGAACTAGACAACTGAAATGGCCTATTTGTATTAAATAAGTTTTTTTTTCACATGGTTTTATCCCGATAGCTTACACTTTCCCCTTACAGTAGATTCTGAGATATTGTCACACGAAGTCTTTTTCCAGCCCCCAAATATAGAACTTGCCATCATTAATGCATATAAAACTTTCCTCCATTGGTTTGGAATAAAGTATTCCATTTTCTGATATTAGCTCTTACAGTATTCTGTTGGTGCTGGAAAGCTTAAAAAGAGAAAACCTTTCTGAGAGCCTTCATGATCCTATCTCAAGTCTTCTCGCACCTAAGAAACAGAGGGCAAAGGATGAGATCATAGAAGGTCACACCATCCAACTGTTGACTACATATAGCTCAGGGTTTGATTTATGGGATACATACGAAAAGAGTGTGTTCTATCTATCACCAGTTGTGAAAGTAGACCTTGACATGGTCATGTTTCAAGTTATGAGCTAATGAGGGGAGTGGGAAAAAAAGGAATATAATTCCCACCAACATGTTCACACTTTTAAAAATGCCATTGCAGATGGTTTGTGGTGAATGACGTCTAAGAATTTTTCAGTCACACATCATAGACCATAACCCACAAAAACATGGGCCAACACCAGGTGGATACATCTCATATTGTTGAAAATTCCAACAGCTTTCACCTTTCATTCAGTGGTGTTCTCTCACGTCAAGATGGAGATGAGTAAGAAAATGGGAAGAATGAGGAGAATAATCATTAAATATATAAAATTATTCTATTTTAAATAATGGAACTATTGGAAAGAAACCAAACTATGCTTAGGACAGGGAAGAGTTAAAGCTCTGTGTACAATGTAGGAGGAAAAAACACAACTTCAAGCCACGTAGAGTATTTTCTGAAAAATTCTGCCAAGTGGGACACGTCAGGTGAAAGCTCCGTAAATCCATAGCAGTGTTGGCAAAGGACAGAAACACAATAGAGAAAAATGTATTCCCTTTGAACAAGACAATACAAACATGTTTTTGTTTGTTTGTTTGTTTTGTGTTTTTCTAAGATGGAGTTTTTTTCTTGTTGCCTAGGCTGGAATGCAACGGTACCATCTTAGCTCACTGCAACCTCCGCCTCCTGGGTTCAAGTGATTCTCCTGCCTCAGTCTCCCAAGTAGCTGGGATTACAGGCGCCCACCACCATTCCCAGCTAACTTTTTGTATTTTTAGTACAGACGGGGTTTCACTATATTGGCCAGGCTGGTCTCGAACTCCTGACCTCAGGTTATCCACCCACCTCGGCCTCACAAAGTGCTGGGATTACAGGTGTGAACCACCATGCCCAGCCAGCCCGGACACAGCATTGCCATCATATTCCAATGCAAAACCAAACTGAAGAACCCTGAGAAAAGCCCCTAGAAATGACAATGGAAAGGTGTTCACTGTTTTTTTTTTTTTTCCTTCTCACTGTTAAACTTACCCTCATTTCTGTCCAATTCTCTTGACACTCTCCTCTTAGTAATAATTGTATTAAGTAATTAAAGACATAGAAGAATATGTTTTATCGTGTCAAATTCTAAGGCTCTAGTTTTGGAGAAGGTAAACAAGTTAGTGGAGAAATGTATGTTTTTGAATTCCAAGATTTGACTAAAGCTCAACTTGTAAGCCTACTCTAAGTCTCAGCTGTGTCATGAATAATGGATCTGTAACTAATGTCAGGGGTATTTGCAGAGTCTGCTTGACCTCCTTGTATATCACTAGTTAACTGTTGTCTTCATCAGAGAGTCTGAGGCCTGTCTGCCTATGATTTTGTTTCACCATGACAATTCTTACAGCCACTACTAATTTCATTTTATGTTCAAAAGAGGAAATAAGAAATCACAGAAATTTCTTATGAGTTCTTGATTTTCAGAACTGTCAGACTTACCTGTGAAGGAATAGTAATTTCTTATCCTACTCCAAAGTCCCCGGTGTGGGAGGATTTATACCTGAATGACTAATCTTTGGAGACTCATTCCTGAAGCATTAGATAAGAAACCACACAGCATATCATTAGGGCTCCCTCTGGAGGTGTTTACAAAAGTCACATCATAATGGATAGAACCCTAATTGAGATGTACATAGTGTCTTTCAGTAAATGCAAAAACACTTGGTACAGATTTTGATATTGGGATTCATTCTAGAGCAGATAGAAAGGTCTTCCATTCTTGGTAATCAAAAGACCTTTGCGTGTGACACTGCACATTATATCCTCAGTTAAAATAGTCTTTGGCTTTTCTGAAAACCTTTGTTGATTTTCTCTGCCTTTCTTGCAATATTTGCTTTCTTTTATTCTATTACTTCTACGGATTGGAAATGCTCTGAGGATAAAGCTAACATCAATTTCATCTTGATATTCCCTATGGAGATCTGCACAACGTTTTGGGTGTACAGTTAATATTTAGTGAAGAGTTTATTGAATAAATAACCAAACACTGGTAATTAGTTTAAACAAAATTAGTTCAAGTACACTTACTGCCATGGGCCACTTATACAAAGGTATGTGTAATTTATGACTACAGAGATATGCTAATTCATGTAATGTTTAATCTTTGGGTCTCAAGTACATCAACATTTGAAATCAAAGTAAAGTCCTACTACTTCGGGTCAGATTCATAATAATCCTATTATAAATAAAAATAAAATAATATAAAAGTATTATATCTTTCATTAGGGCTAAAACAATCTTTCTCTCACATACTCTATTCACTAGTAATTATTGACATTAAAAATGTAGATTATGACAAGAGAAAATAAAAACCTAAGGCCTAGCTCTTCAGCATGGGCACACTAATGAGTGGAGAGGAACAACAACAAAAAAGTTAGACGATCTTTCTGAGACAGGCTGTCTCAATCTCTCTTGCCTAGGCTTAGGCCCTGAATCAACTTGTTGAGTAGCTAAAGCAAAGTCAACACTGGGATTAGCTTATTTGAGCAGCTATGATCACAGCTATTTCCACAGTTTCTTCAGTTTCCATGTGGCATAGACAGTACTTAAATTTCCAAACTTCCAGCATGTCCCTAATAGGGGAACATGCAAATAGCTAAGATTTGATGAACAGGATGTGTTTGCCAAGTGAAGCTGGGTCCTAAATAGCTGACTTCCCAGGCCATTTCTGAATAGATAATAAGTGGCAGACCTCAGGGAGGTCTGTAATTCCTGTGAAAACCGAGGTGCAACTGGGTCTCCAGGGAAGATAAGAAGGCTATGGCTATGTCCAGCCAAGAGAGAGAAATGACTCTGAGGTACATTTGTCATGGTGGATGACAGCAGAGCAAACTGTCACCAGGTGGATTAAAGGTCAAGAAAGACCAGAGAGCAGCACCAGATTCATTTCTAGGCCTCCCTTCCTTACTGACAGAGGCCTCACAAGTCACAGAAGGGAAAAAGGATTAAAATTTTAATGACTGGGTATTTATCTAAAGAGGAAGACAAGCCAAAAGAGTTATTTCAATCACTGACCATTTTAAATCCAACGCTACTCTTTAAAAGAAAGCCATAGATCACAAGTCCATGTAACATGTAATTGTGTCCTGATATATAGACACAAGAATTTGCAACAATTAAAGGTCTGTTCATTATAAGTCTTTTTGGAAAAGAGAGAAATATGCAAATCATTTACATACCAGTTTCCATGATGATGCAAAGCATAAACAAAACACTTTTCAAGGTGAACACATTTCCTGCTAGAGTTATAAAATCCTGCATATACTCTACTTTGTGATTCTGCAAAACATAGCTCTACTTGGCTTATTGAAATGGGTGAAAGCTCTAATGTAATGTTATTTTTTACATTTTGTAACACTTAGTCCAAGCTACTCTCAAATCTTGATTAAACATGTTAGAAGAAATTATGTTTTAGTGTTTGGGAAAAAAATTATGTTTTGTCGCTTAAGGTGATAAATTGTGCTCAGTAAAGAACTTTAAAAGTTCATGCACAGTCAACGGGTTAAAATGCACTAATTTAGGTTCCCAATTCTCACAAAGGCCAGTTATCCTGGACCATTCAATCGCCAAGGAGAAAAACTGGGAGCGTTCCCATCCCAGGATATGGGAAGTCCCTGAGCTTCCAGCCTGGTCCTTGCGGGAAAAAAATGGCATGCTTTTGCTTTTGGATCCTGTTCGTGCTGCCAAAAATATTCTGTGCAGGGAACGCGTGAGGGGAGAGAAAAGACACACACATAATACCTTTAAGGGTTAACAACCTTTATCCCATGTAAGTGGCAATGCAGATGTAATAAGCAAATGATATAATAACAAGCAAATGATATAACAAGCAGATTTATATAATAAGCAGATTGATATAATAAGCAAATTGCAGTAGGAAGGCGGGAAGGGAAAAGATATTTACACTCACTAGATTATGGAGGATTCACCACCAGACTGGGAAGCAACAGCCTGGGCTCCAGAGTCAGACAGCTAGGCAAAGAGATCCTAGTTCTATAGAGATAGGTACCATGGAGCAGTTCCACTTTCCTAAGCACATTCAGTTATGATAAAAATAGATGAGTTTCAAGGGCTGATACATTACATGCCACACTCGAAGGTGTGTTGTTAAACAAAGAAATTATAGGTTCAAAGAAAGGCAATGTTTACACCCGTGGGTTCAAGAAAAGTCTAAACACATACAATAAAGACTTCCAAAAATATAAAAGATAAGGCTCTTTATCTATCAAAAGACTTGCAGAAAAGAACTACCGAAAACCACTGTAAATATAACTGCCTTTGTATATAAGAAATTCTACATCATTTTAGATGTTAAAACATCAATCTCATGCTCACTAGGCTATTTCTCAGTGACATACGTATTTAAAAATTTGAGAGAAGAGGAAGAAACATCAGATGACACCACTGGATTAATGCATAAATGACAAGCCTAAATGCATTTTAATTTCCTTTTCTTTAGACCTCATTTGAAGCCAAGCAAACATAATGTTAAAAAAAAATAAACAAACCAACAAAACTATAAATCCATGATTGACTTTGTTCTCCTGGGACTGACAGATTGAGCCGAGCTGCAACCCCTTCTTTTTGTGGTATTCTTAGTCATCTACCTTATCACAGTAATCACAATGTGAGCATGATCTTCTTTTTTTTTAAGTGCACAGTATTTTTAATTGTTAACAATATAGCTATTGTTACCTATAGGCACAATGTTACACAGCATATCTCTAGAATTTATTCTTGCATAACTATAACTTTATACCTGCTGAACAGCAAAGCCCTATTTCTCCCTCTCCTCCAGCCCCTGCAACCACCTTCTACTCTCTGTTTCTATGAGTTTGACTATTTTAGATTCCTTGTATAAATTTATTCATGCAGTATTTGTCCTTCTGTGCCTGGCTTATTTCACTTAACATAATGTCCTCCAGGTTCATCCATGTTGTTGCATATGACAGGATTTCAATTTCTTAATGAAGAATAACATTCCGTTATATGTATATACTGCATTTTCTTCATCCTTCAATGGACATTTAGATTGTTTCTATATCTAGACTATTGTAAATAATGGTGCAATGAGCATAAGAGTACCTATGTCTCTTCAAAATCTTGATTTAAGTTCTTCTGGATATATGCCCAGAAGTGAGATTGCTGGTTTATATGATAATTCCATTTTTAATTTTTTGAAAACTCATCATACTGTTTTTTATAGTGGCTGCACAATTTCATATTCCCACCAATGGTGTACAAGGGTTCCAATTTCTTCATATGTCACCAGTATTTGTGGTCTTTTGTATTTTTTTAAATAAAATAACAGCCATCATAACAAATGTGATGTGATATCATGCTTTTGTTTCATATGCATTTCCTGATGATTAGTGATGTTGAGCACCTTTTCAATTTTATTTATTTATTTATTTTATTACACTTTAAGTTCTGGGATACATTTGCAGAACATGCAGGTTTGTTACATAGGTATATGCGTGCCATGGTGGTTTGCTGCACCCATTAGCTTGTCATCTACATTAGGTATTTCTCCTAATTCTATCCTTCCCTAGCCCCTCCCCACCTTGACAGGCCCTGGTGTGTGACATTCCCCTCTCTGCGTCCATGTGTGTGAGCACGATCTACTTAATCAGAAACGATTCGATACTATGCACTCCAATGTACTTTTTCCTCAGTCATCTCTCCTTTGTAGATCTCTGTTATGCCACCAACGTCACTCCTCAGATGCTGGTTAATTTTTTCTTCCAAAAGAAAAACCATTTCCTTTATTGGTTGCTTTATCCAATTTCACCTTTTCATTGCACTGGTGATCACAGATTATCTTATGCTCATAGTGATGCTGTATGACCGCTACCTGGGCATCTGCAAGCCTTCATTATATGGAAGCAAAATGTCCAGGTGTGTCTGCCTCTGTTTCGCTGCTGCTCCCTATATTTATGGCTCTGCAAATGGTCAGGTACAGGTCTTCCTGATGCTTTGTCTGTCCTTCTATGAACCTATTGGGTGAAATTCCGCCCCCAATATTTCACAGGAGTTCTTTTCTATTTCCCGAAATGTTGACTGGTCTGAGAAATAAAGGGAAAAAGTATAAAAGAGAGAAATTTTAAAGCTGGGCGTCTGGGGGAGACATCACATGTTGGCCAGTTCCATGATGCCCCCGAGCCATAAAACCAGCATGTTTTTATTAGTGATTTTCAAAAGGGGAGGGAGTGCATGAATACGGTATGGGTTACAGAGATCGCATGCTTCAAGGGCAACAAAGATCACGAGGCAGAAGGTCAGGGCAAAACTAGAATCACTAATGAACTCCCATGTCCCGCTGTGCATGCATTGTCAGCGTTCAAGAGGAGAGAACTGGTCTGACTAGAATTCCCCAGGCTGGAATTTCCTAATCCTAGCAAGCCTGGGGACACTGCAGGAGACTAGGGCATGTTTCATCCTTATCTACATCTGCATAAAGGCAGACACTCCCAGGGCGGCCATTTTAGAGGCCCCGCCCTAGGAATGCATTCTTTTCCCAGGGCTGTTAATTATTAATATTCCTTACTGGGGAAAGAATTCAGCGATATTTATCTTACCCATTTTTCGGTAGTAAGAGAAATATGGCTCTGTTCCACTTGGCCCACAGACAGTCAGACTTTAAAATTATCTCCCTTTTTCCCTGAAAATTGCTGTTACCCTATTCTTAAGGTGCCCAGATTTCATATTGTTCAAATACACATGCTCTACAAACAATTTGTGCAGTTAATGCAATCATCACAGGGTCCTGAGGCGACATTCATCCTCAGCTTACAACGATGACGGGATAAAGAGATTAAAGTAGAGACAGGCTTAGGAAATTATAAGAGTATTGATTGGGGAAATGATAAATGGCCACGAAATCTTCACAGTTTAGTTTCAGAGATTGCAGTAAAGACAGGCGTAAGAAATTATAAAAGTATTAATTTGGGGAACTAATAAATGTCCATGAAATCTTCACAATTTATGTTCTTTTGCTGCTGTTTCAGCCAGTCCCTCCGTTGGGGGTCCCTGACTTCCCGCAACAGAACCCAATGAGATCAACCACTTTTTTTTTTTTTTTTGGAGAAAGTACATTATATGCACATTTAATTCCACTATAAATTTTTGAGTGGAGGGATGGAGAGGAAGGGAGAAATACATATTACATTAATGGAGAGAATATATATTAATGGAGAGAAAGTATATACAATGGGAGAAAGGAACCCATTGTTCCAGGTTTCCATATTCTTATTATGGCATATACGGTTGTGATGATTTTCTTAGTATGAAGTATCTTCCAGGGCTGAGTTTGATGTAAAACTGGAGATCAACCACTTTTATTGTGCAGACCCACCCCTCTTAGTCCTTGTCTGCTTGGATACTATGTCAAAGAAACTGCCATGTTCGTGGTGGCTGGTTCCAACCTCATCTGCCCTCCCACTCTCATCTTCATTTCATACACTTTCATCTTCACAGACATTCTGCATATCCACACTGCTGAGAGAAGGCACAATGCCTTCTTCACCTGCAGGTCCCATGTGACTGCTGTCACTGTCTTTTATGGAATGCTGTTTTGCATGTGCCTAAGGCCCCCTTCTGAGGCATGTGTAGAACAGGGGAAAATTGTACCTGTTTTTTATATCTTTATGAGTCCTATGTTAAACCCATTGATCTACAGCCTGAGGAATAAAGATGTTAAAAGAATAATAAGGGAAGTTATCCGAAAGAAACTATTTGCCAAGTAAGGCAGATATTTTAGTTACAGGTTATATAATACATTCTTATTATCTTACCAATGAATGAGCATTATAAACTAACAAATCACTTTCTGTCATTGATTGTTTTTTGTCTTTTGTAATTTGCACATGGGAATTGAAAGTGTATGCCAAATTATTAGCTAGAGTTGATAGTGCCATCTCAGTGAATTTAAGAAAAAATCATAGAAATTTAAATAGAAGACTGTTATGGCTTGTAAAAGTCAACAAAGAACAGTGATTCCTTATTTAGTACTCATACTGGTAGCAAACGATAAAAGAGAGAATGCTAAGGAAATGACAGTCATTACATTTTTATAGTACTTAATAACTTCCAAACTATCTTCGAGACACCTTTCAAACATAGTATATGAGATTTTCTCCTTTCTTTTATATGGATAATGTGACAATAAAGACATTGAAGTATATCTCAGAATACTACTTTAAGATACAGTCTTATATTTTGAGCCAATGAAATCTTTTTTCATAAAGCCTTTGAAGTAATGCCAAATTTCCTTTAGTAGGCTTTATAAATTTGTTTGTTTGCATTGCCAGGAGGCATTCACATCAGTATGTGACCTCACTTCTCCACTCTGTCATTACCATTCTTATTCTTGCCATTGAAGCAGATACTTTCAAGTGTGTCTTAATAAATTGATTTTTATGTTCTCATTGGGGGAACATGGGAAGTGTCCCATGTGGGATTACACAGTAATTTGGGTGTTTATAGTCTTAACATTTTCATGAAGCTTCGCATGGGCCTCCATTTCTCCAGAACAATCAGATGTATTAGTTTTTTATCCTTCACAGAAACACATGCTTAGGCAGATGAATCAGTGCAGCAGCATTTAGACACATTTGTGATTCATGGATATATGGCTCTTCAGCAAGATGGTGTGAATTTTGGGATAATGGCACATATTTAAAACAGAACTACCTTTTGACCCAGCAATCCCATTACTGGGTATATACACAAAGGAATATAAATCATTCTACCATAAAGACACATGCATGTGTGTGTTCATCACAACAGTATTCACAATAGCAAAGACATGTAATCAACCTCAATGCCCTTCAACAGTAGATCAATACAAAAAAAATGTGGTACATGTATCTTATGGAATGCTATGCAGCTGTAAAAAAAAAAAAATGAGATTATGTCCTTTGTAGCAACACGGAAAAAGCTGGAAGACAATATCCAAAGCAAACCAATGCAGGAACAGGAAACCATATACTGCATGTTCTCACTTACATGTGGAAGCTAAACATTGAATACACATGGACACAAAAAAGGGAACAACAGACACTAGGGCCTACTTGAGGGTGAAGGGTGGAAGGAGGGTAAGGATTGAAACTCTCTGCCTGTCGGGTACTATGTTTATCAACTGGGTGATGAAATAACCTGTATACCAAAACCCTGTGACATTCAATTTACCTTTATATCAAAGCTGCACATGGACACCCAAAATAAAATTTAAAAAAAGAAATGTGTCCCAAGGAGATGGTTTTCTCTTAATGGGCTGCATCCTACTTAATGAATTATGGATTTCATGCATTCTTTTTCAGGATTATACTGCCTACCTGATTGTAGACAGTTTGATGCATTTTACATAGTATCAGTTTGATATTAAACATAATTAAGAGCATTTGGCTTCAAAACAATAGTAAATGCGTAGAATTTATTATGGTTATAGTACTATTTATACAAATAATAATACAACATCAGGGCGGAGCAAGATGGCCGAATAGGAACAGCTCCAGCCTCCAACTCCCAGCGCGAGCGACACAGAAGACCGGTGATTTCTGCATTTTCAACTGAGGTACTGGGTTCATCTCACTGGGGAGTGCCGGACGATCGGTGCTGGTCAGCTGCTGCAGCCTGACCAGCGAGAGCTGAAGCAGGATGAGGCATCGCCTCACCTGGGAAGCGCAAGGGGAAAGGGAATCCCTTTTCCTAGCCAGGGGAACTGAGACACACAACACCTGGAAAATCGGGTAACTCCCACCCCAATACTGCGCTTTAAGCAAACAGGCACACCAGGAGATCATATCCCACACCTGGCCGGGAGGGTCCCACGCCCACGGAGCCTCCCTCATTGCTAGCACAGCAGTCTGTGATCTACCGGTAAGGCAGCAGCGAGGCTGGGGGAGGGGCGCCCGCCATTGCTGAGGCTTAAGTAGGTAAACAAAGCTGCTGGGAAGCTCGAACTGGGTGGAGCTCACAGCAGCTCAAGGAAACCTGCCTGTCTCTGTAGACTCCACCTCTGGGGACAGGGCACAGTAAACAATAACAAACGCAGCAGAAACCTCTGCAGATGCAAACGACTCTGTCTGACAGCCTTGAAGAGAGCAGTGGATCTCCCAACACGGAGGTTGAGATCTGAGAAGGGACA
Organism: Macaca nemestrina; assembly: GCF_043159975.1. Classification (NCBI taxonomy): domain Eukaryota; kingdom Metazoa; phylum Chordata; class Mammalia; order Primates; family Cercopithecidae; genus Macaca; species Macaca nemestrina. The sequence goes on from NC_092136.1 coordinate 16,598,875, forward strand.
GACTCCCTGCTCAAGTGGGTCCCTGACCCCTGAGTAGCCTAACTGGGAGACATCCCCCACTAGGGGCGGTCTGACACCCCTCACCTCACAGGGTGGAGTACACCCCTGAGAGGAAGCTTCCAAAGCAAGAATCAGACAGGTACACTCGCTGTTCAGAAATATTCTATCTTCTGCAGCCTCTGCTGCTGATACCCAGGCAAACAGGGTCTGGAGTGGACCTCAAGCAATCTCCAACAGACCTACAGCTGAGGGTCCTGACTGTTAGAAGGAAAACTATCAAACAGGAAGGACACCTACACCAAAACCCCATCAGTACATCACCATCATCAAAGACCAGAGGCAGATAAAACCACAAAGATGGGGAAAAAGCAGGGCAGAAAAGCTGGAAATTCAAAAAATAAGAGTGCATCTCCCCCGGCAAAGGAGCGTAGCTCATCACCAGCAACGGATCAAAGCGGGACGGAGAATGACTTTGACGAGATGAGAGAAGAAGGCTTCAGTCCATCAAATTTCTCAGAGCTAAAGGAGGAATTACGTACCCAGCGCAAAGAAACTAAAAATCTTGAAAAAAAAGTGGAAGAATTGATGGCTAGAGTAATTAATGCAGAGAAGGTCATAAACGAAATGAAAGAGATGAAAACCATGACACGAGAAATACGTGACAAATGCACAAGCTTCAGTAACCGACTCGATCAACTGGAAGAAAGAGTATCAGCGATTGAGGATCAAATGAACGAAATGAAGCGAGAAGAGAAACCAAAAGAAAAAAGAAGAAAAAGAAATGAACAAAGCCTGCAAGAAGTATGGGATTATGTAAAAAGACCAAATCTACGTCTGATTGGGGTGCCTGAAAGTGAGGGGGAAAATGGAACCAAGTTGGAAAACACTCTTCAGGGTATCATCCAGGAGAACTTCCCCAACCTAGTAGGGCAGGCCAACATTCAAACCCAGGAAATACAGAGAACGCCACAAAGATACTCCTCCAGAAGAGCAACTCCAAGACACATAATTGCCAGATTCACCAAAGTTGAAATGAAGGAAAAAATCTTAAGGGCAGCCAGAGAAAAAGGTCGGGTTACCCACAAAGGGAAGCCCATCAGACTAACAGCAGATCTCTCGGCAGAAACTCTACAAGCCAGAAGAGAGTGGGGGCCAATATTCAACATTCTTAAAGAAAAGAATTTTCAACCCAGAATTTCATATCCAGCCAAACTAAGTTTCATAATTGAAGGAGAAATAAAATCCTTTACAGACAAGCAAATGCTTAGAGATTTTGTCACCACTAGGCCTGCCTTACAAGAGACCCTGAAGGAAGCACTAAACATGGAAAGGAACAACCAGTACCAGCCATTGCAAAAACATGCCAAAATGTAAAGACCATCGAGGCTAGGAAGAAACTGCATCAACTAACGAGCAAAATAACCAGTTAATATCATAATGGCAGGATCAAGTTCACACATAACAATCTTAACCTTAAATGTAAAGGGACTAAATGCTCCAATTAAAAGACACAGACTGCCAAACTGGATAGAGAGTCAAGACCCATCAGTCTGCTGTATTCAGGAGACCCATCTCACACGCAGAGACATACATAGGCTCAAAATAAAGGGATGGAGGAAGATTTACCAAGCAAATGGAGAACAAAAAAAAGCGGGGGTTGCAATACTAGTCTCTGATAAAACAGACTTTAAACCATCAAAGATCAAAAGAGACAAAGAAGGCCATTACATAATGGTAAAGGGATCAATTCAACAGAAAGAGCTAACTATCCTAAATATATATGCACCCAATACAGGAGCACCCAGATTCATAAAGCAAGTCCTTAGAGACTTACAAAGAGACTTAGACTCCCATACAATAATAATGGGAGACTTCAACACTCCACTGTCAACATTAGACAGATCAACGAGACAGAAAGTTAACAAGGATATCCAGGAATTGAACTCATCTCTGCAGCAAGCAGACCTAATAGACATCTATAGAACTCTCCAGCCCAAATCAACAGAATATACATTCTTCTCAGCACCACATCGTACTTACTCCAAAATCGACCACGTAATTGGAAGTAAAGCACTCCTCAGCAAATGTACAAGAACAGAAATTATAACAAACTGTCTCTCAGACCACAGTGCAATCAAACTAGAACTCAGGACTAAGAAACTCAATCAAAACCGCTCAACTACATGGAAACTGAACAACCTGCTCCTGAATGACTACTGGGTACATAACGAAATGAAGGCAGAAATAAAGATGTTCTTTGAAACCAATGAGAACAAAGTTACAACATACCAGAATCTCTGGGACACATTTAAAGCAGTGTGTAGAGGGAAATTTATAGCACTAAATGCCCACAAGAGAAAGCAGGAAAGATCTAAAATTGACACTCTAACATCGCAATTAAAAGAACTAGAGAAGCAAGAGCAAACACATTCGAAAGCTAGCAGAAGGCAAGAAATAACTAAGATCAGAGCAGAACTGAAGGAGATAAGAGACACAAAAAACCCTCCAAAAAATCAATGAATCCAGGAGTTGGTTTTTTGAAAAGATCAACAAAATTGACAGACCACTAGCCAGACTAATAAAGAAGAGAGAAGAATCAAATTGACGCAATTAAAAATGATAAAGGGGATATCACCACCGACCCCACAGAAATACAAACTACCATCAGAGAATACTATAAACACCTCTACGCAAATAAACTGGAAAATCTAGAAGAAATGGATAATTTCCTGGACACTTACACTCTTCCAAGACTAAACCAGGAAGAATTTGAATCCCTGAATAGACCAATAGCAGGTTCTGAAATTGAGGCAATAATTAATAGCCTACCAACCAAAAAAAGTCCAGGACCAGATGGATTCACAGCTGAATTCTACCAGAGGTACAAGGAGGAGTTGGTACCATTCCTTCTGAAACTATTCCAATCAATAGAAAAAGAGGGAATCCTCCCTAACTCATTTTATGAGGCCAACATCATCCTGATACCAAAGCCTGGCAGAGACACAACAAAAAAAGAGAATTTTAGACCAATATCCCTGATGAACATCGATGCAAAAATCCTCAATAAAATACTGGCAAACCGGATTCAGCAACACATCAAAAAGCTTATCCACCATGATCAAGTGGGCTTCATCCCTGGGTTGCAAGGCTGGTTCAACACACGCAAATCAATATGCATAATCCAGCATATAAACAGAACGAAAGACAAGAACCACATGATTATCTCAATAGATGCAGAAAAGGCTTTTGACAAAATTCAACAGCCCTTCATGCTAAAAACTCTCAATATATTCGGTATTGATGGAACGTACCTCAAAATAATAAGAGCTATTTATGACAAACCCACAGCCAATATCATACTGAATGGGCAAAAACTGGAAAAATTCCCTTTGAAAACTGGCACAAGACAGGGATGCCCTCTCTCACCACTCCTATTCAACATAGTGTTGGAAGTTCTGGCTAGGGCAATCAGGCAAGAGAAAGAAATCAAGGGTATTCAGTTAGGAAAAGAAGAAGTCAAATTGTCCCTCTTTGCAGATGACATGATTGTATATTTAGAAAACCCCATTGTCTCAGCCCAAAATCTCCTTAAGCTGATAAGCAACTTCAGCAAAGTCTCAGGATACAAAATGAATGTGCAAAAATCACAAGCATTCTTATACACCAGTAACAGACAAACAGAGAGCCAAATCAGGAATGAACTTCCATTCACAATTGCTTCAAAGAGAATAAAATACCTAGGAATCCAACTTACAAGGGATGTAAAGGACCTCTTCAAGGAGAACTACAAACCACTGCTCAGTGAAATAAAAGAGGACACAAACAAATGGAAGAACATAGCATGCTCACAGATAGGAAGAATCAATATCGTGAAAATGGCCATACTGCCCAAGGTCATTTATAGATTCAATGCCATCCCCATCAAGCTACCAATGAGTTTCTTCACATAATTGGAAAAAACTGCTTTAAAGTTCATATGGAACCAAAAAAGAGCCCGCATCTCCAAGACAATCCTAAGTCAAAAGAACAAAGCTGGAGGCATCACGCTACCTGACTTCAAACTCTACTACAAGGCTACAGTAACCAAAACAGCATGGTACTGGTACCAAAACAGAGATATAGACCAATGGAACAGAACAGAGTCCTCAGAAATAATACCACACATCTACAGCCATCTGATCTTTGACAAACCTGAGAGAAACAAGAAATGGGGAAAGGATTCCCTATTTAATAAATGGTGCTGGGAAAATTGGCTAGCCATACGTAGAAAGCTGAAACTGGATCCTTTCCTTACTCCTTATACGAAAATTAATTCAAGATGGATTAGAGACTTAAATGTTAGACCTAATACCATAAAAATCCTAGAGGAAAACCTAGGTAGTACCATTCAGGACATAGGCATGGGCAAAGACTTCATGTCTAAAACACCAAAAGCAACGGCAGCAAAAGCCAAAATTGACAAATGGGATCTCATTAAACTAAAGAGCTTCTGCACAGCAAAAGAAACTACCATCAGAGTGAACAGGCAACCTACAGAATGGGAGAAAATGTTTGCAATCTACTCATCTGACAAAGGGCTAATGTCCAGAACCTACAAAGAACTCAAACAAATTTACAAGAAAAAAACAAACAACCCCATCAAAAAGTGGGCAAAGGATATGAACAGACATTTCTCAAAAGAAGACATTCATACAGCCAACAGACACATGAAAAAATGCTCATCATCACTGGCCATCAGAGAAATGCAAATCAAAACCACAATGAGATACCATCTCACACCAGTTAGAATGGCGATCATTAAAAAGTCAGGAAACAACAGGTGCTGGAGAGGATGTGGAGAAATAGGAACACTTTTACACTGTTGGTGGGATTGTAAACTAGTTCAACCATTATGGAAAACAGTATGGCAATTCCTCAAGGATCTAGAACTAGATGTACCATATAACCCAGCCATCCCATTACTGGGTATATACCCAAAGGATTATAAATTATGCTGCTATAAAGACACATGCACACGTATGTTTACTGCAGCACTATTCACAATAGCAAAGACTTGGAATCAACCCAAATGTCCATCAGTGACAGATTGGATTAAGAAAATGTGGCACATATACACCATGGAATACTATGCAGCCATCAAAAAGGATGAGTTTGTGTCCTTTGTAGGGACATGGATGCAGCTGGAAACCATCATTCTTAGCAAACTATCACAAGAACAGAAAACCAAACACCGCATGTTCTCACTCATAGGTGGGAACTGAACAATGAGATCACTTGGACTCAGGAAGGGGAACATCACACACCGGGGCCTATCATGGGGAGGGGGGAGGGGGGAGGGACTGCATTGGGAGTTATACCTGATGTAAATGACGAGTTGATGGGTGCAGCACACCAACATGGCACAAGTATACATATGTAACAAACCTGCACGTTATGCACATGTACCCTACAACTTAAAGTATAATAATAATAAATAAATTTAAAAAAAATAATAATAATACAACATCAGTGACGTAGTGTCTAGTGAGCATGACACCGTTTTAGAACATTTCTTAGCTAGGATTTTGATAATAATAGCATGCTATAACTTTTGAATAAAAATAGTAAATTGAATAATCACAAACAACAGTCTAAAGGGCTAGTAGGATGTGTTTAGCTGCCTGACCATTGTATCATTTGTGCAGCTAAATCCATTAGCTGTCCCTCTAGCAGGCACACATACTAGTTATTGCAGTGGAAGAATAATGACATGAACTAAGGAATTAATGCCTTTGAGTAATATAAACAGAGCCTTCTGAAGGTTTTCTATGAAAAATAATGTAAGTATGTGTAAAACTCTTCTTTGGGTAAGTATCATACACATAGCTAAATTTTGTATTTTCTATTCATTGCTGTATAAATAAATTAACATTGCCTTCTTTCGTGTGGACATCTGATCATGTGATTGCACTTAAAATTATAAATACTTTGCTCTTTCTAAATGAAAACAGCCCATTCATTACTTTTCATCTAACCATTCAGTTATTATAGAGCCAGTTTTATTTCTGTCAGAAAATTCACTTTGTAAATCTTATGTTTTATTACATAACCATTGTATACCAACACATAAAAGAAAATATATACATACATACACACATACATTAGGACATTTTTTTCTTCAAAGTGAAAGCTTTCTACCTAAAAGTGAGCCAAATCTTCAACATTTTTATGCAAAACAAGGTACTTCTACATTAAGGGAGGAGGAAATGAGGGACACCAGTTTTATAATCTTATAATACCTTATATTCCATCATAATTTTGTTTTTTTTTTTTAGATGAAGTCTCACTCTGTCACCCAGGCTGAGGTACAGTGGTGTAATCTTGGTTCATTGCAACCTCTGCCTCCTGGGTTCAAGCAATTCTTCCTGCCTCAGCTTCCTGAGTAGCTGGGATTACAGGCACGCACCACCACATCTGGCTAAGTTTTGTATTTTTAGTAGAGACGGGGTTTCGCCATGTTGGCCAGGCTGGTCTCAAACTCCTGACCTCAGGTGATCCAGTGGCCTTGGCCTCCCAAAGTGCTGGGATTACAGAGCCACCGTGCCCGGCCTCCAAAATATTTAAGCAATATTATTGTATTTTACAATGTTAGTAATGGAAGGAACCAAAATGAAACACAGAATAATTGAGATAGAGAAGACTTTACACATCAATTTGAAATAAACATATAGCAAAGCTCTATATTCTCAAATTTCATGGGATGTAATAAATCTACATTTTGATTTTGATATATAGCTATGTTTTATTAAATGATTTCTCAGAGTATAACCTACCACCAACAACTCTAAGAAAATTAGGGATGCTTCTCCTGTCTCGGTCAGAGTGCACTTTGATCTATTTGTACTAACCTGGAACTATGTGTGCACTGGAAAATACAGACTAATGTACGCATCTCTAGTCCCTTTGTCCTCTAACAAATACAGTGCTACACAATTTTCAAATATTCTCCATTCTATTTCAACTCCCTTTCTAAATAATTTTATGCATCATAAATTTTATAAATAGTCCTGAATCTAAGACCTTTGATTGTTAGCATGTTAATATTAACCTCGATGGGGCAGACTAGTTCCAACATAAATCCATAACATCCATTCTCCAAAGGATCCTGGGCCCTGACCAATACTTCTGCCTCCTACTGATTATGCCACTCTTCTGCTCTCACAGTCTTTCAAATCTTTCCTCTCCTCAAATGTCTCACCTGTCTCAACTTCCTACCCCTTACTCTCTTTAGATGACGTCACTGCAGTGTTTATAGGCAAAAGCTGAAGAGTTCTGATGAGCATCTCCTTGTTTTCATTATACTAAAAAGGCAAAAGTTATCTACCCATGTTTTCCTCTTCCATGTTATTGAAAGGGATGGCTAATTTCTCTATTTGTGCTAAGGATCTCATACACACTTGTACCGAAACTTTACATAAATGTAACATAGGGATTTCATCCTCACAGGAGAGTCTAGCTCCAGGAAGCATCAAATTAAGGTTATGCTCTTGAGGAACAAAGCATATTTTAATGGACTCTTTAGAATTAGTTTAAAAATACTCTAGGGAAGATGCCTAATAAATATGTTGTAAATTTTGCCACCTTGTTTTCATAAGATATGGTCTGTTAACATTAACAGGTAGGTCATTTTTTACATTTGTTCACTAAAAATACAACTTGTGTGTGTGTGTGTGTGTGTAGAGATAAGTATTCCATCAATGGGGAAAACAAATATTTTTTCCAATTTCGCTTGACTTTTCTATCCATATGTTAGAATTGCATTGATTCTCTCAAATAAATTGTATGCAAACTCTTCTGATGTATATGTGAGAACTAAATAAACAATGGCTTTAAGGTGCAGTTTTTGGAGTGGAAATTTTTACAATCCTATGTTACTTTCAAAGAGAACTGAGAGAGAGTGGCTCGAGTTGGAAGTTAAGACCGCTTTTATACATTATCTGTGCATACCTAAACAATATTATCATGAGTGGGTTAGTGGTACAAAAATGGGAACCAAAAAAATATCCACACTTTTCCCAAACAGTAGAGTTGTATATCTATGGTTCAAATGCTGCATTCTTAGGAAGATCTTCTCTGAATGGTCATCCAAAAGCATCCCACATTCATTTTTTCTTCACATAAAATGGTATTGCCTGAAATTATATGTACCTTTTCCTGTGTGTTTAATATCTGCTCCCTCTATTATAATGTGTGCTCCATGAGCTGAAATACTTATTTACTGTAGTAACCCAAGGAACTGGAACAGAAAGAAATTAAGCTATACAGTATACATGAGTAAACAGGCAGCTGACATTACAAAGTGGAAAAAACAAGTCGTCTTTTTGTACCCTCTTAGCCATACATCAGATAGCAATTCATTTCTCTAATGTAATGGTTCCTGAATAAAGGTAAGGCACACAGCTACAGGTTTTAATTGAAAATTCTTTGCTTTTCTTTCTTCATTTTGTGTCTGAAACAATATAATATCCGAGCTGAAGCGATACTAAAGATCAGACTTCCTTTATTTATCCAATTGCAAATAACCTACCATTGTCATATTTAATTTTCATTCCTTTGGGCTTTTTGTTTCCTGACAAAGTTTGAATAAAATTACTAAATATGGAGTACACCAAGAAGACAGGTATAAATGTATGAATGAAGAAAATTATGTATGTATGGCAGAGAGAAATAGAGAATATGTATGTTTGTGTACGTATGTGGGTTTGATGTATAGAAAGACACAGATTAAAAAAGACATATAGGAAGAAAATGTTATATAAAATTTCTGATGTGATTATTGAAACAAAAGAAGTAATTGTCACCTAAATAGATGAATCAGTGAATGATAAATGGATGAAACAAATGCCAAATCTGAATCAGACAGAAATCCTCACATTCTTTGTCACTTTAAGTTTTCAGGAGGTAAGAAGATGTTCTCCTCAAACCACACAATACTGACAGAATTCATTCTTTTGGGACTGACAGATGACCCAGTGCTAGAGAAGATCCTGTTTGGGGTGTTCCTGGTCATCTACCTAATCACGCTGGCAGGCAACCTGTGCATGATCCTGCTGATCAGGACCAATTCCCACCTGCAAACCCCCATGTATTTCTTCCTTGGCCACCTCTCCTTTGTAGACATTTGTTATTCTTCCAATGTTACTCCAAATATGCTGCACAATTTCCTCTCAGAACAGAAGACCATCTCCTACGCTGGATGCTTCACACAGTGTCTTCTCTTCATCGCCCTGGTGATCACTGAGTTTTACATCCTTGCTTCAATGGCACTGGATCGCTATGTAGCCATTTGCAGCCCTTTACATTACAGTTCCAGGATGTCCAAGAACATCTGTATCTGTCTGGTCATTGTCCCTTACATGTATGGGTTTCTGAGTGGCTTCTCTCAGTCACTGTTGACCTTTCACTTATCTTTCTGTGGCTCCCTTGAAATCAATCATTTCTACTGTGCTGATCCTCCTCTTATAATGCTGGCCTGCTCTGACACCCACGTCAAAAAGATGGCAATGTTTGTAGTTGCAGGCTTTACTCTCTCAAGCTCTCTATTCATCATTCTTCTGTCCTATCTTTTCATTTTTACAACGATCTTGAGGATCCATTCTGCTGAAGGCAGGCACAAAGCCTTTTCTACATGTGCTTCCCACCTGACAATAGTTACTTTGTTTTATGGAACCCTATTCTGCATGTACATAAGGCCTCCAGCAGAGAAGTCTGTAGAGGAGTCCAAAACAATTGCAGTCTTTTATAGTTTTTTGAGCCCAATGCTGAACCCATTCATCTATAGCCTAAGGAACAAAGATGTAATTCTTGCCATGCAACAAATGATTAGGGGAAAATCCTTTCGTAAAGTTGCAGGTTAGGCCTGTGTTTATTTGTAATCCCTAAGTGCCTGTGGGGTAACAAACTGAAATGGAAAAACCTAGTGTAGTCATGATTTAACATTATGGGCTGTTGGTAACCACTTTAGTTTATTCTCAAAATTAACACTTTGAAGATTTAGTTTTTAAAAATAAAAGCCTTGAAATTAAAAATGTTTTATTTGTCAGAGATTCTATGAATATAAATTGTTTGGTATCTAATAATTCTGTATGAAAATACTGTGTTTACTTACTTGGGAGTAAATTTTTAACCAACAGCCTGAGAGAAGCTCTGAAAATCCAAACCCTTTGAGTATTACTGTCCATAGAGCCATAGTGAGGTTCAAGATAGGGTGGATAATTTTATATTTTTAAAAAAATGATGCCGGGTGTGGTGGCTCACATCTGTAATCCTAGCAATTTGGGAGCCCGAGGCGGGTGGATCACCTGAGGTCAGGAGTTTGAGACCAGCCTGGCTAACATGGTGAAACCCTGTCTCTACTAAAATTACAAAATTAGCCAGGTGTGGTGGCACATACTGTAATCCCAGCTACTTGGGAGGCTGAGGCAGGAGAACAGCTTGAACCCCGGAGGAGGAGGTTGCGGTGAGTCAAGATTACGCCATTCCATTCCACTTGGGCGACAAGAGTGAAACTCCATCTCCAAAAGTTAAAAAAAGAAAAAAAAAAAAAGAAAAAAATAAAAAGAAAGAAATTATTTCTACTTCAATGTGGTGTCTTGAACAATAGCTCTGAAACCTGTGAACTTATTGTAATCACTGTGCAAAAAATGTAAATATATGAATCACCTATATGTTAAATTTTCTGTTAGTATTCTCAAAACCCACACTGTAAACATCTTGAGAAGCTTCTTTTTAGTCCATGTGGTAATACCGGTTATGGTCCTCGATTCTGAAAATCAACTCTCAACACCTTTTTTTTTTTTTGAGTTTTCAAATGTATGGATCCATTTCTATCATCAAAATACTTCAATTGCATTCCACGTATGTTTTCCAGTGCAGTACCTCTGACTTAGGAATAATTTAGTTGCAGTCAATAGGGTCTATCAATTGATATTTGCATATGCATAAATGACTTTGTTACTGGAAAAAAGGGTCTTGATCCAGACCCCAGGAGGGGGTTCTTGGATCTACAGAGCAAAGATTTCAAGAGAAGCTGCAAAGTGCAGTGAGAAGAGATAGTTTATTAAAGGCTACTGCATTACAGAGTAAGGTGTTCTCAGAAAGCAAGTGGAGGAATGCACCCTCTTTAAGTACTTTTTATATACTAGTAGGTTGTGCCTACATGTGGGTAGGCTGACAGCATGATAAATTTATCATTATGTTGATCTAAAGAAAACGATCCTTGATATTTTACTGTGTGCATAACTATTATTATCATGATAGAAGCATATACTCTTATGAGAATTGGGACACCTAGACTCTCGCTGCATGAGACAATGGAAATGTCCAATCCTTGAAAAAGTACATTCTTGTGCATCAGTTTTTCCATAGCCAGCTGTCCCAAGATTTATGCCACCTAATAAGCTGATAATAAAACATTCTCTTCAAGTTGAAACAGAATGCTGTTGTGGAAAAATATTTGGCCTTGTAATTATTCAGAACTGAGCCTGAATTCTAGTTTTATTACTGTTTTGTTAGCTGGGTAAACTTAGAGAAGTTCCCTCTCCATATCAGTTTATTCAAATGCAAAACCCCATTTCATGGAGTTGTTGTGAATATCAAACATTATTTTTAATGTACATTTTCCTCAATTGCATTTTGAGGCAAGTATGCTGAGTTCCAGTGTGGACTCAATTCCATGAAAGTTTTTTTTAACATGGGAAACATGATAGAAACAATAAATTAAATATGTTAGTTTTTTACTTATTTAACATATGATTATTATCCCTGTCAGGCACTTTCCTCATTGGCAGTCACCAGTCTCTTCTACCTGTTTGTTTCTTCATCAGTCTCTTACTGTTTCATTGTTTCATCTATCTATTTCTAAAACATTTCATGTTTTTTTCCAGAAATTATTTGTACCTAGTATTATTTGTTTACATGTCTTAGGCATCCTATCAAAATGCAAATCCCTTTATCAAAGAAATACTTTTAAAATATTTTTATTATTTAGATTAAACAATATTGAAGTTTGTACTTAGTACATATTCTTGTGTGAACTTGATAAAGGGCAAACAGTGGAGGAAATTCAGTAGTGCTCTTGAGATGGGAAGGACAATTACCTGAATTCGGGTTTCATGAGAAGTTAAGTGTCCTCAGACTATTTTAAATTTGTTTTTCAGTTTTGTATAAAGTGCTACCCTAGTTGGATAACAGGTGATTGCTTTGAGCTCTACTGAAGTATAAAATATAGATTTTTTTTCTAACATCTTGATTCAAGATAACATAGTACAACCAATGAGTATTTCTTCCCTTGAGAATGTTCTCCACTGTGATTTCACTTCTAATTACCTCTTCTTACTCATGTGGGGATTCTCCTGAGATACGTGCTGATACCAGTGATGTGGGTATATATCTTCCAGCACTGGCCAGAATTTGACCTTTGGGGTCATGAAAAAGACACCCTTGTTTTTACAGGTAAGAAAGGAAATGTTTTTGCATATTATTTTTCAGTATCTAATAATGTCTGTATTCACTTTGTTAAATTGTGTACGTTTTAGACAGCAATGTGTTTAGGCAGTTTTGAGGCAAATTTGCACAGACAATGCATTTTCCATGAAAGAAAATCTGTAGGGAGCTTACTTAGCTTCGTCTTTCACTTTTTTTTATAGTCCCAGTGTTAAGGAAACATCCTGGTAGAATTTCATAGTATGACTATTTCAGCAGATGTTTTCACTGTTACTAGTTTCAAGTAATATTATTTTTGTGTTTTCCATTTGCCTAATGTCTTGGTGCCTACTGTCACCAATCTCCACAAGAAAAAGGCAAATTGAAAATAATTTAGGTCTACATAGCTTAATTAATCATATAAAATTTTTCTGACGTCTAAGTAAAATAAATGCTAAAACAGACTTTTTGTTGTGACCATTAAACATATGTGAAACTGGTCCATTAGCTTCAGTATGTGAAGCTCACAAAATTGGGTGAGTAGATATTATGTCCTCTTGGGTTCTCTTAATTTATAAGATTCTGGGTTCTTTTCCAATGCCCTATTTTTGTCTAGAGACCTAGATTTTTACAAGCAATACTTGTACCTCAGTGAGACTTTAGTTTTCAGACTATTATTTTATTTTTTTCAACAAAATACTTGAAACATAAATCAGCTGGATTATAATCAAATCAGTCTGATCATAATCAAATAACTAACTTGCGTCAAGGACCTTAAACAGTAAGTTGATGAATGAAATTCTCACGCCTATTTTTTTAGGCTGCACAAGTAGTCACAGAATCATGCATTATCCAATTCATCATCATCAAAGTTACTGTCTGCATTTGAATGTTTGTTTTGAGTGTTTCTTGCCTCTCAGTACCAGTGGAAAGATTTCTCGTGGGCTCTGTATCTGTATATTAGTTATTATGTATTAGTCTATTAGTTAGCTCTGATTGCCATTGTCTCTACAATGCTAGAATTAAAATATGGTTAATGATAACGGTCTCCACTAAAAGTGTGTGTCCAGATGACCAGTGAGATCTGAGCAAATTTGCAAAGCTCCTTAGTCAGGACTAAAACCAAGATCTTGTACTGAAGAAGTTGCTCATCACCTGAGAGTTAAAAGAAGCCCTTGTGTCTTCCTTCTTGCCAATTAGGTTACAATTCATAGGCATTATTCTAGATTCTTGGCCCAGATTTTGTCATATTCTTTACAGTTAGGGCACTGATACCTTGGTTGGCTGGCTTTCTTCTTCCTCATCCATCTCTTACCTTTGTTAGAGTGCCTGTCACTATCATCTGTAACTCAAAGAAAACTCTAACTCAAGATCCTTATTTATTCATATATGTTTCCTGGGGCAGAATAAGGAGACAACAATATTAGATACATTGAATTTTAACATTTTGGAAACAATATCCATCATTACTCAACCAGTCAATGGAACTGAAGGAAGAGATAGACTTTCCTGGGAAAGTAAAATATTATAGAAGGAGAGCACCGCTCCGAGAATTATATGATTCCTCTTCTGATTCTTCTGCTTCTGAGTTGTAAGCTGGAACCAGAATGTCAAATTTTCTGAGACTGGTTACTCACTTAACTAAATTTATTTCCTCTATATTGTCCAGTGCTCCCCTTCTAGCATCCAGCACCATGTCTGGAACTTGAAAAATGCTCAATAATTATTTGCTATAAGCATGCATGCATACATAAATGCATGGATGACAATGTATTACAAAGTGAATTAGTATTTTTTTAACTATAAAATTTCACTTTAGGCAAGATGGCCGAATAGGAACAGCTCCAGTCTCCAACTCCCAGCGCGAGCGACACAGAAGACCGGTGATTTCTGCATTTTCAACTGAGGTACTGGGTTCATCTCACTGGGGAGTGCCGGACGATCGGTGCTGGTCAGCTGCTGCAGCCCGACCAGCGAGAGCTGAAGCAGGGCGAGGCATTGCCTCACCTGGGAAGCGCAAGGGGGAAGGGAATCCCTTTTCCTAGCCAGGGGAACTGAGACACACAACACCTGGAAAATCGGGTAACTCCCACCCCAATACTGCGCTTTAAGCAAACAGGCACACCAGGAGATCATATCCCACGCCTGGCCGGGAGGGTCCCACACCCACGGAGCCTCCCTCATTGCTAGCACAGCAGTCTGTGATCTACCGGCAAGGCAGCAGCGAGGATGGGGGAGGGGCGCCCGCCATTGCTGAGGCTTAAGTAGGTAAACATAGCCGCTGGGAAGCTCGAACTGGGTGGAGCTCACAGCAGCTCAAGGAAACCTGCCTGTCTCTGTAGACTCCACCTCTGGGGACAGGGCACAACTATACAACAACAAAAGCAGCAGAAAACTCTGCAGACGCAAACGACTCTGTCTGACAGCTTTGAAGACAGCAGTGGATCTCCCAACACGGAGGTTGAGATCTGAGAAGGGACAGACTCCCTGCTCAAGTGGGTCCCTGACCCCTGAGCAGCCTAACTGGGAGACATCCCCCACTAGGGGCAGTCTGATACCCCACACCTCACAGGGTGGAGTACACCCCTGAGAGGAAGCTTCCAAAGCAAGAATCAGACAGGTACACTCGCTGTTCAGAAATATTCTATCTTCTGCAGCCTCTGCTGCTGATACCCAGGCAAACAGGGTCTGGAGTGGACCTCAAGCAATCTCCAACAGACCTACAGCTGAGGGTCCTGACTGTTAGAAGGAAAACTATCAAACAGGAAGGACACCTACACCAAAACCCCATCAGTACATCACCATCATCAAAGACCAGAGGCAGATAAAACCACAAAGATGGGGAAAAAGCAGGGCAGAAAAGCTGGAAATTCAAAAAATAAGAGTGCATCTCCCCCGGCAAAGGAGCGCAGCTCATCGCCAGCAACGGATCAAAGCTGGACGGAGAATGACTTTGACGAGATGAGAGAAGAAGGCTTCAGTCCATCAAATTTCTCAGAGCTAAAGGAGGAATTACGTACCCAGCGCAAAGAAACTAAAAATCTTGAAAAAAAAGTGGAAGAATTGATGGCTAGAGTAATTAATGCAGAGAAGGTCATAACCAAAATGAAAGAGATGAAAACCATGACACGAGAAATACGTGACAAATGCACAAGCTTCAGTAACCGACTCGATCAACTGGAAGAAAGAGTATCTGCGATTGAGGATCAAATGAATGAAATGAAGCGAGAAGAGTAACCAAAAGAAAAAAGAAGAAAAAGAAATGAACAAAGCCTGCAAGAAGTATGGGATTATGTAAAAAGACCAAATCTACGTCTGATTGGGGTGCCTGAAAGTGAGGGGGAAAATGGAACCAAGTTGGAAAACACTCTTCAGGATATCATCCAGGAGAACTTCCCCAACCTAGTAGGGCAGGCCAACATTCAAATCCAGGAAATACAGAGAACGCCACAAAGATACTCCTCCAGAAGAGCAACTCCAAGACACATAATTGCCAGATTCACCAAAGTTGAAATGAAGGAAAAAATCTTAAGGGCAGCCAGAGAGAAAGGTCGGGTTACCCACAAAGGGAAGCCCATCAGACTAACAGCAGATCTCTCGGCAGAAACTCTCCAAGCCAGAAGAGAGTGGGGGCCAATATTCAACATTCTTAAAGAAAAGAATTTTCAACCCAGAATTTCATATCCAGCCAAACTAAGTTTCATAAGTGAAGGAGAAATAAAATCCTTTACACATAAGCAAATGCTTAGAGATTTTGTCACCACTAGGCCTGCCTTACAAGAGACCCTGAAGGAAGCACTCAACATGGAAAGGAACAACCGATACCAGCCATTGCAAAAACATGCCAAAATGTAAAGACCATCGAGGCTAGGAAGAAACTGCATCAACTAACGAGCAAAATAACCAGTTAATATCATAATGGCAGGATCAAGTTCACACATAACAATCTTAACCTTAAATGTAAATGGACTAAATGCTCCAATTAAAAGACACAGACTGGCAAACTGGATAAAGAGTCAAGACCCATCAGTCTGCTGTATTCAGGAGACCCATCTCACACACAGAGACATACATAGGCTCAAAATAAAGGGATGGAGGAAGATTTACCAAGCAAATGGAGAACAAATAAAAGCGGGGGTTGCAATACTAGTCTCTGATAAAACAGACTTTAAACCATCAAAGATCAAAAGAGACAAAGAAGGCCATTACATAATGGTAAAGGGATCAATTCAACAGGAAGAGCTAACTATCCTAAATATATATGCACCCAATACAGGAGCACCCAGATTCATCAAGCAAGTCCTTAGAGACTTACAAAGAGACTTAGACTCCCATACAATAATAATGGGAGACTTCAACACTCCACTGTCAACATTAGACAGATCAACGAGACAGAAAGTTAACAAGGATATCCAGGAATTGAACTCATCTCTGCAGCAAGCAGACCTAATAGACATCTATAGAACTCTCCAGCCCAAATCAACAGAATATACATTCTTCTCAGCACCACATCGTACTTACTCCAAAATCGACCACGTAATTGGAAGTAAAGCACTCCTCAGCAAATGTACAAGAACAGAAATTATAACAAACTGTCTCTCAGACCACAGTACAATCAAACTAGAACTCAGGACTAAGAAACTCAATCAAAACTGCTCAACTACATGGAAACTGAACAACCTGCTCCTGAATGACTACTGGGTACATAACGAAATGAAGGCAGAAATAAAGATGTTCTTTGAAACCAATGAGAACAAAGATACAACATACCAGAATCTCTGGGACACATTTAAAGCAGTGTGTAGAGGGAAATTTATAGCACTAAATGCCCACAAGAGAAAGCAGGAAAGATCTAAAATTGACACTCTAACATCGCAATTAAAAGAACTAGAGAAGCAAGAGCAAACACATTCGAAAGCTAGCAGAAGGCAAGAAATAACTAAGATCAGAGCAGAACTGAAGGAGAGACACAAAAAACTCTCCAAAAAATCAATGAATCCAGGAGTTGGTTTTTTGAAAAGATCAACAAAATTGACAGACCACTAGCCAGACTAATAAAGAAGAAAAGAGAGAAGAATCAAATCGACGCAATTAAAAATGATAAAGGGGATATCACCACTGACCCCACAGAAATACAAACTACCATCAGAGAATACTATAAACACCTCTACGCAAATAAACTGGAAAATCTAGAAGAAATGGATAATTTCCTGGACACTTACACTCTTCCAAGACTAAACCAGGAAGAAGTTGAATCCCTGAATAGACCAATAGCAGGCTCTGAAATTGAGGCAATAATTAATAGCCTACCAACCAAAAAAAGTCCAGGACCAGATGGATTCACAGCAGAATTCTACCAGAGGTACAAGGAGGAGTTGGTACCATTCCTTCTGAAACTATTCCAATCAATAGAAAAAGAGGGAATCCTCCCTAACTCATTTTATGAGGCCAACATCATCCTGATACCAAAGCCTGGCAGAGACACAACAAAAAAAGAGAATTTTAGACCAATATCCCTGATGAACATCGATGCAAAAATCCTCAATAAAATACTGGCAAACCGGATTCAGCAACACATCAAAAAGCTTATCCACCATGATCAAGTGGGCTTCATCCCTGGGATGCAAGGCTGGTTCAACATTCGCAAATCAATAAACATAATCCAGCATATAAACAGAACCAAAGACAAGAACCACATGATTATCTCAATAGATGCAGAAAAGGCTTTTGACAAAATTCAACAGCCCTTCATGCTAAAAACGCTCAATAAATTCGGTATTGATGGAACGTACCTCAAAATAATAAGAGCTATTTATGACAAACCCACAGCCAATATCATACTGAATGGGCAAAAACTGGAAAAATTCCCTTTGAAAACTGGCACAAGACAGGGATGCCCTCTCTCACCACTCCTATTCAACATAGTGTTGGAAGTTCTGGCTAGGGCAATTAGGCAAGAGAAAGAAATCAAGGGTATTCAGTTAGGAAAAGAAGAAGTCAAATTGTCCCTGTTTGCAGATGACATGATTGTATATTTAGAAAACCCCATTGTCTCAGCCCAAAATCTCCTTAAGCTGATAAGCAACTTCAGCAAAGTCTCAGGATACAAAATGAATGTGCAAAAATCACAAGCATTCTTATACACCAGTAACAGACAAACAGAGAGCCAAATCAGGAATGAACTTCCATTCACAATTGCTTCAAAGAGAATCAAATACCTAGGAATCCAACTTACAAGGGATGTAAAGGACCTCTTCAAGGAGAACTACAAACCACTGCTCAGTGAAATAAAAGAGGACACAAACAAATGGAAGAACATACCATGCTCATGGATAGGAAGAATCAATATCGTGAAAATGGCCATACTGCCCAAGGTAATTTATAGATTCAATGCCATCCCCATCAAGCTACCAACGAGTTTCTTCACAGAATTGGAAAAAACTGCTTTAAAGTTCATATGGAACCAAAAAAGAGCCCGCATCTCCAAGACAATCCTAAGTCAAAAGAACAAAGCTGGAGGCATCACGCTACCTGACTTCAAACTATACTACAAAGCTACAGTAACCAAAACAGCATGGTACTGGTACCAAAACAGAGATATAGACCAATGGAACAGAACAGAGTCCTCAGAAATAATACCACACATCTACAGCCATCTGATCTTTGACAAACCTGAGAGAAACAAGAAATGGGGAAAGGATTCCCTATTTAATAAATGGTGCTGGGAAAATTGGCTAGCCGTAAGTAGAAAGCTGAAACTGGATCCTTTCCTTACTCCTTATACGAAAATTAATTCAAGATGGATTAGAGACTTAAATGTTAGACCTAATACCATAAAAACCCTAGAGGAAAACTTAGGTAGTACCATTCAGGACATAGGCATGGGCAAAGACTTCATGTCTAAAACACCAAAAGCAACAGCAGCAAAAGCCAAAATTGACAAATGGGATCTCATTAAACTAAAGAGCTTCTGCACAGCAAAAGAAACTACCATCAGAGTGAACAGGCAACCTACAGAATGGGAGAAAATTTTTGCAATCTACTCATCTGACAAAGGGCTAATATCCAGAACCTACAAAGAACTCAAACAAATTTACAAGAAAAAAACAAACAACCCCATCAAAAAGTGGGCAAAGGATATGAACAGACATTTCTCAAAAGAAGACATTCATACAGCCAACAGACACATGAAAAAATGCTCATCATCACTGGCCATCAGAGAAATGCAAATCAAAACCACAATGAGATACCATCTCACACCAGTTAGAATGGCGATCATTAAAAAGTCAGGAAACAACAGGTGCTGGAGAGGATGTGGAGAAATAGGAACACTTTTACACTGTTGGTGGGATTGTAAACTAGTTCAACCATTATGGAAAACAGTATGGCGATTCCTTAAGGATCTAGAACTAGATGTACCATATGACCCAGCCATCCCATTACTGGGTATATACCCAAAGGATTATAAATTATGCTGCTATAAAGACACATGCACACGTATGTTTATTGCGGCACTATTCACAATAGCAAAGACTTGGAATCAACCCAAATGTCCATCAGTGACAGATTGGATTAAGAAAATGTGGCACATATACACCATGGAATACTATGCAGCCATGAAAAAGGATGAGTTTGTGTCCTTTGTAGGGACATGGATGCAGCTGGAAAGCATCATTCTTAGCAAACTATCACAAGAACAGAAAACCAAACACCGCATGTTCTCACTCATAGGTGGGAACTGAACAATGAGATCACTCGGACTCAGGAAGGGGAACATCACACACCGGGGCCTATCATGGGGAGGGGGGAGGGGGGAGGGGGGAGGGATTGCATTGGGAGTTATACCTGATGTAAATGACGAGTTGATGGGTGCAGCACACCAACAAGGCACAAGTATACGTATGTAACAAACCTGCACGTTATGCACATGTACCCTACAACTTAAAGTATAATAATAATAAATAAATTAAAATAAAATAAAATACAATAAAATAAAATAAAATAAAATAAAATTTGGGAAAAATTAAGAGGTCTCAAAGTTTGGAATACAGAAAACTCAGCAGTGATCAAATAAGAATAAGAATGCATCACTAGAATATAAAATCCATGAGCATAGACACAAGTTTTTGAACTATGTTTCCAGGCACACAGTAAATGCATAAATGAATAAATAAATGAATACTGATGTCTATAGATGATGACATCAAGATCAAGAACTGCGTTTTTTCACCAGGTGCAGTGACTCATACCTGTAATACCAGCACTTTGGGAGGCTGAGGCAGGAGCCCCTGAGTTTGAGACTAGCCTAGGCAACATAGCAAGACCTCATCTCTACAAAAAGTACAAAAAAATTCGCTGGGCATAGTGGCATCAGCTTGTAGTTCCAGTTACCGGGAGGCTGAAGTGGGAGGATGGCTTGAGCCCAGGAGGTTGAGGCTGCAGTGAGCCAAGATTGTACCACTGCACTTCAGCCTGGGTGACAGAGCAAGACCCTATCTCAGAAACCACCACCACCACCACCACCACAACGACAACTAACAATTGTTTTTCAATGCTTTGGAGTATATTCATCTGCTAGCACTCAGATGCAGCCTGAGGAAAGCAGTAAGAGAAACCAATCAAGTTAGTATTTTCCAACGTGAAAAATAGAACCTCTCTCTCTCTCTCTCCCCCTTCTCTC
Organism: Macaca nemestrina; assembly: GCF_043159975.1. NCBI lineage: Eukaryota > Metazoa > Chordata > Mammalia > Primates > Cercopithecidae > Macaca > Macaca nemestrina. The sequence continues at coordinate 16,620,017 of NC_092136.1, forward strand.
TCTCTTTCTATATATACACACACACACACACATATATATACACACATATACATATATATATATTTTTTGTTGTTGTTGTTGTTTGTTTTTGTTTTGAGACAGAGTCTCACTCTGTCGCCCAGGCTGGAATGCAGTGGTGCAGTCTCGGCTCACTGCAAGCTCTGCCTCCCGGGTTCATGCCATTCTCCTGCCTCAGCCTCCGGAGTAGCTGGGACTACAGGCGCCCACCACCATGCCCAGCTAATTTTTTGTGGAACCTCAAAATATTAATCAAGCTCAATTAGAGAAATAGAGTTGCATGCTTTATGACATAGAGATTGTGAACTGAAAGTATATCCACTACATTTTCTAACAATTATCTTTGTCAATATAAATTTAAATCATATTTATTAAGCACATTAATTTATTTTTCTCTCCTAAATTGGTGGAAACTATAAACATGAAGAAAATAGCGATTAGAAATCAGTTTTATCAATGAAAACAATACATCAAGGAATATATTTTTAAATATTAAAAAGAACAAAACAACATAAACAACAATGGGAAATGATCAACCCTAACCTTGGAATTAAGTTGGTTTTAGAGAATTATATTTCTCATTTCAGAAAAGAGAAGCCCATTTAGGGTTCATCAATGACTATTCATAGGAAATGTATCCTCCTTTATTCTCTCATTTTTTACTAACTTTCTTACTCAAAAAGGGAAGAAACTTTCTTCATTAATACAGAAAAAGTGCTAGTGTGCCTATTGTGAAGTATAAGTTATTCCAAATATATTTTGTGACTGATGTGATATTGACATGATTCTTATCACATGGGAAAACAAGACCATTTTTCCCCTCCAAACAAATGCAATACAGTCCCTAGGATACACAGAAAACATTTTAAACAGGAAGAAAGCAAAACCTCAAATTTTTCAAGCCCTTGTTTTTAAAAGGTCTAGTTCTGTTTAGAGACATTTTGCTCTTGAGATTCACTTTACATTACAGATGATGCAATAGGTGACATTTTAATTACTTCAGGGTTCTATCTGTATTCCCCACCGAGAAAGCCCCATAGTGGTTAATCCGACGCTTATAAATCCTTCTGAATTATTCATTGATCATGGCAGAAGGGATGCCTCCAAGAAGATTTTTTTCTTATGCACAGGTAGGTATATGCACAGGGAAAATCAATGTGTTTTTATAAAATCTGTCTAAAGTGTCAATTCTCTAAGCTGTCCTCATTCCTAGCAGGAAGGTTTCTTATTCTATGGAAGGTGTGTAGGAAGTGGAATTAGAAAGACTCGTCTGTGGCAATAGAAGTTAGATGTGGATGGTGCTTTGGACTCGAAGCCCCCAGTGCAAGAGCTATAATTCAATTAGTGAAAGAAATCTATATTACTTTACCTGAACAACAGAAATCCTTCTCATCAAGTGTCACTAAGTGGTAACCCAAAAAATAATGGTTTCTGTTTCATTTACTGAAGGTATTGTCTTGGTAATACAAGTGATATCAATTTCTCTATTTCTTTGTGTCTCTGTCTCTCTCTCATACACGTGTACAGAGTCATTGAATCAAACTTTTATGCAGGATGAGCATCTATACAGTATCAACAATATGTTTGCAAACTCAATTATTGACATAGAAGCCTTCTTGTCCACAGACATTAATAAATGATTCTACATTACTTAGAAACCATTAGGTCCTTTTTTCATTCTTCTTTCTCCATCATAACTGGCTGGAGCTTCACATGGACACAGCCTGAGAGAACTAGTCAGCTCTGTGTGTCATCCCCTATAATTCCCTGCCTTGTTACAGGTAGCACTTTGACGATGCCTGTAAGTCCCTTGCAGTTTATATAAACGGGCTCTGACACTTCCTAGGGTGACCAACCTTCTTGGTATGCCTAAGATCATGGGGTTTACCAAGATGCAAATCTTACATTCCTAAACTAGGAAGTTTGGACCTACTTACATCTCACCACAACTGATGGTAAACTTCGATGGATTTCATGAGAGGGTCAGCAGTTTGAATCTCATTCTGTTCCCCAACTTAAATTTGTCATTAAATGTCTATTCAGATTTGAAGCCTTCTTGGAGACTCAACTCATTTGGCTTGACTTTACTTATTGATACACTCAGCACTTAGATGCTTGAAGACCAATATCATTTACTTTTTTCTTGTATTTTCTCCTTCTGAATACATGACACACTAACATAAGGTACTCAAAAAACAAGGCCAGAGAATGTTAGAAACTAAAAGCCAAAGTCTTTTTCTAGGTATTTCTACCGAAGCCATTTCCATTTTGAAAAAACAAACAAACCAAAAAAAGTCAACTTCCAAGAACATTTGAGATTCATATTAAACGTTTTTACTTATATTATCCTGAATATTATGTTTATAGTAATTCAAGGAACACACAATTCTAATATGAGTTTTTTATGTGTAACTCTCTTAACCCTTGAAGTTCAGAGTCTTCTTCACACAAGTGCATGACTTTCTTAACCATTATTGGACACTCAAATTGTGTAGTGAAATGAAATATTCTTCACAAAAACTCTGAGAAACACAACAGGTTTCTTATGGCTCTTCTTTGGTCACATGATGATTAAGGAAAAACAAAAGTGTTAACTATTTTTTTTTCTAAAGGCATAAAAGAGAATGGCAAAATAAAATTGGGATTTTAGCAGATTTATATAGAATGCTTAATATTAGTGAAAGTCAGTGGGTTTAACCTACATGATAATTTTTACAAATAAGATAATCGGAGCAAAAATGTTAAAAAAATATAACTGAGTAAGAACTACAACACACAGCTTGGCATTTTCCTCAGTTTACCCTTTTATGTACATTATCTTTGTTAATTGTCATAACAACTCCTTAAGGCACACTCTTTCATTATCCCTATTTCCCCATGAGGAAACTGAAGCACAGGGGTTAGGTCTAAGGTCACATGCACACCTAGTAGGTAGCAGAGTAGCAGGTTCTTGGAATTAAACCCAAGAACCTCTAGCCATTTTGATACTAATAAAATGTTTCAATTTTGTTAATATATAATATCTAAAACAACAAATGGATCACCTGAATCATTATTTTTTACTCTTTCTCAGCTCAACATCAATGGAGACCACCTGGGAAGTGATAATCATATTTTTCTAACTTGCTTTTAGGTAGCAAATATAGGGTAGTTTTATAGAAAAAAATGACTGGTTATGCATCCTCTTGGCCCATGAATACATGCAGCATATGTAGAAAATTGCTGCTTGTAAATTAGCTCAAGATATTTAAACTAGAGTATAAGAGTATGCTAGAAGGTACCCAGAATCTAGATGGCTGTCTTAAACCAATGCAGTCAAAAACCAAAAACACCTTTACTCCTAACGTCTTAACAAATGTCTCTAGCTTGCTGGTACATTTTACACACTTTTTATTAATTAAGCTTATATACTTAGAGAAGAATAATGTAGTTCTTCACCCAGTATTTTATTCACCTTATCTTACTCACCCTTCTAAGACAGAGAGAAAAGAAGAGACTAGCATAGAATTTGTTAGTGCTTTAGAACCAAGAGAGGATAAGATTCTAAAGAAGAGATGATGCTTGAGTTCACGCTTATCAGACTTGTTTACAATGGGGATATGGCTGGCAATGATTTAATTTTTTAAGGTTGATTTAAATAAAATTAATAATTGCCTAATTAACTAAGAAACTATTCTCTTTTGATATGTGTAGTGAGTTTATGTTAATGCATGTATACAGTTTTTATTAAGTCATTTTTTTCTAAGTAACATTTAAATTTTGCAGGATGATTAAATGAAGGTACCATTTAACTTACTAATTATGGAATAGTATATTTTTTTTTGCATGTAGCTTTAAATAAAGTTCTAATATGTGATAGATCATCTAAGCTCTACAAATATAGTGAATAAGTAAAATGTTAGCCATTTTTAAAGTTAGGGCCAGTGTTAAAAGGTTTTTGTCTTTCCAGAATATGGCAAAAATAAAAATTGTGCTTCTGAAATCTCTATTTTTAGGCATGCAAAAACTAGACATGATAAGTTAAATCGCTATGTTTCTGTATTATTTTACCACTTTCTGATGTAAAATCTTGCATATATATGGCCGGGCGTGGTGGTTCACACCTGTAATCCCAGCACTTTGGGAGGCCAAGGCGGGCGGATCACGAGATCAGGAGATCGACACCATCCTGGCTAACACGGTGAAACCTCATTTCTACTAAAAATACAAAACATTAGCCTGGCGTGGTGATGGGCGCCTGTAGTCCCAGCTACTCGGGTGGCTGAGGCAGGAGAATGGCATGAACCCAGGAGGCGGAGTTTGCAGTGAGCGAGATCGCGCCACTGCACTGCAGCCTGGGAGACAGAGTGCGACTCCCTCTCAAAAAAAAAAAAAAAAAAAAAAAAAAAAAAAAAAAAAAAAAAAAAAAATCGTGCATGTATGTGTATGTATATGTATGTGTGTATATATATATATATAGCAGAAACACTGCTCAGAAAAGATGTATGAGAAAGGAGAGAAGAGAGATATAAGGAAAAATAGCAAAGATATTGAAAGCAAATGAGTTAGAAAAATACAAATGTAGAGTAATATTCCGTGTGTGTATTTACCTATTTATATTTGTTTTATTAGATAAAATGCATCTATCTCTGGATCAGATTTAAGAAAATGCTCAATTTCACTGATGTAACAGAATTCATTCTTTTGGGATTAACTAGTCGTCCTGAATTACAGCAACTTTTCTTTGTGATTTTCCTGCTGGTCTACTTTATCACCTTGGTTGGGAACATTGGCATGATCATATTAATCAGGGTCAGTCCCCAGCTCAACAGCCCCATGTACTTTTTCCTTGGTCACCTGTCTTTTGCAGATGTGTGGTTCTCCTCTAACGTCACTCCTAAAATGTTGGAAAATTTGGTATCTGAGACCAAAACAATTTCCTATCCTGGATGTATAGTGCAGTGTTTTTTCTTCATTGCTTTTGTCCATGTAGAAGTCTTCATTCTTGCTGTGATGGCCTTTGATAGATACATGGCGATTGGAAACCCTCTACTTTATGGCAGCAGAATGTCAAGAACTGTCTGTATTCGACTGATTTCTTTCCCTTACATATACGGCTTCTTTATCAGTTTGATCTCAACACTGTGGACCCATGGTTTGTACTTCTGTGGGAACATCGAGATCAACCACTTCTACTGTGCAGACCCAGCTCTCATCAAAATGGCCTGTGCAGGGACTTTGATTAAAGAATACACTATGCGCACATTGGCAGGTCTCAACTTTTCTTATTCCTTATTGGTCATTATTATCTCCTACATTTTCTTCCTCATTGCCATCTTAAGGATGTGTTCAGCAGAAGGGAGAAAGAAAGCTTTCTCCACCTGTGGGTCCCACTTGACAGCTGTCACCATATTTTATGGAACACTCTTCTTTATGTACCTTAGAAGCCCAACTGAGGAGTCTGTGGAGCAGGGGAAAATGGTGGCGGTTTTCTACACCACAGTCATTCCTATGTTGAACCCCATGATTTACAGTCTCAGGAACAAAGACGTAAAGGAGGCCATGAGCAAAGCGATGAGTAGAGCATTTTTAAATAAATAAGAACTTAAAATGTATTATGAGATTCTAGTTCATTAGAAGAGGTGGAAATTAACAAAGTTTTTAGACAATTTTGAAGAAATTTGTTATTTATATTTTCAGTAAGTACCAAATAATAGATAATTGAAAAAGGGATAATGGTGTCCAGATAAGAGAAGTATATAAGAAACAAGAACCTCTGGCTCACAAAATCTGAAATGGTGAAAACGTGTTGACAATACCATCTACAGTTTTTCCTTTCTACACAAAGTCATATTCATATTTTGTAACCGGGGAAGCCTTTTATGGTTCTTTAAAATTTCGTAAGTCCATTCTTTCAATTATGTTTTCAAAACAACTGCAGTGTTCTCTATGTGTTTTTGTTTTTTTGTTTGTTTTTTGCCCCTAGAATAAGTTTTGGCTCTAGATTATGTTACTATTGCAAAATATTTAAGTAGAATATGATTTCACCATTAATTATTGTTAAAATGGAAAACAACATTCCTGAGAATGGAATATATTATGTAGAATATATTTTAAAGTCTAAGCAACATTAATTATTGTATACTGCCTGAGTTTTCATTTTCAAGTGTATACTAATACATTAAATAAAATTCCGTTATAAATGACTTAATATTCTCTGATATCCATTTGAGATCTTACGTATATCTTACCATTTTAAACGACAATCAGAAAGTGATGACACAATCCTCCTGGTGTTTTGGAATGTAGAAGGTGCTCCTCTAAATATATTTCAGTAAATGACTTTTGGAATATTTTGAACACTTATAGAGGTGTATTTACTTCTTTTTCCTTTGCATTTTGTTTTGTATTTTTGGGTTTGATGGTAGAAGAAACTAGCTGTCCCCCTTAGAAGTTCTAGTGCATTCATTTGCACTGTATCTGACTTTAAAATTAATAAATCATAATTTATGTGCAGCAGGTGCCTTATCCTTTGCTATTTTACCATAAAGTCCTCAGATTTTGTATATATTTTCAATGTCAATCCATTGCTCCATAAGGTAGAGTTCTTGCTTGAAAGTGGCTGTCTGTCAAAAATGACATTTCCCACCACTACTACAGTGTGACTAGTTCTCACAAATGGCATGGATGTGTGAGTTTTACATGAAAAACTTCTAGACTAAGGTGTTTAAAAAATGTAGATGGCTTCCCCATTCTTTCTCCAACACCTGACAGCTGGATATTGATGCTCAAGGTGACCGTGTAAACTATATATTGTAGAGGACAGTAGGCTCGGCAACTTAACACCCTGAAAGACAGTGTGGAACAGAACTCCCTACTATGATCTGGAATACCTGTTTGTGAATTTCATGGGGGAGAAATAAAATTCATGATATTGTATGCTTTCATCCTTTCTTATTCTTGTTAACTACATTAGCTAGTAATTTGCTGATATGCTTACATGCCCAAATTCCCGATCCTCAAGAACTAAATCTTTGATTTTGTTTTAATAATCTCTATGGTTTTCTGTAGCAATTTCTGATTTTAGGGTTACGAATACCATTTTTTAACTGTTTTTAGGTTTTTTCTTTTATACCATTTCTCTAAAATGCCCGATAGATTACATTCTTATTTCTGTGACTTATGCCTATGGATTCTGTGTCTCATACGCACACAAGTCAGAATTGAAGACTAACGGCCAAAAAACAACTCTATGCCAAGTAATCACAATCACAAACCACACAAAAACACAAACATGCCTCTCATATATGTACCTATTACTGTGATAAAGCACATATACATCCATAAAGTATATAGTGGTATAATATATGTATATGAGTATATTTTATACATACATGTATTATGTATGCATATAAAATTACTATATATAACAATATAATAAACTATATATCTATAATAATATATATAATAAACTGTACTATAGTACCTATGGTGGTATAATACATATGAACTGTATCTATATTACCTATATAGTGAACTATACATCTATATTATATACAGTGATATATGTATGTTATATATTTACATAACGTGTATATGTATATATACATATATATGTATTTGCATATATGTGTATATAGAACACTGTATATGTGTATGTATTATGCATGTGTATAATACATATGTATATATGTATATGCATACATAGTATATATGAAAATAATTGTATCCATATATGAAACCACAGTATATAGATACATATAATATACAATGATATATATTATATTATGTATTATATATACCACATATTACATATACCACTGTATAATACACATATATAGTACATATGTATATTATATATTATACATTATATGCATATATTTATATGCAGTGGTATGATGTATACAATGTATATAATCATATACATATAGAATACCATGGTATATAATTATATGCATACATTTCACTACTGTATATAATTATATACATATATAAAATATATACATATGTTATACCACTGTATTATTATATACCACTGTATTTAATCATATACATATAATATATACATGTATTTAATTATATACAAATATACACATGTATTTATATACAGTGGCATATATGTATATAGTACATACATATATACAATATATTTGTATATGTATATAATTATATACAATAGGATATTATATCTATGTACATAATTTTGAGAAAACCCCACACACATAACAGTTGGCTCTTTCTCTACAGATGTACTGCCCATAGTATCATTTCTAAGAGAAAATTCTTAGTTTCTCCTTGCCTTCTAAGTCAAGCAGTTAAGGGAGGCTTCTCATGTTGACTTTCCCCAGTTTCTCTTTCATCAGGTCGAAGGTGTTTACTATTCCCACATATAGCATGCACTTTTCAACTCTGCATCCACATTGGGAATATTTCTCTTCATTCTCAGGTTGGTGAAAAATGTATCTATCTGGAATTGTCAGATGGAGCTTGCAATGGAGATTTTATTTTCTTTTACGATTTATAGGAATGCATTCATGATTTTATCTACGTTATGTGTGTATGTGTTGAGATACATAAGAGAGAGATACATTTTCAGTAAGACTATATATTATTTGATAATTACAAATGAATAAAGGAGTGTATCTGATAATCATTTTCATATGTATTATGTGTTAATATATATCTTTTCATATTCACAATCACACAATGAAATGATTATTATTATTATTGTTAAGTCCTACTGAGGAACATAAAAAGTAAAAGCAAAACAAAACAAGAATAAGACAAGTGCAGTTTTATAAAATAAGTCAAAGAGCCTGGATCCAACCAAGCTCTGATGATAGAAACAGAATTCTTTAACTAGGATAGTTAATATTGCTTCATACCTGGTCTGGAAAAGAATCCAATCCATATTTATTGGCAATTTAATTTGAAATAGAGTAATTTAATAAGGGAAGGTTATGTGTGTATTTTTTAATTTAGGTAATGAGGAAATTCTCTAAATACTCTTGAGGTCCCCTAATCTCTATTTCTTTGTACAGCTTGCACCCCCTAGGATCATATCTAACCCCTAGTTTCCTGTAATTTTACTAATGCTATTCATCACCTGGATAACCATCACTCAGGGCTCTTTGTATTTAGCTTGTGGGGAGTACTGACAATGGCATCTTCTACATCCTTGTTTGTGCTGAATCACCCTTCAGCACGGAATGAGATATGACTTTCCAAATAAGAATCCTTCTATTGCCAGCAAGAACATTTCGGGCAGCCGCAGCATAAACTGCTGAATCAGAAATCTGGAGTTATCTGTTGATATGTCTGTAATCTCTGTTCGGATATAAATCTAAGGATCTTAGAGATTTTAATGACTCTAACAGATTTTGCAGTTTATATATAAATATATTCTAAGGCAGTATATGTAGTTTTTAGAACTTTATTATTCATTTAAAAAAATGTAGCCACTAATTAATCCTTCAAATTTTTATTAATTAGATCAAACCTCTGGAGCCATGTAGAATGTAACCTGTTTCACAGTTAGTAATTTTCTCCTCTAGTCATAGAAAATTGTTCTTTCCAAGTTTGTGGTTGAAAAGTTTTGGATTATTACTATGGATAAGCGTTCACTTATTTTCACTATCCATTGAGATTTACCTTCCTGACTGCTAATTTTTTGGGTAACTGCTAACCAGTAATAATATGGATACATTTCATCACATTGTGATTGAATACAGTTTAACGCTGCAAATTACAAGAAGGGTCTTGGGAATAATCGTTTGCTGTAGAGATAATATATAGCCATTAGAACGTTTGACACAATCCCATCTCCAATAAATATATTTCCTGCTGAAAGGCTGTCTCAAGATTCTTATTAGATATATTTGCACTCTGTGTTCTGCAGAATGTGATTGCTCATTGACAAAATATCTAATTAATGGAATTTCTCTCATACATATATGAAATATATATAAGCTTTATGTATGTTTATATACTTACAGGTGTGTGTATATATATACACACATATGTATATACATACATAGAGGTGTGTGTGTGTGGGAGCGTGTGAGTGCAAATGTTAAACGAATGATGTGTACAGTAAATAACTTTACTAGGTAGACTGTGAATCACTAAGAGATTTGACAGGGCACAGAGATGTCCCATTTGATGGAGAAAAACTTGTGGATTGTTCTCTATTGTATCTAGTAAGATCATGCCAAACGCTAATGTTTTCTTAGAAATATAATTTGAGAAACATTTTCTGAAAGAAATTTCCTATATGATACATCCTATATTTGAAAATAAATTTGCAACATATACAAGAAATCTTCCTAGAATTTCACTGAACCCTCAAAGGAGAATCAATCACTTCCTAATTTTCTGTCCCTATTATACCTCTGTAAGAATACATCCAAGTTTTAGAATGTATTTATTTACATTAGTAGCTTCATAAGTACTGACATTAATCTGTATGTTGTACATCTCTTTGAATCTCTAGAACATAACAGTATATAATATCTAGTGGATTATAATTTTATATTAGAGTTAGGAGGGAGTCCATATCCAAGATATGTTGATACAGTGTGAATATGGACAAATAATTCACCCTTTAACTTGACTTTGATGGCTACTATCATCAGTCTTTTGTTCTTTACTTGAAAATAACACAAATATGAGATTAAAAATATTTTACATTTTAGGCTGACGAATTATTTAATCATATGATTTTCTTCTCTAATCTTTGAGAATATGCTTATAATGAACAAGAGATTAAGTGAAATTGTACACTTTTTAAGTTCTATTATGAAAGGAACTATAATCCCCTGTAATTATCTTTAAAATATAAAAACATGCCATCATTGGAAATGAGGGAAATTTAAGAAGTAATGAAGTAATCTTGGAAATGTGACTACTCACAATACTTAATATCAGTGTATACAATTATACTTTGTATAATTGTTATATAATAGGGACTGTCCACATTTATTCATTGTAGAGCCTATTACGTAACAGGCACTGAGAAAAGATTGGCGAAAATAATGCAGTGTGCTTATAGATATTGTATAAAGGGAGGATCTAAAGGTATAAATTAATAAATAAACATCCTAATTTTTTCGTCTATTTTAGTTATCAAACATTTTGTAACTGATATTGACTTAGAATTGAGAAAATGCTCAATTTCACCGATGTGACAGAGTTCATTCTTTTGGGGCTAACCAGCCATCGGGAATGGCAAGTTCTCTTCTTCGTCGTCTTCCTTGTGGTCTATATTATCACCATGGTGGGCAATATTGGCATGATCATGTTAATCAAGGTCAGTCCTCAGCTTAACAGCCCCATGTACTTTTTCCTCAGTCACTTGTCATTCGTTGATGTGTGGTTTTCTTCCAATGTCACCCCTAAAATGTTGGAAAACCTGTTATCAGATAAAAAAACAATTTCTTACGCTGGCTGTTTAGTACAGTGTTTCTTCTTCATTGCTCTTGTCCATGTGGAAATTTTTATTCTTGCTGTGATGGCCTTTGATAGATACATAGCGATTAGATATCCTCTGCTTTATGGCAGTAAAATGTCAAGGGTTGTCTGTATTCGACTGATTTCCTTCCCTTACATTTATGGTTTTCTGATGAGTCTGGCAGCAACATTATGGACTTACGGTTTGTACTTCTGTGGAAAAATTGAGATCAACCATTTCTACTGTGCAGATTCACCTCTCATCAAAATGGCCTGTGCCGGGACATTTGTAAAAGAATATACGATGATCATACTTGCCGGCGTTAACTTCACATATTCCCTGACTGTAATTATCATCTCTTATTTATTTATCCTCATTGCCATTCTGCGAATGCGCTCAGCAGAAGGAAGGCGGAAGGCCTTTTCCACATGCGGGTCCCATCTGACAGCTGTCATCATATTCTATGGTACTCTGATCTTCATGTATCTCAGACATCCCTCAGAGGAGTCAGTGGAGCAGGGGAAGATGGTGGCTGTGTTCTATACCACAGTGATCCCCATGTTGAATCCCATGATCTATAGTCTGAGGAACAAGGATGTGAAAGAGGCCATGACAAAAGTGATCAGTAGATCATGTTAAACAAAATAAAATCAAATTTGATTTAATTTTATCTTCTATTATTTGTTTGGAAAACAGTTATTACCCAGTGCCTATGAACACTAAGATAAAGATATTCTGTGGGTTGAAAAGAAAAATAAAAATGGTGCAAATTGAGAAAATGTAAGGTGGAATGATTCATTTCTGTTGATGTATGGAGATTAATTACATACAAATAAATTAATTGAAACGGTGATGTGTGCCAAAGTTCATAGGTGTACTATGGGAAGTTGCTCAAATACTTAGCTGCAACCAAAAGACTTTTTCTTAATGAAAAGTACAGTTGCATGAATTTAAGAAATATTTATTTGCCCACTTAAAAACAAATTTGGGGCAGAAAAAAACCCCATGATATTTAATTTGGTTTTCCAATATGAAGACATAAAATATTGGTCTAATGGTTATGAGATTATTTATTGTTTAATGCATCTTTCATTATGTTGTGTAGGGTCTGTTCAGAGACTACTACTTGGAAAATAACAATATTATTGTATTTCATGCTTTTTAATTTTTTGGTGTTTCTTAAGAAACACAACATGGTAAGTGTCTCTCTTTCACAGATCCTGGGAACTGCTGTGTTTCAACTCTACGATTGCCCGTCACCAGACTCTGGTTTGCCCCTGCTGGTGTCTTCACTCTGACTGAAGAGTAGGAGGATAATTAGTGGAAGAAGCCGTCATTGTAAAACCATGGCTCTCCAAATTCCACAGAATGAATTACATTCCACTCATGTGGGATATTTGGTATACCTGTGACCAACACATTGCACCTACATTATTCTAGTTAACTTTTACATTTGAAATAAATTCAGTATTTAGGACGCACTATTTGTTGTTGTTTTTTTCTTTTTTTTTCTTTTTTTTTTAAATTTATTTATTATTATACTTTAAGTTGTAGGGTACACGTGCATAACGTGCAGGTTTGTTACATATGTATACTTGTGCCATGTTGGTGTACTGCACCCATCAACTCGTCATTTACATCAGGTATAACTCCCAATGCAATCCCTCCCCTCGGCCCCCTCCCCATGATAGGCCCCGGTGTGTGATGTTCCCCTTCCTGAGTCCAAGTGATCTCATTGTTCAGTTCCCACCTATGAGTGAGAACATGCGGTGTTTGGTTTTCTGTTCTTGTGATAGTTTGCTAAGAATGATGGTTTCCAGCTGCATCCATGTCCCTACAAAGGACCCAAACTCATCCTTTTTGATGGCTGCATAGTATTCCATGGTGTATATGTGCCACATTTTCTTAATCCAATCTGTCACTGATGGACATTTGGGTTGATTCCAAGTCTTTGCTATTGTGAATAGTGCCGCAATAAACATACGTGTGCATGTCTCTTTATAGCAGCATAATTTATAATCCTTTGGGTATATACCCAGTAATGGGATGGCTGGGTCATATGGTACATCTAGTTCTAGATCCTTGAGGAATCGCCATACTGCGCACAAGACAGGGATGCCCTCTCTCACCACTCCTATTCAACATAGTGTTGGAAGTTCTGGCTAGGGCAATCAGGCAAGAGAAAGAAATCAAGGGTATTCAGTTAGGAAAAGAAGAAGTCAAATTGTCCCTGTTTGCAGATGACATGATTGTATATTTAGAAAACCCCATTGTCTCAGCCCAAAATCTCCTTAAGCTGATAAGCAACTTCAGCAAAGTCTCAGGATACAAAATGAATGTGCAAAAATCACAAGCATTCTTATACACCAGTAACAGACAAACAGAGAGCCAAATCAGGAATGAACTTCCATTCACAATTGCTTCAAAGAGAATCAAATACCTAGGAATCCAACTTACAAGGGATGTAAAGCACCTCTTCAAGGAGAACTACAAACCACTGCTCAGTGAAATCAAAGAGGACACAAACAAATGGAAGAACATACCATGCTCATGGATAGGAAGAATCAATATCATGAAAATGGCCATACTGCCCAAGGTCATTTATAGATTCAATGCCATCCCCATCAAGCTACCAACGAGTTTCTTCACATAATTGGAAAAAACTGCTTTAAAGTTCATATGGAACCAAAAAAGAGCCCGCATCTCCAAGACAATCCTAAGTCAAAAGAACAAAGCTGGAGGCATCATGCTACCTGACTTCAAACTATACTACAAGGCTACAGTAACCAAAACAGCATGGTACTGGTACCAAAACAGAGATATAGACCAATGGAACAGAACAGAGTCCTCAGAAATAATACCACACATCTACAGCCATCTGATCTTTGACAAACCTGAGAGAAACAAGAAATGGGGAAAGGATTCCCTATTTAATAAATGGTGCTGGGAAAATTGGCTAGCCATAAGTAGAAAGCTGAAACTGGATCCTTTCCTTACTCCTTATACTATTTGTTGTTATCAATAACATTTTCTGACATAATAGGAACATAATTTGACATCTCTCTTGAACCTTATGTCATGAAGCATAAGGATGAAGCTACAACTTAGCTTATTTCATCAAGTCTACATCCTTAGGTCAAATAAATAAATAATCACCCGTTTTGATGCAAACAATATACAGCTAAAGAAATGTAATTTATACATTTTAAATTATACATTTAAAAATTAAGAATTATCTGCAAAGATGTGAATATAAAATAAGATTGGTGTCATCTGAGAAAAAAGCATTCTTTTGATTTAACTTTTAAGTTCAAGGGTAGGTGCGCAGGTTTGTTCTATAGGTAAACTTGTGTCATAGAGGGTTGTGGTACAGATTATTTCATCACCCAGGTATTAAACCTAGCACCCATTAATTATTTATCCTGATCCTCCCCCTCCTTCCAACCTCTACCCTCTCATAGGCCTCAATGTGCATTGCTCCCCTCTATGTGTCCATGTACTCTCAACATTTAGCTCACACTTCTAAGTGAGAAAACGTGGTATTTGGTGTCCTGTTCCCGCATTAGTTTGCTAAAGATAATGGTCTCAAGCTCCATCTATGTTCTCGCAAAGGACAAGATCTCATTGTTTTTCTTATGATTGCCTAGTATTCCATGATGTATATGTATATTTTCTTTATCCAGTCTATCACTGATGGGTTTTTAGGTTGATTACCTGTGTTTGCTATTGTGGATAGTGCTGCAATGAATATACATGTGCATGTGTCTTTATAGTAGAACAATTTATATTCATTTGGGCATATACCCAGGCATGGAATTGCTGGATATTTCTGTTTTGAGGTGTTTGAGGAATCACCACACTGTCTTCCACAATGGTTGAACTAAGATACATGAGGCCAAGAATCACATGAAAAAGCTCAACATCACTGATAATTAACAAAATGGAAATCAAAACTACAGTGAGATACCATCTCACATCAGTAAGAATGGCTATTAACAAAAAGCCAAAAAAATTAGATGCTCATAAGGTTGTGAAGAAAAACAAATGTTTATCTGCTGTTGATGGAAGTGTGAAAAAAGCACTCTTCTTTGTCCATGATTGAATTTTATTTACATCAAGAGAAACTATAAGTGCAATGAACTCATTTCCACATACGTACACATAAATAATGGGCAGCATTTTAAAACCTTTTGCATACATAAACAAATTACTAATTTAGATTCGATTATAGTATTACTGTGTCTGGTTGAAATATGTCAAACCTCTGGAGACTTTTAATGTCTGAGGTACTCATTCTTTTGGGATTACTCCAAAGTTAAAAGTAATTTATCTTGGCAATAAAAACATTTATTTGCCATTTTGGGGGAACTCTTGATATGCCAAATTAGTTTTTTGTTATTAATAAATTTCAAAATGTGTATTGAAAGCATTTGATCACTTTCAGCATGTTGGCAGGTAAATTTGAACTGTCTTTGTTACCTGTTTTTTTCAAAGGCAAAATGCATTTCTGTTTATTCTTTTGGAGAGTTAGTTTAGATAACATAAAGAATGATGAGTCAAGGTCCGTGGTCAAACCATGTTTCTGGTTTGAGTTTCCAAATTTCAAGTGCATTTGTGGAAGACCTCGGACAAGTCACTTTTTGTCACCCATCCACTTACTTTTAAGGTTGTAAACCTTACTTATCTCTCTCTCTCTCTCATTTTTTTTTTCTCTTGAGAGGGAGTTTTGCTTTGTCTCCCAGGCTGGAGTACAGTGGTGCTATCTCGACCCACTACAAACTCTGCCTCCCGGGTTCAAGCAATTCTCCTGCCTCAGCCTCCCAATAGCTGGGATTACCGGCACCTGACATCATGACCAGCTACTTTTTGTATTTTTGTAGAGACATGGTGTCACCATGTTGGCCGGGCTGGTCTTGAACTCCTGACTCCAGGTGATCCAGCCCCCTTGGCCTCCCAAAGTGCTGGATTACAGGTAGAAGCCACTGTGCCAGGCACATCATACTTATTTCACATAGGAATAATGTTATTCTTCAAGGTAAGGATAGTATTAGTCAGAATCCTAAAGAAGTGGTAAGATAATGCTAGTGAACTGTTTAGAGGTAAAACTGTACAAATAATGAACACTTTTTGTGTGCTTCACATGCAGCAGTCATTGGGAAGAGAGTTATCCCTATATTATTCTAAGATCATCTCAACCAAATGTAAGGTAATAGTTTCCCTATTCTACAGATGAGTACAATGAGGCTCAGAAGTGCATCGCTTGTCCAAAGTAACATAGTGAAAGTGTTATACCAAAGGTATAATCCCAGACCTGACTGACTTCAGTAATGACTTCTACATGTACTCATTTTACCAAGGATTTATTCTTTGAGGCATCTGACATCTGAACATAACCATGAGATGCATGGGACATGCATTCCGATGATCATTTGTCCTGACAGATGGCACTTTTTAGAACAGTTGTCCAGCCAGAAAGGGACTCACTGAAATTTTAAATGATTCAAACCAATATCTTGCTGAAATGCATAACTGTCAATGTGTAAATAAAAGAAGACAGAACCCATGTGAAAGTGAGAGATAAGATTACATTGTTGATGAAGAATTTTGATCTATTTTATTTAAAAATTCTTCTTCTCATTCACACTCCTTAACTGCTCCTACACCTGAGCTGTGTCTACAATTTTACTTATTATTTTTTTTCGTAATTACCTGAATAGTCCCTTAGGGAGATGATCCCAGTGTTCCTAATGTTTAGGACATTATTATAAATAGTGAGAAGTTATCATTTGCTACTCTGTATGCTGAAGGTAGGTCTGCAAGTTCCTCACTCATTACAACAGAGGTTGATGTAGTCAAATCTTTTAATTTCATTCTCCGTCTTGAAGAGGAAACTAATACCTTATTCACAGACTTATTTGTTATCAGAGTGTCTTCTTGTATGAAATTATATTACTGGGAACTTTTTGTATTTCTATCCCTGGTTTACTCAAAACTTTGTAAGAATGAGCTTATTATAATGAAGATTTGCAAAACTCTTCATTTCATTTCACATTTTTTATCTTCTCATTCTCCT
Source organism: Macaca nemestrina (assembly GCF_043159975.1). Classification (NCBI taxonomy): domain Eukaryota; kingdom Metazoa; phylum Chordata; class Mammalia; order Primates; family Cercopithecidae; genus Macaca; species Macaca nemestrina. The sequence goes on from NC_092136.1 coordinate 16,637,536, forward strand.
TTACAGGCAAAAACTATTAACTTTCATAATATTGTTTAAATATATGTATGAATGGAGTTGGGGATATAGGGGCATGATTGGTCCAGTAATTTATACCTTCACCATTTTTCTTCATTAAAAACTCCTGAAATGTTAATAGAAATGAATTTTAGGTTTTATTTGTAAATTGCAAATTCAATCTTCTTATTTTGATAGATGATACACATTTATGTATTAAATTTATTTTCTCCTGGAAATCATTATCATCTGATCCTGGGATGATAAACTTGAAGAAGTAGAGAGTTGTAGTGATTTACTATCTCAGTGGTTTAGGCTGCTTTAGGGTAACCAAAGCTCTTAAAAGTCCATTGAAGATGAACTGAAAGAGATAACTTCCTACCATTGTGGAGGATGAGCAAACTGAATTTTAAATGAAAAGAAATATAATGGTAGAAGAGGCTATCGAAGATGCACCAATGGAATATTGTCAAAGACACATCACAAAAGTGATTTTTTTTGCATCCCAGTTCTGCTAATTAGTAGACCTCTGACCAAGGGAGACTTTCTTAATCTCTCAGTGTTTAGTTTCCTCATTTGCAAAATGGGCACGCAAATAAAACCTGTTTTATAGGACGTTTTCATGGAAGAGTTTTTATGAACATTCAACAACAGCTATTCTTACAAATATTACAAAACTGAGACTGTTGCCTCTAGAAAAATATTTCTTAGAGAGTTTTAATTATACTGGATTATTGTATTATGTTTAGTGAATCTAAAGATCAGGGCATGTAGAAATCGCATGTATAACTATTTCTGAATTTCCATTAAATGTAACTACTTAGCAAGACAGTTTAAGGAGTTTTAAGGTAAGCAAAACAAACTAATATCAGGTTGGTACAAAAGTAATTGCATTTTTGCCATTGAAAGTAACAGCAAAACCCGCAATAACTTTTGCTAAATGCTAAAGCGCTAATGATTTTGTGTAAAATAAAAGTACATCACACAATGACTGAAACAAAATGAAGTAGTGCTAGTTTATGTCTCTTAGATGCCTTGATGCTTTATTTCATATATTTTATACTTAATACAGTAGTAACATTAACCCAAGTCAAATTCTATTAGTGACAGGAAATCAGTAGAGATCAGAAATTTTTACATAGGAAAATCTCTGACCACAGCATCTGCAGCTCTTTACCTAGTTTGACATTTATGGTGAGCCAAAAAAGTGAAACTACAATCATGGACATCTATAGCAAAGGGAACTTAGCTCAGAACTAAAACTGATGTGCCTATTGTGTTATGTATTCAGTTCATTTTACATATAGTATATTTATACACCGTATTGTACATTTTGCAAAGTGTACATTGTTTGTAAAGTATTTGAATTAAAATAAGGGCAAAGGCAACTCAAAGTTTCAAGAATAAAACAAATCCATTTACCTTCTTTTAAAAAAAATTTCTCGATAGGCAACACAGACTTGGCCTATACTAAGGCAATGCCTAATTTCACGGATGTGACAGAATTTACCCTCCTGGGGCTGACTTGTCATCAGGAGCTACAGGTTCTCCTTTTTGTGGTGTTCCTAGCGGTTTACATGATCACTCTGCTGGGAAATATTGGTATGATCATTTTGATTGGCATCAGTCCTCAGCTTCAGAGCCCCATGTACTTTTTCCTGAGTCATCTGTCTTTTGTGGACGTGTGCTTCTCCTCCAACGTTACCCCCAAAATGCTGGAAAACTTATTATCAGAGACAAAAAGCATTTCCTATGTGGGATGCTTAGTTCAGTGCTACTTTTTCATTGCGCTTGTCCACGTGGAGGTCTATATCCTGGCTGTGATGGCCTTTGACAGGTACATGGCCATCTGCAACCCTCTGCTTTATGGCAGTAAAATGTCCAGGACTGTGTGTGTTCGGCTCATCTCTGTGCCTTATGTCTATGGATTCTCTGTCAGCCTAATATGCACACTATGGACTTATGGCTTATACTTCTGTGGAAACTCTGAAGTCAATCACTTCTATTGTGCAGATCCTCCTCTCATCAAGATTGCCTGTGGGGGAGTGCACATCAAAGAAATCACAATGATTGTTATTGCTGGAATTAACTTCACATATTCCCTGTCAGTGGTCCTCATCTCCTATACTCTCATTGTAGTAGCTGTGCTACGCATGCACTCTGCCGATGGCAGGAGGAAGGCGTTCTCCACCTGTGGGTCCCACTTGACGGCTGTTTCTATGTTTTATGGGACCCTCATCTTCATGTATCTCAGGAGACCCACTGAGGAATCCATAGAGCGGGGGAAAATGGTGGCCGTGTTTTACACCACAGTAATTCCTATGTTGAATCCAATGATCTACAGTCTGAGAAATAAGGATGTGAAAGAAGCAGTCAACAAAGCAATCACCAAGACATACGTGAGGCAGTAAAATTGCAGTGGATATTGTTGTCTCTATTATAAATAGGGTCCTATTACAAATGGTCACACGTAAAAGTCCTAGCTCAGAGAATAGTATCTAAAGGTAACTCTTTCATAAACTAAGAGGTTCAATGTAACAGGGTGATGCTTTACCCCATGTATGGACTCTAATTACTAAGCATATTTTCTCCTCCATGTGCACCCATATTGTGAAAGATGCCACAGTGTTCATTCACAATGTGCTTAAAATTGGGCTAAGTTTAGTCACTGGAGGAAATCACAAATGAGTGTAGATACATATACTTTAAATTGGAAGTTAGTGTGGGATGTTACTTTGCAGAGTACTTTACACATATACATATTCCTCAAACTAGATTTCATGTGAAATATGTAAATTCTCAGAAAGAAGTAAATACTTCATTTCTTTTTCATGGCCATAGAATATTGATGAACAGTTTACCTAAAAAGAGTTTAGAGTTTTGAAAATGCAATTATATTTAGAATTTTAGTGTCTTAATATAATCCCGTTTGTCATCATTTTGCATAATTTGATAGTTAATAATGTTTTGTTTCCACAGTCTGTTTTTTTACCCTAACTCTACTCCTTGATGGGTATTCATTTACACATTTTTTAAGTTAATAGGGTGAACTCTCCTCTCTGACAAAAGATTTTCCTGCCCTTGTCATAATGAAAAGATGAGCCAGTATACATTTTCTGACACAAAGTCTTGAGCTTTGGCAATCCCATATTGTCTCATTAAACCATTGATTGATAATTTCATTGGAAACTTTTCTTTGCTTCCAGCTCCTTTTCACTAACATTAAATTCTTTGACTTTGTATATAGCAACTTAAATCAAGCTTTTAATGTCTATAGTTGGTCAACCAGATAAGAAGCACTGTTCAACTAAATGCCATTGAACTGGGCATGCATTCAAATGTGATCAACAGAGTTCTAAATTGCATCCCATTTGGCCCTGGTTAAAAATCTTTAAAAGCTCACTGTTTGTCTAGATTGGTGCTTCCATAGCTTACTTGTTCTACATTACATTCTTGCTAAAGACAACAATGGAAATTTGTTTGCCCCTGATGACTCTTGCTAAGATAATTGCATAAAGGCAAGTGGGAGATAAAGGTGATTGCTGATGAGTGAGTTTATTTGGGATGTGATGATCTAACCACAAGGGTGCGCAATTCAATTAGTATGTACAAGTTGACTCTGAGAAGTAAAATATAGTTGTGGTAATGCTTCTAGGAAGATGGACTAATTCAAGCACAGAAAGCATTGTTATTCATGCAAATTTACCATGGTTCACTTTCCTAGTAACTTAGAATAGATCTGAGTAAAGGTAGGTGGGATACATACTGTTTCATAAATTTACATTCTGAGAGCGAAGTATGATCGGTTTGTATTAAAAATTGTGTTACCACCATGTTTATGTTTCTAAACCACCCAAATTTGCTTCTAAAAAGTCACGAGGAAGCACAAAATGCAGGGCTACGCAAGCAACAACTTCTTTTACAGAGATCGGTATCACAACCTGACATTCTGAGGCCTTATATTTGTGTGATCATTATGGCAGAGCTATTCCTCATTCTCCATTTGTGTAGGTTTTATGGGTTTTTTTTTTTAACAACTTAAACAGCAAAAATTTATGATTTCAGAATTGCCATGGGTTACGAGTGCAGGTAAAGATGAAATGGGCCTGCTGCTCAGGGTCTTCCCAGGAAGAAATCAATTTTTTGGTCAGGTCTGTGGTTCCATCTGAGACTCTGGGTCCTCTTTCCAGTTCATTCAATGTGTTTTCCGAATTTAGTTCCTTGCAGTTATAGGACTGATGTTTTCTTTTTAAAAAATTAACTTCGGTTTTTAGTTTATTTGAGGGGCTCATGTCTAAGTTTGTAATATGGATATATTGTGTGATGCTGAGACTTAGGATACAAATGATCTCATCACCCAGGTAGTGAGCATGGTACAGAAGAGTTAGTTTTCCAATCCTTGCCCCACTCTTTACTCCCCACTCTAATAGTCTCCAGTGTCTATTGTTCCCATCTATATGTCCACAAGTACACAATGTTTAGCTCCCACTTATAAGTGAAAATATGTGATATTTGGTTTTTTGTTCCAGCAGCAACTTACCTAGGATTATGTCCTTCAGCTGCATTCATGTTACTGCAAAGGATATGATTTAATTCCTTTTTAAGACTGTGTAGTATTCCATGGAGTATATATGCCACATTTTCTTGGTGATACATAGTGTGTATCTTCCACATCCAGTCCACTGTTGATGGACGCCTTGTTTGATTCCATGTCTTTGCTATTGTTAATTGCTCTGTATTCAACTTACAAATGCATGTGTCCTTTTGGTAGAACTGATAGCAACAGGAGACAGACAAATTCCTAGGCTGACAGGGTTGGGGGTCCAGGTGAACCTCCACCTTCAAGCCCAGGACCGTCTAAAACCCAAAAACCAAGCTACTAGTTCCAGATAGAATCCACTGACAGGAAGAACTCCCATCCCCAGCTTAACCACCCTCTCGATGGATTCTTTCTGAATGATGCCTTTTAACAAATCGAACAGTGTCTTTTCCAAGCCCACCAATAACAATCAGCATGCATTCCCCATTCTAAGCCCATAAAAAGCCTGGACTCAGCCTCACATAAGGCTACCCACTTTTGGGTCTCCTCTCGCTGTTGAGTGTGTTTCTTTCACTCAATAAATTTTACTGAGCCTTACTTACTCTCCAGTGTCCACGTACCTCATTCCTCCTGGTCTTGAGAGAAGAACTTGGAACTCACGGAACTGCAGGAATGAAAGAGCTATAACACTTCCTCTCACTCGTCAAACTATGGGAGTGAAGAAGCTGCTAGGCACCACTCCCTCCTGCTCATCAAAGTACAGGAGTAAGAAAGCTGCAACAGAACAACTTGTTTTCTTTTGGATATATACACAGTAATGGGATTGCTGGGTTGGATGGTGGTTCTGTTTCACGTTCTTTGAGAAATCTCCGAAGTGCTTTCTGCAGCGACTGATTTACATTCCCACCAACATTGTATAAATGTTACCTTTTGTTGGCAGCCTCGCCAGCATCTGTTGTTTTTTTGGCTTTTTAACAATAGCCATTCTGACTCGTGTGAGATAGCATCTTATTGTGGTTTTGATTTACATTTCTATGATGATTCGTGATGTTGAGTATTTTTTCATATATTTCTTTGGCCACTTGCATGTATTGTATAGAAAAGTGTCCATATCTTTTGATCACTTTTTAATGGAGTTATTTATTGTTTTGCTTCTTGAATCATTTACGTTTCTTATAAATTCTGGATATTAGACCTTTGTCATAGTTTGTGAATATTTTCTTTCATCCTATAGGCTGTTTCCTCTGTTGATAGTTTCTTTGGCTGTGCAGAAACTCTTCATTTAATTAGGTCCCACTTGTGAATTTTTGTTTTTGTTGCAGTTGCTCATTTAGCAATTGCTAAATTGCTGGATGCATTTAGTCACAAATTCTTTCCCAAGGCCCATGTCCAGAATGATGTTTCTTAGGTTTTCTTCTAGGCTTCTTACTTTTTGAGCTCTTACATTTAAACTTTAATTTATCTTAATTTTTGTATATGGTGAAAAGTAGGAGTGAGGTTTCATTTTTCTGCATATGAATAGCCAGCTATCCTAGCAACATTCAATGAATAGGAGGTCACATTTTTTTGACTTTCTGAAATGTCAGATGGCTGTAGGTGTGCAGCTTTATTTCTGAATTCCCTATTCTTTTTCAATGTTGTATATGTCTGTTTCTGTACCAGTGCCATGCTCTTTTGGTTACTGTAGCTATACAGTATAGTTTGAAGTCAGGTAATGTAATACTTCTAGCTTTGTTTTTTCTGTTTTCTTTTCTTTCTTGTTCTTTCTTTTCTTTTCTCTTTCTTCCTCTCTAGCTATTTGTAATCTTATGAGGCCAAAAATTAAGGGACAATAAAAAATAAATTAATTAAAGCCTGAGTAGTAAGAACAAACAAAAATCCTTATATGTTTATAAAGATATTCCATATTTTAGATTTAGGTAATATTAAATTGTATTGGCTAAGAGAAAAAAACAATGTTTTGTTTCCTGTTGCCTTATTTTATTTTTTGTGGAGTAAAACTTTAACATACTAATTTGTTACGTTTTTGAATAGATATCTTTTTATTTTAACAAATACGCATTATGCCAAATGAAAAGTTAGGCAGCATATTCAATGAGGAGAAAAAGAGACACCATTAACATTTCTGCTTGTGAATAAGGCAAATTTTGAATTCATAACTGATTTTCAAATACTGCCTTTCTAAAAATAAAAAAGGTTGGGCACAGTGGCTCACGCCTGTAATCCCAACATTTTGGGAGGAGGAGAAGGGTGGATTACGAGGTCAGAAGATCAAGCCCAACCTAGCCAAGATGGTGAAACTCCATTTCTAATAAAAATACAAAAGTTAGCCAGGTGCAGAGGCAGGTGCCTGTAATCCCAGCTACTCGGGAGGCTGAAGCAGGAGAATCGCTTGAACCTGGGAGGCGAAGGTTGCAGTGAGCCGAGATTGCGCCACTGAACTCCAGCCTGGGTGACAGAGTTAGACTCTGTCTCAAAATAATAATAATAATAATAATGATAATAATAAAAATAAAATATATATATAGGTGAGTAAGGCTAGAATATATATTTTTAGAAAGTATAGTTCTCTAGTGTAAACTGTAGTATTCTATTTTAATTTCTTCCAAAATTTGAAATCAGAGATGTTTTCAACAACGTTCAATTAATTTTTAGTAAAAGAATAGCATACATTCCTGCTTTTAAAATGTGATAATCTCCTTCACAAGAAAAATAATAATTATTTTCAGCAAAAAAAATCCTCTTGTCTTACATGATTTGGGAAGTTATCATTGTGAAAGCAATGACTTTTATATCTGTAATTGTGAATAAGTCAGTCTAGCTTCTTGCTCCATGCTTGTGGTCCAAGCCATCACACTGTCTGCAACTTGGATAAAGTTGCAGGGTCCCCTGGGCATCTATTAGGAGGGGGAAGGAGGAAAACCAGACCCAGCTAGAGTATGGGTAGTTTTCTTAGGTTACCAAGTAATTTCTCCTTATGTGAATTGTGTGTTTATAGCACATACAAATTCATGTCCTCCTCCAGTTGCCACCATTTTCAAGACATCTCCTTAGATCCTTGGCCCTTGGTGCCCTCTTTCCCCTTCTTCAGCATCAGAATTAATTTATTTTCCTTTTCTGTACATAATTCTCCCATGGTTATCACAACCTGTGTGATGTGACCATTGGGGGTTATACGCCCCTTTCCACCTCAGAGTCTGAGGAATCCGAATTTAAATTTGGGAGAAAAGGAAAAGATAAAAAATTCTTGCCATATCAAAATCCAAGAAAAAAAAATTAAAGTATGCAAAATAGAAAGAATAATTCCCTTTTCTTCCCAAATTGCTCAGAGATAAACTTTTATTTTTCTTTAGTTTGTTGTGAGTGGTCAGAAAAATTGTTCTTTTTTCTTTTCTCCCCTCTTGACTCAAGCTTAATACTTAAATTGCTACCTGATGTTTTCTCCAAAAATAAAGCATATTGCACCTATATATACACACACACACATACATATGTGTACATACATGCACACATACATAAAACCTGGCACAAAATCAACTTTCTCCCTCAACCATTCCATGCAGTGGAGAGCCCATTTTGTGAGAAATGTGCATTAGGATAAAACTGTTGAACTGACTTGTCTTCCTGAACCAGCATCTTATCGCAGCTAGTGATACCGCAGCTAACTATTTTGGGTGTAGAATAAAAGGGGAAATAAGAAAGTGTTGATTTGGCCAGTATTTGCCTACTTTTAGACATGGGAACATATTGACTCTAGTGCCACTTTTAGTCTTCCATGATAAACATTATTGGAATCTAAGAAGTAATTCGTGGGAGCTTTGGTATTGGGTTACTTTTCTTCAAAGCTACACTGGAATCAGGCTTGCTTTCTCTCCTTGTACATTCACAATAAAAAAAATAAGTGGAAAACCCATACATCCTCATCAGTTTCACATTTTGAAAAGACTCATGTGAATCTTAAAAGTAATATGTTAAGAAAATGCCCTTATTTTGTTTATTACTCTTGCATATGAATGTCTGTCTTAATATGTTAAGAAAATGTTCTCATTTTTGTGTATCACTCTTGCATATGAATGTCTGTCTGATACACATTTTCTTTAAAACTATCAACATTTTTACCTAAAAGACAATACTCATTCTCATTAAGTCCTTTATTCTACAGAAATTGATTCTTGGACTTTTATCAAAAGATAACAAATGTTTACTTCTTCTAAAGGAGACCAAAAGCTGAGGGAGCAGTTGAGGCAGATATTGTATTTTGGGAGGGTATATCCTTATCCACTTGAAGCACAGTTAGACAGGGTCATTTGTTTCCTTTTTAATGGGGAAAGTAGTGGAAGACTAGGGGAGGAACCTACAAGAAATATTCATCAGAATCTGTCATCCTACCAGGTTGTGGAATAAATCGTCCCCTGAATGTTTCCATAGGGATCTCCTTTCACATGACTCTCAGTTACTGAGAGTATATGAATGTGCCATATATGCCTTTATATAGTAAAGTTGTTTATTCCTTCAGATTTAATTCCTAATATTCTCCAGACATGATTCCCTTGGAGTCACTGACCCTCTAGGGCCCACCTGTCACTGGGAAGTTCTAACCAGAAAAAAATTTACCGTTTGAAGACAAAGTCAACATGATGTCATATTTGAATTAGAATTATCTCACAGTTGTGTTTATGTGAAATCCAATTTGTATAGCCAACGCAAAGCAAAACAAGTCGATGGCAAACAATTAAAAATTCACAACTCCTTCTGATACAATGTCCTCTTTTGTTTACCTTTGATTCTTCCTTTCCCTTGATCTCACGGAGAAGGATTCTGACTTAATCATTTGTTTAACCATCTCTTGAGCGTGTTTTATACCTAGAAATTATACGTTTTAAGCAGGCAGACTTATTTATTGTTTTATTTTCTAATGATGAAAGTGAAAATAGTAAAAAAAAAAATTCTCTTTATCTACATCCTACAGAGTGCACAATTCATTTTTCTTAACATATTACTTTTAAAATTCACATGGGATTTATTTGTTGTATGGCCTGAGACTAGGATCTAAGTGGTATTTGTTCCATATAGCTAACCAGTTGACCTGATATTACTGATTGAATAATCTTTCTCCTTAATTTATCATTAACAAAGTCTTTTAAAAATGTAATTTTATTGATTAAAACAATTTCATGAAATTAACTAGATTATATATATAATTAAAATACTAGAATTATAGAAACCTTGATAAGTACAGTGCATTTTATATAGTCTCCTTTTTGTTAAAAATCTATTTTCAGAACATAAAGTATATGTATGCTGATTTATAAAATTTTATATGGATAAAAATATAAAACATATGCTTAAATCATACACTGGTGGTAACTACTCTTTAAATTTGGGAACAATTAATTTTTCATTCCCTACCATATTGTTTTAATTTAAATTTTCAATTGTATTAAGAACATTTAACAGGAGATCTATCCTTTTAACATTGCTTAAGAGAACAATATTACTCAGCCTTAAGAAAAGAAAAAGAAAATTATGCCATATGAGACAACATGGACTGACTTTGGGGATATTATGTCCAGTGAAATAAACCAGTCACAGAATAACAAATATAGCATTATTCCACTTATATGGAGTATCTAAAATAGAACCTACTCATATCTTTATGTCTCATTAATCTGAGATTGTGTAATATGTGACGATTTACAGCTTCTAATTTTTTTTACCATCAATTTATCAGAATTTTACATGCCATTGAATAGCCTTCCAAATAATATTTTGTAATGCATATATATAAACAACATATTTTGACATTTTGTGGTTTTTCTCTAATTAGTAAAATAATGCTATTACAATATATTTCATTCTTAACTTTTTAGAAATAATCCAACATTTTTAGAACAAAATACTAAAATCATGTTAAACAAGACAATATGGCTACTGTAAAAACTCTCTACTTATTGCTAAATTAACTTTTTCTGAGAATGTCCTTAAAATGTTGTGTCTTTACACGTTGCTTCCAGTTTGTCTCCTTTCATTTTTTTTTGAAATAACTTCCATAGCCTTTTACATCCCCCTCCTCCACCACTCAACTGAAAATCTTACCGAGGTCATCACAATCTCTATGTTGCACAAAACACTGTTTATCCTGTCAGCAGTATTTGCCAGAGCTGTTCACACTTTGATTATCTTTCCTCATGTGGAGCCCTACGCTCTCCTGATTTTCTCCTACTTCTCCAGATGTTCCTTCTCGGTTTTATTGCTGGTTCTTCTTCATTGCCTTCTTTTGTTAATGTTGGAGAGACACAGATACAGTCACTTCTCTGCCATTTTGTCTTTTTATAGCTGCACATCTTTATTTCTTTGCTAATTTCACTCAGTCTTTATACACAACACACACACACACACACACACACACACACACACACCCCAGGTCTTAGAATAACATTCTTTTGTTCAGCATCATTTTATTATAAAGCTGACTAAAAATTAAACATCAATCCCTGGCCAGAGCCACTGTCTATGTGAAGTTTGCATGCTCCCCTCATGTCTATGTGAGTTTTCTCTGGGTAGTCTGTGTGTTTCCACATCCCAAAGATGTGCACGTTAGGCGAATTAGCACATCTACATGGTATCAGACTGAGTATGGGTGTGTGAGTGCGCCCTGCCATGGAATGACATCCTGTCCAGGATCAGTGCCTGTCTTGTGTTCTGAGCTGATAGATAGGGTCTCGCCACCTGCCACCCTGAACTGGAATAAGTAGGTAAATAATTATCTTACTTGATTATTTTTTTTCTTAAATCAATCAATCAATCTATCTATCTATCTATCTATCTCACATTTATTTTGATATTTAGTTAGAAGTGTTTTGGTATTTGTTTTAGAAATTATTCTGCCATAAAAACATATGCCTGTGAATGCTCATTGCAGCACTATTCACAATAGCAAAGATACGGAATCAACTTAAATGCCTATCAATGACAGATTGAATATAAGACAATGTGGTACATATACACCATGGAATACTCTGCAGCCATAAAAAAGAATGAGATCATGTCTTTTGTGAGACCATAGATGGAGCTGGAGGCTATTATCCTTAGCAAGCTAACACAGGATCCGAAAACCAAATACACTGCATGTTCTCACTTGTAAGTGGAAGCTAAATGATGAGAACTCATGAACACAAAGAAGGGTACAACAGACACTGGGGTCAACTAGGGGATGGAGGGTGGAAGGAAGGAGAGGAACAGGAAAGATAACTACTGGATACTGGACTTAATATCTGGTACAGATAAAATAATCTGTACAACAAACCCCCGTGACATGAGTTCACCTATGTAACAAACCTTCACATGCACACCTGAACCTAAAATGAAAGTTTAAAAAATCAATTTATAATGGTATCCAAAAGAATAAAATGCCTACGAATATGTTTAACCAAGAAAATAAAAAATTTGTGAAATGAAAATTATAAAATGTTGCTGAAAGATTATAATAAAGGCCTAAATAAATGGAAAGTCCTCTCGTGTTCATGGATTGGAAGACGGTGTTATTAAGATGGCAACAAAAAAATGATCTACAGATTCAATGCAATCTCTATCTAAATCCATTGCTTTTCATTTTTTTGCAGCAATGAAAAAGCCAATCCTCAAATTCACATGAATTTGAAAAAGAAGAAAGAAATTTGGTGATGTTTGTTACCAGAAATACGACACAGGAGCTTAACTCTTGTTTACATCAATTAATATATGGTAAAATTGGCCTCATTATACATTGTTTTGCTTCAAGTCACAATTTCCAAGAACCTATCATTGAAGTTAAGTGAGGACTGTGTGTGTGCGTGTGTGTGTGTGTATAAAATTTCCCAATTATCTCCTCACCTCAACACACTCCTCTGAATTCTACACTCCTGTATTCAACATCCTATTTGACACTTTCACTTGGAAGCATACTAAGCATCTCAAATTTATCATCCTATCTGAATTCTTGGTAATCCACCTCAAATCTGCTTCTTTCTAACTTTTCCTATCTCAGTGCATGGAAACTTCATGTTGCATCAGGCAAAATCCTTGGAGTAAGTCTTGACTCCTCTTGCTCATATCTCACATTCACTCTGGTAGGAATTCTGCCTCCAGCATTCAAGTACATTTTACCAACTGCACTGTTCTGTATTCTTGTTTGCCATTTTTTCTAATACAAATATTTTTCCAAGTAGGTGTGTAGTTTCTATCCTTTCCCCCTACAGTAGAATTTTTTTTTTTAACACAGTAGCCATAATAATCCTTTTAACAGTAAGTTAGGTGATCTCATGCCTCTGCACAGAATTCTGCAGCAGTTGCCCTGTTTCACCCATAAAATTCAAAGTCCTTATGAGAGTCTAAAGTCTGGCATGATCTGGCCCCTGTTAACTTTCTGATTCTTGATCTCTTAGTGCTACTTTGAAATCACCATTCTTCTATCCACTCTGACCTCAAACACTCCACAGGCCACTCTCCAGCCTTGAGTATTTGTACTTGCTTCCCCTCCCTGGAATAATAGGTCTTTCTCAGATACTGCTATGCTTTCTCTCACTTGCTGACACTTCCATGGTGGCAAAGTAAGAGAGCCCTGGAGGTGGACTATCTGGCTGTAAATCTGGCTCTGCCATTACCTTCTATAAGAACTTGGTCACATAACATCTCTGGGTCTTGTTTTCATCATCTTTAAAAGAGTAACAGTAACAGTCAATGCCTCAAGTGCTGCTTTGAGGAGTGGGTTAAACTGTGTGAAGATCTAGAATCTATGAGCATTCATTATGATAGTACTACCACTGTATTCCTTCCCAAATACCTTTTTTTCTCATAACATTTATCTCTATATAATATTTTTACATTGTTAGCTTATTTGATGTCTTTTTTATTTTTATTTTATTTTATTGTTTTAGATGGAGTCTCGGTCTGTCTCCCAGGCTGGAGTGCAGTGGTGCGATCTTGGCTCACTGCAACCTCTGCCTCCCAGGTTCAGGTCATTCTCCTACTTCAGCCTCCTGAGTAGCTGGATTTACAGGTGTGAACCACCATACTCAGCTATGTTTTGTATTTTTAGTAGAGACAGGGTTTCACCATGTTGGCCAGGCTGGTCTCGAACTCCTGATGTCAGGTATCTGCCCTCTTTGGCCTCCCAAAGTGCTGGAATTACAGGCATGTGCCACCGTGCCTGGCCTCATTTTGATATTTACTATGTCTGCAAGCATTTTGTTCTCCTCTTCACTGTTTTCCATAGCACCTGACACGAACTATGGACTCACTATAAAATTGATAAAATAAAGGAATCTCTTCAAAAGCTTTTGACAATTTCACTCACAGAACTGCTATAAGAATGCCCATTTTCTTCCTGCACTATTATTAAGCATTATAAATTTCTCACTTTGCCGAGCTGATTACTTTAAAGTGCTCTTTTCTCTTTTATGTGTATATATTTGATCATTAATATAATTGATATTTTCATGTTTGTTATTTATTCACTTTTTTCCATTTGAGATTGTTTTGACTTCTACGTATTTTCACATTGTTTTTCAGATTTACTCACTGATTTATAATCCTATGTTGTTTTTAAATATCTGAATATATTTTCATTTACTGAAGACTTCTCCCCACTGTTACCTGTGCATAATTTTGTTGATGAGTTTCAAAATAGAGAAGCTTAAATGAATGCAAATATACCTATTAAGCTCTTTGTTCTCTCCCCTCTTTTAACTCTTCTTCCTCTCTTTCTCTTTCCCCTCTTTCCTTTCTTCTCTCTTATCTCCCTCCCTCCCTCCCTCCCTTCCTTCCTCTTTCTCTTTCTCTTTCTCTCGGTTATGCTGGAGTTTCTCCATCCTAACATTGTATCAGTGTTAATCTGGAGCATTTTATGTCTTTTAAAAGTATGATTAACTCTTTAATTAGTTCATAATAATTTTTATAATAACTATAAATTACTCATTAATCAATAATTTATTTTACTATGGGGAATAAATCAAGGATTCCACATTTTAACTTTATTCTCCACAAAACTGGTTGATGATCACAGCCTCATTTGGGGTTTAATACGTCTTTTCCTGTTTATTTAAAACAGTGAGTACCTACTGTGTGTCAAACACTATATTATATGCTTGAGACACAATAGCAAGTAAATACAGAGACGACCCATGCCACATATTTTGATGGGGAAGGGTTATTAATGCGCAGTGAAATAAATTTTCCCGAACTATAATCAATTATGAAAAAAAATTTCTGTTATACTATGAGAACTTGTAACAGAAGAGTCTGGTCTAAAATGGAGGTCAGTATCATTCTGTTGCGGTATGATTATGAGTAGGAGCTCACAAAGCAATAGTAAACTTATTTGAAATACTCCTACAAACCTGGTTTGCTTCTCTGATTTCTGTATTGTGCCATTAACAGAGCTCTTTCCCTACTCTTCTATCACAGTTTTAAGATTATTATAGATTGAAAATGACACACTAAGTGGCATTGTATTTTCTCACCTAATATTCTGTTTTTTCAAAAAATTATAGTCAATGTCATCCATTATATTTTTCTAAATGTGTACATACATCCCCCACATATGTATATGTATATGTATATACACACATATATGTACATGTATATGTATATACATTTGTATATGTATATACACACATAATTTTAAAATCTGTTATTTTCTAAAAGAAAACCCATATTTTATTATAATAGTACCATATTTATAAATTAACTAGAAGGTAGAATTGAAATATTTATGATATTAGGTTATGTTCCTTCATGAAATGTGCTATGCTTCTTTATTATCTGTCCCACAGTAAACTTTTTAAAGTGTCTTTGTATTAGTCCTATCATTTTTTATTGTAACAATATTCTGCTCATTTTCTCCTTAGTATAGTCAGAACTATTTTTTTACTGACAGTGATGCGTGATTAAACTGTTACATGTATACTTGTATACATATGTGCATATGTATGTGTATATACACACATTTTTGTAACCACTCCCATTAAAACAGCTTTGTTAATCTATATACATTGTATTGGCTTTTGTATATTGTCCAGAAATAATAGAATACCTGTCTCCTTTTTGCTAACAATTATTTATTTTATTTGTCTTCTTATCTTTATTGCTTTTGGTTTCTTTCTTTATTGTATGTGGCTTCTTTCTTTCTCGTCTCTTTTTCCTACTGCCTACCACCCTCACAAAAATTCTTATGCTACAATTTTAAAAGAAAATTAATGGAGGTAAAAGGAATCTATTTCCTGATTTTCATTAAGATGTTTCTACTTTTTCTGCATTAAATATGATAGTGACTACTAATTTGTGACAGATCATCTTTATTATTTTTTTAATGTTTTCCTTATTTCTGTTTTCCTTGGAGCTTTATTTATGATGAGAGATTAACTTTTATCAAACACTTTCTAAAAAAATGTATTAGGAGAATAATGCCTTTCTTTCATCTCATTAATTTTTTGAATCACATCACTAAGTTCAACAATGAAAACGCATTAGTAATTAGAACAATCTTTACATTTAAAAATACCAAGCAAATAGATATAGTGTCTTAAAAGTTAATTTAATTTTTTTTTTTACCATTTAATTCTATCAGATAATGATAACAGCAGGAGGCAGACCAACGCCTAAGCAGACAGGGAAGGGTTCTCAGTGAAAGGCCACCTCTAAGCCAAAGACAGTTTAAAGCCAAGCTACAAGTCAAATCCATGAACCAGATTAAGAACCTGTCTTCCCATTTGGCATGCTTTTCTCTGATTCATCACCACTCATCACCTATTTTATATATACCTACTCTTCCCTAATTGTTTTCTTACACTGTCATGCCCAACTTTGAATTGTGCCTTTAACTTTGCTGTATACTGACAAACCAATCAGCACATTCTCCCCTATTCTGAGCCCATAAAAGCCTTGGATCCAGCCACACTGAGAGAAACCACTCAACTCAGGGGTGGGGGACAACCCTCTGACACCCATGTCTTCTCTCTCGTGAGAGCCATTCTGCCGCTCAATAAAATTCTTCACTCATCCTCACTCTTCACTTGCCAGCATATACTCATTCTTCCTGGACATGGGACAAGAGCTTGGGAACAACTGAACACAGGTACAAGCTATAGCACAAGTGGGTCAAGTTGGTGGGGTACCTCCAGCAGCAGGCCCAGGTATGAAGCAGGCCCACATTTGTGGGCGTTGCTGGCTGTGGAGGTCCCTGGATGGCAAAGTGGCCTAGAAAAATCCTGTGTCAATGGTATTGTTAATGTCCATCTTTTCTCTCTGACAATATCCTTTCTGCTGCTAATACATGAGCATTATTGAAAATACAATCATGTTTGCTAGTGTGGACCATTGCTAATATATAGGCAGTGTTCTTGGCTAATATATTGGCACTGTTCTAAAAACTTTTCACAAATTGTATCAACTTACCATTTATAATAACCCTTGATTTCAGGTTTTAATAATAATAATACATATTTTTTTCTGCTCTTTATTTACATGTGAATAAATTAAGGTCAGTAGAAGGGAGACTAGGTGCTCAATATCACACAAGTTGTGTAAGTTTGAAACAGAGAATATAGTTTTCTCACCACCTCCCCTACATCAATCACATGAATCTTTTAATCATTTGTTATATAGGTTTCCATATTAATGTTTTCTTTTATTTCTAATTTGAAACTTATCTGAGCCTTTTTTCTTCTTTTCTCAATTTCTGGAACTTATTTTCTAATGTACCTAGTTAGAGTCTTATTTAATTACAAAGTGTATAGCACTGTGCATGACTAATGCTCTGCATATACCTTCATTTGTAAGCAAACACACACAGAAACAAGTATGGCCCTAATGTTTCAAACTGTAAAATTAAGATTTTCCTTCAAGAAAGTTTATTTTAGTAGATTTAACTAGAGTGATTTATTTTGATGTTTTAATACAATATTTGTTATGCAATAAGATACTTGTGGCCTGCTATATTTCTAGAAAATAATTAGACCATAGTCATAAGCATTTTATCTTAGTTCAGTTTTTACTCTATACTCTCAAAATATGCAGTAACCAATGATCTGCCCAACTGTTGAAGCTCATAAATCATTAACCCCATCCAAACCATGCAGATGTGGCATATTCTATATTATATTATTAGCATGAATGTCTCCACATTTGATATTTATATCCTATCTACATGTGAGTAGGCCTTTAACTGGTTGTCCATCTTGGATTTCTTTGTTCAAGAAAGAATGAAACTGCCTTTAGTTTCTTTTAATGCATTGTAATAGGGCATTCTTACTATAGAACATGTCACAAATTTTTATTGTGATAAAAGTTATGGTTTGCCATTGAATGTAAAAAATACTAATTGGTGATTATATTCCCAAATTATTTTATACAGATTAATATATGCTATCTCATCAAAGAATTTAAGAGCACCAGTGTGAAAGGAGTTAGTTTAGCAATTCTATTTCTAACCAGGCTTCAAAAATTCAGAGTATCTGGAAAAATTAAGAAAAATGCCATTTTATATAACTGCCATTCTTCCTCTGTTGATTTTCATTAAATAATTGCTGATCATTAGGTAAAGAGAAATGAAGTCAGAGTTCGCTTAAGCATTGATGATGAAACTGTCTCTCTGGGTCTCATTACAAAATTCTTCACTGCAAACACAACTCCTTACTGTAATTGCTATAAAAAGTTGATTTACTTACTAATCAGTTTCCAAGGGCCTTATTAAAGTGATTGGTTTCTCAACTTTTTCACCAGGACGTATTAACTTAAACCAATCTCAATAAACACAAGTTTCAACTTTTTCATTAAGATTAATGAATATGTAGTTTAGTTTTAAAGTGTTGAGACAATTATCTGCTTCCTCAGGGATGGCCATTTCCTGTACCTTGAAGCACTTTCCTTCGGGAGACAGGGCATTGGAAAAGAAGAGAATTTGGAGCCAGACCTAGGTTTGCACCCAGGCTCTTCTCCTATTTACCCATGCGCTCTTGGGAACAATATAAACTCAGACCCTCAATTAAGAAATAAAAATACTACTTACAGCAGAGGGGTATTTTAAAAAGTACAGTTGTAGTGAATATTAAACAAACGAGAAATTAATGATATTATATGGATTGTGAATAAAATAACACTAATGATGTAGTGTTTAACACTTAGTCAACGCTTATTGTGTCCTACACAAGGTGCTAAAATATTTATATATATATCATTAATCTTCATAAAAACACATCTCAGTGGTAAAATGAGCCCACATTTTGGATAAGAAAAGAGGCTCAGATAATTTAAATACTTTGCTTCAAGCTACAGCTGATAAATGTGTTAGCTAGAATCCAGATGTGAATATAGATTAGATATTTTTGACTACTATGTGCTTATTTTCTCCCTTTCTATTTTATGTCTTCAAAATTTATTCTAAGATACTCAAGCATCCATTATGATTGTGTCTCAGTAAACTGTAACAAATTTGCCATTCTCTTATTTGTAATAATAGGATAAACATTGTATTAGAAATACAGGTAAGAGACAGATATATGGATACACACCTCCCTACACACATGACAAAAATTATTTGTATGATGAAACCTTTACGTGGCTTCTAAGCCTGCTCCTAAGCCCACCTATGCAATTGCTTGTAAAATTCAATTTTAGCAAATAACCCTGCTAAGTCAGTTTAGCAAGAATCCCTCACCCATGATATCTGATTGCTTTCAATATCTGCTCAGGTTCGTTATCTTCCACCAACCCCTATGTGATGTCTGATCACCCTGGCCTGTCTTCTGCAAGAATCCTGTAAGGTTGGTTTAGCCGGAAACTTCTTTAACAATTGTGTTTTCTCTTAGTCACTTTCCACTCACCCCCATTCTACCCCCTGGCTACACATTTCTTCTTGCCCATGTTCTATTCAGAGCTGAGCTCAAACTCTCTCCTGTGCTGCAAGACCCCGTTGCAGTCATCCCTCTATCTATGCCAGGGGTCCTGAATAATTTCCTTCTTACTGTTCTTTAACAAGTGTCATTAGATATTGTTTTTTTCTCTAATACATGCACACACTTATGCATATATTATTAAATTCCTCAGCTAAGACTATCAGACTTCTAACTATGAACCCCAGTAACACAATCCAGGGAATAGTAAACTAAATACATAAATATCAAAATTTTCACATTTTTTTAAGCTTCATACACACAGCCTATAATGTGTGTTTTTTAATTTTGAATTTTATTCTGTTTTTCTTAATTTTCCCATATATTAGCCTCTTTTAAAGTTACTACATGGTATTTCATTGTGTTAACCCCCTACACTCCACTGAAGAACTTTTTGAAAATGCTACTTCTGATTATATCAGTCTTATATATCTGGATGGTGCAAAAGTAACTGCAGTTTTGCATCGTGAATTTTAAATCATAACTGGACTCAAATCTTTTTAAATCAAAATAGGAACAATTACAATCAACACATTTTTGCCAATAAGACATAAATTTGCTTATTCCTGTAGTATAAAAATCCGTGCTTTGGGATTCGAGGAACTCTTAGAAAGCATTTTCTGTGGCCGGGCACGGTGGCTCACGCCTGTAATCTCAGCACTTTGGGAGGTGGAGGCGACGAGGTCAGGAGATGGAGACCATCCTGGCTAACATGGTGAAATCCCATCTCTACCAAAAATACAAAAATTAGCCGGGCATTGTGGCAGGCGCCTGTAGTCCCAGTTACTAGGGAGGCTGAGACAGGAGACTGGCGTGAATCCGGGAGGCGGAGCTTGGAGCTTGCAGTGAGCCGAGTTCATGCCACTGCACTCCAGCCTGGGCAACAGAGCGAGACTCCGTTTCAAAGAAAGAAGAGAAAGAGAGAGAGAGAGAGAGAGAGAGAGAGAGAGAGAGAGAGGAAGGAAGGCAGGCAGGAAGGCAGGAAGGGAGGGAAAGAAAGCATTTTCTGCATCCTGATGGTTGTGGAAGCGTTTTCCCTGCAAAAACTTGTCGAGATTCTTGAAATGGTATTCGATTGGCGAGAGGTCAGGTGAATATGGCCAACGAGGCAAAGTTTCATAACCCAATTCGTTCAACTTTTGAAGCGTTGGTTATGTGATGTGCAGTCAAGCATTGTCACGGACAAGAGTTGGGTGCTTTCTGTTGACCAACGCCGGCTGCAGGTGTTGTAGTTTTCGGTGCATCTCATTGATTCACTGCGCATAGTTCTCAGCTCAATCTCTAGTTTTGCCAGGATTCAGAAAGCTGCAGTGGATCAGACTCGCAGCAGACCACCAAACAGTGACCATGACTTTTCTGTGTGTGCAAGTTTGGCTTTGAGAAGTGCTGTAAAGCTTCTCGGTCCAACCAGTGAGCTGGTTGTCACCGGTTGTCATATAAAATCCACTTTTAATCACACGTCACAATCCGATTGGTTCGTTGTGTGGAATGGGAAGATGACACTTCAGAATGATGATTTTTTTTTTTTTTTTAATTTTCACTCAGCTAATGAGGCACTCACTTATTGAGCTTTTTCTCCTTCCAATTTGCTTCAAATGCTGAAGGATCATAGAATGGTGGACGCTGAGTTCTTTGGCAACTTCTCATGAGGTTGTAAGAGGACGAGCATCGATGATTGGTCTCAACTGGTCATTGTCAACTTCCAATGGCCGGCCCACTATACTCCTCATCTTCAAGGCTCATGTCTCCTTTGCAAAAGTTTTTGAACCACTACTGCACTGTACATTCGTTAGCAGTTCCTGGGCCAAATGTGCTGTTGATGTTGTGAGTTGTCTCTGTTGCTTTATGACCCATTTTGAACTTGAATAAGAAAATTACTCGAATTTGTTTTTTGTCTAACATCATTTCCACAGCTTAAAGTAAATATAAAATAAACAGCAAGTATTAAGTCATTAACCAAAAAAAAGCAAGAAATGCACATTAAAATGATGTATAACATAATCACATATATTTAAGAATGTATTCCAGTATCAAATTTCAACAATGCAAAGACCACAATTACGTTTGCACCAACTTAATATATAGCATTTATATAAGCTTCTCTCTGCTATGGAACTTAGACTACCCTCAGGAGTATGACTTGTGAGGCTCTATGTCTCCATAGTCCCTTCTTTGCAACTTCTTTCCCTGACATTTTCCTCCTTGACTGCCACAAAACTTCCTCTCCTTCATGGGCCATGGCTGCATTTCTTGTCTTTGCACTTGCTATGCTACTGAAATATGTTTTAAAGCCCAACGTTTTCTCGTTCTTGCAGTACAAGCTCAGAAGTTAACTTCTTGGAAGATCTTTTACCATATGCACTGACTTGTCTCTCTACCTGATCTCCAATAGAAAAAAAAAGTAACCATTTCTCAGTGTATTATCAGTGACTTCTTGTGTCATTGTTATATTTTCATATTGTATTATAATTCTCTCCATATATGTCTCCCTTATTATACTAGGAGCCATCTAAAGACAGGAATTCTGACTGAGTCATCTTTTTCTTTACTTCCAGTGTCTTATCTATTATGGTGACTCTGTTATTCTTTTCTTTAAGAAAATAGTGGACCAGTTTGAAAGGCATTCAAAAAAAAAACCTTTATTAATAATAAAATATTATCATTTTAATTAAATTTTCAAGCCAAAGCATTTTATTTCTTTAGGGCCTTTTTTATTTGAATACTTTTGATGTCTAATTCAACAGGCACTTTACCTAATAGATCCCACTCTAAGTGTTTTTTCCCACTGTATTTTTACAATTTTTATTTGCAATACACAAGGGTTTCATTTTTATTAAAATTCAAACATTCTGATTTCTTGATTTCCTTAGATTTTACTGATCACATAACTTGTAAAACATATTTTTATTTTTTCTTTAAAAAAATCTGTCTTATTTTTCCTTCATGTTGATTTGTCAGCCTCCATAATACTTTTAACAGAGATGTACTAATGTTCCAAACCCCAAACTAATACAACTATTTTAAACATTTTAATCTTTTTATGTTTTTGTTATATAAACTACTTATTATATAAAAAAAACTTTAAAAAACTTTTTTGTGTACATTTTCAAACAAATATAGAAGAATTTTTATAGAAATCTCCCTATAACAATTACCCAATTTCAATGTCTTGGTTCATAGTCATAGGTGTTCCATCTATACCCTTCACCTCATCAGCTAACCCTCCAATGTTGTTTTGAAATTAAACTCAGATTTTACGACATTTTGCATATTTGTGTTCTCCAGGCAAAGGCCACCAGGAACAAATGTGTAGTCAAAGTTGTGTTACTCTTGCTTGTTTCAAAAAGGGAAACAATATACCGTGTAAAACAGGAGCATCTCAAGAGAGGGTTTATGGAAGAGCTTGCAATAGGATTTGGACCTGTATTAGGTTATTTAGGGGAGTGTTCAAGAAAGCATGGCTTCCTCTCTGTGTTGAGTGTTGTTAGAATGCGGCAGCTTAAACTAGTTCAACCATTACGGAAAACAGTATGGCAATTCCTCAAGGATCTAGAACTAGAAGTATCATATGACCCAGCCATCCCATTACTGGGGATATACCCAAAGGATTATAAATCATGCTGCTATAAAGACACATGCACACGTATGTTTACTGCAGCACTATTCACAATAGCAAAGACTTGGAACCAACCCAAATGTCCATCAGTGACAGACTGGATTAAGAAAATGTGGCACATATACACCATGGAATACTATGTAGCCATAAAAAAGGATAAGTTTGTGTCCTTTGTAGGGACATGGATGCAGCTGGAGACCATCATTCTCAGCAAACTATTGCCAAGAACAGAAAACCAAACACCGCATGTTCTCACTCATAGGTGGAACTGAACAATGAGATCACTTGGACTCGGGAAGGGGAAAATCACACACCGGGGCCTACCATGGGGAGAGGAGAGGGGGGAGGGATTGCATTGGGAGTTATACCTGATGTAAATGACGAGTTGATGGGTGCTGACGAGTTGATGGGTGCAGCACACCAACATGGCACAAGTATACATATGTAACAAACCTGCACGTTATGCACATGTACCCTAGAACTTAAATAATAATAATAAAAAATTTTAAAAATCTACAAAAAAAAAAGAATGCAGCAGCAATTCTATGGTTGTGTATGTTAAATGGAAAAGGGCTAAGGCTATAGTTGGTTAAAAAACAAAGGAGCAGTTCCTCATATTAGCCAGGTGAGAATGATGCTAGGCCATTGTTGGTTTGGACAGTTTTCCTGATTTAGTCTATTTTCCAACATTATTGCTGAGTTATCCTGATTTTGTCTTGTTTAATCACAATTACCCAGTAAATTTTTCTCATGTTGATGTTCTGTGGAATTATTTGGTGTCAAATCAGACCCAGCTGACAGTTGTCAGAGGATGCTTTATTCTTCAATACACCCATGCATTTCACTTCAAATATATATTTTTGATTATGTGAATAAAATATGAAGAGTTAATATTTTAAGCAGATAGTAGAGATCAAGGAACTTTGTGAAGTATTACTTCATTTCCAAGAAAACCCATTCTGTCCATTTTTATCAAGTCTTGAATTAAGTGCTTCATTTTTCTCAAAGGTCTTACAATGCACCCACCCGCACCTAAATACATAGAGGTGATATTATTTCTAAACAAAATTCCCAAAGCATTTAGTTATCAAGAAAAATGTTAGATAAATTGCAAGGAAATTAGAGAATTATTGATCAGATTCCTGTGAAGAAACAACCTCCAGTAATTAAAATAAAGAGATGTAAACAAACATGGGATACTGAGTACCTACGACCTAACCATGAAATTTTATTAGCACCTCAGTGGCTGAAGGGACTCAATGGGAATCTAGAGCTCAGTGATAGCTAGGGTGTGAGTGAGAGGTTGCCTGAAAGGAAGTGAGGACAGGGATGCCTCTACTGCCAGGCATCCCTTTAGAACTGTGACAGCCATAGTCCAAGAGCAGAGGGAGAGCAGGGCTAATGTATCCTGGCCTCTCTCTCCTCGTCCCATCTGATCTCCTGTTACAGGTTCCAATTGGCTGCAACCTATTGAATCCAGCCATCAAGTATTCCTTAGAGATGTAGTCCATGGGAATCAGTATCTTCATGCTTAGAGACGAGCAAGAAAGAAAAGTGTAAATTAGTAGTTATGTTTCTGGAGTTAGTCAAAGTCCCAGTTCGCTGCTGTGTGGCCTGGAGCAAAGTGCCTGGCCTTCCTAGACTTCAGTTTCCACCTCTGTAAATAGGGATAGTAATACTACTTATAGGGTTGCCAGGACTAAATATTCTAATATATGGACCTCTTAGAATAGTGCTTGGCACAATATGAATGACTATAAATGAGTTTATAGTCTTATTTACAGTGAATACTATTATTAGATTGAATATTACTATGAAAGCCTGTGGTGTCCTATTCTTCACTCATAGATGACATTAAGAGAGAGAATTGTGAGAGCTCGAGGAGTCTTGGTTTCCACATCTGTTTAAATGACCATGTTAAATTAGATGATCTTAGAAGCCCAGATAGAGAATGATGCAAATAATTAGTTGTAAGACATACCTTAAGAAATTAAAAGCAAAGTTTAAAATACACTTTTTGTCTCATCTGATTTCAGTTGTGTTTGTGTGTGATTATACTGTGCAGAAAAAACTACTTTTAAAATTGAGTAAGTCAATTTTAAAATATTTATTTTCATTTTTTATAGTAAGACCTATGCTATGATGCAGGAATACAGTGGTAAGCAAATTGGACATGGTCCCTGACCTCGCAGATCTTATAATTTACTGAGAGAGACTTAAAATAAATGGCCACAAAGGAGCATATAATTATGACCTGTGATTATTCCTTCCAAGAAGAGATGCATGATGCTGAGCGAACTGGAGGGGAAACCCAAAATAGTTCACTTTTCAGCAAAAGTTTCCCTGGTAAATGATGCTTAATTTGAATACCAAAGGATTGGCAAAAGGGGTGGGAGTAGGGACAACATTTAAGGAGAAAGAAAACAATATTCTGAATCTCAATGCAGCAAGAAACTTGCAACATCAGAAGAAATGAGAAAAGCTACTGTGACTAGAATGAAAGTGAATTTGAGGGAGAGCAAGGTAGAGCTGGAGAGCAAAGTCTCAGCTCATGCAGAAGCCTGAATACAATTGCATAAAATTTCATCTTTTTTTCTTTTTTTTTGAGACGGAGTCTCACGCTGTTGCCCAGGCTGGAGTGCAGTGGCGCGATCTCGGCTCACTGCAAGCTCCGCCTCCCAGGTTCCCGCCATTCTCCTGCCTCAGCCTCCTGAGTAGCTGGGACTACAGGCGCCTGCCACCGCACCCGGCTAATTTTTTGTATTTTTAGTAGAGACGGGGTTTCACTGTGGTCTCGATCTCCTGACCTTGTGATCCGCCCGCCTCGGCCTCCCAAAGTGCTGGGATTACAGGCTTGAGCCACCGCGCCCGGCCAAAATTTCATCTTTATTCTAACAATATTTGGAAGGCATTAAAATTTTTAAAATCAATACGATTATCCAATGGGGTTTGTGTTTCAATAAATTTATTAGAGACTAATTAAAATGATATTTTAGCCATTTTAGAAAAGATGAAGTTCGTGGGGATTGGAGGATGGCAATGGAGAGGGAAGGAAAAGCATGAATAAGGTGAACATCTAAGAGGTAAAAAATTAGATATAAAATTGGCGAAGTAAGGAAGACAAAGAAGTGAAGGATGAATACTAGTACATGCCTTGCCTAGTAGGATAGACAATAGGGATAAAGCACACAGAACAACGACCAAATCTGAGGTCAAGATATTGGGAACTTGACCTTGGGAATGTAGAATTTTAGTTGCTTTTGAGCCATGCAACTTAAACTCAATACTAGGTATTTCGATAGAGAGCGCCGAAGCTACAGGAAGTGGTAAGAGAGAGAAATAAATGTACGAATCACTGATAATTGAAGTTGTGGGTATGATAAAACAGTCTACAAAAATAAGGAATGGGAAAAACTAACAGCTGAACAGAGGATGCCAAATCTGCAATTAGTGAGGTAAGGGAAAAACGAAGAAAATATGGTGGCGTCACACAAGACAAGAAGTGAGACGCTGTACAACATTTCCAAATTTCAGAAGAAATTCAGCTAAGAATGGACAATTTTCCATTGTATGTATCAATAGTGAGACAGTGGTTAACCGGGAAAGAATTGGCCTCAGTGATCAGTGGAAAGCTGGATTTGAAAGAACAAAGGATTATGAAAAATTGGAAGCAATAAACAACTTTTTTGAGAATTCTGACTAGCGCTACAGGTTGTGTTTTACATACACATACCTAATACATATATAATAGTTTCTCAGTTTGTAATTTGAGAAGAAAC
Organism: Macaca nemestrina; assembly: GCF_043159975.1. Taxonomy (NCBI): domain Eukaryota; kingdom Metazoa; phylum Chordata; class Mammalia; order Primates; family Cercopithecidae; genus Macaca; species Macaca nemestrina. Next base: position 16,664,395 of record NC_092136.1, read on the forward strand.
TGAATTTCACCATTAATAACAAATAATATATTTTTCAATATTGATTTAGAAAAAACATGAAATGAGTCAATAGGACTTCTTTTTTTTCAGGTATACTTTTTTTTCATTCTTTTTTTCATTTAATTTTTAGGTTTATGGGTATATGTGCAGGCTTGTTATATAGGTAAACTTGTGTCACAGTGATTCGTTGTAGAAATTATTTTGTCACCCAGGTACTAAGCCCAGTACCCAATAGATAATTTTTCTGATCCTCTCCCTCCTCCCACACTCCACCTTTAAGAAGGTCCCAGGGTCTGTTGTTTCCCTCTATGTGTCCCTGTGTTCTCACCATTTAGCTCCTACTTATAAGTGAGAACAGGTTGTATTTGGTTTTTTGTCCCCGTGTTAGTTTGCCAAGGATAATGGCCTCCAGCTCCATCTATCTTTTATATGTCTCACATTTCCTTTATTCAGTCTACCATTGATGGACACTTAGGTTGATTCTACATTTTTGCGATTGTGTATAGAGCTTCATGAACATATGTGTGCACGTGTCTTTCTGGTAGGAAGAAGTTCTTTTTTTTCCCAGACGGAGTCTCGCTCTGTCGCCCAGGCTGGAGTGCAGTAGCGCGACCTCTGCTCACTGCAAGCTCCACCTCCTGGGTTCATGCCATTCTCCTGCCTCAGCCTCCCAAGAAGCTGGGACTACAGTTGCCCGCCACCACGCCTGGCTAATTTTTTGTGTTTTTTAGTAGACACGAGGTTTCACTGTGTTAGCCAGGATGGCCTCGATCTCCTGACCTTGTGATCTGCCTGCCTTGCCTCCCAAAGTGCTAGGATTACACCTCGCCTAGCCAGAAGCTCTTAATGTACTACAAAATCAATGTCTTCCAATGTTCTAAAGTGATACAAAATTTAAAAATAAAGGTGTAATCCTTTATATTGAAATATGCTTTTAGAAGACGTAGAGAGACAAATCAATCAGAAAACACAGATTCAGTGGCAAAAAAAAAAAAAAGGAATAAACAGTGAGAAAACATGATAATGAGATGAGATGCAGAATATAGAATGATGAGTCATATATGTGTCTGTGTGCATATACATGGGTGGTGGGAGAGAGACAGATACATGAGGAAATGAATTTTGAGGAATATGTAATCATTTTCATTAAAGACAGCATAATATACACCAGAAAGATTTAATAAATTATCCAGATTCACCTAGATAGAGGTTGAAACTGGTAGTAATGGTTTTGGTTTTCTTGTGCTTTTGGAGTATCTTGGTTTTATCTGTGGTTCTGATTCTGTCCTACTTATTAAAACAGGTATCTTCAAACATTTAGTGCCTACCTGACAGTTTACTGAACTCTTCACATACATTAATTCATTAGATAACACTCAAAGACATTATAGAGAAGGTATAATTTTACTTCATTTTAAAATTGAGGAGGTTTCGACTCAAAAAGTCACAGACCTTTTCCCAAGATCTCGTAAGTTGCTCAGGATTTAAGTGCTCATCTTATTATTTCACAAAATTTGATTCTTAACAAAAATGAACTAAGTGTTATGGCTTATTATACAATTTCCAGTAGTAGATCACACAATTGCCCTCATGGATACGTATATGATTAGTATTTTTGAGGTATGAGTGTCTCAGGAATACAGGTAGTTTGAAGGATTAAAAAAAAAATTTCAATGTAATTTGTCCAGCTCATCTCACATTGAGAGAAACAGAGGAGGAAACATCAAGCTTTCAGATACCTCTAGAGGTTCAAGTTTGATCCAATGGGACCTAAGAATTAATAAATCATCTGAATAACTTCCACATGAGCTCACTGGGAGTCAAGATCACTGCTAAGTGGGTAAGTCTGTATATGGAACCAATAGGCATCCCTCCACCCATGCCCCAGATCCTCATCCGAAGTCTCTCTCTTTGGTGAGCTTTAATGTTAAATGGATTCAGACTGCATCCTAACTGCATTTCATACATTCACGCTGTCTGCTTTTCCAGAACTGTCTAAAGGATATCTTGTATTTAAAATAATATTTCATTGGCCGGGTGCGGTGGCTCATGCCTGTAATCCCAGCACTTTGGGAAGCCAAGGTGGGCGGATCACCTGAGGTCAGGAGTTCAAGACTAGCCTGGCCAATATGGGGGAACCCTGTCTCTACTAAAAATACAAAAAATTAGCTGGGTGTGGTGGCAGGCGCCTGTAATCCCAGCGACTCAGGATTCTCCTGCTGAGGCAGGAGAATCGCTTGAACCTAGGAGGTGGAAGTTGCAGTGAGCCGAGATCATGCCATTGCACTTCAGCATGGGCAACAAGAGCGAAACTCCGTCTCAAAAAAAAATTAATAACAACACGTCATAATCCTCAGTGCTGTCTCTCTCTCCTCCTTACACATCCTTCTCTCTTTCTCTCTTCTTAAATGATGACATAAGTTGAGCAGAGAATCTCTTAGAATTTACCATGCTTTCTGCAATAGTTCCCACAAAATAAGAATTGTTACTGTATGGATGATGGAGGAGAGAGATGTGTGCAGATGTGATTTTCTGACTAAAATTCTTAGGAAGTTCATTTATCAAGAATGGCCCTCCTTAAGTTCTGGAAATGAGATTTTTTAATAATTCATCCTTAGCCTTGGCAAACACTGAACATAAGGTAAATTTTTCCCCCCTAAATAAGAATGAATACTCACTACACATTTTTGAATCCTATAATACAACAACGTAGAAACCTGTTGGCATATCATTTACCGAATATTTCTTCTCAGGTGAAGTATTCAGCTTTAACCAGGGCTCCAATGTAATCCAAATCAAACCAGTGCTTCCCAACCTTTTTCCATACCATATCATGCCATTTTTGCATGCGCTGAGTTACACAGAGGGAACGCCCAATGGCTCAAGATGTCCCCAGGTCTGAACACCTATAGCACACTGGTGGCGCACAGGGTGTCCCAGCAGCCTGTTGATAAGATCTGGTGAAGAAATCAAGCTTGTTGCAGCCCTGGAACGAAGAATGCTTGACCTGAAAAAGCCCTGAACACCCTGATAAAGAACAAGGTAGAACCTGAATAGCACTAGGCAGTGAGTAAATTAGAAAATGTCTTGATTGATAGGGCAGTGGAAAGGCAAGAGGAGGTCTCCATTAAGCTTTTGCTTTTACTCTATTGAATATGTTTTTCTGTGCAAAGCATTGCCATTCTATTAGGTGCCAAAGTGTTTAAAACCTCAGAGATATGTCCTTAATTCTTAAGAAGCAAGGCAAGGCCTTCAAGAATTAGTGTTTCAGAGAGGGATTTAATTCATTTTGCAACTGAGTTTTGAGAATCTAAATGGGCAAATACAACCTACGGAGACTTGAAGAGAGCAAAATAAATAAAACTGCTTAATTTTAAAGAACTAGCCAACTATCAGAAAGGCCTAAAAAAGACAATTGCTAATTAATTTTGGTACTCACCAAAATAGTTAGAAAAAGCAATGTTTTTATTTTCAACATGCATAGTTAAGTGAGTATCTAAAATTTTCAACCAATAGTTTAGGTACTAAGATATAATTTTTCAATGCTGTGAATATTGGCAGTTAAAATTAAATATAGATTTAAATGAATGCCTAAAATTAAATGTATCTTAATATAAAATTAGCATAACCTATATTTTTCTAATTTTGATGAGTGATGATTAAATAGAAATTTCACTTGTAGTTGAAAGTTGTCTTATTAATCAGATGGGGGTCATATTAATGGTGTCTTGATAAAAAGGATTATCCAAATGCTCAAGTCTCTTAGAATCCAGGATATTTTTTACACCTGGGGGCAAGAGATAATAAGATTCCAGATGGATGAAAAGTATGCCTTGTGTTATAACATGGGAGAAGGAATGATTTTGAAAATAGAAGACAAAAGGGAACCAAGAGCACAGGTACTTTCTCAGTCAAATCATTTTCAGTAAAAGGGACATATAGAAATAGAGGAACTGAAGATTGACTTTCTTAAGACTGTTTTCGTGCAGTTGGGATTTCACTGGCATGATGGAGTGGTGTACTCAAACTAAATCACAGGTTAGGCAAACAAATCCCAAAAAGAAATTTTGAAAATATTTCCAAAAAAATTTTAGATAATATTTTTGAAAATATTTCCAAAAATATTTTAGATAACATTTTTGAAAATTCTGAAAATATATCTGAACTCTGGTTGCCATTCCAAAAATCAAATTTGTTCTTTAGATTATTGGTTATCAAACATGGCTGTATATTAGAATCACTTGGGTCTCGGTGCCTCCAAGATGTTCTGAATAAATGGTATTGGATGCCCCGGCATTGGCATGTAAAGAGTTCTAAATGATTCCAATGTGCAGTAAAGTTTGAGGCAAAACTTGCTTTAGGAAGACGAAGTGAAGAAAGAAACACTAGTGCTTATGAAAGAACTCTTTGTTTGAAATATGGAATTGATTTTAGATTTCCCCTAAAATAGATAAAGATATGAAAATGACTAAATGGGTGGTGAGACTTTGGGATGGTGATTACTTAAAAAAACAAACAAGAAAAAACTCAGACACATGAATTGGAGGCTATGAAGAAAAACAGCTTTTAAAAACTTACAGGAATTATAAAATAATGTAGAGAGTTGTAACATAGGTGCAAAATCATAAATGCTGTATTTTATGAGCACTGTAACAGATTTTTGTAAGTAATTTTATTTCTATGTGATTTTTAAGTTTATTGAATTTGGAATTTAAACTCCAGTTTAATATGCAACTTCGCTGTTGACTTTGTTTTTCTACCATAATGTGGTGTATGTATCTACTTAAACTTAAATATTCTGTGTTACTTAATAGCACACGTCCACCATAGTTAACATTCTTACTCATACATCTATTTTCTCATGTGGCGCGCTCTCATTTGGTATGACATGTACCTTGGAACCACCACAAATCTTGAAGTTATATAAAAGCAATAACACAGGAAGCGCTAACATATAGATGGACTTCATTAAGTAAAAAATAAAACAGATGATACTCTTTCCCTGACACTATTTTTCAGTGAAAGTGGTCTATTTACTTTTACATTGTGGGACAGCCTTATAATTATCCTCAATCAGGGTTCAGATTATAACTTCACAGCTAGAATTGACATAAAATCCTTTGTGAAAAAAACTGAACATGTTCAAGTCCCATATGTAAGTCAGATAATTCTGGCTTCTGAATATTCATAAATGAAACAGTTATTTACTGAGAATAGCAATATATGTATGTGTATATATGTTTGTATATGTGTATATGTCTCTATATGTGTATGCGTGTGTATGTGTGTGTATATGTTTTAGGAGCCTTCTATTTTACTTTGACATAGTATATGAGAAACTTTGCAATCTTTGGAAAACTAGTTTTCATGTTTGTCTTCTCTAAGCTTTAAACATTTAGTTTGACACTTTAGCTTTGTTCTTTCATCCCTGTGATTAAAGCTTAAGAAACAAACCACTACACTTGGGCAGCATAAGGGTGATTAGAAATATGAGCGGATCACGAGGTCAGGAGATCGAGACCCATCCTGGCTAACACAGTGAAACCCTGTCACTACTAACAATACAAAAAAAAAAAAAATTAGCCAGGCGTGGTGACGGGCACCTGTAGTCCCAGCTACGCGGGAGGCTGAGGCAGGAGAATGGCGTGAACCCAGGAGGCGAAGCTTGCAGTAAGCCGAGATTGTGCCACTGCACTCCGGCCAGGGTGACAGAGCGAGACTCAGTCTCAAAAAAAAAAAAAAAAAAGGAAAGAAATATGGACTCTACTGTCAGTTATAACAGTCACACTAATACTCTGTGACCATTACCAGAAACTCAGATTTTTCCAATGTTTATAAGGAGATATGGGTGACAGCCTTCCTCACAGGGTAAGCAAGAGACTATCTTAAGTTAATTCATGCAATGCACTCAGAATATCTGATAAGGACATCACTCAATTGCGATAGATAAAATAATAGTACTAATCAATGGAATGTGAAAGACAAAGTGGTTAGATACGATGATCTCTCAAAACTAAAGTTTAAATAGACTAATATTGGACTGAACAAGATGAATCCTCTTTTTTTCAGGGCTGGTAGAAATACAAGTAATTTTAATTATCCTACAAGATGCATCAGAAACTCCACCCACCAGTATATGTTTCCATAAAACTTTTTACAACTGAATATTTCCTTAGAATATGTTTCTAAAAGTACAACCAACTAGAGTAAGTGCCTTGGATATTTTAAGCCCTAGAAATATATTGACACATTTGTGGAGGAAATTATTTATCCACATGGGATTTAACTATGATAAACTACTTAATTGTGTTAAGTCTTTGATCAATACACTTCCAAATATGTTAACTTTTGATAAACTACTTGATTTGTGTTAACTCTGGGTAACACACTTCCAAACATGTTAAATTTTGAATTGGAAAAATAATGTGTTTTTTAAATTCATATGTAAATAAAATGTTATGTTTTCTCATATTTCTCATCAAATTTCTTTCAATTTCTATAGCATAAATTACTTATTCTATATAAGTGTAGGAAAGAATATAGCAAATTGAATAATTCATAGCCACTCTAACATTATTTTGATCTATTTTTGATATATTTTATGGAAGCATGCACAAAATTGAAAAATAAGGAAATATAAATGTGGTCACATCTATAAGTTCAATATTTTCATGCTGTTATAATTATATAAGCATGGAAAAAATATAAGATTTTTAATGGCAGGAAAAACGTTGTCACAAGTGGTTTCAGCCTACATAATTTTAACCAACATCCTCTCTTATTTTCTAAAATTACAAAGCAAAATATTTCTTAAGAATACTCTTCTGCAAGTAAAAGACTCCCCTCCCTCAGGCAAGACTGGCCTCTGTCATTAGAGAGGTAAGATGCATGTTTTTGCCTACATGATGATATGATTCAAGGCAAGAAGGCAACAATGATCGCCTTTACCCAACACTGACAGGGAACATGAGAAGTATCATTTTTATTCTTCAACCGCAACAAATCTACAAAACCTGTTAGGATAAATGGCTGAAGTTAATATCACTTATGTCACTGAATTCATTCTCAAAGGAATTACCAACCGGCCAGAGCTTCAGGCCCCGTGCTTTGGGGTGTTTTTAGTTATCTATCTAGTCACAGTGCTGGGCAATCTTGGGTTGATTACGTTAATCAAGATTGATACTCAACTCCACACACCTATGTACTATTTCCTCAGCCACCTGGCCTTTGTTGACCTTTGTTACTCCTCTGCTATAACACCGAAGATGATGGTGAATTTTGTTGTGGAACGCAACACCATTCTTTTCCATGCTTGTGCAACCCAACTGGGTTGTTTTCTCACCTTCATGATCACTGAGTGTTTCCTTCTAGCCTCCATGGCCTACGATCGCTATGTCGCCATCTGTAGTCCCCTGCATTATTCAACACTGATGTCAAGAAGAGTCTGCATTCAATTGGTGGCAGTTCCATATATATACAGCTTCCTGGTCGCCCTCTTCCACACCATTATCACTTTTCATCTGACTTACTGTGGCCCAAACATAATTAACCATTTCTATTGTGATGACCTCCCCCTCTTAGCTCTGTCCTGCTCAGACACACACATGAAGGAAATTCTGATTTTTGCCTTTGCTGGCTTTGATATGATCTGTTCCTCTTCCATTGTCCTCACCTCCTACATCTTTATTATTGCCGCCATCCTAAGGATCCGCTCTACTCAGGGGCGACACAAAGCCATTTCCACCTGTGGTTCCCATATGGTGACTGTCACTATTTTCTACGGCACACTGACCTTTATGTACCTACAGCCCAAATCAAATCACTCCTTGGACACAGACAAGATGGCTTCTGTATTTTACACAGTGGTGATCCCCATGTTAAACCCCCTAATCTACAGTCTAAGGAACAAAGAAGTGAAAGATGCCTCAAAGAAAGCCTTGGATAAATGTTGTGAAAACTTACAGATGTTAAAATTTTTTTTAAATAATAAAACTTTATTAAACAGAAGCAGGAAATAAATCAAAGTTTTTCTTGTCATTATTTCCCAATGAACTGAAAATGTAGCTGTTACTTTAATAGACCCTGATGCTTTCTACAAGAGCCAGGCAGATCATGAAAAATCAGTATGAATTAAAGCATCCAAATTCAGGCAATCACAGTCTTGGCAGACCACTGAAATCATGTTCAAATACAAACAGAGACACACTCATATATGCAAACACTCACAGGTGTATTTAAAGCAAAGACAGTAGCATGTTTTTGTTAAGAATTTGGGATGCTGAAACAAGACTGAGTTTGAGCACTATTTCCTTCATATTAGCTCTGCAACCTTGGAAAATTGAGCTAAATTTTGTGTGACTTTGTTTCCAAGTTTAGGAAATAATAGAATAATAGGACCTAACTCATTGCTCTTTTTGTAAAGGATTTTACAGGTTAATATTTATGAAATGCTTAGAAAAGTATCTAGTGGTAATAAGTGTTTTGGAAGCCTTAGGTATATAAATGTTTGTTATATAAAGTTAGAAATGAATTTATTTGGCCTGGCACAGTGGCTCACACCTGTAGTACCAGCACTTCAGGAGTCAAGGGTGGGAGGATTGCTTGAGCCCAGGAGTTCAAGACCAACCTGGGCAACATAGTGAGAACCTGTCTCTCTCTCAGAAAAAAAAAAAAAACAAAAAAAAAACTATTAAAAAATAAATTCATTAAGGTCTCCAAGGCTAATTGGTCAGGTAGTCCTACTTACTACAATCAAATAAACATATGATATGTGTGAAGTTTCATCTCTAAGTTGAAGGTCACATAACTAGCAATATGAAAATTCTAAATGCAAATTTAGGTCTATCTGAATTTTTTGTTAACACTGTGGGTGTTAAGAATGAGGTTAATTGGATTTAAATGTGTCATAATCAGATTTTTAAAAATACAATTGGAAAAACATGTTTTATAAGAAATAACTTTTTAAAATAAACACCTTTATTGTATTTGCATATTTGTTCAATTAGAAACTGCCCTATGTTATTATGTAATTTATTTGCGGCTGTTATTTATTCAGTCACCCTTGTAGATGATGACATATGATTAAAAAGTAGTGATATGGTATATTTTTATTTTAACATTTCAGAAAAAGTAGTTTAAAATTATCCTATAGTTTTTCAATTTCACAAGAAGATTATGATACTTACAGCCTTTTTATAAAATACAATTTGAGGTTTGCAGTATACTGTGATTATTTCCTCTTCTGTACTTTCTTTGTAAATGACTCAGATATGCTACCATGAGGTGCTTTTAGAACCTTGTGAGTGGAATGAATTACCTGGCCTTTAAAACAGGTTTAACAGAGAAACTTGGTTTTTCTACTCTCCAAGCTTTGTCTTTTGAGTGTATATTTATATGGATGGATATACACAATATTCTCACATATGAGAGCCATGACAAATAAAAGAGTAATAGACAGTCTCTCTTTTTACAGGTAGTGAGATTCGGATCTATAAATCCTGAAAACTCACTTGGAGGACAATGGTCTTCTGTGGTTTCACTGCACCTGCCTACTTCATAGAATTATTTACTGCAGCAATGTTTAAACATTAATTGAATTCTTCATGTCTTTACAGAGTTATAATTCTCTACTATTAACAATCACATATTGAGACAAACCTAGGTTTTCTAAGGGAAATGAGCTAAGAAATTCAGCTTTACTCAATAGACATACTTTTTTTCTGTTTATTCTCGAGCAGATACACGCAGTTCTGTGCCGCCTGTAAGACTACCAACTGAAAATTGCTCCAGGTTGCTGGGTTCATCTCCTAAAACACCAGCCCTTCAGCCAAAACATTGAAATAAACGCTATTCAGTATCCAGGCATATTTAAAGTAATATTTGTATATGTCATCTTTCTGTTTGTGATCTCTATGATGTTTCTGTACCCGGGAATAGAACACAGAGGCTGACAAAAAATATAGGTCTTTAGCCATGTCTAAGATCAGTGGAGAATGTGCTTGATTCCAGAAAGATTTGGTCCCAGATTTGAGTTTTGATACTTCTAGTGTACAGTATGTAAAGCTCAAAGTACTTAATAAAACAAGAAACATGCTTATTCCACAAGCTGCAATATGAGCATGTAGTAGAAACATGTGTGAAGACCTTGGCATGATGGCTGGCACCTAAAAGAGCCTTGGTAAATATCAGCTTTATCATTATTGGTGAACAGCCCTTAATACATTTTATTGTAAACTAATTTTTATGTAATTTATTTTTGTATCTACAACTGATTAGTGGTCCACCTTGAATAAATACTCGTCTCCATTCAATGTTACAAAAATTAGCTGAGGCAATCCATCTTAAACTCTTCACCCAGAATTTGATACAAGAACAGCACTCAGTAGATGGTAGCTCACTCGTACTTTGAAAAATTAGGAGCTCAGTAAATTCATAATTTATTAATCTAGTCTTTGTTTAATTAAACAAAAGTGGTTTTATTTTTTAAAAATGCATATTTTAAGTAACAGGTATGAAGGAACCTAAAAAAAATATTTTAAAATATGTCTATCAATTAAATTTATTTTAAAATACCGCAATAAAAGAGCTCCTTAACTTTTATATTTTCTTTTTGTTGATTTTAAAGTAAAGAATGTCATATTGCCAGCTATCTCAAACTTTATTACCTTATTATCCAAGGCCAAATAAAAGAAATAATTGGTATAATAACAATGTCAATTGTATGTCAATACATTGAATTACAATGTCAATTCATATGTAAATAAAATTTTATGTTTCCTCATATTTCTCATCAAATGTCTTTTGATTTTTATAGCACAAATTACTTATTCTATATAAGTGTGGGAAGGAATATAGCAAACTGAATAGTTCATAGCAGCTCTAAAATTATTTTGATCTATTTTTGATATATTTTATGGAAGCATGCACAAAACCAAAAAATAAGGAAATATAAATGTGGTCACATCTATAAATTCAATATTTTCATGCTGTTGTAATTATATATGCATGGAAAATATGTAGATTTTTAATGGCAGCAAAAACGTTGAAATATTAGTGCCAGTGGTCACAAGCAGTTTCATACTACATAATTTTAACCAACATCCTCTCTTATTTTATAAAATTACAAAGCAAAATATTTCTTAAGAAGACTATTCTTAAGAAATACACACCATATGTGAAGTACCAGCTGTGCACTAGGAACTTTGCAAAACTCTTTATATTTATAATGTAATTTAATCTTCACAATCAGTCCAAGAGATAGAAACTACAAGCGCATTCTGAAGATGAGAAAACTAGGTACAAAATGGGAAATAATTTACCAATAACAACAGTTGATTTTCACAAAAGCTAAAATTGTTAGTCAAACTGTTTGAAGAGTCCAGTTACTAATCACATGCTTATATAGAGCAGGCAGCGAATTATAATGGTATGAAATGGCTCTAGTGATCTAAATGGATATGGAATTCATGGTAACTCTGCTAGTGCTATCCTTCCCAGTAGAATGCAGAGAATGTAGAGTGCCAAGGAAATTATCCAGTCTTAAAATCAAGAAAAGTATCCTTTCTATTAAACTTTGACATTCTTTCCAGATAATCTATGCAGCAAATTTGAAATGTAAGATAACAGATGTTGAACTATTTTAATATAATTCAAATATCATACATGATTTAAATAAAACAGCTATTTCCCAATACTGTTTATTTCATTATTGATGAAGTTGTGTTGTTCAGAGAGGAGTAAGATTCTCTCTCTCCTTTTCTTTTACAATTCAATGATATAACATTTACCAATGCATTTTATGTGGAAACTACAGAGAACGACACAGTGGATGAAACATACCCTGAGTGATTTTGAGCAGCCAAACTACGGAATTTGGCTGTCATTTACCACCAATGTGACTCTAGATAAGACACAACTCAAGAGTCCTGGGTTTTGCCTCTGTCTAGGGATTTTTAGGTTATTTGACAGCCAAGCATAACTTTTCTATAATTCTCTTCAGTGCGATTTTTACCTCCTGATTTCTTAAGCTATAGATCAGTGGGTTTAACATAGGAATCACTACCACATTAAACACAGAAGCAACTTTATCCATATTCAGGGAATGGCTTGACTTGGGCTGCAGGTATGTAAAAATGATTGTTCCATAAAATACTGTGATGGAGGTCAGGTGGGAAACAGGTAGAAAATGCTTTCTGTCTCCCTTCAGCAGAATGTATCCACAGAATAGCAAAGAAAATGAAACCGTAAGAAATCAGCACAATCAGTAGAAAGCAGAGAGTATTGAACCCAGCAATTATTAACAACATCAGCTCTTTCACATGAGTGTCAGAACAGGCCAGAGCCACTAAAGGAACATCATCACAGTAGAAGTGGTTGATAACGTTCAAGTCACAGAAAGACAGTGGAATGTCGCCACTGTCTGTACAAGTCCCAGTGAATCCATACACGTATGTGTTAGCAATCATTTTAATACAGAGTGTTCTAGGCATGAGAATGACATAAAAAGTAAAGGGTTACAGATGGCAACATACCAATCGTATGCCATGATTGAGAGCAAATATAATTCACAAACTACAAATGTGATGAAGCAGCATACCTGAATGGCATGTGCATAAAATGTTATACTTTTAATTTCATACAGAAAATTTACCAAGGTGTTTGGGGTGACAGATGAAGTAAAAGAAAAATCAACAAAAGCCAGATGGCTGAGGAAAAAATACATGGATGAAGCCGAGGACTGATTTGGATTAGCACAATCAATCCAAGATTACCCATGAAGCTAGCTAAGTATACTACAAGGAATATACCAAAGAGAGTAACTTGAAGCTCTGCATTATCTGTGAGCCCCAAGAGGACAAACTCATACACTGTTGAATAATTGCCTTTGGCCATTGAGTAGATATAAAAGTTTTCTTCCAGAAAACCCTTTAGAGCACACATTCTGAGTAATCTTGTTCCCGTTGGAAATAATCAAGCAGATGTTAGGAGATGGTTCTGACCTGCCCTGATCTTATGTTGAACACGTTGAAAGGAACGTCTTCAGGCTAGTTCTGCTTTCAGAATAAAATAATCTGTCCCAAGTAGAAATTCCAAAACATGCATCTTTGTGGAGATTTGTAAAGATAGAAAGACGATATGTTAAAGGTCTACATAACTGAATGATCTATGTCATGTCTTTCTTTTAATAAGAGAAAATCAAGATTGAGAGTTATTTGAACACAGATAACAAAATGCATTTTAAAATTACTGGGGCTGGATGTGGTGGCTAACACCTGTATCCCAACACTTTGAGAGGCCAAGGCAGGAGAATCACTTGATGCCAGGAGTTCAAGAACAACCTAGGCAACGTAATGAGACCTTGTCATTAAATATATTTTTAATTGGATCACTTTAAATAAAATTATACTAATTCTTTCTGAAATTTTTAATTCACAAGAAATAATAATTTAAAAAAAATATTGCACCGTAGGTATATGAAAGGTCTTAAAAATTATGGGTACAAATTATTTATAATACATTCAGAATAATTTTATTTTTTTTCTTTTATCAGTAATTCTTAGTTTTTCTTCAATTGTTATGTACTATTTGTGAATTAAAGATAGAAAGAAAAATGCTTAAAAATGTGAATAGACTTGCTTTTAAAGATATTCATAACAAGATTATAAATGCATTAGGTGATTCAAAAAACACATTTGTCATATTTCTTAAAACATCCAAATGCAAAGCAGGAGAAGTAAACAATTCCATAACGAGTGTGTAAAAGTACAACCCGGTTCCTGGCTACTTAAAAGTGGCCGGGATTTAGTGATCTTCATTTGAACAGAAGTGATATAAATTTAATTTTTTGTTATTATTCTAGCTTAGATTATCTTTACATCTAGCCTATATAATGGCCCTATGACTATCATCTTTATTTTCACATATGGAAACTGAAGCTGAGAACTTAAGCCCTCTTCATGCTTCATGACGGGCATAGGGTGAAGCAGAATAACTCATTAGCTAGTCTGACTCCCTAATCTCAATCCATAGTTGATGTAAATTATCAGAAAGGCAAGAATTTCTGCATCAACCAGAGATCAAGACAACTTTGAAAAGGCAATCAATGAATTCGTCTATGCCAAGTGCTTCACGTAGTGACTATCTCATACTGTTTGCTAAGTAAATCAATTTTAGCTCTTGATAGTATTAATATTATTTAGATTGAGAATTACTCTGCAGAAGTCTGTAATCTCTTCATATTGATGATCGTAAGAGCTTAATCTTTTTTGGAATATTTTGAAGAGTTCTTCCATTGCCTGCCTAAATTGTAATCTCTAATCCTTACCTCTTCTGGCTCTTAGACTTTTTATTTCTTACATTGCTGTGCTGAATTGAAACCTGTGTGCCTTTTGCTCTCATATTACCAGACTCTCCAACATCTTCAATCATTTGATTTTTCATTTCTTAAAACAGAACTTGGCTGCTCCTTGAAAATCTGCTTTTCCTCAAGCCATTTCTATGCTCAATTTAAAATTCTCCACACTTGTCAAATATGGCAGGTGGGATAAGGCATTGCCGATGCTTGGAAAATTGCTGTATATTGATAATTACATCCTGCATTTGTGTCAACTCCCTTGATGCTCTGAAGCTTACACACTTATATGCTTTGTCACTGTATTAGTCCATTCTCGCACTGTTGTAAAGATACTACTCATGACTGGGTAATTTACAATGATGGTGGAAGAGAAAGCAGGCACTTTCTTTACAAGGCAGGAGGAGAGAATGTACATGTGAATGAGGAACTGTCAAACACTTATGAAACCATAAGATCTTGTGAGAACTGACTCACTATCATGAGAACAGCATGGGGGAACCACATCCATGGTCCAATAACCTCCCACTAGGTCCCTCCTTTGACATGTGAGGATTATGTGTATTACAATATGAGATGAAATTTGGGTGGGGACACAGACTCAAACCATATAATCCTGCCCCTGACCCCTCCCAAATCTCATGTATTTTCACATTCCAAAACCAATCATGACTTCCCAGTTGTCTCCCAAAGTCTTAACTCATTTTGGCATTAGCTCAATATTCTACTATAGTCCAAGTATCATCTGAGACAAAGAAAGTCCCTTCTGCCTATGAGCCTGGAAAATCAAAAACAAGTTAGTTTCTTTCAAGATACAATAAGGGTGCAGACATTGGGTAAATACAATCTTTCCAAATGGGAAAAGTTGACAAAATCCAGCAGGCAGTCATTAAATCTTAAGGCTCCAAATTAATATCCTTTAGCTCCATGTTTTACGTCCATGTCAAGCTGATGCAAGAGGTAGGCTCCCATGGTCTTGGGCAGCTCCACCCCTGTGGCCTTGCAGGGTACAGCCCCCTCCCAGATGCTTTCATGAGCTGTCGTTGAGTGTCTGAAGCTTTTCCAGGTGCATGGTGCAAGCTGTCAGTGGATCTGCCATTCTGGTGTCTGGAGGATGATGGCCCTCTTGGCTCCACTAGGCAGTGCTCCAGTGGGGACTCTGTGTGGGAGCTCCATCCCACACTTTCCTTTCACACTGCCCTAGCAGAGGTTCTCCATGAGGGCTCCATTCCCCACAGCAACTTTTGCTTGAACAGCCAGGCATTTCCATGCATCCTCTGAAATCTAATTGGAGGTTTCCAAACCTGAATCCTTGACTTCTGCTCACCCATAGGCCCAACACCATATGAAAGCTGCCAAGGCTTGGGGCTTGAAGCTTCTGAAACAATAGCCTAATTTGTATGTTGGCCCCTTTTAGCCATGGCTGGGACATAGGGTGCTGAGTCTCAAGGTTGCACAGAGCAGCAGTGGGGCCCTGGGTCTGGCCCACAAAACCATTTTTCTCTCTTAGGTCTGAGTCTGTGATGGGAGGAATTTCTATGAAGATCTCTGACATGCCCTGGAGACATTTCTCCTGTTGTCTTGATGATTAAACATTAGGCTCCTCATTATTTATGCAAATTTCTGCAGCCAGTTTGAATTCCTGCCTAGAAAATGGGTTTTTCTTTTCTACCACATCAAAAGGCTGCAAATTTTCTAAGCTTGTGTGCTCTGCTTCCCTTTGAACAAAAGTTCCAATTTGAAACCGTATCTTTGTGAATGCATAAAACAGAATGGTTTCATAATAATCCAGGTCTTGTCTTGAATGCTTTGCTGCTTAGAAATTTCTTCTGCCAGATACCCTAAGTCACCTCTCAAGTTTGAAGTTCCACAGATCTCCAGGGCGGGGAAAAAAAAAATGCCACCAGTCTCTATACTAAAGCATAGCATGAGTGACCTTTACTCGAGTTCCCAATAAATTCCTCATCTCCATCGGAGACCAATTCAGCCTGGACTTCATTGTTCACATAACTATCAGCATTTTTGTCAAAAACATTCAACATGTGGAAGCTCCAAACTTTTCCATATCTTTCTTCCTTCTTCTGAGCTCTCCAAACTGTTCCAACCTCTGGCCATTACCCAGTTCCAATGTCGCTTCCACATTCTGCAAGTATCTTTACAGCAGTAACCCACTCCTGGCATCAATTTACTGTATTAGTCTGTTCTTACTGCTATAAAGATACT
Organism: Macaca nemestrina; assembly: GCF_043159975.1. Taxonomy (NCBI): domain Eukaryota; kingdom Metazoa; phylum Chordata; class Mammalia; order Primates; family Cercopithecidae; genus Macaca; species Macaca nemestrina. The sequence goes on from NC_092136.1 coordinate 16,680,968, forward strand.
ACTGGACACTGGGTAATTTATAAACAAAGGTGGTTTAATTGATTCACAGTTTTGCATGACTGGGGAGGCCTCAGGAAACTTGCAATCATGGCAGAAGCGGCAGGAGAGCATGTGTATGTAAAGGAGAAACTGTCAAACACTTATGAAACCACCAGATCTCATGAAAACTCACTCACTATCATGAGAACCACATTGGAGAAACCATCATGGATTGAATCATGGGTTGAACCATGATTCAATCACCTCCCACTAGGTTCCTCCCTTGACACAAGGGAATTATGAGGATTACAGTTCAAGATGAGATTTCGGTGGGGACACAGAGCCAAACCTTAACAGTCACTTGTGTATTTCCAGGTCACTCCTTGTTATTTATTGAGAATGTTGACACCAAGAACACTCTGTTCTTTCACAAAGTTGTCATTAGTTCCCACGAACATTACACTTTCAATATATGGCTTTTCTGATTATTGATTATTTTTATCACAGACCCCAGCACCATTCCACTTCAGCTTTCCACTCCCATGATTCCATGTTTAAAATTATTTGTCTACAAGTTTATCAAACGCTAAATATCAAAAATTGAAACATTTTCTTATGATCACAAGCTTCTGCCCTTCCTTTTTGTAGTCATAACTGAGGTTATGACTACAGGTCTTCACTTATTCACACATATCACTATTCCTTAATCATCTTAAAATTAAATTTTTGTCACTTTATTTTTTCAATTCTTCCCCTATACAAGCTTAGTCTCCATGATGTATTGCTTCAACTACCCTTCCCAACATCCAACATTTCCTTGCTCTGGTTTTTTTTAGATATACCCAAATCTGGGTATTTTGTAATGTTCTCTTCGCAATGAAATCTGAACTATCAAGAACAGCAGTTAAGAAAAAGTGAACTATTACAAACTCATATTCAAAATCAGCTACTTATTTACTTGACTGACTTTTCCTTAACCAAGGTCTTTCTCCCAATCTGCATGTTGCTATTTCAACCCTTTTAATTCTATCCATACTACTCTTACTACACATGCTAAACAGTACTACTACTACCATATATGCTAAACAGATGCTAAACTTTTTGATACTTAAAATGGGAATTAAAATAATAAAATAGAAATTTCTCTACTTCTTGTCACCAGTTGTGTGAAACTACCTGCTTCCACATCTATTCTTGTTACATTTTTTGGTGGGGGTGGGGGACTGAAGAAGTCTCCTATTTCTCATACCCAAACTTATACTTTGGTTCCATTCTCTTTGGCCTTTCACATCTCCTTCCTTTGCTAATCTATTAAATCTCTCACATCAATCTACTACTCCTCTACCTTTATTCCTTTATTCTTCTCTTTATTCTTTTAGTACCAGAATATCAAAAATTGAAACATTTTCTTATGATCACAAACTTCTGCCCTTCCCTTTTGTAGTCATAACCTTGGTTATGCATCCTTCACGTTTGTACATCAGTCTCTTGTATTTATTTTTTCTTAGCATTGCAATGCAATTGCTGTCTCCAAGTTCAGCAACATTCTCTTTTCTCACAAATCCAATGAAGATTTAAAAATCTGACTTCTCTGTAGCATCAGATATCATTAGCATCACCTTTCATCATGAAAACCTTTATTTTGTTGCTTTCCAAGCCATCAGAGTCTCTGGGTTTTCCCATCTTTCTGTCTACTTTTTACTTCCCTTGATGGCTGTACTTCTTTATGATTTAAATAACCCTATTACTTTACAGTTATTTCCTAAGCCAAATCATGTCTTTTTTGCATATTCTTGTTGGAAGCTATCATCTGATGCTATGGGGATCATTGTTATTCATATGCTGGTGATGCAAATGTCTAGATCTCCAGGTCACATTTCTCCTTTGAACTCCTTGTACACATATCTACTTGGTTTTCTTGCAAATTCTATCATATATTCCAGATGTACCTAAATTTAACATGTTTAAAGAGGAGACATCAGTTCAAAAGCCACCCGACCCCACTCACATGCCTTGCAGCATATATTTTATAACTCACTAAATGGTGCCATCTGCCATGCAGTTAAAAAAAGATCGTATGTCCCTCTAACATCCACTAACGACCCATAAGTGAATGCTACTAATGATTTAACCTAGATTTTGAAGTCTACTTCTAATATCCTCTATATTTTCCTTATTACAGCCTCAAACAACAGCTCTGGATTGTTACCCTCTAACTGTTATCTTCCCAGCAGTTTTGCCACCCTCTATCAATATGGCACCTTGGGGGTACTTTCTAACATGCAAATCTTAGCTTGCTGTTTCCCATTAGCTTCGGACTAGAGCTCAAACTTAACCTGATTTATTAAATCTTTCCTAAATAAGCCCTTCTTTGTAAATTAGTCTCCTTTCTTGCAATTTCTGTTATGCAATCCCCGTGCACCAACCATGTTGCATACCATCCGTTTCTCAGATGTGACCATGAGTTTTTAACATAGTTTGGCCAGAATACTCCTTCCTTTATATCTTTGTTTCCTCTGGCTGGCTACTATCTTTCCACTTACCATATCTGAGGTGAAATTTTACTTCATTCTAGAGATGTTTTATTATTTCCCAATTATTACCTCCAACAAGCTAGTCACCTCTGTTTGTAAGCTACTTTAAATTTTGTAATTCTTGATAAATAAAGATCTGTATTTTCCCCAATACTTCGCAGGACTCAGCAATTAGTAGACACTTTAAATAACAGTAGAATAAACGAACAAATGAATACAAAGTTTGTTACCTGAAACCCCATTTTTCTACCTCAATTACCTTGATTTCTTTCCCACTACATCTTGCTTTTGAGTAATGCACAACAACCAAAAAGAGTTCAATGTATCTTTAGGCAAATTCTGTGAATGTCAACAATACTTAACATTATTTAAGTGTTGTGAATATACTGTGTCTAATCTGTTGGTCTCTCTAGAATATTCTCATTGAATTACATCATTTTTAGCAATTCTGAACGAAAAACACAACGATGTTTCACAAACATGAGCAATTATGCTATGGTTGATCTTCGGGGACCCAATTTGTTTAAAAGGCAAAAAATAACCACTTAAAGGGCAGGTTACTGTCCGGAACCAAAGTATAATAAAGTCTTAATAATGAATAGCAAAGGTTAAACATATGGGAAACAACTCAAAATGTTTTGATTTACTTTTTATATTTTTAGATTTCATGAAATTTATAAATTTTAGTAAGTAATCCTGGTATACACTCAATCAAAGTTAGTTAACTTGCAGTTGAGCTTTACAAGGCTACAAAGTAATGATCTGGATTGTACCAAAGATCCACCCTTATATCTGAAACTCAATAACCTGTTGAGCAGTAAGCAAGTAATAATCCATAAATTCCTTATTGTCCTGGAGGCATATTTAGTTCAATCTCTGAAAATTATCGTCTGAACGTTGTGTTCAAATTGTTCAAAACTTTAAAACTTCACTGTATTTCCTAAAGTCTTTTGAAAAGCATTTAAAATCATGAAAATAACAAAGAAATTAACATTTCATCTCTTCAAGCCTGTAACGCACTCTGTTCATCTGCGTTCCACACACCCATATAGATGTAGAATGATAAATTGAAAGCCATATACATAAAAAACATCATAGGAAATCACTTATTTTTACCAAAGAAAAAAAAGGAAGAAAAAGTCTTATTGAATGTGATTTTTTTCCTTAGAATCATCGTTCTGATTTTTCATAATACCACTCTGACAGAATTGAAAGCAACTACAAAAATATTAAATAAAAATTTTATGGAAGTCACCATATTTTTCTGGATTTTTATGTCTAACGAATCTGTGATGATTATACTACTCATTTTCCTTGGAGACTTGAAAGAAACTCAAGGAAGCTTGAAAGGCAACTACATATACATGGGTAAGAGCCTCTGAGAATCTGTTCTTCAATTATTTTAGAAAGTTTTTAAAATTGTTTTACTGCTGTCAAAATCACAATATTTAATTTCAGGAATTCTTCTTGAAGTTAATTTAACCAAAAATACAATTAATTATGTCATCATCATTAGCTCAGTCATCTATTGCTAAACAAAAATTTACTCCAGACCTAATGATTTGTTACGTCTTCAAATTCCATTGTGCTAACTAGACTGTTCTCCATACGTCTGCCTTGGGTTTTCAACAGGGCAGTTGGGTTCTAACATTAAACCTTCCCATGAAGAAAATACAGACACTTCCAAAACCCTTAGGTCTATCCTTAGAAGTTGCACAATATACTTTTGCGCTTTCTATTATATAAAGCAAGTTACAAGGCCAGAGCTCACAGGGAAGTGGAGTATGCCAGTGTGGTCGTTGTGCACAATTTAGCAATAATCTACAACAACCACGATCCTCAATCTGCCTCAAGGCACTTTAAAAAAAAAAGGTAAGACCATGGATCATTCGTTAATATCCAAGAGTAAAAATGAATTTTGAATTCAGAACCATTTAGCTCCTAATCCTGATTTTGCTTCATGTAAGATGCCTGTTTGCAAGAAAGACATTCATTTCCTTTATGATTCATTTGGCAAACTTGGGATAATTCCCACCACACAGGCTTACTATAAGGACTTAACTTGGTTAATGCGAATCAATAAAGTTTAACAGCTTTATAATCACTATATTTAGTGGTATAAGCCAACTTATTTCCTTATAACCAGAATTTATTAAATTTTATTTTTATCTGGTAATTATGATTTATCCAAAGTAGAAGTATTAGAATGATTTTTTTTTTCCAAATTTGACATGAGATGTTTTATTCCGTATATTAAATAATTTTCTTGGCCTTGGTTTCTCTGAAAAAAAATGTTACTGTATAGCAGACTTCCTTAAAGATACACTAACCCTTCTGTTTCAAAATTTCGCAAATGGAGGTTTTAATCACCTTGATGTTTATTTCACAAAACACCATGATGTTTTACCATTTTGATAGAATCTCGCTAATTGTAATATTGAACTCCGAAAGGCAAGACCTCTAACCACCTTAGTAACACATATAAATCAAATGGTAGGAGAAAAAAGCCACATTCAGAGTCCAGTGGTCTCCTGCGTGCATCTGCATCCAGTTAAGGGGTGTTAAAGCAAACTAAATATGGCCTGAGAAGGTTAAACTATAACCCAGTTTAATACCCAAGACAAAACTGAAAACGTAACTTAATAATATTCACCCATAACAATACCTGAGTGTTGACCAATCCCAGTGTGTCCAGAATTGGTGGATTCTTCGTCTCACTGACTTCAAGAATGAAGCTGTGGACCCTCGCAGTGAGTGTCTTAAAGATGGTGTGTCCGCAGTTTGTTCCTTCTGATGTTTGGACTTGTTCAGAGTTTCTTCCTTCCCATGGGTTTGCGGTCTGGCTGCCTTCAGGAGTGAAGCTGCAGACCTTCGCCGCGAGTGTTACAATTCTTAAGGTAGCCTGTCTGGAGTTGTCCGTTCTTCCTGGTGGGTTCGTGGTCTCACGGGCCTCAGGCGTGAAGCTCCAGACTTTTGCGATGAGTGTTACAGCTCATTAACGCAGTACAGACCCAAACAGCGAGCAGCAGCAAGATTTATTGCAAAGAGCAAAAAAACAAAGCTTCACAAAGCTTCCACAGCAGGGAAGGAGACCCCAGAGCCTTGCCACTGGAAGCTTGGGCAGCCTGCTTTTATTCCCTTATCTGACCCTACCCACATCCTGGTGAGTGGCCCATTTTACAGAGAGCTGATTGGTCCATTTTACAGAGAGCTGATTGGTGCATTTTACAGAGAGCTGATTGGTCCGTTTTGACAGAGAGCTAATTGGTGCATTTTACAGAGAGCTGATTGGTCCGTTTTGACAGAGTGCTGATTGGTGCATTTACAATCCTTGAGCTAGACATAAAAGTTCTCCAAGTCCCCACCAGATTAGCTAGATAGGGAGTGCTGATTGGTGCATCCACAAATCCTGAGCTATACACAGAGTGCTGATTGGTGCATATACAATCCTCCAGCTAGACATAAAAGTTCTCCAAGTCCCTGTTGGATTCAGGAACCCAGTTCTTCCTCTGCAGGCAGAGCTGCTCCCCAGTCCCATGACTCATGCCTGCACTCCTCAGTCTTTGGGCGGTCGATGGGATCAGGCCCGGCAGAGCAGGGGGTGGCACCCATCAGGGAGGCTCCGTCCATGCCGGAGTCCACGGGGCTGGGCGGGGCGGCGGGAGGTGGGGGGGGCGGGGCGGCGGGAGGCGGGGGGCGGCGGGGCGGCGGGGGCGGGGTGGGCGGGGCGGCGGGAGGCGGGGGGGGCGGGGCGGCGGGAGGCGGGGGGGGCGGGGCGGCGGGGCGGCGGGAGGCGGGGGGGGCGGGGCGGCTGGGCGGCGGGCGGGGGGGGCGGGGCGGCTGGGCGGCGGGCGGCGGCGGCGGCGGCGGCTTGGGCGTGGCGGGCTGCAGTTTCCCAGCCCTGCCCTGCGGGGAGGCGCCTGAGGCACCGTGAGAATTCGAGCGTGGTGCGGGCGGGCCAGCAGTGCTAGGGTGCTCGGTACACCCTCCGCAGCTGCTGGCCCAGGTGTTAAGCCCCTCACTACCGAGGGACGGGCAGCGCCAGCCGGCCGGCCGCTCACAGTGCGGGGCCCTCCAAGCCCCTGCCCATCTGGAACTCGCGTGTGCGGCAGGCAGCCCCGGTTCCCGCCCGCGCCTCTCCCTCCACACCTCCCTGCAAGCAGAGGGAGCCGGCTCCGGCCTTGGCCAGCACAGAAAGGGGCTCCCACAGTGCAGCAGCGGGCTGAAGGGCTCATCAAGTATGGCCGGAATGGACACTGAGGCCGAGGAGGCGCCCCTGGAGTCTCTATGAATTTGCTGTGGTTCTGGGGGTTGCTAGATTCACAAATCGTTCGTTGCTCAATTAAATTTCTTTAGATTTAATTCAGCTGAAGTTTTTCTTTTATCAGATGGCGTCAGAAGCAGGAAGCCAAGTGGAGCTTTTAGCGACCTGCAGGAGTGCTGAGTGAACAGCAAGGAACCTGCAGGATCCACTTGTGTCCATTGTCTCTTAGAGCGGCTGGGGATCATGGGTAAGCTCCCTCTTGGGTTTTGGAGCTCCACGAATTTGTGTTTTGAGTTTTCCAAGTTACTTTGAGCAAGCTTCTGATCCAAACTGGGTTTGGAGTCGCAACAGAAACTGGACTGTGTCTAAGAATGGATTTGATCTGGGAATTAACTGGCTTGGATCCAGTTAGAGGCCTCTTACATCTAACTGGGTCAGAAAGGAATAATATTGCAGGGGTTATAAAATTTGGATTTGAAAATTCACAGGGATTTTTGCGTTCTACCCCTTTGTTTCATTTTTCTGGCACACTTAGTTGGGGGAAAATCATTGGCTAGCTTAATCAAGACAACCTGAGAGTAAAGCCAATGTTTTAGGTAAAAATGAGATCCTTAATTTCTGGATAATGGAGAAATTTCTCAGTTTTCTGAAATGTATAGAAACTGAGTATAACCTTAAACCTTTTGGCTTATACTTTAAGCCTGGGAGGCAGAGAATTCTTACAGAAACAGCAAAATCTTACTAAAAATAAAGTGGAACATTCCTAATGAACAACAATGCATTGAAGTACAAGGGCTCTCGCGGGGCGCAGTGGCTCAGGCAGGTAATCCCAGCACTTTGGGCGGCCTAGGTGGATGGATCAGAAGGTCAGGAGTTTGAGACCAGACTGACCAATATGGTGAAACCCCCTCTCTACTAAAAATACAACAATTAGCGGGGGTGGTGGTGCATGCCTGTAGTGGATCCCTTCCTTATACCTTATACAAAAATTAACTCAAGATGGATTAAAAACAAATGACCCCATCAAAAAGTGGGCAAAGAATATGAACAGACACTTTTCAAAAAAAGACATGTATGTGGCCAACAAACATGAAAGAAAGCTCAACATCACTGATTATTAGAGAAATGCAAATAAAAAACCACAATGAGATACCATCTCACACCAGTCAGATTGGCTATTATTAAAAAGTCAAGAAACAACAGATGCTGGTGAGGCTGTGGAGAAATAGGAATGCTTTTACACTGTTGGTGGGAATGTAAATTAGCTCAACCATTGTGGAAGGCAGTGTGGCCATTCTTCAAGGATCTAGAACCAGAAATACCATTTGACCCAGCAATCCCACTACTGGGTATATACCTAAAGGAACATAAGTCATCCTACTATAAAGGCGCATGCACATGTATATTTACTGCAGTGCCATTTACAATAGCAAAGACATGGAACCAATCCAAAAGCCCATCAATGGTAGACTGGATAAAAATTTGTGGTACGTATACACCGTGGTATACTATGTAGCCATTAAAAAGGAGTGAGATCATATCCTTTGCAGGGACATGGGTGAAGCTGGAAGCCATCATCCTGAGCAAACTAACACAGGAACAGAAAACCAAACACTGCATGTTCTCACTCATAGGTGGGAGTTGAACAACGAGAACACATGGACACAGAGGGGAACATCATACCCTGGGGCTTGTCATGGGGTGGGGGGCTAGGAGGAAGAGCACCAGGACAAATAGCTAATGCATCAGTTCAGCAAATGTGCTGGCTGAATGTGAGTGTAATATGGGAGGGATGATGCTTGAATGATCATGTAAAAATATTCAGTCAAATCAATAGAGATATCATAAAGTGAAGGATAATCTAAGTTGTAAGGGATATTCAAACCAAAATCTTTCAGCCAAGCATCTCACTATTTTTTCCCCAGTTCAGCTATGGAGGGAAACTTTACCTAGTATTTGCAATATTATATGCAATAATAATAATAGTACATGTCTCTCAAGATAACCTAAAGTTCTCAATAGTGTAGTGAAATAAGGTAAAGTCATAATTTCAAGGTGCTTTCTTCTTTATTTCTATTTAGTACTGAAGCATCTCATGGTTAAAGACAGTAGATTATTCTTTTCTCTCTTTTGCAGTTCAACAATGAAACAAACATTTATAAAATGTCTATCATTTGTAAGCCAAATCAATAAAAAGGCATATTTTCAAGGAAAGTAAGCTCCAGAGGACAAAGGCTTCTACATATACTAGCACTATACAAACCTTAATTCAAAATGTCCTGACTGTATGTAGCATTTCCTTTACTACCAACAAATTTTACTATTGATTACTAGAACACATTTTTTCAATGATTTTTTTCATAGCATTTTTTACCTCTTGATTCCTCAAGCTATAGATCAATGGGTTTAGCATGGGAATCACCACTACATAGAATACTGAGGCAAATTTGTCTTTATCTAGTGAGTGGTTTGACTTAGGCTGTAAGTACATAAAACTGAGGGTCCCATAATATATGGAAATAGAAAACATGTGAGAAGCACAGGTAGAAAAGGCTTTCTGTCTTCCTACAGCAGAGTGGATCCTTAGGATAGCAAAGACAATGAATATATAGGAGATGAGAACAATGATGAGAGAACAAAAAACATTGAACCCAGCAATGATAAACAACATCAATTCCTTAACTCATGTATCAGAACAAGCCAGAGCAATCAGAGGAACATCATCACAGTAGAACTGGTTGACGACATTCAAGTCACAAAAGGACACGTGGAATGTGGCCACTGCTTGTATGAGTCCCACGGCGAATCCATAAATATATGAGCCAGTGACCATTTGAATGCAGAGTCTCCTAGGCATGAGAACTACATAGAGTAAAGGGTTGCAGATGGCAACATATCGATCATATGCCATGACAGAGAGCAACAATAATTCCCAGACTGAAAATGTAATGAAGCAACACACTTGAGTGGCACATGCATAAAATGACATGCTTTTAATTTCACGCAAAGAGTTGACAAGGGTGTTTGGAGTGATAGCAGAGGTACCATAAAAATCCACAAAAGCCAGATGGCTGAGGAAAAAATACATAGGTGTATGAAGCTGAGGACTGATTTGGATTAGCACAATCAAACCAAGATTACCCATCACAGTAACTAAGTAAATCAGTAGGAATACCCCAAAGAGAATGACTTGAAGTTCCGGATTATCTGTGAGCCCTAGGAGGATGAACTCAGTCACTGATGAATGATTGCCTTTTGCCATGTAATAGATACAAGATTCTTCTAAAATGAACTCCAGAGCACACCTTCTGAACAATCTTGACTCTATAAGAAATGTTCAATTAAATATGAGAAGATAGCCATGAGTTACCAGGGTATTACATTAAGTCTAATTAAATTAACGTTCTGATAAGTACTCTGAATTACACATACATTTTCCTTATGCTTTCAGAGTAAAATAATTTGGTTCAGGCAGAAACTCCAAGATAGAAAATTCAGTAAGGAGTTGTAAAAGAAAAAAGTATTTTAAGTAAACTACTGTAATCAATACAACAACAAAATCCATGTTGTACTTTTCTTGAAAAACCAAAAAATAAAAACACATTGCAATGTAACATTGACAATATATGTAAAATCATTTCTTAACTTGTAAGTTTATTTTATGAAATTGTACACAGATATGTTAGTTCGTAAGGATATCACAAATTAACAAAATTAAATGTGGAAAATATAACATAAAAAGTCAAAATCAAAATATTAACACTATCCTCTTGGGCATCCAAGTTGGAGTAATTTTTAAGATTTTCTTCTTTTTGTTTATCTCTGTTTTTTCTTTAATAGACATTTAATATTGATGTTAAAGAATAACAGGATTTTGAATACTCTGGCTTTGTCTTTTTGGAAGAGTACACACCAGTGAACAATTTTACAGAGTATAAAAGAGCTTTAGCTGACTGAAAACCTTATTTAACTTCTATCTTTAGATATCTAAATGGTCCAAAGTGTATAGGATTTGGCAGCGTTTTGAAGAACTAAATTCTACAGACCATTTTCTCAAACCCAAACTGGGCTCTGAATGCTTGAAAGCTGGCAGAGTTAAATTGCTCCCTGCGTTTGTTAAGCAGAGCAGGGGATAAGTTAACTTGATTCTTTTTTTATAATTATATTGCCTCTTGTTGATTTACATGTACCTTGCAGATCTTCAAGGAAGGTAAAAAAATAAAATATAAAAACCACCCCTTCCCATAACCTTTAATTGTCATCTCCTTAGAAATTTTATCTTGGTTACTCTCTTCTCTTTTCTGTCACTTTCACTTCTCAGTCAAACATCTTAGAGCAGGCCTCTACTTTTTGAATCATATTCATAATTTAATCAAGTGTAATTTGCCTTCCTTTCCCATTAAACCACAAAATCTCCTCACCAACTTCACTATTGACCTCACAATCCCCAAGTCCAATCCAGCCTATTTTTCTTTGGCAGAGTAGTAGCCCTGGACTCTGTTAATACGCCTTAGATTTCCAAAACAAAGCAGTCTCTGGTTTGATTGTTTACTTTGACTCTGTACCTTGGTAGCTCTGCTTCCATTATATATGCTTTAGGTGACATGTACTTCAGGTTCTAAGCCCCCGGGCTCTCTTCTTTACACCTTCTTTTTCAGTAATTTTATCCAATCCTATGTCTCCAGTAAGCATCTGTATTCTGGCTATGCACACATATGTATTTCTGTTTCAGATTTATTTTCTCTATTAGTGTCTCTGCATGTTAAATCTAATATTGAAAACCTGGAGTATATACTTTCTCTAAGTGAATAGGGACATTAATCACTCAGTGTTTCAAACCAGGGACCAATTGTCTTTTACTGTGCATTCCTGTTCTTTATGCCAATATTTAATTTGTCCCCAATTACTAACAATTTTATATCTGACATAGTTTTCAAATCTGTTAACTTACATTCCTCTCTTGATGCAACTTTTGTTTTCTTTACTGTAACTGGCAACTGACTCATATTCTTGCCCCCAGTCTTTCCTACTTCTCTCTCTTCCTTAATGCCTTCTCCATTGCCCTTAAGATAAGGTCCTAGTCTTTTTTTTTTTTTTTTTTTCCCCAGCATGGCTGACATAGCTCTTGAAAACCTAGGCCCTGCATGTCAGACCAGACCCATCTTTTGCAGTATTCTCCATGTGGTCTTCATGTTCCAGATATGATCGACTATCGCAGTTATTCAAATGTAATCTACATATTTATATAGATTTCCTTCTGTGCCCAGAACACTTTTCCTCTGCTATTATTACCTATCCCAGATTTTTCTTCTAGTTAACTTTAAATGTTTCTGTTGAATAATTTCCTCTTGGAGGCTTTCCTGACCTTCCAGGCCAAAATTAGTGCTTCTTATATTCACTATTTTGGATCCACTGATTGCTTTACCATAGCACTTGCCACAATATATCGCAACCGACTGTTAACACATGTCTGTAACACAGCCTAAACTCAAAACTCTTCTTTTAAGCAAGTTTTAATTCTTAAATTATTTTATACCCATTTTAATTACTTACCTCTAGTAGTGTCTAATATAGACAGATCATCAATAATTTCCTGTTAAATGATTAACTGAATAGAAGTAATAGTCATATAAGTTTGATGCCTTTCCCACAGTTTGGGTTGTTTTTTCTACTACCCAATGTCTTTCTACATTCAGAATGCTGTCTTTCAGTTCAACAACAAACCTCCAAATAGTACATTGCGCCTGAAAGCAATGTTTGTGAAGCCAGTAACATTTAAAATTACCTAGATGTGAGACAGCTTTGTATTTATTTATTTAATTTTTTGGGTGGTCCCTCTGGAAACTTTCTGTTGTTACTTTTGTTAAACAAACATGGCAAAACAAAATAATGATTATTCAGTAACAAGCAATTATTTGATGTTTAGTGTTTGGGGACCAAACTATTTCCCTTGAAATGATAGATCACTCCTTCAACTATTAGTCAATAAATGAATAGGGAGTAGAGGAATATTTTAATGATCTCTTTTGGGAAAACAATTTGATTAATGGCTATATCTGCTCTGAATATTTGCGACATTTGCTTTAATTTTGCTGTATTGGCTTTTGATTGCAATTATGAATTTATTTAAAATAAATGTTGAGCTCGTGGTCCTCATATTTAGCAGGAGATTTTATAAAGTTTTAGATGAAGAATAACTTTTTCAGTTAATAACACTCAAATCTGCCTTCTGAGATTAACATCACAGTGTGTTTTTATAATTGGCATTGTAGTTCAACAGCAATAATTAATTTTTTTTAAATTTGCTGTCCTCCCTAGGAGAGAAATGCATGCAAACCATAGATTAATTGGCACCTAGTTGTTGTCATTCCACAGAAAGAGATGAACTCCTTCATCCAGGAGAACGTTTGGCAGTAATATCTGAAGCTTGTTCTATAAATTTTCTGAGATGGCTCCTTAAAGTCTATACTGAAAGATGCCTGACATTATATGCAGCAGATATGCTAGAAGTACTTTCACATAGTAATGAAGACACAGGAAGAAAATTGAGGAATGTAGGAGCATGATGATTCATTTATTCTGTAAAAATAAAAACTCTCTACCTGTCTGTATTTTTAGGAAATCGCGGAAGACAGTTTCATTGCTTGGGCAATAAGGACTGCACTAGCGTAGAGGAAACTGGGATGTTTTTTAGAGGGTCAATAGTGGCTGTGCTCTTTGGCTTGTAAGAATGGAGTGGACCTACAGGTCTGTGCTCCCTAGTAACAGTAGGGACGTTGTTATTCCGGAATGACAGTAACAAGGTGGATGCAATACTGGTATTGGGTTACAATACTTGATTAGGCTGCAACTGAGGTACTTTAACCCGGTTTCTATGGTAATGGGTTACGGATCATGGTGTTCTTGGGTTTAGACGGACAGGCAGCTGATGTTGTTTAATAATTGTCTATAATTCTATAGTTGCATAGGACATATAAAATGTAGTATTTTAAAATATTGTTCCTTGTGTATTTAGACAAAATATGGAGCGGGTGAGAAAAAAAACTAATAGCACTAGTCACAATGAACGATTTTTTTCCTTAAGATTTTTTTGAAATTAAGTCCGATCATAGATTTAAAAAAAATCTCTTTTATTGAAATGAGAACTGAATTTCCTTGAAGCAGGTTCCTTGAACATTTCTGAAATACAGCATGTTAATATAATAGCTCCTTTTCAGATCCTTTCCAAAGAATATACCCAGGGCTTTTTAAATGAACATGTGAGAATATCAGAGACTTCATATATCGTAATTGGGAGTGATGCTGTAGCTCGTCTGTCAGGCACAGTAGATTAATTAGTTGCATTAACAGCCTCAGTTAAAGCCTCTTGTAATCGTGCTCTTTTTCTATAAATGTATAGTACTTCTGTATTTTGCCTCTGGTCTCAGTCATGTGACTTGTTTTAGCTAATGTTTTGGTAACAGACTTGACACAAATGTAGGCTTGAGAAAGGTGTAGTGTATTTCAACTTCCTGTTTTGCTCTTCTGCCTTTGCCCTGACCACAGATTCATGCTAACCTGTTGGCAGATGAGAAGTCATGTGGTGCTAAACCAGTTTTCACAGGTGGGGACATCTTAGATGAGCTCGTTTCCAGGCAACGCTGAGGATGAACTCATGAGTGGATGCAGACAAGATTAGTCAAGCATGGCCCAGAGCAGAAACTGTCCTATGACACACGGTAAATAATACAATGCGTTTGTTTAAGCCACTCTGTTTTGGATTTTTAAATTCATCATTTTTGTTTCACTAGAAAACATTTTATTATGTAATTCCTGTTGTGAAAGGACACAGAAGATATGGGAGCTCCTAAACAGTCACAAACTGCAATGCGAGCGTCCCTGCTACTTGGGATGGGAGCTTTCTCAGGGATTCTTATATATGCAGTTTCCTGGGGCCATTTGCATCACTGTTTAGGGCTAAGGTCTTCATTATCTGTTCTGTTCACCTTTGAGCTATAGCTTTACTAGCCCTGTCTTCAATATTTCCCTAATCTTTATTTCCTGAGATGTTCCAACATTCATGTTAGCCCTTATTCTTATAATAAGCCCTTTCTCTATTTCTGTACAGAACCAACTGTGGCACAGGAGTGAAGGAGAAAACAGATATCTGAGGAAGAGAACACCAGGTCAAAAGACGGCCTATGCAAAGATGCTATGGAAAGCATACAACAGCTGTTGTAAGGGACAAGGAAGTGGGAACAGAGAAAGGCATAAAGTTTAAGGTGACAAGGTCTGAGATTTAGCATGAGGTCAGGTAATTCAGAGTTCTGTGGCTCCTTTCAAGTCCTTTGACTTTTGCTTTGAATAAAATGGGTTTCCAGAATAAAAGCTTGTTTTCCTTTTTTTTCACTTTGACCTAATTTTATTTTTAATTTCTTAAACTTGTAATGTTTTTCAAATCAAAGCAACATAGTAATATTTATTTTTTTAAGGGTTGACTTCTGTCCCTATCTGTACTTGTTCCACTTTCTTTCAATCATTCTTTTTCATTTTAAGTTATCTTCCCACTATTTTTGTCTTTTTTTGTTGTTGTTGAGAGAGAGAGAGGGTCTTGCTATGTCTTCCCGAGGCTGGAGTGCACTGGTGCCATCTTGGATCACCGCAGCCTCCACCTCCTGGGTTCTAGTGATTCTCCTGTCTCAGATTCCTAGGTAGCTGAGATTACAGGTGTGCACCACCACACCCAGCTAATTTTGTATTTTTAGTAGAGACGGGGTTTCACCATGCTGGCCAGGCTAATCTCTAACTCCTGAACTCAAGTGATCCACCCGCCTCGGTCTCCCAAAGAAGAGATTACAGGCATGAGTCTGCAATTTTTAATCAAATATAAGAAGCTACACATATGCATTTTATATTCTTCCTTTTTTCTTGCACAGTGTAATGTGTAGTATTAATTCTTTTCTGCATTTTTGTCTTGTCAATTATATTCTGATGATTACTCTATATCATACCTATAAATCTTTTCTGATACATGGAAGGGCTGTCTCTATTCATGGATATTTGGGTGCAAATCTGTTGCTAATTTAAATAATAGCCCAGTAAATTACCTTGTGCACATGTATTAGCTTGTATTAGTATTTGTGTCAGTATTCCTTTGAATATTTGAATTCCTTTCTTAGAAATATGATTGTTGGGTACCTGAAACTTTGCTAGATATTGCCAAATAATTCTCCACAGGAATTTTTGTTTTGTTTTGTTTTTTGTTTTTATTTGTTTGTTTGTTTTTTGAGATGGAGTCTCACTCTTTTGCCCAGGCTGGAGTGCAGTGGCACGATCTCAGCTCACTGCAACCTCTGTCTCCTGGGTTCACGCCATTCTCCTGCCTCAGCCTCCCAAGTAACTGGGACTACAGACGCCTGCCACCATCAGCAGCAGATGAGGGTTCTTATTTACTTTCAGTCTAGTGAAAGTTTTGCATTTTGAAATCCTCATAAATGAAAAATAGTATCTCTTGGTATTTTATTTTTAAGTTGAAAGTACTCTTAGCTTGATGCTATTCCTCCTTTCTTGTACCTATAAAATTGATTTTTTAACACACCACTTAGAATGGCGATCATTAAAAAGTCAGGAAACAACAGGTGCTGGAGAGGATGTGGAGAAATAGGAACACTTTTACACTGTTGGTGGGACTGTAAACTAGTTCAACCATTATGGAAGACAGTGTGGTGATTCCACAAGGATCTAGAACTAGAAATACCGTTTGACCCAGCCATCCCATTACTGGGTGTATACCCAAAGGATTATAAATCATGCTGCTATAAAGACACATGCACATGTATGTTTATTGTGGTACTATTCACAATAGCAAAGACTTGGAACCAACCCAAATGTCCATCAGTGACAGACTGGATTAAGAAAATGTGGCACATATACACCATGGAATACCATGCAGTCATAAAAAAGGATGAGTTTGTGTCCTTTGTAGGGACATGGATGCAGCTGGAAACCATCATTCTCGGCAAACTATTGCAAGAACAGAAAACCAAACACTGCATGTTCTCACTCATAGGTGGGAATTGAACAATGAGAACACTGGGACACAGGGAGGGGAACATCACACACTGGGGCCTGTTGTGGGGTGTGGGGAGAAGGGAGGGAGAGCATTAGGAGATACACACAATGTAAATGACGAGTTAATGGGTGCAGCACACCAACATGGCACATGTATACGTATGTAACAAATCTGCACGTTGTGCACGTGTACCCAAGAACATAAAGTATAAAAATAAATAAATAAATAAAAATGAAAAAATAAAATACACCAGTAGGTGGAACTCTGATAACAACTAAATTAAAAAAAAATTTAAAAAATAAAAAAATAAAAAACAGTTGATTTTTTTGACATCAGGATTTCTACAACAAAATTATAACACTTTTCTGGCAGAACGAAAGTTCTAATAATTTTTGGTTAGATCAATCAGTGAGGGGAAAACTCATGGAAATCATTACATTTAACTCTCATTTTAAAGACAAGGAAACTGTCTCTCCGATAAGTCTCAGAAGATTTAGATAATGTAAGTAGGTTTTGGAAGCCAAACTGGGATTTCTTCAGAATATTGGCAGGGAAAATTCTGGAAGTTCTATGCTTTCAAAAATATTAACAAAATGAGTGTTAAACACATTGAAAGAGATTTTGTCAGTTCCTTTATTTATTTATTTATTTATTTATTTATGAGACAAGTCTTGCTCTGTCGCCCAGGCTGGAGTGCAGTGGCGCAATCTCGCTCCCTGCAAGTTCTGCCTCCCAGGTTCACGCCATTCTCCTGCCTCAGCCTCCTCAGCACTGGGACTACAGGCGCCCGCCACCACGCCCGGCTAATTTTTTTGTATTTTTAGTAGAGACGCGATTTCTCCATGTTAGCCGGGATGGTGTCAATCTCCTGACCTCCTGATCTACCCGCCTTGGCCTCCCAAAGTGCTGGGATTACAGGCTGAGCCACCGCGCACAGCCAAGTTCCTTTTCTTATATCAGTGGGAATTATATCTTCAGGCAAAGGGCTATCATGTAAAATTTCCTTTTTTTGTGGATTATTACTATGGGCTTAATATTCCATATAACACTTTTGAGGACATTTGCTTTGGGACTATGCAACACTGCTGACAGTGACACAGTTGAATCTGGCTGCATTTGAAATGGAGGTGGCTAGAAATTTGATAGTGGTGGTTGTGATTCAAGCATTCTCTGTTAAGGCCAGGGTTCACTCCAGACAGTGAAAATGACTGAACTGATACAGAGGTGTATTTTTCTATGACATTCCTGTAAACTGCCTCATTTCCAAATGTGTAAACATTGAATTCAAAACGAAAGAGCCAGATCTATTCTCCTGACTCAATGAAGAGTTGACTTCTTACAAACACATTGATATCTTTCAGACACTTGAGTGTAATTTAATGGCTGGTCATAAAGTAATTAACAAAATTCTAGATATTTTAAGAACTTTGACAAAATTGTGACAACGTTTTCTTAAAAGAGTTATTGAGTATTGTTTTAACTTACAATAGGTGAAAAATAAAAACTGAGTTAATCAGCACTTATAAAACAAAGTCCATTTTGTTTCACTAAACTTTATTGAAGGTGAATAGATGGTATTCATTATTTAACAATTTATTTAACAATTTTCTTAAAAACAGATACATCACTTATAAGTATTTCTTATAAATAAAATATTTTTTTAAGTTACAGTGAATTTGGAATTGGCCCAACAAAAGAAACCATATTAAAATATATTGTTCAATTAAAACATTAAATTAAAATTAAATGATGAAGCCTTATTTTTAATTTTTAATTTTTTTAAATTACAACAGCTTTAGGAGTAAAAGTGGATTTGGTTTCATCGATGAACTGTGTAGTGATGATGCCTGAAATTTTAGGTCACTCATGTAGTGTATGTTGTATTCAATATGTAGTTTTTTTTATCACTCAACCCACCCACCCACCCTTTTCTGAGTCTCTAATGTCCATTTTACACTACTCTGTATGTCTTTGTATACCCATAGCTTAGTTTCCACTTATAAGTGAAAATATGCAGTATTTGGTTTTTCATTTTTAGAGTTTACTTATAATAATGATCTCAAGTTCCATTGCTGAAAAGTATATTATTTTGTTATTTTTCGTGGCTGTGTAGTGTTCCGTGGTGTTTGTATACCACATCTTCTTTAGCCACTCATGGTTGATGGGCACCTAGAATAGTTCCATATCTTTGCAATTGTAAATTGTGCTGCAATAAACATATACATGCAGGTAGCCTTTTGATATAAGGACTTTTCCTTTGGGTAGATACCCAGCAATGAGATTGCTGGATCAAATGGTAGATCTGCTTTTAGTTCTTTGAGAAATCTCCATACTGTTTCTCATAGAGGTTGTGCTAATTTAAGTTCCCACCAGCAGTGTATATGCATTCCCTTTTCACCACATCAATGTCATCATCTATTGTTTTTTTGATAGATGGCCATTTTAATAATGGCCAGTCTGGTTGGGGTAAGGTGGTATCTCATTGTGGTTTTAATTTGCATTTCCCTGATGATTAGTGATGTTGAGCATTTTTTAAATACATTTGTTGAGCATTTGTTTGTCTTCTTTAGAAAAATGTCTATGTAATTTCTCCACTTTTATTTGTTTGGTTATCTTTTTTTCTTTTTGATTTGAGTTCCTTTTAGATTCTGGGTATTAGTCCTTTGATGGATGCATAGTTCACAAATATTTTCTTCCATTCTATGGGTTGTTTGTTTACTCTAAAGATTATTTCTGTTGCTATGCAGAAGCTTTTTAGTTTAATTAGGTCCCATTTCTTTTTGTTTTGTTTGCATTTGCTTTTGGTGGCTTAGACATAAATTCTTTGCCAAGGCCAATATCCTGGAGAATTTCTCCCAGAATTTCTTATAAAATTTTTATAGTTTCATGTTTTACATTTAACTCTTTAATCCATCTTGAGTTGATTTTTGTATGTGATGAGAAATAGGGATCCAGCTTCATTCTTCTACATGTGGCTACACAATTTTCCCAGCACCATTTATTAACAAGGGTTTATTTTTTTATTTGAGCTTTTATTTTGGCATAATTTTAGAATTACAGAAAAGATACTAACATTTTACAAAGAATTATTGTACACTGTTCACCCAGCTTCTCCAGATGTTAACATTTTACCACATTTTTTTCTGAGCTTTTTGATAAGTTGAAGACATGATGCTTCTTTACCTTTATACACTTAAGTTATATTTACTAAAAGCAAAAATATTCTCTTAAATGACCATGCTACTACTATAAAAATCAGCAAATTAACAATAATAAATATACCTCATCGATAGGATTTTTTTGACACTAAGGTACTTTTGTTTCATTTGTTAAAGTTCAAGTTGCTCTTTTAGTATTTTTTAATTAGGCTTTGCACCAGTCTTTTTAAATTAGGTGTTAATACCAGTGTCCCTGCCACGTCATCAGAACCAATAACTCTTTTTGGGTTCAACTAATAGGTCGTGTGTGTATGTGTGTGTGTGTGTGTGTATGTGTATTTTATAGACAATGTTAATGACTCAAAGCTGCTTTAGTAATATAAAGTGGCATAAGTTTTACCAATTCAAGGTTTATAAATTAAAAGTGTTCAAGTCAGTCTTCACTGGAAAAAAAGATTGATTTTTAAATATTCCATGAAACAAAATTTAGCCTACTATTTGCAACTGAATAAATGTCATTTTCACTTCTCACAATATCAAGACAGATTTCTTTCATGATTTAAAAATAACATTTCTCCACTTTGAATTGTGAAGAAGTAACCAAGAATAGGAGATAATATTTGCAATCTACACATTTAACAAGAGATCAATAAACAGAATATATAACGAGCATGAACAACTCAATAGGAAAAAATAAAATCCACAAATCCAATTGAAACATTGGCAAAAGACCTGACTAGACATATCTCAAAAGAAGACATACAAATGACTAAGAGGTATATGAAAAATGGTTTAATATCACTAGTAATCAAAGAAATGCAAATCAAAACCACAACAAGATATCACCTTATCCCAGTTAAAAATGGTTTTTATCCAAACAACAGGCAATAATGGATGCTGGCCAGGAGATGATGAAAGGAGAACCTTCAAACACCGTTGGTGCGAATGTAAATTAAATTAATGCAGTCACTGTAAAGAAGAATCTCATGGTTCCTCAAGAAACTAAAAGTAGAACTACTATATAATCCAGCAGTCTCACTGCTGGATATATATCCAAAAGAAAGGAAATCAGTATATTGAAGAGATGTCTACACTTCCATGTTATTGCAGCACTATTCACAACAGCCATGATGTTGAATCAACCTAAGCTTCCATCAGTGGATGAATGCATAGTGAAAATGTGGTACATATACACAACGGATTATTATTCATCCATACAATTAATGAAATCTTGTCATTTGCAACAACATGAATGATATTATAAGTGAAATAAATCAGACATAGAAAGACGAATATCACGTGTTTTTATATATATATATAAACTCCTGGAGATAGAGTAGAATGATGGTTACCAGAGCAGAGACCGGGAAGTGTATTGGGGATGGACGGGGAGGGGAGTTAACTTTTGTCTGTGCTCTGTACATAACTAATTATATATCTTGATGATGACTTTTTATGCACTCTTCATTTAAGAAGTGGAAAATTGGTATAAAATATTATGCAAGCAAATTAATAATTTTAAGATATTTTCCATTTGAAAAATAAGGGGTGTAAATTCTTATAGTTACTTTTATACCTAACATTCTAAGAGAAATTCTCTAGAAAATTGTATTACACAGCAAAAATATATGCATAGATCACATATTAAGAAACAGGAATCTTGATAACTTATACTGGGGAAAAAAAATCATACCATGAAAGAAGTCCGTTTTTCCTTTCCTCAAGTTACTTTCTTAATTTTATAAACACAAAAGTCTGGGTTTTATTGATAATGACTTTCTTCAGAGCTTCTTTCACCTCCTTATTCCGGAGGCTATAGATTAAGGGATTCAACATGGGAATGACCACTGTGTAGAAGACAGAGGCCATCTTGTCTGTGTCCAGGGCATGGTTAGAGTTAGGCTGTAAGTACATAAAAATAAGGGTCCCATAGAATATGGTGACTGCCAGCATGTGGGAGCCACACGTCGAGAAAGACTTCTGTCTTCCCTCAGCTGAATGCATCCTCAGGATGGCAGAAATGATGAACATGTAGGAGACAAAGACAATCAGAAGGGAGGAAATGAACATGATACCAGCACAGGCAAAGATCCATAGCTGTTTGGAGCTAGTGTCTGAGCAAGTTAGCCTTAGGAGGGGCATGTCATCACAATAGAAATGGTTGACAATATTGGAGTGGCAATAGGAGAGATGGAAGGTTAGGATGGTGTGAAACAGTGCAACCAAGATGCTATAGCTATAGGGAGCAGCCACAAGCTGAATGCAGATTCTTGGGGACATCACCACCATATACATCAGAGGGTTACAAATGGCCACATATCGGTCATAGGCCATGGAAGCCAGTAGCAAGCACTCAGCCGTCATGAAGGCCAGGAAACAGCCTAACTGAGCAGCACATGCATTGAACGAAATAATATTTTGTTTGTACAAGAAATTCCCAAGCATTTTGGGTGTAATGACAGAAGAGTAACAGAAGTCAACAAAGGCTAGGTTGCTAAGAAAGAAGTACATTGGTGTGTTGAGTTTTTCATCTGTTCTAATGAGTAGCATCAAACCCAGATTGCCTACTACTGTGAAAAGGTAGATGGATAAGAATAGCACAAAGAGGGGCGTCTTCAACTCCTGACGATCTGTGAGGCCCACAAGAATAAACTCTGTCACCTGGGTGCAATTGATCTGAGTCATACCCCTTCAGGTTGTCTGGATAAAAAGAGGAGAGTTTAATCAAGCTTAATATTTGTGTAATTTTTTTAATACCTTAATATCCTTAAAATCAATTTTATTGTTAACATGTAAGTGCTAATTTAGTATTAAAATTATTAGCTCACTTGGGGTCTGGGGATGGGATGGGATAAAAGGCAAAAGAAGATATTTTGTGGGAACACATATTTCTCTCTGCATAAATTTATTATATTTATAAAGGTACTTTACATACTATGTCCATGTGTACATATTATTTAGCTCCCACTTATAAGTGAGAACATGTGGTATTTTACTTTCTAAGTTACTTCACTTAAGATAATGGCCTCCATTTCCATCCATGTTGCTTTCTTTCTTTTTGTGGCTGAATAGTATTCAATTACCCTTAAAAAGTGAATGTAAATTTGCCATTATGGCTATGAGGAAGTAAATATAGTGAATTTTGACAAACTTAGCATTTTTGTGATAAAGAGTTGCATCATTTTGATGGCAAGTAACTATTGAAAAATGGCATTTTGTAGGTATTTAAGTCAAGCAGAATGTAGTGGAAAGAATTCTAGATAAAATTGGGAGACCTGGAATTTATTTGTCATTCTCTAGCTACATAAACTTTGGCACATCAAAAATTCAGTTTGTTATTTAAGTTTCCTAATCTATAAAAGGTGTTATTTTCTGTCTAAAATAATCGTTGTTACTATCAAAAGAAAGTTATCTCCTGCACATAACAGGTATAAATATATTTTAAATTACAAAATAATGTTAAACCACAAAACTTTCTTCCCTGATGTATTAAAAGTTATATGTATGTAGAAGTCAGCAGAATCAGTTTACCATTCAGCTGTCAATGAATTATAAAAGTGATTATGCTGACTCCTACATACGTAGTATGTATGGGTGGTCAAGGTCCTCCCTCTAGGACTTGAACATAGGAAGTCTGAGGAAATAAAAACAAAAAAGTAAGCACACATGGAAAATCCTTAAGTAATGGAAGTAGATAGGTATAGGTAAACTTTTACACGTAATGTGCCTTTTAAGTTGAATACAGAGAAAAGTGTCTTAACATTTTAGCTGAAATATAACCTCAGCAAATAATAAATTAACAAAAGAAACCTAATTGATATATTTTTATTATTTCAGGAAACAGCAGGGGAATATATCGGGAAAAGTTAGATGTTCTTTATAAATCATGGACACGAAAATTAAAAATAAAAATTTTTGAGTATGTGTGCATGCATGTTTCTACCGCTTTCTATGAAGAAGATAACCACAGATAATATTTATCATTGCTGCTGCTGCTGCTTATTGTTACATGAAATATGTGTATCATCAAAGTTTTTAAAGACTTTTTGATGTTCATACAAATACATAAATTTTGTTTTGAGATGATTAAGCAACTATTTGATAGGAAATTTAGTTTTCATGTCTGGAGATTCTAGGTAAGGCTGCACTGTTTGACAACTATAAGAAATTTATTATCTCACCTTGAAGTACCCCTTTATCTTATCTCAAAGGTAAAATGTGCAATATAGTTGAAAAAAAATTATACATGACCTTTTACAATATAGTCCATGATGTTTTCCATCAAAATTCCAGCCACATCTCTTTCCTTCTTCCTCAAACAACACCGTAATCAATTAGAAAACTTATTTTGCAGTCCTCAAATGCAACATGCCCTTACATGTTACCCAGCCTTTATATGTGCTTTTGCTTACACTTATCTCTACCAGGTGAATGGCGAATGGAGAGCTGCAGTGAAAACGATTTATTCTTCAAAGCTTCCCTGATTTCTAGTTCCCATGCTGTGTTACCATCTTTCATCTTTGTGTTCTAGAAACATTGTATACATAATTCATTTACCTATATCACATATATGACAACCACCTTTTTCATATATTTTCTTTTGATAGACTGCTGACTCCATGGGCGGAAGCCATGAAATTTTAATTAATGTCTTAAGGTAACCCCTTCTAGATGCTTGGTAATGGGAAATTAATAATTAAAATTTTTCAATAACTTTTCAATATTTATTTCACTGGTTCAGAATTAATGTTCTTTACTTATAACAAACACATTAAATGACATATTGATGACTTGGTTTTGATGTGCTCACTTCTTATTTAGGCGAAAATAGGAAGGACAGTTTTAACGTAAATTGCAATCTAGTCAATTAAGTGTCCAACTTTTCCAAGCAGACTAATAAATTTTATCTTGGCATGCCCAAACTTTTTTTTCATCTCATACCAATAAGAAATATATCTTATATAACACATACATATGTAACAGAAATAAAAGCATGGAAAACACTAGCCTTATATCAGAAAATGCCATCTAAAATGTTATATTCTAAAGTTCATTATATTCTATGCCACTTTATTTTTAAAATGCTTATCTTGACTTTAATTTTGAAACATATTATTTGAACTTACTTGGGTAAAGGGTGTTCCTATTTCTTCTCCAAGTGGGTTTGGGCAGCAACAGAATATAGGGTTTTGACAGTAACTCTGTCCCATAGGATCTTATTTAGGAGAATGATGCAAGTAAAATGATCAGAAAAAAATAGTTAATGACCCAAGGGATTCCAAAGCAGGCTACAGGTAAATTAACATTGTTCTCAGGCTTTGAGGAGCCAAAGATCTATAGCTCTGTCTTAGCATGACATTATTGCTCTAATGTTCTTATTTTTGGAACGCTATTTATTTATCAATAATTTTATTATTAATAGTGCTATTTATTCATATTTAACTTGTTCATATTGTTGTTCTTGTTGCTTATTTATTTATATTCTTTCCGTTTTGTTGTTTCTTAGTGATAACATTTAGATTTATTTTTAAAAGAAATATAAAATTTTCCTTGCAAAAATTTTTACAACACATCTTCCTAAGAACTAATTTGCAACTCCCAATAATCTATTCTAGAATAATTTAAGACATGATACTCTTTATTTGGCTTACTCTTTGAAGTGCTCATGAAATATTTGTGTCTTTTTTACGGATGTTGCTAACTGTTATCACCTAATTTCTATAGTTCCCTGGTCTATAGAGTAGCCTTTCAGATTTTTTTTTAGCCAATCTGTGGCCATAGCAAGAGAAGAACATTATTATAATACTTATTACAGAACAATGCATCTGTTAGGAACTGAATTGTATCTCTCACAATTCATATATTGAAGCGTTAACTCCCAGTGTGATGATATTTGGAGACAACAACTCTGGGAGAAAATTAAGATTAGATAAAGTTATAAGGGAGGGGGTTAGTGCCCTTATAAGAGACACAAAAGTGTATGCTCACTCACTCACTCTCCCTCTTTCTTTCTTTCTTTTTTTTTTCTCTCTCTCCTCTATGCTCACAAACAGGAGGTCATGTGAGCACACAGCAAGGTGGTGGCTGCCTACAAGCCAGGAAAAGAGACCTAACTAGAAACTGAATGAGAAAGAATCTTGATCTGGGACTTCTTGTCTCCAGAACGGTCAGAAAATAAATTTCTGTCATTTAGACCACACCGTCTAAGTTGTGGGTTTTTTTTTGTTGTTGTTTGCTTGTTTTTTACTGTAGCCTCAGTTGAATAAGAGAGCATCTCTGAAAAAGCAAAATAATCCTCTACAATGAGAAAGGCTTTGTTGGGGGAGGGTGGTAGAGAAGAGGATGAGTGGAAAGCAATTACAAAACTACTTTTTTTCCCTCCAAATATAGTGTATTTTCTGCTATCTGAGGATGAAGATAGACAAGATTCCCCAAATATGTCTTTTATAGATTTCAAATAGGAAGTGAAAATCACAATTGAGTTTACACATAGTCAGCTGAAAATACATAAATGAGAAGGCCAATAAGACATTTGATACAAACACTGGGATCCAGTCATTAGCTGATCCCTTAGCTAGCTGAGCAGAAAATCCCAGTGACCACACACTACAGGAAATACAGATTTTACAGAATTAGTCCAAAAAGTTGCTAAGAAAACAAATGGCCACAATAAAAATTATAACTATAAAAAGTGCTGGGCAAAACCAACAAACCCAGAGTGTGTGTATGTGCGTGAGAGTGTATGTGTTTGTGTGTGTATGTGTGTAAGGTCTGATTGCTATAGTTGATACTGATGTAAAATGTCCAGGTTTGACAAAAATTAGGAACAAAGAATTAGGAAATTAAGTTCCGTTGATGAGAAAAAAAAAGCAATCAATAGAAACTTTTCACTGAGCATCCTTGCTGTAGGTCTTTCTATACAAAAACTTTAAAATCTCTGTTATATACATATTAAAGAAAACAAGAGAGTCCACACACAAGAATTTAAAGGATGAAAACAATATCTTACCAAATGGGAAAAAATTTAAATACATACTTTTTAAAGAACCAGATGGAATATTTGGAGATAAAAATACAATAACTGAAATGAAAAATGTACTAGTTAGCCCAAACAGAATAGTGAGAAAGCTGAAGACAGAATTAGTAAAATTGAAAATAGGTAAATAAAACTTGTCTGTTCTAGAAAACAGAGAAGAAGAATATTACAGAAAAATGATTAAAGTCCTGGTGACTTCTGGGGCACCAGAAAGTGGTACCAATAAAGTGTGCCATATCAAGTGTACCAGTAAAAAAAAGGTGGGAGTCCCAAAAGGAAGGAAGGGAGAGAAAGGGGAAAATACTTGAAGAATAAATTACTGAAAACTTCTCCAATTGAAAAAAAAAAAAAACAATTAGCATGTGGATCTAAGGGACTCAACCAAACTTGAGTTAGATTAACACCAAGAAACCTTTAGGCTAATCAAAGTCAAAGTGTTGAGAGTCAAAGACAGCAAAAAATCTTGAAAGTTGTTGGTTGATTCTATAGAAAATCACAAGTTTAACAGATGACTTCTTACAAGGAAAACATGGAATGTAATGGGATGACATGTCCAAACTGCTATAAGAAAACAATTGTCTACAGGGACTACTATATCCAGGCAAATTATATTTCAGAAATAAAGATGACTTAAAGACTGGCCTGGGTACATGAGATTAAGATAATTCATTGCTAGCAAATCTGCCTTATAATAAGTACAAAAGAATGTCTTTCAGAGGATAAGAAATTATTTTCTATGAGAATTTCAGTCACAGAAATACATGAATCCCACTGGAAATAGCAGATATGTCAATTGTTTTTTATATTTATTGACATATCGAGTCATATTATTGATACAGTCATATGTCTGTGTATATATAGTCCACATAAGTATTCTCTTCTTAATTTATATAAATGATATATAATTGTATATTTCTTCTGTCCTCTTAATGGCATAAAATTGCATACATATTCAATTGTAATAATACTGTCTTGAGGTTTATAAGTAGACACTGCAGATGTGTGTGTGTATGTATGTATTTACATAGTGCTATGCTAATGTTAATCTGAAGTAGATTGTGGTAAGTTAAAATCAATATTGAAATCCTTAGAGCAACCATTACTAATGCATGTCTGTGTGTGTGTTTGTGTTTGTACATATTTAACACATCAGAAATTAAATTTCTAACTTAAAATTTTTTAACACAAGGCATTAGAGCTCAAACAAGGCAATAAAAAAAAAACATGAACTATTTAGAATATGAACAACATGAGAGATATAAATTCAGCCATATCAGTAATCGTGTTAAAAATGAATGGACTTAATACTCTAATTAAAAGGGAGAGCTATTCAGAGTTCATTACAAAGACAAAATCTGATTATCAGCTGTTTACAAGTGACAAAATGTACACTTAAAATCACAAATATAATGAAAGTAAAATGATGGAATACTATTCCATGCTTAGAATAACCGCAAGAGAGCTGAAGTAATACTAAAATGTCAGAAAAATATAGACTTTTAGTCATTAAATGCTATCATAGAAAAGGAAGAGCATTTAATCATGCTAATAAGGAAAAAAATCAGTAAATTAAGTAACTAGAAATTCATGCAGAAATGACAAAAGAACCCTGAAATGTCTAAAATTAAAACTGACAGAAAATAAATGTAAATACATAATTTAACTTGGGATTTTGATATCAGTCTTAATAACTGATAGAGCAAATAAAGAGAAAACCATAAAGCTACAAAAGGCTTGAGCAACACTATCAACCAGCTTGATGTGAATGAATCTATAGAATGACTCTTGATTTAACACCGGCTCTCTCATTAGCACTACTATCATTTGGGGATGTATAATTTTTTGAGTGAGGGGCCATGTTGTGAATTGTAAAATATTTTGCAGCACACCTGGCCTCAACCCTCTAGATAGCAACAGCATTCCTTCACAGTATCCTGTCATTGTGAAAATCAATAATAAGCCTAGGCATTGCCAAATGTCCCCCTGGAAGAAACATTACCTCTATGTAGAGCCACTGTTGCAGGTAATTTAATTAAATATTATTAAATTTAATTTTAAATATACTATAAAATACTCAATGTATTGTTAAAGAACTCTTATAACCTTGAACGGGGCATTCAGAGTGCTTTCATTTTTTCTATTCTTGGCAGCACCTAATTGTATAACTATTAGATGAGATAATACATTTTAAAAATACATTTTTCCTGTGAGAAATGATGTAAATTCTTATGGTACTTTCTACATATAATATATGATTTTAAGTCAAAATAACTTACAAAAATGCAAAGAATAATTTTTTTTCAGTAAACAGATCTTTATTGCTTACCAATTACGAGCAAGGTACTCCAATAGTTATATTAATATGGGGGAAAATCTAGTTATGAAGGAATGCCCATTTTTGTCTATTGAACTCATTTTCTCAGTTTCAGAAACATAAAAGCTTGGTTTCTATTGATGATGACTTTCTTCAGGGCATCTTTTACATCTTTGTTCCTGAGACTGTAAATCAAAGGGTTCAACATGGGAATAATCACCGTGTAGAAGACAGAGGCCATCTTGTCTGCGTCAAGAGAATGGCTTGAGCTTGGTTGTAAGTACATAAAGATCAGGGTGCCATAGAATATGGTGACCGCCAGCATGTGAGAGCTACAAGTGGAGAAGGCTTTACGTCTTCCTTCAGCTGAGCTCATCCTCAGGATGGCAAAAATAATGAACATGTAGGAGACAAAGACAATCAGAACAGAGCAGATGAAAGTGATACCAGCACAGGCCAAAATCCATAGCTGTTTGAAGCGAGTGTCTGAGCGAGTTAGTCTGAGGAGAGGCAAGTCATCACAATAGAAATGGTTGACAATGTTGGAGTGACAATAGGAGAGGTGGAAGGTGAGGATGGTGTGAAATAGTGCCATCAGGAAGCTATAGCTATAAGGAACTGCTACAAGTTGAATGCAGATTCCTGGAGACATTACAATCATATACAATAGAGGGTTACAAATGGCCACATATCGGTCATAGGCCATGGAAGCCAGTAGCAAGCACTCCGATATCATGAAGGTGAGAAAGCAGCCCAGCTGAGTAGCACATGCATTGAAGGATAAAACGTTTTGTTTGTACAAGAAATTACCAAGCATTTTGGGTGTAATGACAGAAGAGTAACAGAAATCAACAAAGGCTAGGTTGCTAAGAAAGAAGTACATTGGTGTGTTGAGCCTTGTATCTGCTTTAATGAGTAGGATCAAACCCAAGTTGCCTACCACTGTGAAGAGGTAGATGGATAAGAATAGCACAAAGAGGGGCATCTTCAACTCCTGATGATCTGTGAGGCCCACAAGAATAAACTCTGTCACTTGGGTGCAATTGATGTGAGCCATCTAAATGCGGAAGTAGAGAAGAGAGTTAAGTCTGAGTCATATTTTAATAGTGTAAATCCTATATGTGGTGTTTTCATATTTATTATATTGTAAAGAGTTTAATTAATTGGATTTATTTATTTAACTAATAGAGTGATTGTTAGCATACTGGAATCCTGTAAATGTGATGGAGAGCAAAAAGAATATAACACCATATAAACATCTTTATATCTATAGCATGAACTTGCATGAATGTAGGGAATGAATCCTCACATAATCTTATCCTGTAAATTAGAGGAAAATTGATATTTGCTTTCCAAGAGATTTGGAAATTTATGTTTCTTTACAATTCAATTTGTGTCTCTGTTTTTTACCTTTTGTTAAAAAAAAGACTTAATTACATTTTATCCATTAATTTTTTTTTTACTTTAATTTTCCTTATTCATTTTGACTAATTTTTATAATTGAATTATTGAATACCCAAATAGTATCAAATATCGTATGTCTCTCAACTCCCTTTTCTTCTCTCTCTCCCACCGTTATATCTAGTAATTGAAAACAGAGCTTTCTTTAAAAACTTATAAATTTCACACTCTGAAAATTACTATGCAAATACATTTATAAATAAGATAAAAGCCTGTGTTTCTTCACTGTCTTCGGATTTTACTAATATCTCTTGTGTATTTACTTCTGCTCAATTTATCAAAGAATCCATTTCAGTTATTTGTGGTTTGTATTAATAAACATATTTATTGAGCAACGTTATGTGGCAAGTAGTAACTTTCAAAAAATAATTATTTACCTTAATTTCATTCTAAGTAAATTATATTTGTTATATTTATAAGATATATTAGATATATAAGATGTAAGTATATACTATATATCCTAAAACCCTAATACAGGTGTAACTTTAATGTCTAATTATAGCAACATGGAAATTGATGGATAAGGACCTAGGAACCCATAAATTCCAAATCTCTAATTGCATGTTAAAAACTGAAAGTCAATTTTGAGTTAAAATAGGAAAAAGAAAAGAGAAAAGAGAGGTAAAGAAAAGGAGAATTTCTGTTTTTTGCACTGCTCAGACCAAACCCTTCTCAGGAAGACTAACTTTGAGACTCAAACTTTTATATGACAAACCATAGAAATAAATAGTCGTTGTAAGATGGCATGGAACTAATAAATATAATGAAAATAGTACTTTTGTTTCCCTGGCATCCACTTGTATTACATATTCTTTCGTTTTCTAGCGTAATCTGTTTCATTCTATTTAATCCAAACAACGCTTCTTGGGATCCTAAAAAGTGGGTTTATGATCTACTAGTAGCTACAAGCACAGTTTCAAAACCTGCACACTAGTCCCCACATACTGTACCATTTTCACTAACATGAGTAGATAAGCAACTTACCTTTAACAGTTCCTAGCTATACCACCCACTGTGATCTGTAACCAAGACTGTGAACATTCTATCCTTAACACTTCCCTTGATTTTGTCTAACTGCTACTCTCGTAGAAGGTTATTTCAAACATTCATTTCTTTATTCAATAATATATAGTGGGAACTATTAATTTTTAGAGTGTGCACAGAGTCTGCAGATAGAGCAGTGAAAGAATAGACAGTAGTCCGGGCTGGAAAGAAAGCAAGCTTTATCCAACTTTCCCCTATTTTTCTGTCCGTCGTTTTTCTCCACCTATAAAACACAAAACTCTGAAATGTGTGCATACAAAC
Source organism: Macaca nemestrina (assembly GCF_043159975.1). Classification (NCBI taxonomy): domain Eukaryota; kingdom Metazoa; phylum Chordata; class Mammalia; order Primates; family Cercopithecidae; genus Macaca; species Macaca nemestrina. The sequence goes on from NC_092136.1 coordinate 16,713,070, forward strand.
TATTTTACTTTGAATCCAAAGGAGAGCATACATTATATGTGAAAGGGCACGTGACTTTTTATAGTATCATCTCTGAATATTTTTATTATCCCAGTTCCACTCAACTCTCCAATCACCAGGAGTATTCATTGTTTCAATTAATGATTGATCTCAATTTGCCAATAACAATATGCCTTTCCATACTTCTCTATTTTTAATCTTGCCATTCCTACTTTCTTTTTTCTTTTTTGAGACGGAGTCTCGCTCTGTCGCCCAGGCTGGAGTGCAGTGGCTGGATCTCAGCTCACTGCAAGCTCCGCCTCCCGGATTCACGCCATTCTCCTGCCTCAGCCTCCCGAGTAGCTGGGACTACAGGCGCCCGCCACCTCACCCGGCTAGGTTTTTGTATTTTTTAGTAGAGACGGGGTTTCACTGCGTTAGCCAGGATGGTCTCGATCTCCTGACCTCGTGATCCGCCCGTCTCGGCCTCCCAAAGTGCTGGGATTACAAGCTTGAGCCACCGCGCCCGGCCCCTACTTTCTTTCTTTACAGAAAAATAGACAGTGAAAATGGAAACTCCTACTTATCTTTCAAGCTCTGCTGAAATATCACACTTTAATGAAGAGCTCCTTAATTTTTCCTTCCCATGTTGAGTTAACAGCTTTCATATTTGTCTTCCAAAAACATTTTAGACATACCTAATCTATATTTCATCCCTTATTACAACCATCTGTTTCCATGTATCTTCCCCTGATAGACTTTAGACGCTTTGTGGTTGAAAGTCATGCTGTTTGTATTCATTTCCTAATGTAGTCTCTTCTAGATGTTAGATAATGGGGAATTAAAGATTAATTTTGGAATGACATTTGAATATTTCTTCCCCTTACCCCTAGGATATATCATTTTCTTTGGAAAATATCTCTAGAGACATACTAGTAATCTATGTCTAATGAATGCCCCACTAATCCTGGGTAAAATTTCCAGCTCCTGCAAGAGGGGAAAGCAGAGTTTGGGCATAAAATATATAATTTGGTCAATAACAGAACTGTTTATTTCCAAACATTTTTAAAAATTCTAAACAGGAATTTGTATTTACTTCAATCTAATAAGAAATATTTTAAAATCACAATGCATACATGCATATAAAATTAAAATAAGAGAAAACTATTTTATAAAATGTACTTATGTGTAATGTTTTTTCTCTAATTATTGTATTGCACTCTTTTATTTTAAAAATACTTATCCTGAGTTAATATAGCAAATGTATTAGCTCTAAATGAGTCAAAGCCCACCATCTTGAAATACGCTCTCTTCTACCTGGGAAAAGGATACTTGTATTTCTCCTCATAACAGGTGTAGATAGCAATGACTATTTGGTTTTTGTCAGTGTCTCTCTCCCAAAGGATCTTGTTACAGAGTATGAAGCAAGTAAGATTATCATAAAAATTACAGTCTGTGCTTCATTGGAATTGCAAGGCAGGCTAAAGATTTATTGATCTGATCTGTTTTTAAGTAACTGCAGATGTGAAGCTATGTTTTTAGTATGACATTATTATTAAGGATCCTCTAACTTTAAAAACATCATTATATTTTTATGTTTTACAAAATATATTTGCTGTTGTAGATTTAGTGCCAATCTTCAATATTGGTTTTGAAGGGCAAGTAGCTAACTACCTTTTTTGAAAATTCTCACAGATAGCTTTCTATGAAATGTATATCCGGTTCCTCCAAGGACCTACTCTTTAATACTACATGCATGAGACATTTTGCAAAAGCTCTGGGCTTGTGCTTATGTCCTAGTCACTCCAAACCAGACAATGGATAAGAAATGTCTTGGCAATTCCTGTGGGAGTAAGAAGAGTGGATTTGTATATTTTCTATATTGGCTATGAATTTAAAATCATACCTGTAGTTTTCTGTCAAGTAAATTTCGAACAATAACACTAGCTTTATGAACACAGTACTTTGACTGAAACAGAAAATGTAACAAAAGCTTAGAAATCACAATTTCGTTAAATGGTGTAAATATTAATTAGGATAAGACACTGACATTCTAGCAGTTTCTAAAACATGGCCTTTGTGTTCTAGTATTAAGGTTTGAGTACTTGCTATTCTCTCTGCTTGGAACACTCCTTCTTCACATAGTCACAAGCCCTACTTGCTCTCTGATATTATTTTATATATTTGCTTATTATCCATCTTCCTTGTCAAATAGAAACTCCAGAGGAGAAGAAACTTTGTTTTGTTCATCACTGTACCTTTGGGGCCTAAAATACTATCTTGCACAAATTAAGTACCCAATACATATTTTCGAAAGATTGTAATATATAAATCTTCTGTAGCATGTGGCCATTTTGTTGAAATAGATACTTTCATGCTCTTTGCAATTTTGACAGATTCAGGAACAAAAAATCAACTAAGGCTATGACAAGTGTTCACTCACAGCTTGATAATTAATGGAGTTATTAAAAATATCATTCCTCGAACTTTTAATAATATTCAAAAGTAGATGAATCCTGATGGCTGAATTCACTTTTACCATCAGAGACTAAACTTTATTATTACTACTATTGTAATTATTCAGTAACATCAATACTCCTTCAGTAGGTATATTATATGTCGGGCATTATGCCACACACGCTTTCAAAAGTTGTCAAATTGCATTATCTATGACATTTCTACTAAAAAACATTTTGGGTTTTTTTTTTTTTTTTTTTTTTTTTTTTTGGAGACCGAGTCTCACTATGTCATCCAGGCTGGATTTTAGTGGCATGATCTTGGCTCCCTGCAACCTCTACCTCCCAGGTTCAGGTGATTCTCTTGCCCCAGCCTCCTGAGTAACTGGGATTACAGGCACCCACCACCATACCCAGCTAATTTTTGTATTTTAAGTAGGGATGGGGTTTCACTATATGGGCCAGTATGGTCTCGAACTCCTGACCTCAAGTGATCTGTCCACCTCAGCCTCCCAAAGTGCTGAGATTACCGGTGTGAGCCACAGCGCCCAGCCCTAAACAACATTTTTGTAGTTTCAATCATTTCCTCTGTTTTGTCTATTAAGTTTTTAATTTTGAAAAGGTGAATCCCTAGGGTTTTTTTTTCATTAAAATGATAAAATTATAAGTAATTTTTTTACAGCATGGGATTTTTTTCAGTGATTGTAATAGATTTGACTCTTGCAATGAGCAATTAAACAAAAAATAAGCAATTAAACAGAGATACCTGTGCTTACATCTGTGCCATTGGTTGATAGAAGTGGAAGATGGGTCCGCATAATGTACGGAAGCGAGTACCCCGCATCACCACAGTGTAGTTCTCATTAATCCTTGGAAGCGAAGTCCAGTGTTCTCTCCACTCCTCTAATGAAAATTTCGTGTTTTCTCAACATTGTTTTTTCCACTTTGACTTGTGTAGGTGGAGATTGGGAGGTTTATTTGTTGGTTTTAATCCCCATTTTAAGGCCCTAGAGAGTTTAAAATAAGGTGTACTTTTCATGCGATGTCCTCCCAGAAGGCTCTACTGGGACATTGCTATTAATCTCATTTTTTCTCCTGAGTTGTGGGAGATTATTATGTGAGAACTTTGAGGTAGAGCCAATGTCAACAAATGAAAAACATTAAATAGTTTAGAGACTTTTTCATATTAAAAAAATCAATACCAGTAATAAATATGCAATTTCTAGGATCTCAAGTCTGTCATTGAAATGACATTATTATTAAAATAATAATAAATCTAATAATTGTCCTCTAGGAAAATCATTAAAGATAAAATATATCTTTCTAACCTAAGAAGAATAAACATTTATGTAAGAAATTTGAGTTTTCTAGATCTTAAATTTTTCCAGCTGACAGAATTTATTTTTCTAATGGAGAATTTATAATTGACAGATAAACCCTAGTGAATTTGGGTTTTCTTTTTTGAGTGATACTGTAGTCAATAATATGGCCCTACATTTGGAGTATAAATGGTTCCAGTTGTTTTAAGGGGAGATTTATTCATGGTCATAGGGTAGTATTAGTGATAAAGACTTTATTGGGAAAGCATAATTTATGGATGCATCTTGGAGAATTAATGTTAGAAAATCACTAAACTTGGTGGCAGTATGGATTACATTGTCACAGCTTCAGATAGCTTTTGGAAATGTATTCGAATTCTGTGGAGATGAACATTGTCTGACATTTCTAAAACTATTTATACTAAGCTTGACCAGATAAACCATTAGATTAGAGATAAGAAAGCCATATATTCCACTCTCAGAGAAAGAAGTTGAAAATGATCAATGGAGATGACTAGAATGAACACTGTGATTCTAGATTAAAAGCTGTGTCATCATTATGTGCTTAAGCTTATCTAAATAGATATAATAGTGAACTAGGTAGGTAGGTAGAGAGATAGACATAAAATATATAATATATATGTGTGTATATGTATATGTGTGTGTGTAGATGATAGATAGATAGATATATAGATAGATAGATAGATTCATTTTATTTAAAAAATAGGCTCTTAATCTGTCACCCAGGCTGGAGTGCACTGGTGTGATTACAGCTCACTGCAGCCAGCAACGCCTAGGTTCAAGTGACCCACCACCTCAGCCTCTGAGTACCTGGGACTACAGATGTCCACCACCACATCTGGCTAATTTTTTAAATTTTCGTAAAGATGGGGTCTCTCTATGTTGTCCAGACTGATCTTGAACACTGGGGCTCAAGTGATCCTCCTGCCTCAGCCTCCCAAATTGCTGGGATTACAGAAGTGAGCTACCACACCTACCCTATTTGTGTATTTAAATGGGTTATTATCCATGCTTATAATTTCTGTCTAAATTTGCTGAAAGTGGCTAAAAAGAGTGACACCCTAGTAGCAACCAGCACACCTTGTATCTATACCTTGATTTCTAAATATTCCGTTGGTGGTTCTATCAGGAGTCAAGCCCATGGTTTCTAATGACAGAATATGTTCATGTATCTTTCTTCCGCAAGAATGAAGAGGCCTGAGGATTTTGTGTGGAAAAACATACTAGACTTAGCAACAAAATTTCACTGTTCAGATTTTCATTTTTAAAGTAAAATTCCATTTATTCATATGGAAAAGGAGGGAGAGGGGCCACAGTAAGTCTTAGCTACGAGAGTGATGTTGATGAATGTCAGATATTCTTCTTGTTTTTGATAAAGTCCATACTTATTCAGTTTTCTTTAGTTTTTGCCCAATGTTCATTTTATGTTCCAGCATCTATTCAGGATAGAATATTAAATTTTGTCATTATGTGTTCTTATGCCCTCTTGACTTTTCCTATTTATATGACTGTGATAGTGGTCAAGTATTTTCTGAAATGTCCCTCAATTAGGCTTTTTCGGATATTTTCTCATGATTAAACTGGGTAATTGGTTATTGGAGAGGAAAATAATAACTGTAAATTGACTTTCTAATCCTATCATAATGAAGGTACATACTAGCCATATGACTTATCGCTGCCAATGTTAATCTTGATCATCTGGCTGAAATAGTGTTTGTCAGTTTTCTCCAGCGAAAAGTTACTCTTCTCTCCTTTTCATATTGTACTTTTCAGAAGGAAGTCAATAGGTGCAACTTATACTTATAGAGTGGGGAGTTATGCTTCACCTCCTTGAGGGCAGAATAGCTACATAAATTAGTGAGAATTTTGTAGGGGACATTTGTTTAGTTTCTTCCATTTATAATTTGTTCAATCATTTATTTCTAACAATATGTTATAAAAATTACTTTATACTTTGGATAATTCAATTCTAATATTCTACATTATTGATTTCTGTTGATAATAATATCAATTATTCTGACTTTATTCATTGAAAGTTCTTTCACTTTGCACCTGTGTTATTTTGACATAGCTCCATCATCGTGTTTATCTATTGTTTGCTTCCTTACTTCTTCCCTACCTTTCTCTCTCTCTCTCACTTTCGTTCAGTGCTTCCTTAACTTCTGGAACTATAATATGCTCTGGATTCATTACATAAATGTCCCACCCTTTCCTAGTCAAATCTCAAAGGAGCCCTGGCTCCTTTTTTGGAATATTGTTATTAGAAGCTATTATTTGGGTTCTAAGTCTGTTTGCTGCACTGAATTGTTGACATAACTTTAGGCCTTCTCAGCTGACAGATGAAGGAGGTAGAACTCTGGATACTCGCTCATATACGTTGTAAATACATATCTATAATTATTTCTATCTAGTACTTATATTAAGTTGATTATAAGTTCATTTCATCGTTAACACTAATCCCTTATCACATGGATCGCTCTAGAATACTCTGCTTGCTAATCTGCAACCTCCTACTCCAATAATGTGAAATGTGGGGCCAACCATCTGCCATCCATTTATTTAACTGTTCAGTTCTAGTATACAATCATACTTGTTTCAAAATTGTTAAAACATATCCCTATGAGACACAACTTTATAATTACACTGTAATGTATAGTTCATTCATTCATTCTGCCTTTAATTTTTCACACTCTATTAGATGTTACTTAGGTCAGCACATTTACCCCATCCCTTCCAGAGAAATTGTTTCATGATTGTGTGTGTGTGTGTGTGTGTGTGTGTGTGTGTGTGTGACAGGGTCTCACTCTGTCTTGCAGGCTGGAGTGCAGTGGCACAGACTTGGCTCACCGCAACCTCTGCCTCCTGGGTTCAAGTGATTCTCCTGCTTCAACCACCTGAGTAGCTGGTATTACAGGCATAGGCCATCACTCTCAGCTAATTTTTGTATTGTTAGGAGAGACGGGGTTTTTCCATGTTGACCAGGCTGGACTCGAACTCCTGGCCTCAAGTGATATGTCTACCTCTGCCTCCCAAAGTGCTGGGATTACAGATATGAGCCACCAGGCCTGGTGTGTTTTGTGCATTTTTAACACAATGTATTGTTTTGTCACATTCTGCACTCCTTTTCAGGTTCCTTAGACCTAATAAATGATTTATTTTTAAATTTTCATTCATTAACATTTACTGTCTGTTCTGTATACCTCTATGAGTATTTGAAAAGGGGATGATGTCATTTATCCACCATTATGGTATTATGTCATACTGAATAGTTTGGCTGCAGGAACTAATTCCATGTATTTCACGTATTTAACTACACCTTTTCATCCCTCCTTTCAAGCAAGGCTTCTCATTTCCTTTAATAAATAATTATTTTATACAATCACCTTTTTCTATTTAAAAAAGTAATACTGGTGTTTAAATTTTCAGAGATATTCTGGTAAATTCACAGTGTATGATTTAATTGCTGTAGGCATTATCTTGTTATTTTTTACATTTTTTTTAAGGTCAGCAATAAAGGAAAGTAATAGATGGAACCCATATACCCTGATTCACAAGAGAGAGGAAGTATGAAACAGACAGGATTGGAAAATATCTACTCAATGCTTTTATGAAGAAACTTCTGAAGACTAAGAAAAGTACTCAGGCTGGGCATGGCAGCTAATGCTGTAATCCTGGCACTTTGGGAGACTGAAGTGGGAGGATTGCTTGAGACCAGGAGTTTGAGACCAGCCTGGGCAACATAGTGAGTCCCCGTCTCTACCAAAAAAAAAAAAAAAAAAAAAAAAAAAAAAATAAACCATGGTAGGTGGCACATGTCTGCCATCCTATTTGGGAGGTGAGGCAGAAGGATCTCTTAAGTGCAGGAGTTTGAAGTTACAGTGAGCTATGATCACACCACTGCACTCCAGCCTGGGAAACAAAGCAAGATCCCTTCTGAAATAAAATAAAACAAAGAAAGATATTCAGGAATTTCTTCCCCCAAAAAGTTGTACTCATTGTATTGTTAGTTTCTTCAACACATTTTGTTTGAAAGGAACATAAATACAACTTGATCATTACACAAAGAGTGGTTTAACATTCACTCTGTACTTCAGGGTCCAAATAAAATCAAGCATTTTCTGAGACATTCTTCATAGCACCAGGTACACAGCTTGTACAGAGGTCCAAACATTTTTTTGTAAATTTATTTCAAAAGATAATTTTTCTCCTTCCCTAGAAATGTCCAATATGGTTACATGAACACATAAAAATAATATTCCATTAATTTATCATCACATTAGGTTAAATGATAGTTTTTTAAATTAATAGTTATTGTATTTAATGAAGGAAGTAATATTTCTCCATAAAAAAATAATGAGGTCTTGTCATGTACAACAACATGAATGGAACTGGAGATCACTATGCTAAGGGAAATAAGCCAGGCACAGAAAGACAAACTGCATGTTCTCACTTAATTATGGGAGCTAAAAATGAAAATAATTGAACTCATGGAGATAGAGAATAGAAGGATGATTACCAAAGACTGGGAAGGGTAGTAGGGGGATAAGGGGGGAAGTGAGGATAGTTAATGGGTATAAAACATAGAAAGAATGAATAAGATCAAGTATTTGATAGATATTTGATAGTAGCTGTGGACTCATCATGTATAAGTCTTATTGTGTTCAGTTACATTTCTTTTATACTGATATGTTTAGAGTTTTATCATGAAGTGATGTTGAATTTTGTCAGATGTGTTTTCTGTCTTTGTTGAATCGATCATATGGTTTCATTCTTCTTACTGTAATGTGGTGTATCACATTTATTGAGTTGCATATGTTGAACCATCTTTGCATTCCTGGAATGAATTCCACTTGATCATAGTAGATTATTTTTTTAGTATTTTATTGAATTCAGTTTGCTAGTATTTTGTTGAGAATTTTTGCATGTATGTTTCTCAAGGATAGTGACCTGCAGTTTCCTTTTTTTCTTCTGTCTTTTTCTGGTTTCAATATCAGGGTAATAATGCTGGCCTTGTATAATGAGTTTGGAAATACTCCCTTATCTTTAAACTTTTGGAAGAGTTTGAGAATTGGTGTTAGTTTGCTTTTTAATGTGTGGTAAAATTAGGCAGTGAAGACATTGGGTCCTGGGCTTCGTTATGATGGGAAGCATTTCATTATTTATTTTGGTCTTCACAGTCTGGGAAATTCTTTTCTGGGAACACTCTTAAACTGTAAACTTGCTTATAAATTTTGGGCAGGTTGTGGTGGCATTGTACTTAATCCTGTGACCATGGCAGCTGTTACAGTGCTAGGTGATACCCTGAACTCAAGACTGCTGTGGTCAGTGCATCCTGGGGCTGGAATCCTGGTGACTGCTGAGGCTGGTCCAGCACTGGCGTACACTCAAAGTCCACTGCCACTAAGGCCTGATTTGCCCAGAGCCCAAGACCAATGTAATCAGCCATCAGTGAGGTAAGAAATCAGGTACATTTTGCCACGCCTATAGGTTCATGCCTGGCACCAGGCCAGGCCAGGAGACTCAGTCTTCAGGAGGTTCAGACCTCAGTCAGGAGTTACCAGCCTGCATTCAGGGTCATGAGGGGCTGCCAGGTGCTAGATTTTACTATAGTAGTCCCAGTGTTGGGGACAAAAACATATCCTATGCTCACTTTCTTTTATTTTTCCAAAGCAGATGGTGTGTCTATCTATGATGTGCTTCCTCGGTTTGGAGGAGAGGTGATGTAAAATTGTTCTTCTTACTCTCTTCAATGCATCTTTTCTTACTACTATGCTCTAATCAGGTGCTGCAAACTCCTCCTGGTTTCCTTAGCTCTTGTGAAAATATTTTTGTGCATGGATATTTGTTCAAATTGATGGTTCTCTGGGGAGTGATACCTGGAGAATCCTATTCCAATATCTGGCTCCACTCTCCTATATTTCTTTTGATGTATCATAATTATCCTTACTTAAGATTTACTCTCTATACTTGAAGAAACTCCTCTACACTGAAACACCTTTATAAATAAGGTGAACATACACATAGGATGTAATAGTTTTTGTTTGCTTTTTTTGTTTTTTTGGGGGGAGTTTTTTTGTTTGTTTGTTTGTTTTTACACAGAGTCTTGCTCTGTCCCCCAGGATGGAGTGCAGTGGTGAGATCTCGGCTCACTGCAAACTTCACCTCCATGTTCCAGCGATTCTTCTGACTCAGCCTCCTGAGTAGCTGAGATTACAGACATGCACCACCATACCATGCTAATTTTGTATTTTTTGTAGAGATGAGGTTTCATCGTGTTGGTCAGGTTGGTCTCAAACACCTAACCTCAAATGATCTGCCTGCCTAGGCTCCCAAAGTGCTGGGATTACACGCATGAGCCACCGTGCCCAGCCCCAAGATTCATTCTTAAGAGTTCCATGTAAAAATTCCTCATGAAGCTTATTAACATATTAATTTATGACCTTTATCTTATGATTCTGATCTGTTAATTCTGAAATACAGCTGGGTCCCCTCATATTCAAAGCTGTACAAGAAATTTAAATGTACACTCAGTGAACAAGAGCTATCAGAAAGCAGAACAAAATTTTTATAAAATGAATTTATTTTTATTTCCAATTATATAAGAAACTTTCATTAACATGTTTCACTTAATGTATAATAATATCATAATGCAAGGCATTCATTTTGTACACTAAAGAAGAATAATACTTAGAGTAAGGAGAAAGGAACATTTGTACAGAATCCATGGAGTTTATAAATCAAATTCAGCCTGAAAGCATATTAACTATGATACTCTGTGTCTCTCAATAAAAAATTGTATAAATTATGTTAAGTGTAATAAAATTATTATAATCTTATTCTGGTTAGCATTCAAAATATAAATTCATTGCTAGTATTCATTTCATTCTTAGAACAAAATTAAGAAATCTTTAGAAAATTTTATTTTAAATAAGATTGTTAGTTTAATTTTGATAACTTAGATGAAGAAAAGGATCTTAATCATCTGTAATTTCAATTTTTCAAGAACTGATTTACTATACCCAACTATACCTAGAGGGCAGTGAAAGAAGCCAAAGAATAAGGAAGTCAGTTTTACTTCTCTCACCGTATTATTTTGCTTCATTCAAACTTATTTAACTTTTTTTAATTTATGTTTTTTCTAACTGCTGGAAACCATTTTTATTTCAAACTGTCTACCTGCTTAATCCCAGGCAGAATTGGTGAATAACATTTTTTTTCTAACTTAACTTCACAACTAAAGAGTTTCAGCTTATTTTTTAATTCAAAGTTCCCTAAATTGTATCTTCTTGTAATTCCTACGATTGCTTATGTACCTGTAAGTCAGTGCCCTACCTTTTCTTTTTCCTACATTTTCTCTTACAAAATGGCAGCTTATATTAACTCTCTCCTCATTTACCTGTATAGTTTAAAATTACAATGTTTTTAAAAAAAATAGCGCGGATTTGTCATGAATCTCTGTAGAGCAGCCTTCACATCCTTATTTCTCAGGCTGTAGATCAAGGGATTCAGCATAGGAACCACCAACGTGTAAAACACAGAAGCCATCTTATCAGTATCCAGTGAATGGTTGCTTCGAGGCTGCACATACATGAATAGCAATGTCCCATAAAAAACTGTGACTGACATCATATGTGAAGCACAGGTAGAAAAGGCTTTTTTCCTTCCTTCTGATGAACGTATTTTTAGAATAGACAAAACAATGTTGAAATAAGATACTAGAACTATAATCAAGGAACCAACCACATTTGTAGCTGCAGATATAAAGACAACTGTTTCTGGTAAGTAAGTATCAGAGCAAGATAATGCTAACAGAGGAACATTATCACAGTAAAAATGATTGATTATATTAGAAGAGCAATAAGACACAGAAAATACACAAGATGAAACCACAATAGCTGTAGAAAAGCCATAGAGGTATGTGAGGGAGACCAGCAGGAGGCAGAGCCGCTGAGACACCACCACCATGTAGAGCAGAGGGTTACAAATGGCCACATAGCGGTCATAGGCCATCACAGCCAGCATCATTACCTCAGACACAATAAAGAACAAGAACCCTCCCAGCTGGGTGGCACATTCATAGAATGAGATAGTTTTCTTCTTTACTAAAAAGTTAATCAGCATTTTAGGGGCAATGACAGTAGAGTTACCAAGATTGATGATAGCCAGCTGTCGCAGGAAAAAGTACATGGGGGTTTGAAGTCGAGAGTCAACACTGGTGAGGGTGATGATGCCCAGGTTCCCTGCCACGGTCAGCACATAGAGCACCAGGAAGACCAGGAAGAGGGGAATCTGGAGCTCTGGACAGCCAGAGACACCTGTGAGAATAAACTCAGTGACCCTGGTGAAATTTTCAGGAGCCATGTCAGAGTTTGCAAATTCATCTGTTTGGGGGAAAAGAGAGATTAAAAACTTTAAAGAATTATCTGTATGACTGCCATTATATGGCTAGCACAATTCCTTGGTAACATTTCTTTGAATTATGTATTAATCTAACTCAGGTATTAAACTCGAGCTTCTAGGTCTAATAAGTAAACTTGGTAATCACTTGGGAGAGAGAAAGAGCAAGTATGGAAAAGTATAATAAATTAAGAGATGATCCAACATCATGAAAGATTTTTGAGGACTTACTTCCTCACAATCTTATTGAAATATGAGTATATTCTTAGTTTGCAAACAGCTGAAGCCACAATTAATATTTTATATCATTTGCATTGAGCATGACAGGCTTGAGGCATTTCATGTCTGCAAATAATCCAACTTCTAAATCTGAGACTTCTTGCTTTTTCTTAAGAATGATGATTGCAGATACTATCCTGCTCCATTTTCTTTATTCTATCATTGTATAATCTGTATTAGATACACATTTTATCATCCATGTCTGTTTGCTTTTTCTCTCTTTTTTAAATTAACTCTGACTAAAATACATGCAGGTATGTCCTCAGATCTATTTTTCAGGTGACATATTTTCTTTTTAGCTTTCAAAAATAATGTCAGTGAACATTTTATTATTTTTGTAATTTCTTGACATTATGCCTTACTGTATACTGCTATCTTTTCCTTCTTTCTCATTTCTTATTTTGTTCTATTTCACAAGTTTGTACAGCTCCTCATAGTTTTCACATTGTATTCTATGCTTAATCACAATTTTTATTTATATAATTAGATATCATTTTTACCACTTATAAAGTATATCTCCTCTTTTAGTTGATTTTTTATTCATCTTTTTTGTATTTTTTATATTTTCATTACTGTAATGAGTAAATATTGTTATTTTAGAGATTTTCTGTGATAACTACAATGCTTATATTTGACATATAAATTAAATTCTATTTTAATATGGCTAAATATTTCCCTTGAGTTCTTTATTTTTAGGATCACCACCTACCCCTAAGCCAATTAGAGTGCCTTCTCTGCTATAATTTATAGTTCCACTGGCGTGGGGACCTGGCCCAAAGAAATCCTGTCTTAGTCCCATATCTAAAAATGTGGAGTTAAGTTCCAGAGAGTTAACAGTATATCATTAAAAATGTCTGAATTTTAAAATCCCAAAGCTGTTCACTTATTTTCTCCTTCTAAAAAAGAGATCCAATAGAAAGAAAAATAGAAAATTATTCTGCAGTATGAAAAAAGAATGAAGTGAACCAAAATAATTCCTAACATTGTTAATATTGATCTCAGTTTGATTCTGAAACCAAACATCACACTTTTTCTTGATTTTAAAAATAGTCTTATTTATTTATTTATTTACTTACTTATTTACCACCTGTTTATTGAATTCCTTACTCTGGTAACGTGCAAACTTCAGATAAATTGCTCATCCCTCGTCTTATGGACCTGCTATTCCAATGATAGGAAACATACAAAAATCTGATAAAGAAACAAATAAACAAGATTATTGCACACTGCAATAAGTGTAATAAAGAAATTAAACCAGAAGATACATTATGATAACTTGGGAGAATATTTTCACGTGATATGTTAGGGGAAAGTCTTTTTTAATTTTAGCAGTTTCTTTTTTATTTTTCATTTCTTTTTTTCAACTTTTATTTTAAGATGGGAAGGCCTTCTTGAGAAGGTGACATTTGGGTTTGCAGTTTTAGTATTCCATCTGCAGCCTTCAGCCACTTTGTTGTCCCCCTTAGCAAACATGCCAGCTATCAGCCAATATGAATGCTTGCAGATTGTATCAGCTACTCTGTTTCTGATGAAACCTAGTGCTTTACTGGCTTTATGTTTTATTTGAAGATCCAATAATTAATTCTTAAAAGTAATCATTTTAAAATCACAAAATTATATTCATCCTGTAATTTTCTCTTTCAAATATCAAGATTGCACTATTTGTCAATTTCTATGAATACTTTCCCATTTTATGCACCTCACTCTTCTACTTCCTTAGAGCAAGCACTTCCATTAATTACTGTATCCTTCCTGGTTCTTTTAGATTGACTGGTAGGAATGCCAGTCATTAAGGCATTTTGTGCAATTAAGTTATGTTATCCAAGCTATTTTTTACAATATTTAAAATATGCTTTTACCTCATTTACCATCAGATTCACATGACTTTTCTGGTCATCTGCCTTACCAAACATGCATTAATATTTTTATTTCTGACCCTCCATGTCCTCACTGGTATTGATTCTCCTGAGATTGCTTTCTTTTTTTGGAGGGGTGCCGGGGGAGAAGTAGAATCTTCTCTGAAAGAAGTTTGTCCCCCATTTGTAGCAGTGGGTCCATACATTTAAAAACCGGATATGAGGGTAGCATCAAATGAGGCTAATGAACTTTAATTTTGTAGTATTCAAAAATGTCATTTCTGATTACTCTCTAGGCATGTTCAATCGTTTCAAAAATACTAATGAATTGAGAGAGTAGAAAGATAGATGAATTGTCTTCTTTTTCTTTTCTTTTTTTTTTTTTTTGAGACACAGTTTCACTCTGTCACCCAGGCAGACTGGAGGGTGGTGGCGCAATTTCTGCTCACTGCAACTTTCACTTCCCAGGTTTAAACCTCAGCCTCCCAGGTAACTAGGACTACAAGGTGTACATCACCACGCTTGCCTAATTTTTGTAGTTTTAGTAGAGACGGGATGTTGGCCAGGCTGGTCTCGAATTCCTGACCTCAGGTAATCCACCTGCCTCGGCCTCTCAAAATGCTGTGATTACAGGTGTAAGCCACCATTCTCAGACCCCAATGAGTTATCTTTAAATTAGTACAGTGTTTTATGGCTAATGTCTAACAATAATAGCCTTTAACTTTAAAAAACTGTTCTTATTTTTTCCCTATTACTAGTTTTAGTCAACAATAATAGCCTTTTAAAAAGTGTGTTTTCTGAATACTTTCCATGTACTTAGGCTTTTATTTTGTTACACAATCTGAGGGAGAATGAAAAGAAGGTAAATTTATTTTTGAATATTCTATTTTAGGTTAGTTAAACTAAGGGCAACCCAGGCAGTGAGTTTTTCTGTATTCGTCTTGATAATGTTGTAAAGTTTTGTCCCATCACGTCTGGAATCTAGGGTTGGGCAGTTTATCTTAAAGTCTTGCCCCTGCTTTTGGAAATGTCTCCCCGCAAATTGAAGTTCTTCTTTTTGATATCTAATGGAAGTTCTTCTTTGCTATTTCTTCTGAACTACAATGCTGACAGATTTATTTTATGACAAGATAGGTGGTTTAAACATTTTCTATTACTGCACTGGATTACATACTGTGCTTCTACGTATATTTGCTTGTATATTATCACATTGAATGGGTAATTTTTCTGAGAACACTTGCATTCTATGCCTGTATTCTAAAAAAAAAGAGGCATCATTTTAACTTTGGGTAGTTGTATATCCAATTTTCTTTCATAGGTTATCCTGTGCAACATACAATTTTTATTGTAAATAATATTGCAAAAGTAAATATTGCAAAAATACTGATATGATCAGTCTCTGAGCAAAAATTCATAGTTTCAGTAGTGACATAATTTACTTAAGTATCTGAGACATAATGATGCCATTTCTAACTTGGAAGCATAAATAGCTTGATCATATTTGATGCCCCGTATTCCTAAAATGAGTTATACATCCTAAAAACAAACTTTAGTTGAAGCATTGTATTATTTGATTATACATAAATCCCAGTGTCTTCCAAAATAAAAGTGAAGTGGATCATTTTAAGATATGGTTTAGGATCTTTTAACGGTCACTATACAAAAAAGAAAAGTCTTTTCCACCTACCTCTGAAGGAGAATCTGCTTCAGGTTCTTAATGAGAGTCTATACATGGCTGTGGCAATGAGAGGTAATGGGGTTTTAAAAATCTTTGAGACCTTAATTCTGAAGCACAGGCAACTCAAGTATCTACACATTGCCTTTTATGTCTTTGGGGAAGATGCCACATGGGACTGGTTTCTTAACAAGGTCTCCCTCTAGAAAGTCAATCAGACACCCCATGAGTCCTTCTGGAAGTCTGTGTTTATTCTGTATTATTGAAGTGAATTCAAGTGCATTACAGCTAAGGGTCATGGGGGATTAAACTGTGTCTTTTAAAGTAATTCATTTCCATTCGGAGATTCATTATTGCAAGATGGGATATATAAGAACTAGGAGCTGATGGTATCACAATCAGATTTTTAAAAGCTGTATCTATAAATAATATATTTATTATGTCACTATCTCTGTTGTCTACCTCCACGTCTTATTTTAAAGTATAAAACATAAATTCCCTGATGAACAAAGGGATTTTTTAAAACACTAAACATTTAGTATGTATGCATTTTTATCCATGTAATGACTAATGGAATTGTTTAGAAAGGAATATGCCTTGGGGAAATTATCATATTTAGGAATTAAGTCCCCTTTGTAGATCCAAAGATCTGCTCCTATAGGCCTTAAATTAAAGCAGAAAATGGAGATATAGAGCATGATGACATTTATGTACAGTATAAATCAATGACATAGAAAACTATTGTATGCTTTGTAAGAACGCAAGAAAACAAACAGATTCACCTTGAGTTATTTTGTGTTGGTTTCCCAATGGTGGTGGTTGGGACTGGGTAAAGAAATGAAGATGAAAGGTGTATCGAAGACTATCATAACAAAATACCACAGACTGAGTGGCTTAAACAGTAGAAATTTGTTTTCTCACAGTACTGAAGGATGGAAGTCCAATCTCAAGGTCTCGGCAGGTTTGGTTTCTTCTGGGGCTGTCACCTGGGCTTGCAGAGGGCCACCTTTTCACTGTGCCCTCTCATCGTTGTCCCTCGGTCTGTTATATGTGCCTGGTATATCTACCTCTCTCTGTCCTAATCTCTCTTCTTATCAGGATGCCAGTTTTATTGAATTAGGACCCAGCTAAATGACCCTAATTAAATTAATTGCCTTTTTAAAGGCTCTGTGTCCAAATACAGTCACATTCTGAGGTACTAGTGATTAAGGCTTTAATGCATGCATTTTGAGATAGACCATTCAGTCCATAACAAGAAAGACTAAAACATGAATAAGAAAGAGGTTTTGCTGGCTGAATAATGAAAAATTATCATGAACGGAGGAAGATAATTATTCTAAACCACTCATGTTAGACCCTAAACAGCTGAAAAGATGGAATCTTCTTTGGGAAGAAAACCTGCTTCTGGAAATCTGTTCTACAGAAGTAATAAAAGTTACTTAAATACATAAATAAGATCTTCATAAGATTATTTTTTCAGTGAGATAACATACTGAAAACTAAATACACAGTTTAGAAATTTGTTAAGTAAATGATGGGATATGTTTAGTATATAATTATATATTCTTTAAATATTTTAATTATGTAAATTATATAGAAATTTGAGGAAAGCGTCTGAGAGGCCAACTAAAGATAGTATTAAAATAGTATTAAAAGGGTAACATTTTACTTCATGGTCACACTTTTGTGTGGAATCTAAAAAAAATCAAACTCATAGAAGCAGAGAGTAGAAGTGGTTGCTGGGGCTGAGGAGTAGGAGCCACTGGAGATGTTGATCAAAGAGTATAAAGTGTAAGTTACATAATGTAGTATGTTACATGTAAGTGTTTAATGTAAATTATATAAGTTAAGTATAAAATATAAATTATGGAGGATGAATAAGTTCTGGAGCTCTAATGTCCAGCATGGTGATTATAGTTAATAAGACTGTATTGTACACTTGAAAATTGCTGACACAGTAGATCTTAAATGTTCTTACCACACAAACAGAAATTAACTACCTGAGACAATGGTATGTAAATTAGCTTCATCTTGGTAATGATTTCACAATATATATGTTTATGAAAACATCATGATGCCGAGTGCAGTGGCTCACGCCTGTAACCTCAGCACTTTGGGAGTCTGAGGCAGGAGGATGGCTGGAGCCCGGGAGTTCAAGACCAGCCTGGTCAACATAGCAAGACCTCCATGTCTACAATAAGTAAGTAAGTAAATAAATAAATAAATAAATAAATAAATAAATAAAACAAAATAAAAAATTGTCATGTTGTACACCTTACATATATACAATTTTTATTTGCCTATTATAACTCAATAAACCCAGGAAAATAAATAAAAGGGCATATTATATTGGTCTCTGTAAAAAGAGCAATAATTTACATACAATAAAATGCCAACTCTATATAGTTTACATTTAAATAATGTGTTTTAATCATCCCAAAATGTTCCCCAATGTCTCTTTGCAGTAGATTCCTCCATACTATATCTCAGGATACAATTGTTATTTTTTAATATATGTACACAGTTTTATATCTAATGCAGCATCACATAGGGGCATTTTCTCCTATTTTATGCACTCAGATACGTTTAAAACACTTCTTAAGGCCACAAAACAGAACATGGAAAAACAAATAAGAATATATTCAACACTTACAAAAAGTGATATGATAAAGAATATAAAGTACTAGTTTTCTTTCAACACTTCAAACATATGTATATATACTTTTTTTTACAAATAACATCACAAATAATCACATATGCACATGCTTTTAAATATTATTTATACTCAATTTAAGGCTATTATAATTTTGGATACATAAAATTTTTATAGCTCTGAAACAATGCAAAAGTTTTAATCCATTTCAGTAAGTTTCACCCCAAAGTTGCCGCTTCCCAGCATTAAAACATGCAACCACCCCTCTTCTAAGATTTTCTAAAGCTTGTATATCAGGGGAAAAGATCTCTTTTAAAAAGTAATCCCAGTTAGTGGGAGAGTAAATGGCTGACACTGGTAGCAAAACCTTAGTTCATTGGAATTCACGTGCTCAAAATTGCTGTGGTTTCTACCACCATATATTAGTTTACCTGTTCTAGAACTTCGTGTAAAATGAATAATATAGTAGGTTGTGTCTGGTTAAGGCTGTTTAAATTCATTTGTGCTGCTGCATATAGCAATAGCTCATTCTATTTTATTGCTGAGTAGTATTCTATTTTAGGATTATAGCACAATTTATATTTTTATTTGTTTATGAACAATTGAAATATTTCCATTTTATCCTATTTTGAATAGAGCTATCAATAACATGAATGTATACATTTTTTGGACATGTTTTCATTTCCCTTTGGTAAACATCCAGAAGGTGAACTCTGGAAACATGTGGTAGTAATGCATTTAACATTACTTATAACCACTACACCGTTCTCTGAAATGAAGTACCACTGTACATGGTAATCAGCAAGTGTCATAATTTCAGCAGCTAATACTCTGGATCAGGTTGACACTCACTCTTTGGTAATGAAATATTTTAAATTTTACTCAAACTAGTAGATGGAAAATAGTATCCCACTGTTACTGTAATTCCATTTCCCTGATAGCTGAGGATGTTGGGCTTCTTTATCATGTGTATATTGACCATTAATACTTACTATGTGGAACATATTTTATCCTATTTTTGTTTGATTGCCTTTTAGTTACAGCCTTGTAGGTGATATTTATATGTGTCTAAGGTACCATATAAATTGAGTGGGCTTTTTAGGAAAAAAATCAATCGAACATCTGTACATACATGTGTTTTGGACTCCATTGTGTACCACGAATCTATTTATCTATGGTTATAAAGTGCTGCATTATCTCCAGTGCTGGAGGTTTGTAGGAGCTCATGAAGTAGGTATTGTGAGTGCTCTAATTTTGTTGTTTTTCAAGATTATTTTGGCTATTCTGAATTTTTTTCTGTGTCATATAGAAGCAGATCTAAAGCCAGATATGGGGAACCTTACTTTTATGCCATGAGGCTGGGTCTACACCTGTCTACTCTTAAAACAGTCACCTTTGGTTGCAGTTATTAAAATTAATACTACAATTGGTGCCTTAAAATTGAGCTTAGCTAAAATGTATACCTTGGTCTCAACCATATGGTGTTAGATGAAGGATGAACCACTTGGATGCTTAGGATAAGACAGTAAAGGAGATAATTCTCCTCCATCGAGCTAACTCTTTCAACATTTTAAAGCCAGAATGGCTTCGTGTTTGATGCAGAAAATTTAAATTCTTTGAGAAAATTCCTTGAAGAGGAGTGTGTCTTGCTGTCTGAATAAAAAAGCCATGGAGAGAGAATTGAAGAAATTCATTACAGAGCCTATGTAGGAAATCAGCCTCATGGGCTTTTAGAAATATTTGGAAGTTGAGTTTATGCAATCCATCATTAGGACCGTTCAACTCTTGTCACGTAAACATTAGAAAGTACAGATATATTAAAATATCCTTGGTAAAAGCTTTTGGTGTACCAAGTCATTAATTAGACATGGAATGAAAATAAATACAATAAAGCTCGAAGTTTTAACTCTGGGAAGAAGGTTGAGAATGTATAAATACTAAAGGAATTTTATATAGGTTGGCAGCATTATTTTTCAACTACTCATGATTATAATTGTAATCAGAATGTGTGTTTTGTGGCCATTAGGGAAAACAGCAGTGTCCAACTAAGTCTGGAATATTATAAACTTTTTGTAGAAAAGAATGTAATGCTTGAAAACCATCTATATTTTATCTATGACATCAAATAGCTGATTTTAGACACCTATTATTGTCATTTTGCATTTTTTATCACACAATATTAGTAAATGATAGTGTTCATAAAAATGTTACTACTTCATTCTTTTTTTTTTTTTTTTTTTTGAGACGGAGTCTGGCTCTGTCGCCCAGGCTGGGGTGCAGTGGCCGGATCTCAGCTCACTGCAAGCTCCGCCTCCCGGGTTTACGCCATTCTCCTGCCTCAGCCTCCCGAGTAGCTGAGACTACAGGCACCCGCCATCTCGCCCGGCTAGTTTTTTGTATTTTTTTTAGTAGAGATGGGGTTTCACCGTGTTAGCCAGGATGGTCTCGATCTCCTGACCTCGTGATCCGCCCGTCTCGGCCTCCCAAAGTGCTGGGATTACAGGCTTGAGCCACCGCGCCCGGCCTACTTCATTCTTAAAATGTTAGTATTTCATTAAAAAATGGACAAAAGAGGAAACACTTCTTGGAAAAAATAACATTGCATGGTATTTATTCTCATTTAAAAATTTTTAAAATTATAATTTATGTATGCAAAATATTTACCCAACAACACATTATTAGAATGTGAAATAACCGTATACATTTATTTTAGAAATAAAAATTACCAGTATATTATTTTATAATTATGAGATATTTATTACAGCATATGTTTTTGGTGGCAATTTAATAACTTAAGCTGTCAACAACCAAAGTTCATCAATCAAGGAATGGCTAAGTACAAAGTGATTCGTCTGTTTTCCAGAGTTATACGCTGATATTAAAAAATTTTTTTAAATAATTTTTATTGGTCAAGAGAAATCCTGCTGATGAATTCTAAAGTAAAACAAACAAACAAACAAACAAAGAAAACGTTGCAGGGAACATAATATAGCATGATTTTTTAAAAGCCTTTCTTGGATGGATGGTATTACAGAATGCTATTCATATTATTTAATTTTAGTTGTGGGTTATAGAAAGGGATAGAAATTGTAGAATTTGGGAAGGGAAAATATACAAAACCAAAGAGTTATATTTGTGCATTATAAGATAAAATGCTACTATGAGGCCAGGCACGGTAGCTCACGCCTGTAATCTCAGCACTTTGGGAGGCTGAGGTGGGTGGATTGCCTGAGCTCTGGAGTTCACAACCAGCCTGGGCAACACTGTGAAACCTGGTCTCTACTAAAATACAAAAAATTAGCTGGGTGTAGCGGTGTGCACCTGTAGTCCCAGCTACTCGGGAGCCTGAAGCAAGATAATTGCTTGAACCCAGGAGGTGGAGGTTGCAGTGAGCCTAGATTGCACCACTGCACTCCAGCCTGGGCTGCAGGATGAGACACTGTCTAAAAAAAAAAAAAAAAAAAAAAAAAAAAAAAAAAAAAAAAAAACTCTGGAAGTGTAAAATTGATTAGTAAAAATTAATATGCTTATGAGCAGGATCAGAGGTTATCAAAATCAGAAGTAAACAAATTTGATGATTGGTAATGCAATTTTGTATACTGTTGTTATGTTCAGCTTATGTTTAGATGAAGTAAATACAATAAGTGAAAGAAAAGGAAAAAAAGAAAGAAAATAAATGGATCGGGATAAAGACACCTTGGATCATTTTTTGATTCAATTCCTCACAATTTTTACTTTGAACACTAGATTAAATTGAAACAGGCACAATTTGAAAACTGCATATATTTTTAAAATTTGAAAAAAAGGGGCCCATTGAAACAATGGAAGAATACTAAGATGTAAGGAATTCATTTGCTGAGTGAGAGTACACAGTGTAAATGAAGCATTATGTTAGAACACATTCCATGCCACTGTGTAGACAGGCTCAAGAAGGAGACAAAGAAGACAGGAATGAAGATGCAGCTGACCCTAGAGTGTATCAGTTTTCTTTAATCTGTGTTATCATCTCCATATATTTTTCAAAATTCTGTATTGATACCATTACAGTAGATGACAAGATAACTTCTTTATCTTCAGGTTGCCCAGGTTGCCAATTCTAAATCAGCTTATCGGGAAGTTATCATAAACCAGTGTTTGCAATAGTGCTAGGGTCTGTCAAGGAGGATCTAGAACAATCCAGTATTTTTCTCATCAGTCCTAATCAAAACCCTACTTTATCCCTAAGATATACAATATTAACTTAATCTGATTGAAAAACCTCATTCTGAGGTAGCATAATATATTGTGTTCTTAGCTTTAATGTTTACACAGCCTTTTCTTTTCTTTTCTTTTTTTTTTTTGAGATGGAGTCTCGCTCTGTCGCCCACGCTGGAGTGCAGTGGCGTGATCTCGGCTCACTGCAACCTCCGCCTCCCAGGTTCAAGCAATTCTCCTCTGTCAGTCTCCCGAGTAACTGGGACTACAGGCATATGCCACCGTGCACGGCTAATTTTTGTATTTTCAGTAGAGATGGGGTTTCACCATGTTGGTCAGGCTAAACAGCTTTTCATGTTGTGTTATAATCACATATTTACTTACTTTCTTGCTTCCTATCTAGCGCACACATTCTTTATGGTTCAATCTTTCTTATATTTAATACCTAGTGCCTGCTATGAAATATCTATTACTAATTTTCTGGTTATTTTTACTCTGTTTGAACTATATAAGCTTTTCACTTTAACTCTGCAACTCTAAGTTTGACCTAATTTGCCTTATTTATAAATAGTAGCGGTTCCAATATGATCTCAAAAATTGCTTAAGATATGTATTACCTGAGTGTAGTATTTATTTATCCCATTGAGGTGGCAAAGAGTACGGGTTGCTCTAAGAGTACATGTTTTGTCCAGAAAAACAGGAAAACCTAAGCAGATAGAATATTTCTACTTTTTTATGTTATAATTGGTTTGACAAAGAACTAAACAAAGATTATCGTACCCAGCTATGCAATTGAATATTAAGATATTAAGTGAGAATTTTGAATCGATTGGCTAAAGTTCTCTTTAGAGTATCTTTTACTTCTTTGTTCCTTAGGCTGTAGATCAATGGATTCAGCATAGGAATCACCAGGGTGTAAAACACCGAGGCCATTTTATCAATAGCCAAAGTATGACTGGACTTGGGTTGCAAGTAAATAAATAACAATGTCCCATAGAACACGATCACCACTGTCAGATGAGAGCTACAGGTGGAGAAGGCTTTGTACCTCCCTTCCCTTGAGTTCATTCTGAGAATGGCTACTAGTATAAACATGTAGGATATGAGAACAATTGAAAGGGAGAAGAGCAAATTACAGCCTGAGAAGATCAAAATGATTAATTCTAATTCATTTGTGTCAGAACAGAGTATGGACATCAGAGGGATACAGTCACAGTAAAAATAGCTGATTATGTTTGAGCCACAGAAGGACAGTTTAAATAACTTAATTGTGAGAAATAGTGACACAAACGTGCTATAGAGATAGGGAACAATTACCAGCACCCAAAGTACTTTCTCTGCCATGATGATCACGTACAGAAGAGGTTTACAGATGGCTACATAGCGATCATAGGCCATTGCTGATAGAATAAAGAGCTCGGAGATGATGAAAATCTCAAAGAATGCTAGCTGAGTGGCACACCAATTGTAAGAAATTGTATTTTTGTGCACTATGAAGTTTACTAACATCTTTGGGGCAATGACAGTGGAGTAACCAAGATCAGTAATTGACAAATGTCTAAGGAAAAAGTACATGGGGGTATGTAGCTTGGAGTCCAAGTAGGTCAAGATAACCATGCCCAGATTGCCTATCACTGTGACCAAATATATGACGAGGAAGAGTCCAAACAGTGGAGCCTGCAGCCCAGGATTGTCTGTAATCCCCATGAGAATAAATTCAGTCACCTTGGTCACTGCTGTGTGATTGTGTTTCACCATGTGGTTCATCTCAGTAACCTGTGCAAACTAGAAAACCAATATTTACTATATTTGAAACATTATCTTCTAAGAAAATTAACAATATGACATATGAGCAATAGAGGCATTTCCTTTATTTCAAATTCTAAATAGAGTTTCCTCTTCCCATCAGGTCAAAACCACACAAAGCTACAGTCACATTCATTAAAACTTTGGTAAAGTGTGAATTAAAAGGGTCAAGATATTTTGAAGTTGTTGTTTTGACGTAGCTACTATGATCCACTTTTTTTGACCCAGAGTCATTTTAAGTATGTAAAAATAGCTACCACTTTTGTTTCTGCTTACCACAATTTTCAGGTAATTTGTAAAACAAAAATCTACACATTAAATTTTACATTATTGCTGATCATTGAAAAAAGCAAGACAAGATTTTCGAAACTGTTGATGGAGTAATGCATCAGACAGTAGGAAATCTCTGACCATTATATACGTGTCCATACTTCTGTCTATAAATTCAACTTGTTTACCAAAAACAAAATTTTATGCCATAATTTGAGAATTTTGTTAATAATATCTTAATCTGCATATGCCACATCTGCACTTTTTGCCTATTGAACTGCTCCTTCTAGTGAGCAATTGGGGGATGTATAAGCCCCCAATTATACATCCTTCTTCTGCAGAAAAAAAAAAACTGGCTGTTCTTACAATTCATGAACATTTAAGAGAGAATCATAAAAAAGGGCTCAGTGGATAGAGAAATACAAATGGATATCGAGAAATACAAATGAATATCAAGAATTTAAGGAAATCCATTGTGTGCTAGGCAATTTTGCAAGTGACTTGCAGATATTAACTCATATGATCTACACAATAACTTTAGGAAGTAGGCAGTAATATCATCCCCATTTAAAAGAAAAAGAAACTGAGGCACAAAGAGTTGGATAATTTAACAAAGATCTTTCACATTATAAGTTGTAGTGTCAGGATTCAAATAAAGTCATTCTGCCTTCAGAATATGTTCTCATAAACACTCTAACACACCACTTCTCCATTAGAGATACCCTTCATTGGTAGGAAGTGAGAAGGAGACAGGAAAGACACAGGTAAATAATGATAGACAAAGATCTTTGTTAAAATAGATGACTGAAGCATGAAGTAATTTGAAAGCTAAGGTGGCATAAATAATGACCAGCCCCGAGTACTGGGGACTGTATAACAGGTCTGTCTGCACATCTGTCCTATGGATGACAGAACAGTATATTGCAAGGGAGGCAATAGTTTTGCAGAGAATAGGACCCTTCAAGATTTTTGGTGACAACCTGCTTTCAGGATGTACCCTTAGAAATTTTCTAAGACCAATGTTTCTGCTTACCTCAGTGAGGAATCTGCTTTGCTTTCTACTGCTTTAGGCCTTATAAGTGGCTACAGAATGGATTTAAATTTTTTCTACTCCCTTAAGACTCATTGTGTTGAAGTATTAATCTGACTCAAGATTAAACAAATTGTACGTAATTACCCAAGGGAAAGTACCTTGAATATCTGTTGATTATTCTCTGAATGTTCCATTAAGAAAAAGTCATAAGTACTTATGCCTTTGTCTAACTGAGGAAATAAATTATGCCATATCACTAAAGACTGGAAATCACAAATGCCGTTTTCAGCATTGCATGTCAATATTACATGTAGAATCCCCAACAAGTCATAAGTAAATGAAGTAATGAATTTCTAGAAAAAATGTTATGTAATATTTGATAATACATCCATTGACCGCATATATTTTGTTGAATATATAATTATAAACTGACATAAAACAATGTATTATAAACTGTATTAGACTGAGATAATATTTTATTAATTGTATGGTTTATGTCAAAAAATTAGTGGCAAATAATTTCTTCATTTGTTTATAACATATCATTTATCTCTGGCTGTTTTTAAGAACTTTTGTTATTGGTTTTCAGAAATTTGACTATAATGCATTTTAGCATAATTTCCTTTCGATTTACCCTACTTGGAATTATTTTAGCTTTTTGTATGTCTAGGATTTTGTTTTTTAAAAATACATTTAGAAAAAAATTCTGGCCAACATTTTTTACTGTGTATCTTCCGCACTATTTAATCTCTTCTTTACACTTAGACTTAAAATTAAACATGATTTAAATAACTTGTTATTGTTCTACAAATCACTAAGACTATTTTCATGGTTTTTGTTCAGTATATTTTTACTCTGGCTTTGTTTACAGTAGTCTTCATTGTTGAATGTTTAAGTCATCTTTTGTTCAGTTCCTAATCTGCCATTGTTCTCATTCAATGTATATTTTTCATATCCAATACTGTATATTTATGTCTAGAAGCCCCATATCTGTTGTTTCTTAAATCTTCATTTTTTTTCCTCACAATGCTAATGTTTTTGTTAAATCATTTAGTTTACTGAACATGTTTATAACAATTGTCTTAAAACCCTTCCTTGCTAATTCTATCATTATACCATTTCAATATCTACTTGAATTATCTCCAAGATAGGACCACATATTCCTGCTTTCTCAAATGCCTAGTATTTGTGATTGGATGCTGAATATTGTGAATTTTGTGTTAATCAGTGCTGTATATTTTTGTATTGTTTTTTGAAAGACTATTAAGTGTTTTAAACAAAGATTAGTCAGCACTATTTGATACTTGTTTTCAAGCCCTCAGAAGCATTTGGAGTAACATTTGCCTCTGAAATCTCTAGTGGGTGCCCAGTTGTTGATCAAGGATGATACATTCCAGCTTTTTTGGAACTAGAATGTCTTCCTTCTCAGTGTGACACCTATGAATTATTCAGCTTAAAATTCTTAGGTCATTCTTTGAAAAGCCTTGTGGACATTTGATATAGCCATGCATAATTTAGAGTTCAGCCACAAACTAAAAAAGAACTTGAAATAGAGGAAAGGATGAAAAATAATAACAAAAATATTCCATGTAAGAAACAAATAGCAGTAAGTGGAAAGTATGCCTTCCAACATCTGTAATTACTTTTTTTTTTTAACTTTCAACTTTAAAATCACGTGCAGGATTGATACATGGGTATACTGCATGATGCTGGGGTTTGGGGTATGGATCCTTCACTCATGTAAGCAAGCCTAGTACACAATAAGGAGTTTTTCAACAGACACCCTTGCCTGCTTCTCGTAGTCCACAGCGTCTATCGTTCCTATGTTTATGTTTAAGCTCCCACTTAAAAGTGAGAACATGCAGTATTTTGTTTTCTGTTTCTGCTTTAATATGGCCTCTAGCTGCATCATGTTGTGGCAAAGAACATGATTTTGTTCTTTTTATGGTTGCATAGTACTCCAGGGTGTATATGTACCTTATTTCTTTATCCAATCCACCACTGATGGGAACATAGGTTGATTTCATGCCTTTGCTATTGTGAATAAGTGTGATTATGAACATAACGTGTACATGTGTCTTTTTGGTGGAATGATTTATTTTCCTTTTGAATGTATAGCTGGTAATGGAATTGCTGGGTCAAATGGTAGCTCTGTTTTAAGTTTTTGGGAAATCTCCAAACTGCTTTCCACAGTGGCTGAAATAATTTACATTCCATCAGCAGTGTATAAGCATTTTCTTTTCTTGGTAGACTTGCCAGCATCTGTTTTTTTTTGTTTTTTTTTGTTTTTTTAATTCTTTATTAATAGACATTCTCATTGGTGTCAGATGATATCTTATTGTGATTTTGATTGGCATTTCTGATGATTAATAATGATTAGCATTTTTTATATTTGTTGGTCACTTGTATGTCTTCTTTTGATAAGTGCCTGTTCATGTACTTGGTCCATTTTTTAATGGGGTTGTTTTTTGATTGATGGTTGGTTTAAGTTCCTTATAGACTCTGTATATTAAACCTTTGTCAGATACAGTTTGTGAATATTTTCTCCAATTCTCAAGATTGTCTGTTTACACCGTTGATAGTTTATTTTGCTGTGCATAAGCAATTTAGTTTAATTAGGTCTCACTTGTCAAATTTTTGTTTTTGTTGCAATTGCTTTTGCAGACTTATCCAAAAATTATTTTCCAAGGCTGAAGGGTTTTTTGTGTCTCTATCTCCTTAAGTTCTGCTCTGATCCTAGTTATTTCTTGCCTTACGCTAGCTTTTGAATGTGTCTGCTTTTGCTTCTCTAGTTCTTTTAATTGTGATGTTAGGGTGTCAATTTTAGATCTTTCCTGCTTTCTCTCGTGGATATTTAGTGCTATAAATTTCCCTCTACACACTGCTTTAAATGTGTCCTCGAGATTCTGGTTTGTTGTATCTTTGTTCTCATTGGTTTCAAAAAACATCTTTATTTCTGCCTTCATTTCATTATGTACCTAGTAGTCATTCAGGAGCAGGTTGTTCAGTTTCCATGTAGTTGAGCGGTTTTGACTGAGTTTCTTAGTCTCAGACTGTGGTCTGAGAGACAGTTTGTTATAATTTCTATTCTTTTACATTTGCTGAGGAGTGTTTTACTTCCAACTATGTGGTCAATTTTGGAATAAGTGCGATGTGGTGCTGAGAAGAATGTATATTCTGTTGATTTGGGGTGGAGAGTTCTGTAGATGTCTATTAGGGCCTCTTGGTGCGGAGTTGAGTTCAATTCCTGGATATCCTTGTTAACTTTCTGTCTCGTTGATCTGTCTCATGTTGACAGTGGGGTGTTAAAGTCTCCCTTTATTATTGTATGGGAGTCTAAGTCTCTTTGTAAGTCTCTAAGGACTTGCTTCATGAATCTGGGTGCTCCTGTATTGGGTGCATATATATTTAGGATAGTTAGCTCTTCTTGTTGAATTGATGCCTTTACCATTATGTAATGGCCTTCTTTGTCTCTTTTGATCTTTGTTGGTTTAAAGTCTTTTTTATCAGAGACTAGGATTGCAACCCCTGCCTTTTTTTGTTTTCCATTTGCTTGGTAGATCTTCCTCTGTCCCTTTATTTTGAGCCTATGTGTGTCTCTGCACGTGAGATGGGTCTCCTGAATACAGCACACTGATGGGTCTTGACTCTTTATCCAATTTGCCAGTCTGTGTCATTTAATTGGACCATTTAGTCCATTTACATTTAAGGTTAATATTGTTATGTGTGAACCTGATCCTGTCATTATGATATTTGCTGGTTATTTTGCTCATTTGTTGATGCAGTTTCTTCCTAGCATTGAAGGTCTTTACATTTTGGCATGTTTTTGCAATGGCTGGTACCAATTGTTCCTTTCCATGTTTAGTGCTTCCTTCAGGATCTCTTATAGGGCAGGCCTGGTGGTGACAAAATCTCTAAGCATTTGCTTGTCTGTAAAGGATTTTATTTCTCCTTCACTTATGAAACTTAGTTTGGCTGGATATGAAATTCTGGGTTGAAAATTCTTTTCTTTAAGAATGTTGAATATTGGCCCCCAATCTCTTCTGGCTTGGAGAGTTTCTGCTGAGAGATCTGCTGTTAGTCTGATGGGTTTCCCTTTGTGTGTAACCCGACCTTTCTCTCTGGCTGCCCTTAACATTTTTTCCTTCATTTCAACTTTGGTGAATCTGACAATTATGTGTCTTGGAGTTGCTCTTCTAGAGGAGTATCTTTGTGGCGTTCTCTGTATTTCCTGAACTGGAATGTTGACTTGCCTTGCTAGGCTGGGGAAGTTCTCCTGGATAATATCCTGCAGAGTGTTTTCCAACTTGGTTCCATTCTCCCCGTCACTTTCAGACACACCAATCAGACATAGATTTGGTCTTTTCACATAATCCCATATTTCTTGGAGGCTTTGTTCATTTATTTTAACTCTTTTTTTCTCTAAACTTCTCTTCTTGCTCATTTCATTCATTTGATCTTCAATCGCTGATACTCTTTCTTCCAGTTGATCGAGTCGGTTACTGTCAAAAGGGTATTTCCTAGGCTATCTTCCAGGATTTTTATAGTATTAAATTTTACATCCATCTTGAGTTAATTTTTGTGCATGGTGAAAAGTAGTGAGTACAGTTTCAATATTCTGCATATGGTTAGCCAGTTTTCCCAGAACTATTTAGTGAATAGTGAGTCCTTTCCTCTTTTTTTTTTTTTTTTTGTCAGCCTTGTCAAAGATCACATGGTTGTAGTTGTATGACTTTATTTCTGAGTTTTCTCTTTTATTCCAGTGATCTGTGTGTGTGACAGTATCATGCTTTTTTAGATTACTGTAACCTTACATTATAGTTTGAAGTCCAGCTGAGTGATGCCTCTGGCTTTGTTCTTTTTGCTTAGGATTACTTTGGCTATTTTGGCTTTTTTGATTCCGTATGAATTTTAGATATATTTTTTGAATTTTTTTTTCTAATTCTATGAAGAATGATGTTGGTATTTTAATATGAAGAGCACTGAATCCATAAATTACTTTGACAATATGGTCACTTTAACAATATTGATTCTTCCAGTCTATGAGCATGCAGTGTATTTCCATTTGTTTGTGTTGTCTCTGATTTATTTCATGAGTGTTCTGTAGTTCTCTTTGGGGTGCCCTTTTGCCTCATTCACTAGCTGATTGCTTGGTATTTCATTTTCTTTGTGGCTACTATAAATGGGATTGTGTTCTTGATTTGACTCTTAGCTTGGACATTTAGGAGACTTTTGGTGGAAGCTTTAGGGTTTTCTACATACAGTATCATATAATCAGTGAAAAGAGATAGTTTGACTTCTTCAATTTCTATTTTTATGCCTTTTTTTTGTTGTTGGTGGTGTTCTTGCCTGATTACTCTGGCCAGAACTTCTAGTGCTATGTTAAATTGGTGTGGTTAGGGTGGGCATCCTTGTTTTATTCCAGTTCTGAAGGGAAATGGTTTCAGCTTTTGCCTTTTCACTATGATGTTGGCTGTGGTTTTATCATAGATGGCTTTTATTATTTTCGGGTACATTCCTTCAATGCCTAGTCTGTTGAGGGTTTTTATCCTGAAGGGATGTTGGATTTTATAAAAGGCATTTTCTACATATATTGAGATGATTGTATGTTTTTAATTCTGGTTATGTGCTGAATCATATATATTGATTTGCATGTGTTGAGAAAGCCTTGCAGCCCAGGAGTAATGCCTACTTGATTATGAGGTTTTAACTTTTAGATATGCTGCTAGATTCAATTTGCTAATATTTTTTGAGGATTTTTGCATCTCTATTAATCAAGGATATTGGACTGAAGTTTTCTTTTTTTGCTATGTCTCTACCAGATTTTGGTATCAGGAAGATGCTGCATTTATAGAATGAGTTAAGGAGGAGTCTCTCCTCTTCAATTTTTTGGATTATTTTCAGTTGAATTGGTACCAGATCTTTGTACACCTGGTAGGATTAGGCTGTGAATTCATCTAATCCAGGGCTTTTTTTTTTTTTTTGGTTGGCAAGTTTTTCTTTTCTTTTCTTTTCTTGTTTAACTGATTCAGTTTCAGAACTAAAACTTTGTTAGTCATGGTTTTAATATAGTCCTAATTCAACCTTGGGATATTATGTGTTTCCAGGAATCTATCCATTTCATCTAGATTTTCTAATTTGCATGCATGGAGGAGTTCATAGTTTTCTCTGAGGATGTTTTGTATTTTTATACAATGTAATACCAAATTTTCATCTCTGATCTAGCTAATGGTCTATCAATCTTAATTTTTCAAGGAATCAACACTTGGTTTAATTGATCTTTTGTGTAAATATTTGTGTCTCAACTTTATTCAGTTCTTCTCTAACTTTTCTCTTGCTAGCTTTGAGGTTGGTTTGTTCTGTTTTTTGTTTGTTTTTCCTTAGTACTTGTAGGTGCAAAGTTAGACTTTTGTTTGAGATCTTTCTAACTTCTTATTGAAGGTATTAAGCACTATAAACTTTCCTCTTAATATTACTTTAGCTATATCCCAGTGATTTTGGCAAGTTGTCTCCCTATTTTCATTCCTTTAAAAGTATTTTTTTTAAATTTATGCTTTAATTTTAATTTTGATGCTAACCTAAGAGTTATTCAGAATAAAGTTGTTTAATCTTCATTTTTTTTATTTTGAGGGATCTTCTTGATATTAATTTCTATTTCTATTGCATTGTGGTGTGAAAGTGTGCTTAGTATGATTTTGATTTTTTGAAATTGTAGAGACTTGCTTTATTACTGAACATAGGGTCATTGAGAAGAACGTCTATTCAGTGGTTGTTGGGCAGAGGGTTCTGTAGATGTCTATTAGGTTTAATTGGTCAAGTGTCAAGTTTAAGTCCAGAGTTTCTTTGTTAGGTTTCTATCTTGAAGATCTGTCTAATGCCATCAGTGGGGAGTTGAAGTTTCCAGCTATTATCCCATGGCTAAATATTTTCATAGGTCAAGTACAACTTGTTCTATGAATCTCAGTTCCCCAAAGTTGACTGCATATTTGTTTAGGATAGTTAAGTCTTCTTATTGGATTGTATACTTTATCATTTTTTTTTATCTGTCTCTGTCCTTAATTGCTATTGTTTTGAAGTCTGTTTTATCTGATACAAGAATAGTGACTCCTCGTTGTTTTTCATTTGCATGGTAGATCTTTCTTCATTCCTTTACTTTGAGTCTGTGGGTGTTAATACATGTGAGATAGGTATCTTAAAAACAGATGGTTGAGTCTTTCTTTTTATTCAGCTTGCCACTCTATGTCTTTTAAGTGGAGCATTTAGCCCATTTACATTCAGGATTAGTATTGATATGTGAGATTTTAATCCTGTCTTCGTGCTCTTAGCTGGTAGTTATGTAGACTTGATTATGTAGTTGTTTTATAGTGTCTGTGGGCTGTATGCTTAAGTGCATTTTTGCTTAAGTGCATTAAGTGTCATTCTTTTGATTCCATGTTTAAGACCTCCTTGAAGACTTTTTGGAAGCCTGGTCTAGTTGAAACAAACTCTCTTGTCTGAGAAGGATTTTATCCTTCTGAAGTTAGTTTGGTGAAATATGAAATTCTTGGTTGGAATTTCTTTTTTTTTTTTTTGAGACTGCTGAAAATAGGCCCCAAATTCTTCCAGTCTTTAAGATTTCTGCTGAGAGGTCCGTTGGTAGGCACATGAGGTTCTCTTTATATTTGATCTGACCCTTTTCTTTGACTGTCTTTAAGATTTATTTCCTTTTGTGTTGACCTTGGCGAATCTTATGACTATGAGCCTTCGGGATAGTTTTCTTGTGCAGTATCTATCTGGTGCTGTCTGTATTTCTTGAATTTGCATATCAATTTCTCTACCGAGTTTAGGGTAATTTTTAAGGACTATGTCCTCTTATGTATTTTCCAAGTTGCTTATTCCTTCTCCTTCTTTCTCAGGAAAGCTAATAAGTTGTAGATTTGGTTTCTTTATATAATCCTATATTTCTCAGAGGTTTTGTTTATTTTTAAAATTATTTTTCTTTTCTTTTTAGACTGAGTTGATTTAAAGAACTGGTTTTTGAGCTCTAGGATTATTTCCTCAGCCTGATCTATTCTGCTGTTAATACTTCAAATTGGTTCTTTCTTAAAATGTCTGTATCATCTTTAAGCTCTTAAACCATTCTACTGAATTTCTTGGATTCTTTAGACTGGGGTTTAAATTTCTTCTGAATCCTGATTATCTTTCTTGCTACCCATATTCTGAATTCTATGCATGTCATTTCAGTCATTTCTGACTGGTAAAGAACCATTACTGGACAGCTAGTGGGCTCACTTTGAGCTAAGGGGACACCCTGGCTTTTTGAATTCCTAGAGTTCTTGTGCTAATTCTTTCTCATCTGGGAGGACTGTTGTTCCTTTAACTGTGATGTAAATTGAGTATAGTCAGTTGATTTTGTTTCTAGATGTTTTCAGAGGGCCAAGACTCTATACAGAATATTTATTTGTGGCTGAATTCTTGCCCTTTGTTTCACAGGAGGGTATCATAGCAAAATATTTTTGGTGTTGTAGTTTGGACTACTATCCAGTAGATGATGCTTATGAGTAATGGCCAGTAGATAAGCTCTGACTCAGCAGAAGGCTATGGATGTCCACATAGTGGTCATAGGCCATGGTGATGAGATGAGAAATTCACTGATAATGAACGTAATGAAGAAAGCCATCTGCATGGTACATGCATAACATGGAATGGCATTTTGAGCCACAACAAAGTTTACTAGTATCTTGGGATAAATGACCGTAGAATTACCAAGATCAATAAAATTCAGGTACCTGATTTAAAAAATATATAGGTGTTGTGTAGACCCAAGTCCACATTGTTCAAAATGATTATGCAGTCTTTGCTCACCACTGTGAATGCGTAGATGATGAGGAAGACCCAAAAAAGGGGGAGCTGCAGCTCAAGCCGCCTTGTGATTTCCATCAGAATGAATTCAGTAAGCACTGTTAGATTCTTTTGGTCCATTTAGTCCAGTTATCTCTTCCAGGAAGAAACAGAGTGGTTGTTATAAGCTTTTATGTAATGTCATCCAAACAAATTATAACATTTGTAGACAAAAGGTGTTATTCATAATAAGAAGTAAACAATATTTCCACATCTGATCCTACTACTAAAAAAAAAAAAAAACTTCTACTATCAAAAGAAGCGATCCATATTAAATACATACATAATTATGATGTAGATTAAACTGTAAATATCAATAATGTTTGGAACACATCAATTGATAAAATTATATAGGTATTTATATAGAAATGTTAGACTTTATTACACGGTGGCACACAGTGTTTTTTTCTAATATACTTCCATATTTTCCAAAGAATTCTTATGGAATTGTGATATTATTAAAGAGTGAGATAGAGATAGCATGAAGCTACTGGAATCTAAATTTTAGTTTCCCTCAATGGCACTTTCTGGATAGGAATTTAACAATAAACTCACAAGTAATATGTCTTTTTTAAAATTCCCAAAGCAAAGATATTTTAACCTTGACCAGTTAAGGCCACTTTCTCTCAATATTCTGACTTCCACTTCGTCACACTTTATCTGACAAAACAGTGCATTAGCATATTTGCAGGCATTTGTAGGACCCAGCTAACAACGGATTGAGTTAATGATACTTTGATGTTTAATAGGTATATTTATATGGTTCAAAATCAATGACATTTATTATCAAATAATGCTACCTCTTTTGGTGTAGGAATATTCACTAAGAACACCCTTACCACCAAATGTGCAGAGATTTGTCTGGAATTTCATATTATATGGATTTTATGATTTTTTGCCCATTGGTTTATGACAAAATTTGTATTATTGTTTCTTTTAAATATTTACATATATTTCAACTTAAATCTATACTTTTGTTTTTGAAGAAAAAAGAAAAACTCCCAAACTAATATAAGCTTAATGATTACCAACATGTGCATCTATTCCTACTAAAATATTTGTTTTATGTCAATATATAGGAATTTTGAATATTTAATTTTATAAGTTTTATTTCCTTTAAGATAATAATGTGAAAATAACAGAGTGTAGAGGGCATTTAAAAGTACTGAGCATTTATTACATCACATATAAATTACTGTTTATTTCTAATATTGCCCAATAGAACACAGATCATTACACAGGTGATTTTCAAACATTTCAGTGATAAGCACTGGTCCTCTATTTAATTAATGTGGGACATGAGCAAAACAAAGAGGAACAGGTCTGATTGAGGTTAGTAAAATCTGCTTTAGCCTAATCTCTTTCTCTCTCCTCTTCTACCATTCCATTTCTCCTCAATGAAAACTTGGAACTCTGCAATCATGAATGTTAGAACAGTAGTTGCATTTTAAAATATTTAGTCAAATAAAATAAAGAATTTAGTTATAACTCCATGGAATGCCAGCTTTAACCCACACAACTATCAAGTGGAAACTTCTGGGAGCCCACCCCAAGGTCCAAACCCATAGCTTAGAGGAGTTAGATCACTCTCACCTTGTGGAAGTTGGCAGCAACTGATTAGTTTTATGTGTAGATCTTGCTGCTCTGATTTAGGAAGCAAGGACAGGGGAGGAGAGCAAGACTGGAGATTGGTCAGCTGCCTGCAACCATTCTTCCCAGGTGAAACTGTTTGTTCTTTCTTCATTGAATTCTACTCTGTCTTTCTGGCTTTTTCCTCTCTTACAAGTAAGAACCTTAAGTCCAGCATTTTTGAAAACGTTATCTTGAACTAACAAGATTTCAGGGTATACCTTCAAAGGGTTTTATTGTAGAATAGGAGATGCAGTGGACTGAACAAAAGAATTCAGTATTGCAGCCACAGTGTCACTGCTTTGAAGTGTTTAAATTTTGCCAATAATTCTTTGTTGGGAGAAAAGCTGAGTATTGGGAGAGAAGCTGAGACAGGGCTTGCATGTCTGCTAGACTTGCTGGCTCCTTGCTTCTAGCACTCCAGTTATCTCAAGCAGCCATATGTTTCTCATTCACTTGATACACTGTTTTCTTTCAACTCACACACATCCTCACCACCTGTTTGTTTGAGCGCCAATAAATAGCAGTGGCCTCCCTAGAGCTTGGGGCCTTCACAGCCTCCACACTCAGGATGGTTTCTGGTCCCAGTTTCTCTCTCTCTCTCAAACTGTCTTTTTCTCATTCCTTTGACTCCGTCGTACTTCGTTGCCCCCGCCCCCCCCCCCAGCGACCTGGTGTTGGGTCTCATCGCCCCAACATTCCTTGTGCCCAATGTGGGGTGACAAAGACCCCAGTGAAGGAACGCTAGGGCCTGTGAAAACGGAGGATGCATTGTCAAAGGGCACGGAGGAAATCTAAAGAAGCTCTGCTAGAAAACAGTGCTTTGAAGAACCAGGGTAACAATGGGACGAAGTGAAAGCAGACATTCGGCTAATTTAAAAATTTTTAAAGCATTTCTTATAAAGTGAGGGAGTAAGAGTACTCAGTTTATCACTTTTTAGTACAGTAAAGTTATTTTGCCCATGGTTCCCGGAACAGGGAACTATGGAGTTGGATGAAAGGGAGAGAATTGGAAGAGATTTTTTTTTAAAAGGTGTATAAAGAAGGAGCAGGGACAGGTACCCCTGAGAGTGCTGTTGAGGGAAGGATACCAGAGGGGCCCGAGGAAGCCCAAGGCCGCCCGCCTGGGCACGACGAGGGTGGAGGGGGTCACGAATCTGTCCCTTCCCTGAGAGGCCCCCCTGCCGCCACGGTCCCATGCCCCCATGACGACCCTCAGGCTAAACCCCAAGTCCCTGGCCGGTCCAAGCCCTGGCCTCCGGGGCTGTGCCGCTGACAAATCGGAGCCTCCCCCATGAACTCAGGAAGTGCAGAGAGGCGGCCTCCTCCGGTGCTGGGCTGCAGGGGCAGGCGGGCTGCGAAGTGCCCAAGGCCACAGCCCCGCGGGAGAGACCGGGGAGGCTGAGCGCCCTTGAGTGCCCCAGGCAAGTGCACGAGTGGCTATAGCAGTCCTGCTGGGACTACCTCACCTGGCACAGCCCCAAACAGTCCTGGCAGAGCTTCCCTTCGGGCAGCGCTGCCGTCCCCACAGCAGGGCTATTACAACCCCTTCTACTTCCTGAGTCCTGGGCCGCGGTCCCTGACCCGGGGATAGCTGCAGGCATCAGCACCTGGGCTCCAGTCGCGGGCCTGGGACCCCGGGCTTCTCATGTGCAGGCGTCCCTGTGGGCCATTCCGGGGATGAAGGTAGGATCTGCAGCCCCTTCCTGAAGCCTGAGACCGGGGCAACAGGCAGGCAGAGAATGTTTTTCCATCCTTGGTCCACCATGGTGAATTTCTTTATTCTCGTCTTTGAAAAAGCAGCCATTGTCTTAAGCATTATGCACCTCGGTGGGATGAGGGATATCTCTAAGTGTGCTATGCATTATATAATGGAAAACATAAAGACACATCAATGGAAGACTTGCAGAAAATGATGGTTGTGGCTCTTATATACAGATTATTAGTTTGTTTCTATGAGACAATTTGCCTTTGGGGAGCAGGTGGAGCTACCCCAGGGAAGTTCCTGGTGGGGCTTCGAGTTGTGACATGTAATACATTAGTGCTTATTGCACTAAGTCGGGTTTTAGTGATTCCTTTCTCAAATGTTAGCATTACAATGTCCACTACATGAGCTTTGATCAAGAATTTTTCGATTGCTGCTTTTTTCCCTGCTTGCATCACACTGCTGTTTTTTCAGCATAATCGAACAGCCTATGATATTGTGGCAGGAACTACTGTGGTAAAAAGAAATGGGGTCAGATGATGCCCCCAAAGCCCTGATTACCACACGTTATAATGATAAGACTAAATTGTGTATCGAGGCCATCAGTATCCCTGGGTTACACTAATTAACGATTTAGAAATTAAAGCAGTCACTCCAGTGTGATGCAGGTCACTACTCTGAAAGTGTATTTATTTTACTTAAATGCCAAAGAACTTTTCCAGAGGAAAAACCTATTGAATTCAAATATTAAAATTTGTAGATAAAAAATACAAATGATTTATAAACAATGGACAATATATGCTTTAAGATCTAAGGCACTTAAGATCTAAGAATTTGCTGAAAGCATTTTCAGCTTTGAAATCTCCAAATGAAACTTCAAAATTTATTTTGGTTTATCCCAAAATAATGTCCAGTTGTGTTTTGTAAACATCTATAATAACTCATCTTTTAGTTTACACTTCTGGGGAGCTACCAAAGAAGGTCCCCATGGGAGTTTGGAGACCCTTACCCTGAGGAACAGTTGGTCTAACAGAAGGTCTAGTCTAAATGTAAAAGGTGTTACTATACATTCAGAAATAATTGACTCTGATTATACCGGAGAGATTCAATTGGTTATTAGTTCCTCGACTCCGTGTTCTGCCTCCCCAGGAGAAAGAATTGCCCAGTAGTTGCTGTTACCTTACATAAAGCTAGGAAGCAGCAGAGTGAAAAGAACAGGAGGCTTTGGTAATACTGATCCAGCAGGAAAGGCTGTGTATTGGGTTAATCAAGTGTCTGAAAAAAGACCTATTTGCACAGTAACTATTCAGGGAAAATATTTTGAAGGACTAGTAGATAATGAGCTGAGGTCTCTACTGTTGCTATAAATCAATGGCCCCAGCACTGGCCTAAGCAAAAGGCATCCATTGATATTGTTGGAGTAGGAGCTGCCTGGGAAGTTTATTAATGTTCCTTGATTTTATCAAGGGCCGGATGGTCAGGAGGGGACAATCCAACCTATCAATACACCTATTCCTGTCAATTTATGGGGTAGAGACTTATTGCAAAAATGGGGTGCTGAAATAACTTCCTACAGATCAGTATAGTAATCATAGTAGACAAATGATGAAAAACATGGGATATAACCTGGGGAAAGGACCAGGAAAAGATAAAAACGGCCAATCAGAACCTTTAGAATTAAGGGGGCAAACAGATCAGACCAGATTGGGGTGTCATTTTTAGGAACAGCCATTGTTGAGCCTCCGGCTCCCATTCCTCTTGTTTGGCTAACTGTCAAACCCATTTAGGTGGAGCAATGGCCACGGAAACAGGAAAAACTGGAGGCTTTAAAAGAACTGGTGCAGGAACAATTGCAAAAGGGACATATAGAGCCTACTTTCTCCCCTTGGAATTCTCCTGTATTTGTCATTAAGAAAAAAATCAGGGAAATGGAGAATGTTAACAGATTCAAGGGCTGCTAATGCTGTGATTCAGCCCATGGGTGCGCTACAACCAGGGCTGCCCTCCCCAACAATGATCCCAAAATACTGGACTCTCATAGTGATAGATCTAAAGGGTTACTTTTTTACCATTCCTTTAACTGCCCAAGATTATGAAAAATTTGCTTTTACTGTTCCTGCCATAAATAATGAAAACCCAGTGGACAGATACTATTGGAAAGTATTTACCACAAGGTATGCTAAATAGTCTATTTGTCAAACTTATATCGGGAAAGCTATTAAGCCAGTTACAGAACAGGTTAAAAAATGTTATATCATCCATTACATGGATGATAGTCTGTGTACAGCTGAGACTGGGGAGGAACTGATGTGCTACAGTTAAAAAATACTGTAAATGCGACAGGGTTAATTATAGCCCCCAATAAAATCCAAACTTCTCCCTTTCAATATCTAGGAATGAAGGTAGAGCAAAGTGCTATTAAGCCCCAACAGGTTCAAATTCAAAAAGATAATTTAGAAACTTTAAATGATTTCCAAACATTATTAGGAGACATTAATTGGATTTGTCCAACTTTAGGCGTTCCTACCTATGCTATGTCTCACCTCTTTTACTTTACGAGGCGATTCTAACCTTAACAGTAAATGCTTCATGTCCAAAAAAGCACTGGAGGAACTTCAATTAATTGAGGAAAAAATTCAGCAAGATCAACCCATGACTGCAGCTGAACAATATCTGACAGGACAAAAGGAAAATAAAGGCTGGACAAGATATATGGTAGAGGGATGCACATACAAAGAGCTGGGAAAAAGGAAAGATAATTTTATGGGGAAGAGGATTTGCTTGTCTCTCCACGTGACAATCAGGTGCCTGTGTGGGTGCCCACCAAACATCTGAAGATCTATCATGAACCACAGCATGTGGTGGACCCACGTGTACCGTGCAAATTGAAGGCTTAAGACTTACTTTTTTGCTATACTGTGGCACAAGAAGGATAAGCCTCGATTTGCTTTCTCTGTGCCTTCTGTTAATCAGGAAAAGCCTGCTTCTCATTATCAATGGTAAGTTTTACTCCGTGGTAATTAACCAAAGGGCAGAAGCTGAGTTACAAATGCTTCAGCAATGGCGTGCCTCCCGGCTACAGCCACAGAAGTTTTTGCTTGTGTTTCAGTGGATTTACTAACATGGGGGTGAGGGTATGCTTGGGTTTTTGCAGGAGATGAACAAACCACGTAGGTGCCCTGAGGATGTTGTACGACCATGGAACAGGCGACTGGAAGGACCTATGGATCCCAACCATGGACTAGGCTCCCCCAGTATGAGCCATGCTGAGAAAGTGCTGGAGCACCAGGGTTTTACCTAATAGATGCTTAATGGACAAATGCTTTCTGACTGAACTCCTCTGAACCCTGATTACA
This sequence comes from Macaca nemestrina, assembly GCF_043159975.1. Classification (NCBI taxonomy): domain Eukaryota; kingdom Metazoa; phylum Chordata; class Mammalia; order Primates; family Cercopithecidae; genus Macaca; species Macaca nemestrina. Next base: position 16,754,578 of record NC_092136.1, read on the forward strand.
AGAGACCCTAATAATAGGTAGGCAGGAGTATCATCGCCCCTATTCAGCATGAAGAAGTTACAGAAGACAGATCTTCATCCTTCTGCAACCCCTGGGATTAAGGGTCCTCTTGTAAAAGGGAAAGAGGAGATATGTAGGAAGCATTCAAGCCAGAGAAACTCCATTTTGAATAAGGGCTAAGAAAAATGAAGCTGGATCACCAATCAGCAATTGCCTTGCTCAACTAATTTAAAAAAAGAGGCCACCTTTTGCTAATAATGATAGCTGTGGTGGCTTTTACAAAAAAGAAGGGGGCGTTGGGAGAGAAGCTGAGGCAGGACTCGCATGTCTGCTAGACTTGCTGGCTCCTTTTAGCACTCCCGTTATCTCAAGCAGCCATATGTTTCTCATTCACTTGATGCATTTCTTTTTAACCCCTACATCCTCACCACCTGTCTGGGCACCAATAAATAGCGTGGCCTCCCAGAGCTCGGGGCCTTTGCAGCTTCCACACTCACGATGGTCTCTGGTCCCACTTTCTCTCTCAAACTGTCTTTTTCTCTCCTTTGACTCTGCTGGACTTCACCGCCCGCACGACCTGGTGTTGGGTCTGATCACCCCAACAATTCTTCTGTGTTTAAGCGTCTTCATATCCAGTGTCAGCATCTTCTGAAGATGTGTGAACTCTTTCACTGTGTGCATGATTCATGCATGGAAAAGGGTATCTCTGGTCTCCTTTTAATATTTTAGTGTTTATATTTTAAATGTAACAAAGTAGGGCTAAACATTAGGACAGAAATAATACAAAAAGTATGCAAATAAATGACTGATTTTTCTATCTTCACAGTAATATCAGAAATGTTTTGAGGTTCAGGGTTTTCTCAGTAACTTCATAAGTCTTAAAAACCATTCTATTTCAGTCTACATTAATGATTCTAATGCCCATTGTTAGAAAAACAAAACCCCTCAGAAACAGAAGCCCAGGAGGAAAAAGGACTAAAAAAATTTAAGTTTGCACTTGGTGTCCTTAAAATTATTTTTAGTTTATAAACTATTGCCATAGAAATACTTATATTCTTTTTAAAATATTATATATTAATATACTTTTTATTTTTCAAACCTGGATATCATCACCTGTATTTTCTCTAAAAATTCTAACCTCAATACATCCTAACAGATGAGCTTACTTATAAATTTTTTAGGTGATTTCAACTTTCTTTTTACTTGAAATATCTAAACATCACATTCAACTCTCACAAAACACATAGGTATAGGACAGTTGTTCCAATTCATAGGATTTATTGCTCTCCAACACTACATTAGTTCAGAGAACTCCAATTAGCAGAGACGATACTGAAGTTTTGTAGAGTATTTGGAGGAATCGACTCTTGTTGACCATATGTGTCTACATCAGAAATTAGTAGTCATAAGAAATGACCAACCCTGGGTGATAATGAAAATATATGCCATTATATTTTTTGAATTTTCCTCTCCCAGTTCACTTGTGCTTTGGATGGGAAAAATTAATGGGTTGACATGTTTTCTTAAAGTACTTTTTGTTGTGAATTTATGTGTATAGTATAAAATAAGAGTTCAATTTTATTCCTCTTTTTGTTACTCTCTGAAGTTGTGTGTAATTCCTCCAAATGATTTTGGCCAAATTATCTGACTTACAAATATTGTCTTTTTGTGCCTACTAATTACCTAGGACACCCTACACATTCACCAGAGAGGATGATACATGAGGGATATCTCAAAAGCAACAACAATAAATGGTCTCTACAGTTCTGTGGAGAACCACATGATGTAAAGGAATTCACTCACAGAGCCAACTATAAGTAACAGCTGAAAATATTTTGACATTACATGTAACTAAGTTGATCTGAAAGAGTTACAAAATGGTGAAATCATAAATGATACTATCATCAATTGGAAGTTTTCTTTGATTATTAAAAATATGTGGTAGGCACTAGGTTAAAATGTATTATTTAACCCACACACGTAAGGTATTACTATATTCATATTAAGAGAGCATCAAACTCAAACTAATTTTCCTGGAATCTCATTGGTATTGAAAGATTTGAAATTAAAGCCTCATATCTAAAGGAGTGATATATACACATACACGTATATCATAAATATGACATATATCTTTTTCTATAGGAAACTTGTAACAATTGCTGTAATGCATTGTGTAGTATTTTCCTTAATCGTGGTGGTTCCTGAACTGATCCCACAACTGTTGGATAATGTTCAGTACAACCTTATTGGGAGAAAATTCTAGTAAAATATTGTATGCCTCCTTTCCCATAACATTTCATCCGTGTATTCTTCCTCTGTGGCTTCAATATGTGATAGAATTGAGGAAAATGTACACAGTGAAATTTGAAACTCAACAAAATGATTTTGAAAAATTTATTTGTACTAACTAAATCATTATGTAGAATATTTTCAACACCAGAAATTTCCTTTGTGCTCTATAATCCCCATCCTAGGACACTTCTATCATGGAATAATTTTCCTAATAACTCACAACACTATCCTCCCATCACTGGGCAACTGCTGCTTTGATTCCTATCCCTAGACATATTTTCTTGGTTTTTGAATTTCATGTTTGTTGAAATGTTCGATTCATACTCTCAATCTTCTTTTAGTCAGTATTTTGCTTTTGAACTTCATCCATGTTTGTATTGGTACATAGTATTTCACTATATGAATATATCATAGTTTTCTCTCCATACCCCTATATTCCAGTTTGGGGATGTAAGAAAACTGCAATTGTATTCCCCAAATCTATAAATTTTTTAAATTACTATAAAAACTCCTATACAAAAATATTTGTGGACACATGCATTAATTTTTCTTTGTTATAGATCTAAGAGTAAAATTACTAGATCATAGTATATATATTTAAATTTGGAAGAAACTGACAGTTTTCCAAAATTGTTGAATTTTACATTACCACTAGTAATTTTTGGAGTCCCATTTTCTCAACATTCTTGCTAAATTTGATATAGAAATATTTTTTAGTATTTAAGTTAGAAATGGAAAATGGAATAAACTGGTATCTTATTGTGATCGTAATTTTCATTTACCTGATGACTAATGATAACACGTTTCCATGTACTTTTTGACCATTCGTATATATTATTTTTAAAGTGTCTATGCCTATTCTTTTTTTCTTTGTTGATTTTCTTTTGATGATTCTGTGTTCTGAACAAAAATTTTTCCGATTTTCATCTAAAAGTTTTATTATTTTTATATTTGTCTTTGTCTCAGAATCCTGCAATGATAAAACACAGAGCCGTTTTACCACTAGAAGACAAAGTTCTCTCTCCCTTGAGACCCTCACATATATGACATAGCTTTGGATGCCTGGAATAAGGTGGTTAGAAGATACCAGAGAGTTAATAATGCCATAATCCAAACTTGAGGTTCTGAAAAAAGAGCAGAACTAAGAACCAGCTTCTATTTCTACTTGAAGCCTTGCTCTAATTTTCGTACACATTTGTGTATCAGTTTCAGATTCTGAGACGTTGTGTGTTATACTGGGGAGATGTCTGACTTTTTAAAAAATATACCTCTTAAAAGTGTTTGTTTTAGGAGGATTTATTTTAGGAGGAAAATAACATAGCTTGACTCAGATAGCAAACTCTGCTTTCATCGACTGGCATTGAGTGCCTGCAGCTTTTCCATGTTCATAGGTCCAACACCAGGTGGAAGCCACCAAGGCCTGGGATTTGCCCGCACAGAAGCAATGGCCTGAGCTTCACCTTGTCACCTTTTATCCTTGGCTGAAGCTGTAGCAGCTGGGATGCAGGGCGCCAAGTCCCAAGGCTGCACAGAGCAGCGGTGGGCCCCGGGCCTGGCCCAGGAAATGATTTTTCCCTCTTAGGCCTCTGGGCCTGTCATGGGAGGGACTGCTATGAAGTTCTGTAAAATGCCCTGGAGACACTTTCCTCATTGTCTGGGCTATTAACATTTGGCTCCAAGTCACTTATGCAAATTTCTGCAGCAAGCTTAACTTTCTCAGAAAATTGGTTTTTCTTTTCTACAGCATGGTCAGGCTGCAAATTTTCCAAACTCTTATGTTCAGTTACCCTTTTAAACATAATTTTTAATTTTAGATCATTTCTTTCTTCACACATATGAGCATACACTTTTAGAAAATGTTTTCCATCAAATAGACTAAATTATCTCTCTCATGTTCAAAGTTCTACAGATCTCCAGGCAGGGGTAAAATGCCACCTGTCTCTTTGCTAAAGCATAGCAAGAGTGACCTTTGCTCCAGTTCCCAGTAAGTTTCTCATCTCCATCTGAGACCATCTCAGGCTGGACCTCATTGTCCATATCTTCATCAGCATTTTGGTCAAAACCGTTCAAGTATCTAGGAAGTTCCAGATTTTCCCACATCTTATCTTCTTCTGAACTCTCCAAACTCTTCCAACCTCTGCCCATTACTTAGTTCCAAAGTTGCTTCCACATTTCAAGTATCCTTATAGCAATGCTCCACTTCTCTAACTACCAAACTTCTGTATTAGTCTGTTTTCAAACTACTTTAAAGAACTTCCTGAGACCGAGTAATTTATAAAGTAGAGAAGTTAATTGACTCACAGTTTACATGGCTGGGAAAGCCTCAGCAAACTTACAATCATGGCAGAAAGCAAAGGAGAAACAAGCATCTTTTTTTTTTTTTCCCAAGGCAGAGGAGAGAGACATTGTGGGCACAGGAAAGTGCACACCACTTTTATTAAAACCATTATACCTCCTGAGAACTCACTATCATAAAAACAGCATGGGGAAACCACCCCATAACCCAATCACCTCCCACCAGATTCCTCCCTTGACATGTAGTGATTACAATTCAAGAATAGATTTGGGTGGGGACACAGAGCCAAGCCATATCACTACTTCAATCTCTCTATTTTTTTAGACTTTTTATTTATGTTTGATTTAATCTTAGTAGATTGTATTTTGCTAGGAATTTATTCATTTCCTCGGTTATTCAATTTGTTGGCATATAATTGTTCGTAATAGTCCTTCATGATCCATTTTATTTTTGAGATATTAATTGTAATGGCTCCATTTTCATTTATAATTTTATTTTACTCTTCCCTTTGTTTTCTTTGTTAGCCAAGCTGAAAGTTTGCCAATTTTGTTTATTTTTTCAAAATGCCAGCTCTTATTTTCGTTAATTTTTCTATATTCTTTATTGGATTTATTTATGTTCTGATCTTTTTTGTTTCCTTCTGATAATTTTGGGATTGATTTTTTTTCCATTTTTTTTGTGTTATGTTTTGGGGCATAATGTTAGGCAATTTGTTTGAGATCTAAATCTGACCCCCACAAGCCACAAGTACCTGTTACTATATTATTTCATATATTATATCATGTGTCCTGGTGTCTTAGCTGGGACTTGAAGAATATACGAATAGTTTCATCCTTATCAGGGAACTTACAAAGGTAAGATTAACTAAACACAATGTAAACTTATGCTCAAATATGACATACTGGAAAATGGGTAAAACACCACATACCATTGTGAACGATGTGGTCCTCATTGTTCCACAATGCGCCAATCACATATACTGGAAATTATAATATAGTTCCTCCTGTTTCATGACTTCTGAAACTACCTTGTGGCATGCCTGTTCAGCTCTATAATGGTTTACTCTGTGTCCAGGGAGTCGGAGGATTTACCAAATTGTCATTGTCCCTCCTCATCTTTTCCCAGGAGGTGCCTTTCCCCTATTAAGAAAACAGCCTCAATCTTAAAGACGATCGAACTTATTAGAATAGAAATAAAATCTGCCTGGTTATTTCTTTGTCTTCAGCATATTACTGACTACTTAATGCTAATTTCTGCTATCTTCACAATCTGCAATTTATTATAACTCTACTCAAACTCTACTTTTTGATGGCTTTCTATTTGAGCATAGACACTTTCAAAATGTCAAAATGGACTGATAAGTTTACATTTCTGAGTCAATTTTCTTTCTGATTATGTATTTTGGAAATTTTTGTGTGTCACATTTCACTGCTTTCATTTATTTTCTTTGAAAATATTTCATTGACAAATGTGTATTTTCAAGGTGCACAGTGTGTTTATATGTGTATGCATTGTGTAATGATTACTAAAACATTAATTAGCACACCTTTTACCACCCATGGCTCACCCTGCGTGTGTGTGTGTGTTTGTGTATGTGTGGTGAAGACTCTTGCAATCTGCTCTTTCATGAAATTTCAAGTAAAAAGTTCAGTATTGGCCGGGCGCGGTGGCTCAAGCCTGTAATCCCAGCACTTTGGGAGGCCGAGGCGGGCGGATCACAAGGTCAGGAGATCGAGACCACAGTGAAACCCCGTCTCTACTAAAAATACAAAAAATTAGCCGGGCGCGGTGGCGGGCGCCTGTAGTCCTAGCTACTCAGGAGGCTGAGGCAGGAGAATGGCGTGAACCCAGGAGGCGGAGCTTGCAGTGAGCCGAGATCGCGCCACTGCACTCCAGCCTGGGCAACAGCGTGAGACTCCGTCTCAAAAAAAAAAAAAAAAAAAAAAAAAAAATTCAGTATTATAAACTGCAATCACCATGTGGTACACTGGATCCACAAATGACATTAAGAGACAAAATAGGGCCGGCTGCAGTGGCTCACGCACTTAATTCCAGCACTTTGGGAGGCTGAGGCAGGTGGATCACTTGAGACTAGGGAGTTCAAGCCCAGACTGGCCAATGTGACAAACCCCCACCTCTTCTAAAAATACAGAATTAGGCATGGTGGCACATGCCTGTAGTCCTAGCTACTTGGGAGGCTGAGGCACAATAATAATTGCTTGAACTCAGGAGGCAGAAGTTGCAGTGAGCTGAAATCACGCTACTGCACTCCAGCCTGGGCAACAGAGCCAGACCCTGTCTTAAAATAGAGAGTGAGAGAGTGACAATATAGAGCCAGGCATGGTGGCTCACATACATAAGTCCCAGCACTTTGGGAGGCTGAGGTGGGTGGATCACTTTGAGCTCAGGAGTTTGATACCAACCTGGGCAACATGGCAAAACCCTATCTCTGTGAAAAATACAAAAACAGGCCGGGCATTGGTGGCTCATGGCTATAGTCCCAGTTATTTAGGAGGCTGAGGTGAGAGGATTGCTTGAGCGCAGGAATTTGATTCTGCAGTGAGCTATGGTTATGCCACTGCACTCCAAACTGGCCAACAAAGGGAGATTCTCTTAAACACAAATACAACAAAACTTGGTTCTAATACTTTGGTGATCTCTGACAACTTACTGTATCTAGGCTCTACTTTATCATTTGAAAAATGGAACTTTTAACAGAACCTACCTCACAGAGCTGTTGTGATGGCTAAATTAATTGAGACATGTAGAATCTCTATAATAAGTGAGAGATCTTATTACCTGGTAATTTCTATGACCATCTTAAAGATTCAGTACACCAACAATATGGTAATGTTTATCCTCACATGACAATGTGGTATGCAATGTTTACTTTATTCCAATGAGATATATTCATTCATGTTTCTTTGGCTGCTGCACGTGGGATTTTATCTTATGATGGTGAACTAAGAAAATATTGTAGAGTCTGATACTTTCAATAAAATTAGGATTATTAAAAAGAATAAAGGAAATCAAAATGCATAAGAAAATGTAGGGAGTTAAGGAAAGCAATCATGTTCAAAAGGCAAGATAATGATATCACTGCATACAGATCAGACCTCATTTACATGGTGAAGGTCTGTAACTGTCAAAGGACATCTGTAACAGCCAGCAGATAGATACAGTATGGTGTAGTGCATTTTATTCCATCTATTTGCTTTGTACATGTAGAACAGTCAACTGATGCAATCAGTGAAGTCAATAAAAATATAGTACATTCCATATAGTGCTTATTGACAAAAATTATGGATTGTCAACTCAGTGAGAAAGAGACTACAAAATTCATCATAGAATGGTCCTCTTAAAGATGTAAAAACAACTGGAACACAAATTTTAACCACAGTTTATTACTTTTTTAGATAAATAAGGGGAAATCCATGAAAAGCAGTTATTAAGCAAGAACAACTAGAGAAAAAGACTAAACCTGAGACTTTCTATGGAAGTCTTCTGAACTTTAGCATAATTGATAATATCTACTTATGTAAAGAGAATGGGCGCTAACAAACAATCAGCTGCTAATCAGAATTTACCAGTTATTGAGCTACAAAGTATGTTCAGTTAACAGACTTACATGTGCAAATAAAGGCATTGATAAAGAAACGGTGGAATCCTAATATTTGGAATAGTAATTATTTGAGCATAGTTGTAAGACTTAAAATCATCACATATCATGTAAACAATCAGTATTAAATGCAATGTCAAAATATACAAGCAAATGTATGAAGGCTAAAACAAAAGGAAAGTGCTTATATACACGAAAACACACAAACAGAAACACACACTCTGCAAATATTATTCCAAAGTGGATAGAAATACTAGAATCCTTGTCATTCCCTTCTCTAATGACCACTGTTTCCTACTCCCACCCAGCGTACTAGCTTTCCTTGTCTCCTTTTTCTTTGTATCCATCATGCATATTCTACTATTGTATAAAATGGAATTATTATAAATTCAATTCATCTATCGATCAAAGAAGGCAAATGTTTCTACTGTTTTATGTATAGCAATTAGAAAAGCCTATCATGTATTAAACATATGTAAATATATGTTGAATCAGTTATGCTAGTTACATCTTCTGGAAGTATACAGAGCAAAAATTGATGCCCATAACCTAATTTATAGGAATCATATTGTACAAACTTTAAAGAAAAACATTAAATTATTCCATGTCCTCCATAGGGCATATTTTACATCTTTGTTTCTTAAACTATAGATCAAAGGATTCAACATGGGAATAACCAAGGTGTAAAATATGGAAGCCACTTTATCAGTGTCAAAGGAATGACTGGACTTGGGCTGCACGTACATGAAAAGCAAAGTCCCGTAGAACACTATGACCACTGTCAGGTGGGCTCCACAGGTAGAAAAAGCCTTTTGTCTGCCAGCAGAATTCATCCTGAGAATGGCTACAAGGATGAGCAGGTAAGATACAAGAACTATCAAAAGAGATGAAATCAAATTGATAGCTGCGAAGATCAGAATTATCAATTCAATTTCATGTGTATTTGAGCAGAGCAAAGGTAATAAGGGGAGACTGTCACAATAGAAATGTCTGATGACATTGCAGCCACAGAAGGATAAAGTAAAAATCTTTACGGTGACTAGAAGAGAAATGAATGTGCAGTAGAGATAAGGGATTGCCACCAGCACTTGACATACCTTTTGTGACATGATTACTGTGTATAGCAGAGGGTTACAGATGGCCACATAGCGGTCGTAGGACATCGCTGAGAGAATAAAAAGTTCACTACCAATGAACACAAGAAAGCAAGCTAGCTGTGTTGCACAAAAATAATAAGAAATTGTATTCTTATCCACAACAAAATTTACTAACATTTTGGGTCCTACGGTTGTTGAATAACCAAGATCCACGAGAGCCAGATGTCTGAGAAAAAAGTACATAGGGGTTTGCAACCTGGAGTCCAACTTAGTGAGGACGATCATGCCCAAATTGCCCATCACTGAGATCACATAGATCATGAGGAACAATGCAAATAATGGTGCCTGCAGCTCAGCAATATTTGTGATTCCCGCAAGAATGAATTCATTCACCGTTGTTAGATTGTGTTGTTCCATCCAGGTTCATCAGAAAACCTATTCTGATAGAGACATCAGCATAGTCAATAGATTTCCTCTATCATCACCTGAGAAAATTTTTAGTATGCAAAGCTAACATAAGATACATCTAAATTTCACAATTTGTGATATTTGAAAACAAATGTACCTCTCACAAATAAAAACATGTTTAAATATAATTCAAGAAACAGATAAAGACAGATCAGCAGTTTTCAGTTTGGTTTTGATTTTACTCACCCGAAAACATTTTCCCATGTCTAGAGACATTTTATTTATCACAATTTGGAGGTGGGCCACTGTTGCATCTAAAGGTTAGAAGCCAGTAAGCTGCTAAACATTCTACTATAATCAATACTCAGCCCATCGCAATACCCAACCCCAAATATCAATAGTGCTAAGGTTGAGAAACTCTGATGAGATACATGGATAGATGATAGATCATTGATAGATAGATAGATAGATTATGGATGAATAGAACCATATGAGAGAGAAAGATATGGACAGATATTCATGTATGTATAGATATCTAAAGAAAATTTTTAAAGTTAAAAATATTGTTAATACTGTGGATACCTGATATATTTACAATTATTGCACTGTTTTTAGAGTGGTCATATTTATAAATTACTATTACGACATAATACAATTTTAGTTATATAAAAAATTTGTCAGATTCCAAAAATGCATAAAACCACCTGCTTCAAAACATCATCCTGTGAATACCCGTATCTCTTCGGGTGGTACAGCCGAGACTTTAATAGAGTTGACAGATATTAGGCATATGAGTAAGAGCAGCATAACAGATGACAGTGGCAATTATTTGTATTTACAAAGCAAAAAATATCAGGAAGTGTATGGATATAGATATATTCTACACTGTATCTTAATTCATGTCATATTTGAAAGGTTATGGTAGGCAAATAGTGTAAGTTATCTAAAACTGTTTGTTCTTATATCCAGAAGCAACATGTCATTGTGGAATTGTTGGGAAGGATGACTGAAGATTAAGTGATTCAATGTGTCTTTGTTGCCTAGAAGTAGTTCTAAAATATCAAGTACATTGTGAGTTTTCTTCTTCTTGTTATTGTGACAGCGCCTTACTTGAAAGAGGTTTTTTTACACATGTACACGTACATTATTCTGACTGTGAATTAACATCTTTGTTAGGACCATAAGGATGCCTAGGGGAGTTACAGGTCAAGTAGGATGTAATGCTTGCAACTTAGGGCAGTTCTTCTCCCCTCCCCCAATTCATATTCATGACTAAACTTGGTTAATCGGTATGCTATTGTTTTGGATTACTTATCTGTTTTTCACAACGAATTTAATAACATTTTAGATAAATTGTTTAAACTTTATTAAAACATTAATCTTCCCATAGTTTAATCTCAATATAATTGAGAAATGCTAACTTGAATGTGAAAGTTGTTTGTTTTATCATACAAAATCTTAGGGGAGTTTGAGGAAATCTGAACAAATTGGGAGAAAATGTGGTCCTTCATATTGGTTTGTATAACGAAGATTAGTAAAAGCTCCTTTTTGGATAAAAGGATACTATAGATTAAAGAAATGATTAAAAGTCACTTCGTTACACAGTAACATAGAGACAAAATAAATACACCAAACATGAGATATATGTGGATTTCTGGCTGTTTAAAAATTTTCTGGACATGCAAGCCACAGAAACTAGGAAATAAGGTATAGCACATAATGCAAATAAACATATGTATAATTGAATAAATATATATCTAAATATCCCCCAATAACCCACAGATGGATATGGAGGGCATGATAACCTAAGATAATTATTATTGGTTAAAAAAATTCTAAGCCCCAATGCTTTTTGAAAAAGAAAAAATAGTGTTTACAATGAAAATTATAGTGACAGCAATCTCAGAGTGAGCTATGAAAAAATAAAGACATGCAATTGTGTTACATTGAATATGAAGATGATTACATATTATTTGAACTTAATTTTCTTAATAAAATTATGACCTCCTCCTATCCTACCCTGACTCAATGAACACACCTTTCTCATATTAGATATATGGTAATGTGTGGCAGTAGATAGGAAAGTTAGATAAATATCTTTAGTAAATACGATGATAAGCAACATAAATCCTGTATTTTGTTTGCTTGTTTTGTACAGTTTGGCAATTTAGAAAGGCAAAAAAATATCATCATTGGTAAGTACCTGTTTTCTTGTTAGGTAAGGAAATCTAAATGAGCTTCCTCTCACCACCATTGGAGTTCTGTGGAAAACCCAGATTGCTTTTTCATATTTTGCTGTCTTTGTTGAATATCAATGGCATTTTTAAAGCTACAATATTTGAGAAAATAATATCTGCTTTGGTCAACTCTTGGTGGAAATTGAAGTACTTTCTGAAAATTGTATTTTTCCCTAAAACTCGGTACGTAACAGTCTCCTAATTTTATTTTCTTATATTTTTAAATGTTTTTTTCTGTGCCTATGATTACCCAAAAAGTCTCAATTTTTAATACTTTTCACATTCGAATGTAAGGTGGAAACCCCCTTTTTGTCTCATGAAGAAGTGAGAAAAGAATCATATCTACACATTTATTTAAATAATTATCCACTGTTAAATTATTGTTAAGGAGTCTAAGCCTAGAGCATCTAAATAACAAGTATTTGGAAGGACATGAACATGACTGACTAAATAGTTGCAGTTTCTCCATTCTTTCATTAAAAATATATTTATCTCCTTGTCGTTGTGCTTTATTTTCTCCAAGTTTTGGCCTCAATTAGATAAAAATATTTTATGTAAAATATATACTTTAGAAACAATATCATAATCTTTCAAAGATGCTTATGAGCATTCAGCCTGTGAAACCATGTAAAAAACAGTAAAAAATTATATGAAAAATGGAGCACTGTTATTTCTGCTTAGGCATTATTGGATAACAGAAATCCTGGAGAAATGAATCAGAAATTGTCACACTTTACTATGGTTATGTCATCAAATTAAAGTGGCAGTTTTCCAATGTCACTGAAGCATTGTCGATATCTGTAACATATGGCACCAAAAGAAACATTCTTACCTTTTTTTTTTTCGTTTGTTACCTGTAATGAAGCCTCTGTCTTGACTCCTCCATGTGTCTCTCACATGGCACAGTGAGAACAATTTATGCATTTTTTAATCTTTTGAGACTCTCCCTGAGGAGATGGCAGGCAATTTGTTGATAATTCCTAAAGCATTTGAGAGCGTAACAAAATGTTTTGAGGCTGTCCATTAGTTGTAGAAGACAATTTTAATTCATTAGTGTATCAGAGTTCTCCAGAAAAACAGAGCCAAGAGGATATAGTTAGATGAGCGATGGATGGATGGATAGATAGATAGATAGATAGATAATATTATGAATTGTTTTATGCAATTATGTAGGCTGAGGATTCCTGTGATTTTTTTTCTCTGCAAGCTCCAAGAAAGCTGGTGGTATAGATTCAGTTCAAACTTGAAATATTGGGAGCCAGGGGAGCCAACGGTGTAGGTCATAGTCTGAATTAGAAGGCTCTAGAATCTGGGATGTCAATGTCTGATGCAGGAAGTGAAGGATGTCCTAGCTTAAGCAGGGAGTGAACTCACCCTTCCTCTGTCTTTTTGTTCTATTCAAGGCCTCAGTTGATTGCACTGATACCCACCTATATTGGTGAGGATGATCGTTACTCTACCAATTCTAGTCTTTTCCAGGAGCATCCGCACAGGCACACCCAGAAATAATGCTTGCCAGCTATCTGGGCATCATATAGCCTAGTTAAATCAACACCTTAACCATCATTACTCCACCCCTTGTCAACTTGGCAAACATAAACATGTACTTAAACCATACTTAGTCTCTCTAAACATAGACAATAACAAGGTCATAGTTGTGCTTTAGATGACACAACTATCTTGCATATAAGTAAAAACTCATTAATCCCTTATTCCAAACAGGAAATATATTCTTTGAGTGATATTGACTAGTCTCCTGATTTTCTCAGAGTAAAATTCTACAATGTAAAACTAACAATATTTAAATACTGATGTGAAGTCCATATATCTTATTTATATAAGGTAATAAAGATGGAATAAAGCATCTTTACTTAATAAATACACACACTTATTTACAATAAAATCAGGATGGAATTCTCATTACAATTACAGCCCTCATTTCTGAACTGACCACATGATTATAGCTGGTATTTGTAACTGTCTTCTTCTTCTTCCCATACTGTATTCCCTTTGTCTTGAGCAAGCACCTTAGCTGGCCATAGCTTTTTTTCTTTTCTTTGTAAAGTGGCCCAAACCTTTATTCCTGAAGAGTTTGAGCCATTAGTAGTTCTGGCTAGTTCAGGCTATTACAGTGTTCCTTTTATTATTATTACAGTTTTTCTTATTAATAAGAGATGTCCTAAGGAATGTCCCATATTCCTGGCTTATTCTTCCTTGTACTGTGAAGTAATAGCCCAATTTACCCTGGAAAGTCAGGATCAAGTATGATAACTTCCTGTTTTGTCTATTGATTCAGTTGCATGAGGAGCTCAAAATGGCTGGGTAAGAGTCTTAACTTCCAATTCAATAGAATTATTGCTATGTCTTTAGGCGGAAGCATTCATTCCTCTGTGACTAAAACCTGTAGGTCAGTAAAGCTTAAAGTCAATGAAGCAGGAAACAAATTTTGACAGTGGGTCACTAGGGTTAATAGTCAGTGGTGTCACTCACATTTCCATCTCTTCATTCCTAGGCTCCTAGATCCAGTCTATGGCAAAAAACAGCGCAATACACTGGAGACTAATTCAAAGTATATATAGCTTTCTTAGGAACCTTTCCCCAGCTATTCAAGTTATTGCCATGTAGCTGGATTGTAATTAAAATTTCAAAGCCAGTTTCTTTAGGATGATGGGCAGCATGGTAAGACAGACTAGTGAATTCCATGATCATGGGCTCTTTGCTGCACTTCTTTACCTGTGAAGTGGGTTTCTTGATTATATGTAATGCCATGTGGAATATCATGACGGTGCATAAGGCATTCTATAACTTGGAAGGTAGTTTTGGCAGAATTGCTTGCAGAGAGGGATAATCTGTATCCAGAGTAAGTATACATTGCAGTAAGAACAAAATTCTGCTCTTAAATGTTGGAAACAGTCCAATGTAACCAAACTCCTGCCAGGGAGCTGGCTGCTCCCACTGGGTAATGGTGTCGTATTAGTCGCTCTGTGTAATTCTCCGCTGTTGGCAGATTGGACACTCAGCAGTGACTATGGCCAGGTTGACCCTCATGAGCCGAAGTCCATGTTTCTGTGAGATCACACGTAACCTACATCCCTGCCACCATACCCACTTTGTTTGTGAGCCCATTGGGTGATGACATGGTGCCTGAGGAAAGAGGCTGATTTGATTAGCATCCACAGAATGTGTCATACTATTGACTGGAACATTATAGTCCTCCTCTGCTGAGGTCACCTTTTGGTGAGCATTCCCCTGGGACACCAATATCTTCGCATTTTTTGCTCATTCAGAGAGTTCTAGTCATACTTCTTCCCTAAATTTCTTTGAAAAATAATGACAATCATGTCCTCCCCACGTTTTTTTACTGTCTAGCCACACCACTTGCCACAGCCCCTGAATCCATATATAATCATGATTATCACATGTCTAGTCTCTCATGATGACCTTCTAAGCAAAGTGCATGAGCAGGTGCACCGCCCAAGGTTGTGCCCAGAGGGAGTATTTCCCTTTACTTCTGTCCATCAGGAATGTCCCAGAAAAGGCCTGTAGTGCTACAGTTGCCCACTTTCAGGATGGTGCCTGCATATGATGCAGAACTATCTTTAAACGGGACTGCAGTCTTCTTTTTGTCAACTGACTATAAGAAACTCTAAGGACATGGGTGGAGACTGGGAGACAGAAGATAGTGTAAGAGGAGTGGGGACCATGTGCATCGGGCTGCTACTTCATGTAACTTACTTGTGCCTCAGGGCCTGTTCAGTCCTGAACATCATATACAGTAGTCCCTTTTATACCTATTTTTTTACTTTTTATGGTTTCAGTTACCTGCATTCAACTGTGTTCCACAAATGTTAATTTCCAGAAACAAACAACTCATACCTTGTAAATTACATGTCATTCAATATAGCATAATAAATTCTCACACTTTTTCACTTTATCTTACCTAGGACATGAATCATTTTTTGTCCAATTATCCACAGTGTATACCTTCCCTGTCTGTTCCACTTAGTAGCCATCTTGGTTATCAGATGACTGTCACAGTATAGCAGTAACTGTGTTAGATAACCCTTATTTTACCTAATGATGTCTGATACTGCAATAGTCATGATGCTGGCAATTCAGACATGTCAAAGAGAAGGCATAAAGTGCTTCCTTTCTTTCAGTGGGAAGATGAAAGAAAAAAAAAATCTTATGCTGAGGTTACTAAGAGCTGCAGTGAGAACAAATCTATTTGTAAAATTATGCAGATGGGGAAATGGACTGTGTATGTCCGACTTTATGGCTGAGTCAGAAACCATGCAGTTTGTGATGTGTCACTAGTGTGAAGACTTCAGTTTCTAAGGCCTAATAATAGTAGGCCAAGAGATTTTTTTAAAATTTATTTGTTACCTACTTTTTACACTTACTTAAATTTGCATTTGTACCACAGAGAACTCTTGATTAAAATATTGTATCTATAGTGCAGGCTCACAGAAAAAAATACTGTATATACAAGGCAGGCCTATCCACAGTGGTTTCCTCAAAAAGGTGACAGAGTGGACATGGTTTTCAACATTGTCCTATTACTTTATTTAAGAATTTTACATGGAATAAAATAATGCATAAAGGAGAGGTGTTGCTTTTTTATTCATTTATGTTGTTCCTTTTTATTTCATCAGGGAAAATGTTTAATTTTATTTTTTTTATTCTTCAAATATCAAATGGATATAATTACCCCTACTATGTACCTATAAAAATAAAAATAGTATTTATAACACAGTAAATGTGTTAGTATTAATAAATTATTTTAACTTTTATTTAATGTGACTTACCATCATATCTGTTTATAAATTTAGATTTTTTTTCTTAATTACGTATTGCAGCATTTCATTTGTTTATTCTGTTTAACCCTCAACCAAATTTTTCTTTTCTGTCTTGACATAAACTGTTTTATTAATATATATGACCTATATTATTGTGTTCCTGTGAACACGTAAAATTTGTGTGTATGTGTGTGTATTTACCATGCATATTTGTTGTGTTATAATTTCATTGCTGTATTTAAGTCACTTTTTATTTGTGATGTATCAATATTGTAACATTTGTGTTTCTTTTTGCATTATGTACCTGCATTATATTATGTATAATTATATAACTATGATACATGTCTGATAATTTTACCTTGTTTTTTGTTCAAGGCAAGCCTATCCATAAAAAACGGCAACTTCCATGTTAAAGGTGGGGGTAGGGGGTAATTAGATTTGGAGTAAATGGTAGAAAATCCATGCATGGTAGTGAATGCAACTTTTTTAACCTCAGGTTATGGTCATAGCTGAGGTAAGTAGCAGAAGGGAAAACTGGCCAGAAATTTAAAGTTCCTGGAAAGGAGATGCCAACTGAGGGATTTGATAAAAATTCCAATATCCTATACATCACCAGCTGTCTGACAATCTATATGCACATAATGGAGACTTTAGAGTACTCAGAAGAAAGTAAATGCTGGGGTATACTTGAACACTAATACAGATTAATATGCTCCCCAAACCAGGCACAGGTCAGCAGCAGAGGGTGCAGGCCTTATGAAATCAAAATTTTTAGAACAACTTTGACCACTAACCTGGAAGACAAAGAGGTAACTCTTAGAAAGTCGAGCTAAAAGTTAATAATGCAAAGGAAATACTGAGCAGAGAAATTAGTGGCCAAATTCTGCATATTCTAAACAAGGTATTTTATAACAAAGAAACAAAAACACACAGCAACAGAGAATCATAGAGGGAAAAAATAAAATCAAATTTTAGAGGTGCTAAAATATATTACAAAATTTCCAGTTCTCAATGCAAATCTATGAGTCATGAAAAGCAGAAAGGAAATAATGATCTATACTTGCATATGATTGATAGGTAGTCTATAAGCACTGCCTATACTGGACACAGATGTTGGATTTAGCAGACTCATATTTCAAAGAAACCGTTAGCTAGTATTTCAAAGAATCAGAAACATGTTTATAGTACTTGAGAAAATAAATCCACAAAAAGTGAATATCCATAAAGAAATTAAATCCATTGAAAATAGATTTTAGAGTTGAGTATGGAAGTAATATTTTAAGAAAAATTTTCCTCATGGTTCAGTGTATAATATGCAATTGGCTTCTTAAATTGGCTTCTTAAAATACAGATATTCAGCTGTCAAACCCAGAGGCTCAAACCATGCCTGACTTGAGGCTCTGCAAAAGGAGAAAGTGAAAGTCTTCGGCAGAACTGTAAGCTGCCTCTGAGCATTTGTTTTAGTCCATTTGCGCTTCTATAACAGAATACCTAAGAGTGGATAATTTATAAAGAACAAAAATTTGTTTCCTCACAGTTCTACAAGTCAATTTTCAGAAAAGAGTACTGTAGAAAATGAATCACTTAAAAAAAGAGAATGACGAGTTGATGGGTGCTGACGAGTTGATGGGTGCAGCACAGCAACATGGCACAAGTATACATATGTAACAAACCTGCACGTTATGCACATGTACCCTAGAACTTAAAGTATAATAATAGAAAATTTAAAAAAAAATCAAAAACATTTTTTTTTTCTGAAAGCATCAAATAGAAAATCTGGAGTTAAAAAACAGAATAACTGAAATGAAAAATTTACTCGTTAGATGCAACAGAAGATTGAGACGGCAGAATTAAGAATCAACCAACTTAATAAGAGGTAAATAGACATTATCCATTACAAATAAAATAGAAGAAAAGATCACTAAATCAAGAAATCCTTGGACACTTGTAGTACTACTATTATGTTTATTAATAGAGTCAGTTAGAGTAGCAGCAAACGTTAAGGTAAAAAGGATAAAAATATTTCAAAAACTTCTGTAATTATAGAAATATCAGTGATATGCAGATGTAGGAGACTAAACCAAACTTAAATTTGATAAACACAAAAAGATTCTCACAGAGACACAAGTCAACTTTTTGGTAGCAAAAAGGTAAACAATGTATTTTAAAATATCCATATAGACGGGGAGCCAAGATGGTCGAGCGATCACAGCCAGAAAGAATGTTTCCCAGTTCCTGAGACATTGGGAAGACTGGCACACTCTGAACATATCTTCAGAGAGAAGGGATTGAAAGTGGACAATGGGAAAGTGCAGACACTGGGCTAAGGTAGAAAGCTGAGAACCCTACACAGGACTACTGAGGACTAGGACCCGCTCCTGGACCCCACTGACTCCTGGTGAATGGGTGAGTTGAATAGACAGAACAACCTGCTTTATCCATGGGCCTCCAGAATCCTAGTGGCAGTAGAACCAATGATCCCCCATGGACACTTGAACAGGCAGGAATTGCTGCCTAGAAAACTAATGGGGGCAGGACTCCAGATTTTACAGAGCACAGAGGGTTTCATGCAGCAAGAGCTTCAGTGGCGCATGGCCAGGGATACCCATTCCCCAAGGATCACCAAGCTCCTCTAGGAGGCTTTAGCCTTTAGGGGACTTATGGACCTGGACAGAACAGGGAGATCTTATCTGTGTAATGGGGACAGCCTTATCTGAGTGCCACCCTGTCTCCCAGCCTTTCCTGGGGCTCCCGCCTGGCTGTCCCCACTTGCAGCACAGTCTCCAATACCCAATCAGGGTGCTTTCTGGGGGCCCTCATCATAGCTGCTCTGCTGGCAGGCCACACATAACTAATGAAGAGGTCTAGCAGACTGGACCCCGCCGACATGAGCAGCCCATACACAACCATCGCCTGCTGCTTTGCTAACACACACAGCCCCCATGGAAGTCCCACTACAACTTCACTAGCATGTGCATATGGGCTGATCTTTCTACCCTCCTCTGATGATGCATATGTGCACATGTACCCCACCATCCTACTGCCAGCATGAGTATACCCCACTGTCCTATCCACCCCTGCTGGCATGCTGCCCCCACTGAGGCACTGGCAGCCAGCCATGTTATCACTACTGTAGCCAGTGCAAGTGTGTGTACAGACACTGGAACCATCTCCCCAACCTGCACTAAACCACTGCCACCACCAATGCCACCAACACAAATGTGTGCGTAGATGCCGGTGAATCCATCACTACCCTTCCAATGCATGGGCGCCACACCATGACCCTGCAGCTGCTGGTACATACATGTGAGCATGGATCACAAACCCCCACCTTTACAAAGTGCTTTGGCTGACACCCCTCATCACAGTATTGGGGCCAGTGGACTGGGAACACCTTGACCCCTTCAGCACAACAGGTTTCTAACCTAAAGGAGTCAGAACAAAGTCAGTGGCACAATACAAACCCTCACAATTAGAGCACACAGCCTAGGAGTGATGAGCTGAGCTCATCTTCCAGAGTCAGAGCCAGCTGACTGAACTCATAAGAAAATCAAACATCCCAGGGTATCAAAGATTATTAAAAAGAAAATAAAAGTCCAAAGGACAGTAACTTCAAAGATTAAAGGAACATCAGGCCACAAAGATGAAAAAGAACGAGAAAAGAATTCTGCCAACTACAAAAGCCAGAATGCCAGGCACAGTGGCTTACATCTGGAATTCTAGCACTTTGGGAGTCTGAGGCAGGTGGAACACCTGAGTTCAGGAGTTTGAGACCAGCATGGCAAACATGGCGAAACCTCATCTCTACTAAAACTACAAAAATTAGCTGGGCGTGGTGGCACGTGCCTGTAATCCCAGCTACTTGGGAGGCTGAGGCAGGAGAATCACTTGAAACTGAGAGGCAGAGGTTGCAGTGAGCCAAGACCGTGCCATTGTTTTCCAGTCTGGGCAATAAGAAGAAAACTTCATCTCAACAAACAAACACACAAAAAACTGTAAGCATAAAAAATAAATTTATGTACTAATGACAAATGCTCCAGAATACCTGACATCAAAACTGACAGATAAGAAAGATAAAAACATAATTTAACTTGGAATTTTAATATCAGTCTTAATAATTAAGAGAGCAAATAAAGAAGAAAAGAGCAATATTACAGAAGACTTGAACAGCACTTTCCTCCAGCTTGAGCTGATTAAAATCAATAAAACAATCACACAATATTAAATAGCAATTGTTCACATAGGCTTTCTCAAAATTGGCACTATTAACATTCTGACAGGGTAAATTTTTTGTGAGGGCTGTCTTGTGAAGATTAGATTATTTTGCAGCTTAAGTAACATCTACCTTCTAGATAGCAATAATGTTTGCTCACATCACCTCATCATCATAAAATCAACAATATTTGCAAATATTGCCAAACGTCTTCTAGTGGGAAATCTCACTCCTAGTCAAAACCACTAAAGTTTATTGTAATTTAATTGGAAAATATCATTTAACTTAATTGGAATATATTAAATTTAAATAGCTTGTTAAACTATCAATATGTCTGTCATTTTGTTTAGAATATCTTCCCTACAATATAGTAATTATTCTCAGAGTTCAAGAGAATTTTACCTCTCAAAAGATTTTTGTCTTTTGAGAAAATTGAGCTCCTTCCTCCATTCTTCTATCCTTACGCATTGCATTATAAAAATGAATTGCAATTTTTTGTTTTCACTTTCAACCCCTCTTTTGATGTTTGTTTCTGTAAGGAAATGACTATCTTATTTAACCATGCTCCCAAGGTTACTAGTGAGAAGTGACAACGTGCTAGCAGCCCTCGCTCCCTCTCGGCGCCCTCTTGGCGTCCGCTCTGGCCGCTGGAGGAGCCCTTCCGCCCGCCGCTGCGCCATGAGGGCCCCTCTGTGGGGCTGGCCCAGGCCAGAGCCGGCTCCCTCTGCTCGCCGCCAGGTGTGAAGAGAGAGGCGCGGGCAGGAGCCGGGGCTGCGGGCGGCGCGGATTCCGGGTGGGCGTGGGCTTGGTGAGCCCCGCACTTGGCGCGGCCTGGGCTTGCTGGGCGCCTGCTGGGCTTGATAGGGGAAGAGTTTCTTCTGGGCTGCTGGAGTGCCCAGGCTAGATGCAGCAAAGTCCCTCCGCCAGTCTCACTGCGAAGTGAAGCCAGCTGGGCTTCTGGATCTGGTGGGGACTTGGAGAACTTTTCTGTCTAGCTAAAGGTTTGTAAACGCACCAATCAGCACTGTATCTAGCTCAAGGTTTGTAAATGCACGAATCGGCGCTCTGTGTCTAGGTAATCAGTAGGGGACTTGGAGAACTTTCGTGTCTAGTTAAAGGATTGTAAACGCACTAATCAGCTCTTTGTCAAAATGGACCAATCAGCTCTCTGTAAAACGGCCCAATCAGCTCTCTGTAAAACGGCCCAATCAGCTCTCTGTAAAACGGCCCAATCAGCTCTCTGTAAAATGGACCAATCAGTTCTCTGTAAAATGGACCAATCAGTAGAATGTGGGTGGGACCAGATAAGGGAACAAATGCAGCCTCCCCACCCCCCAACCCGCCCCAGCTTGCAGTGCCAGCATGTTTGGGTCTTTTTCCGCAGTGTGGAAGCTGTTTTTTTTGTCCTTCGCAATGAATTTTGCTACCGCTCACTCTTTGGGTCTGCTTTGCCTTTAAGAGCTGTAACACTCACTGCGGAGGTCTGCGGCTTCACTCCTGAGGCCAGCGAGACCACTAACCCACTGGAAGGAATGAACAACTCCAGACACACCACCTTTTATGAGCTGTAACACACATAGCGAAGGTCTGCGGCTTCACTCCTGAAGTCAGCGAGACCACGAACCCCCCAGAAGGAAGAAACTCCGGACACCTCTGAATATCTGAAGGAACAAACTCCAGACACACCATCTTTAAGAACTGTAACACTGACTGCGAGGGTCTGTGGCTTCCTTCCTGAAGTCTGCGAGACCAAGAACCCACCAATTCCGAACACACTAGGAAAAAGTGACTGTCACATAAGTAAGTGCTCAATTTTTATTAGTTTAACAAATCGAGAAGTTAATTATTTCATAGAATTGTTTTTTTACCTATCACACACTTGCATATTTGACATTGAAAAGTAAATAGATAAAAAAATAGATATTTTTCAAACTATATTGCAGTTATAAAAAAAACTACACTTTTAAAATAAGGCTTTCAATAACACTTGAAGAGATTGTGATAAATAGTAAGTAAAAAATATCTTTTATCAAGTTCCATTAAATGTGGAGCTTGATAAGATATAAATGGTGAATGTAAACAAGGCTATGAAACTGATGGTCAGGGACTGTGTTCACAGAAATAAACATTTGTCCAACCATTCTAAAATGCCTCACAGTAGTGTGACATGAGAAGTCATAGTTTTAGTCCCAGGATTGTGCTGCTTTATTTGAAGAAAATAAATCAAGGGCATTAAAAAACATTTTAAAGGCCGGACGCGGTGGCTCATGCCTGTAAATCCTAGCACTTTGGGAGGCGAAGGCGGGCAGATCACCTGAGGTCAGGAGTTCGAGACCAGCCTGGCCAACATGGTGAAACCCCGTCTCTACTAGCAATACAAATTTAGCTGGTCATGGTGCTGGGCGCCTGTAATCCCAGGAGGCTGAGGCAGGAGAATCGCTGGAACCTGGGAGGCAGAGGCTGCAGTGAGCGGAGATCACGCCACTGTACTCCAGCCTGGGCGACAGAGCAAGACTCCGTCTCAAGAAACAAACAAAAAAAAATGTTAAAACTATGATTAATGGACATACCCAACAGTAGAGAAAATGGTTGAATAAATGGGGATGTATAAATATAATAGATTATTATAAAGTCACTGGTATTACCAACATAGGTATTCAATAAATATCTATCCTATCGTATCCTCAATATCATTCTAAATGCTTCATATACAATATGTAATTAAATATTCACAGACACATGAAGCAGGTATAGTATTGTCGCTTTGCAAACATGGACACTGATGATATGACAGCTTAAGAAACTTTCATGTGGTCACAAAGTAAGCATATGATTTCGTACACAAATTCAGAATTATGGCTTCCAAATATAAACATTTTTTACTGTAGCATAAAGTCTTTATCTGAAAAGTTGTAATTGCACAATGTTGAGAATGTAGAAATATTCAAAACGTGTGAATCCTTATTAAAGGGAAAATACAAGTACACATATAGTAGTATTACATTGTTCAGATCCTGTTTTTCCAAATGCCGTAGTCTCATAAAAGCAAGAATCCTTGGAGAAGTGGTTAATTTTAGAGCTGAATCCAGGAAAATACAAGATGACCTGGAACACTTTGTGCTGCTAGAGTGTAAGGAATAAAAACACCAATGAAATTTTAAGACAGGGACGTGTTCAAAGAGCAAAGAGCCCAGGAGCCAATTTGATGGTGATTCTATTAGCAAAGCTAGAACGATTTGAGCAACAGAATAAATGTCAGTATGAGATAACACAAAGAGTAAAATAATTGGCTGGGTGCGGTGGCTCACGCCTGTAATCCCAGCACTTTGGGAGGCCGAGGTGGGCGGATCACGAGGTCAGGAGATTGAGACCATCCTGGCTAACATGGTGAAACCCCGTCTCTACTAAAAATACAAAAACTTAGCCGGGCGTGGTGGTGGGCGCCTGTAGTCCCAGCTACTCGGGAGACTGAGGCAGGAGAATGGCATGAACCCGGGAGGTGGAACTTGCAGTGAGCCGAGATCGTGCCACTGCACTCCAGCCTGGGTAACAGAGCGAGACTCGGTCCCCCCACCAAAAAAAAAAAAGTAAAATAATTTTGAGTGTATATTGATTTAAATAGAAGACTGAATAAATAAATATATAGGGAAGAAATAACTCTTCCTTACAGAATTCTGATATATAGAAAGAGTAAGGGAGATAGTAAATTTCTACCAAAATTGCACAGTAATAATTGCTGTAAGCAACAAACATTGATGAATGGTAAAAAGTAGTCATGGAATATTTACATAGTCTAAATTAGCTTTCCCTCGATACTTAACAAATACAAAGAAATAATTATACTTCTACAGTAAAAATGTCCAGCACACACTACTTTAAGTGATCAAATTTAATATCACTAATAATATTACCTATCAACACATACCCTGTGAGAAAATGGAAAATGGTATACAGATCGGCTCTCAGGAACTATTCCCAATCATGAAAAACCTCAATTTAATCAGTAGAAAACATCAGGCAAAGTTTAATTGAAGGATAGCTTATAAAATACTTGACAGGTACTAAAATATCACAGTTATGAAATAAAAGAATATAGAACAGGAACAGACTCCAATAGACTAAGGAGACATGACACTAACCACAAGGTGGCACCCTGGATTGGATCCTGGAAGAGAAAATAGGACTTCAGTGGAGAATTTGGTGAAATTTAGTAAGTCTGTAGTTTAGCTAATATTATTTTATCACTATACATTTCTTAAGTGTTAATGTTCACACTGTGATTAAGTTGACATTAGTAAAAATACAATAGTTAATGAAAAGTAAAAACAGAGTTGATTGACAGAAACCAAAATAGATGTATAGGAAAATGTAAATTCAGTTAAGCTGTTATTAAATATCTATTTTCCTGTAATATTTTCAACAATAGCCCCTATAGCAATTATTTGTGATCACTATACACATTAGTTCACCAAATATAAGAATATTAAAAAGCTGAAACAAAATTTGAATCTTGAAA
Organism: Macaca nemestrina; assembly: GCF_043159975.1. Taxonomy (NCBI): domain Eukaryota; kingdom Metazoa; phylum Chordata; class Mammalia; order Primates; family Cercopithecidae; genus Macaca; species Macaca nemestrina. The sequence continues at coordinate 16,780,055 of NC_092136.1, forward strand.
CAGGCAATTAACTCTAAGTAGTGTGAAAGGAGAAATGATATCATTTTCATATTTGTAGTCCCACACAAAGCATAGTGCCTGCCATCTAATAAATGTTTAATCATTTTGTGTTGAACAAGTGAGTAGATGAAAAGTTGAGGTTGAACGTGTATAGCCCAATTCTCTCAAAATTTTGTTTTATCAAGTTGAACACGTAGTGGGGGAAAGAATTACTGTAGTCTGTCCTTATCTTTAAATAATCTACAACTCCCAGAGGATACCTGCAATTTCAGATACTACCAAACTCAATATACACTTTTTTTCCTATACGTACATACTTGTGATAAACATTAATTTGTAAATTAGGCACAGTAAAAGATTAACAAATAACTACTAATAAAATGGAGCCATTATAACAATACTCGGAAATGCACAATTTAAAACCTCTGAATTGTCTATTGCTAGAATTTTCCATGTAATATTTTTAGACTGATTGACCAAGGGTAACTGAAACAACAGAAAGTAAAACCATAAAAAATGGGGGACTACTGTATGCCATTTATTTTGTCCTATTACCTGATAATATTATCAGTGAGTGATATGGCACATCTATAATAGATTTTATTGCTTTTTAAAAATCTCTAACGTGACAGGTGATATTAGAGATGGTTTCTGTTGCTAGGAAAAATGTATTTTTCTTTTCCCCATGCAAATATCTGTCTTGTTTCATTATGTAACAGTAGGAAGATATTCGTTAAAGGCTATAAAATTACAGCTTGAGAAAAGGAATGTATTCTATTGTTCTGTACTACTGTACAATGATTATAGTTAACAATAACATGTAGGGTCAAACAGCTAGATAGAGGATATTGAATATTCCCAACACAAAGAAATGATGAATGTTTGAGATGATAGGTATGTATGACCTGGTCACTACATATTATGTTTTGAAACATCACTATGTACTCCATGAATATAAAGTTATTACTTGTCAATTAAAAATAAGCCCCCTTTAAAAACAAGAAATAAGGAGAATGTAACAATCACAGCAGAAAAGAAATTTAATTAGGTAAGTCTGAGAGATCCTTCCAAGGTAGTCTTTGTCAAAGTATAATCCATGTAACGTGGGGCATCTTGAAAAATTTAATTTTATGGGTCAATACCAAACCTAATAAACTAGAATCTGTACAGTATAGTGTAGGCTAGGAAGCTGCTCTGAAACAAATAAAAATAAATGATAATAATGTGAATACAACTGTGAGAAATATTGTATTTACTCATAAATTGAGCATTAAATGGAGAGCATGAGTTTGATTTGTACCATGGGTTTCTTGTTCATTTTCTTAGATGGCATACGTATTATCAGACAATGATATTATGTATATACCATTGAGCACAATTAAAAATAACTGAATGCCTGAATTTAAACACATCTATGATTGTTGACACAGATGGTAATATAATTTCAACACGTATTAACAGCACAAAGTTAGTGAGTAGGAAAGCTTACTTCAGTTTCATGGAGGGTTATCTGGGAAGCAGTGGTTATCTGAGATACCCTAACATCGTATGTCACCTTTATTTTCATAATGATTTAATGTTTCATGAATGTTTCATGTATACATCTACCAATAACATGTAAATAACATGATTTTTAAAGCTACATCAATTGAATTTTTTAATAATGTCTTCTGCCATTTAACTGAATACACAAAAATGAAGATTATACATTTCCAAACACTTACATTGGAGATATACCCCCAGAAAAATTAAGACGAGACCTTAGAGTACAATTAAGATAGAAATCTCAAGAGATCAAAGATGGTAATTGTCTAACCTCTTTATTAGGTGAGTTTAAGTGTTTGAGGAAGAGTTCCAGGTATAAGAATACTGCTTAACGTACAAGATTTCAGAAGAAAATCTTTTGTTATGGGATTGCTTTAGAAATACACTAAGACCAAGACTAATTCTAAATAAGAATCCAGGCTTGAGCAAAAAATATAAACTTTCAATTCTCACGAATGCACACGAAAACAACAAGTTAACAAATTAATTTGGCTCTTATTTATATCCTATTAATGGAAGGTAATATATATAATACCCAATATTATCATCAAAACCACCAGTATTTTTTCATCAACATCATAATATTTAGGGTCCATTATATAGGAAATAGAGATTTATGCTAAGTAACTACAGTAACAACAACAACAGATCCAAGTCATTATGTTGATAATTCATGGGATTCAGAATTATAGATGAGGCAAATATAACAAACCTGAAAATAAATGGAAGATAATGATGTTTCATTTGGATGATTGAATACCAGGCATATTTAATTTTATTACCTTTTTTCCCCTAAAATTTGCATATCTGCCTGACTGTGAGTATTATTTGCATGTTTCTCACATCGAGAAACTTTCTATTTTTTAATGTCTGCGTCTTCCATCAGGTTTTAAAAAAATGCCCTTCATGATGAGCAAGACATTTGGTCTTATCTCACCCAAAGAGAGAAAGAATACATGATAGGAGATAAAAGTATAAGAAGTTTTAGCATTAACATGTCAAGTGAGCGGGATGGTTTCTAGTTTTCTCTTTTCTATTTTTTTCTTAACAAAATATAAAAAGCTTTACAGAGCCCAAGGAAATAATAGCTATATTCATCTAAGATTTTATCAAGTTCCTAGAATAATTCTGTGAAGTAATTGTTAGATGTTAAGAAAATAAGACTGAAACACAAAGGAATTATTAAATTCACAAATTGTAGAACTTCCTTTTCTAAAAGGGTTTTATTTTTTTTCTAAGAGTATCATACAATTAATTTCATTAGATAAATTGCTATATTTGTTAGATAAAATTAATTTCATTAGATAAATAGCTGTATTCATTAGATAGAATTAATTTCATTAGATAAATTGGTATGTTCATTAGATACAATTATTTTCATTAAGTTGCAAGACCCGATGATAGACTGGGGCAGAGAATGGTACATCTCAGGAGCAATCTTTCCTCCTAGACATCCTTCCAGACATGTTTTTTAGTCCACAAAATTGTGAACTTTTTTTTTGTTAATGTTTCTCAGTTTGTAAAAAATAAAAATTATGCATAAATCCCTAACTAACTTGAAATCACTAAATTTTACTTTCCATTTGTAACTCTTGCATTGTTGGAGTCTGAGTCAATTCTGATTATAGGGCCTTTAGATCTAACTCTCCTTATTGTTATTCAGCAGGCAAGTCAAAGGCCTGAGTTGATGTAAGTGGCTGGCAACAATTTCACTGAGGTAACTGTCTTCATCCTCTCTGGATTTGCAAATCACCCTGAATTACAAGTCAGTCTTTTCTTGATGTTTCTCTTCATTTATCTGTTCACTACTTTGAGAAACCTGGGACTGATCATGTTAATCAGAATTGATTCTCAGCTTCATACCCCTGTTGTACTTTTTCCTGAGCAATTTAGCATTCATTGACATTATTTTACTGCTCTACTGTAACGCCTAAGGCATTGGTGAATTTCCAATCCAATCAGAGATCCATCTTCTTTGTTGGCTGCTTTGTTCAAATGTACTTTTTTTGTTGGATTGGTGTGTAGTGAGTGTTTCCTTCTGGGATCAATGGCCTATGATCGCTATGTAGCAATCTGCAATCCCTTATTCAGTAGTCGTGTCTCAGAAAGTGTGCAACTGGCTGGGAGTAATGCCATATGCGATAGGCTTCACAAATTCTGATATCCGTCTGTGTGATAAGTAGTTTGATGTTCTGTGATTCCAGCATCAATCATTTTTTCTGTGACACCACAATTCTTCTAGCACTGTCCTGTGTGGATGCATTCAGCACAGAAATGGTGATCTTTGTCTTAGCTGGATTCACTCTTCTTAGCTCTCTCCTTATCGTCACGGTCACTTACATCACCATCATCTCAGCCATCCTGAAGAACCAGTCAGCACCAGGAAGGCAGAAGGCCTTCTCCACCTGTGCATCCCACCTCATGGGTGTAACTATTTTCTATGGGTCCCTGATTTTCACCTATTTGCAACTTGATAACACATCATCCCTGATCCATGCACAGTTGGCATCTGTATTCTATGCGACTGTCATTCCCATGCTGAATCTACTCATCTATAGTGTGAGGAACAAAGATGTAAAGAATTCTCTTCTGAGAGTCATACATAGAAAATTTTTTCCATAACAAATTTATGTATGTTACAATTAAACGTGGATGGCTTCAGGAATTCAATTATGCCAACAACTAGGAAAATAGTAGAGTAACCTCAAAAAGCGTAACACAAACTAAATGAGAACTTAGAGTCTTGCAGTTTGTAAGTTGAATTATTGTTTAATTATATGGACCACTAACTCACTGTATTTGGAGGTCAATTCAGCATATACATTATTCAGGCATAGAAATGTACAAGGAAATAAGAGGCATCCGAACATTCATATGTGAGCATACCATCATGCTGAAACAAGTTCAAAATTACTACATTGAGAACATGTAATTTTTGTTATTCTGTGCCCAGTTTATATCATGTAACTGGATCATTTGTATCAGCCTGGTGCGAAAGTAATGGCAGTTTTTGTCATAACGGAACAAAACAAAAAACAAACGGCAAAAACCGCCATTACTTCTGCACCAACATAATAACTCTATGGATCAAGTCTTAGAAGAAGGATAAAGCATTCTCCAAGATGTGCTTATTTCACATTGCATGCCTATATCAGAACAGCACATGTGTACCCCATAAATATACACGTTTACTATGGACCCATAAAAAAAATTTCTTTTAAAACTAAAAAAAAAACTAAATTGACAATATAACTTGACATTCTGTTTTCTCAGCTATTGGCAACTTGAGAGTAGAAAATGAAAAATGAAGGAATAAGAACAGTTAAATTTTACTAAAAATATTTAGTGACAGCTGATCACCTGAAAGCAAAGAGTACAGAACTGAACAAACAAAAAATAAAAATAACAAAGCAAATATTAGCCACAATGAAAAATGAAAGATTGAAATAATTTCAGTGCAATCACTAATGGAACAACAGATACCAGGCAGTATAGAGAAATCTCTTGATAATATGGAGTCCTTTGCCCCTAACAGTTAAGTTCTCGATCATGTATGTATGAACACAATTTTAGATTACATAGGAAAGTGTTCTGTTCATGGCATATATTTCTATAAAAAACAGGACAGTTTAATTTCTCATTAACTGTAGATGTCTCGTTAGCAGTAGCATAATTCCTAGAATATTTTGGATATAAACAGAGATTCTTGCATCTCCAGATCAAAAGGAAAACTGTTAATTCTACAGCACTAAAGGAAGAAAATGTGTATGTATGTGTTCCTGTGTGTGAGGTAAGAAAGATGGTGCTTTCCTTGAAAAGAGACTTAAACCTGGTTTAATGAACTCTCCCAGGTGTTAATAGAAGATAACCATTGAAAAAGTTTTATCAGTACCGGCCTGTCCAACATTGTGAAAACCAGTCTCCACCAAAAAGATATAAAAATTAGCCAGATGTGGTGGCACACACCTGTAGTCCTAGCTACTAGGGAGACTGAAGCAGGAGAATCGCTTGAACCCAGAGGCAGAGGCTGCAGTGACCCCGGATCATACCACTATTGCTGGGGCAATAGAGTGACACTCTATCTCTAAAAATAAATAAATAAAAATCAATATTTGTAAGATAAAAATAATTTTAACTCAAAATTTAAAAAAATTAGAATTATAATTTTATTAAGATTTTAATAACTTAATGACTAAGTATAACTGAGGTTAATCTTAGTCAAATAAGAAATAAAAAAGTTAACTTTACACTATTTTCATAATATGCCACAATAGGAATAATTCATATCACTATATATAAGTGAAAAGTGACACTCAAATGAATAATGCAAATACTAAATTCTGGTAGTATTAAACAGGTAACCATGAGAAAATACTGTTACTAGGTATTTTCAATACCTAGTAAGTTTATCAGTACCGGCCCGTCCAACATTGTGGACATTACTTCAATACCTAGTAAAAGTAGGTTCAACATTTGGACCTGTCCAACATTACTTCAATACCTAGTAAAAATATGCAACCTGATAAATTAGGGGAAATAAAATAATAAAACAAAAATAAAATAACTAATGAATAAGCAAGTTAGTAAGTCTTTGAACCAAATTTATCAAAAAAGGTCTTTTTTTTATTGAGCCAAAGATGAAAGACAAATAAAACAATAGTTAACATAATCCAGACGACAGAGAGAGATTGAGAGAAAGAGAATAGGAGGGGCATAAGTAACGTAGTTTAAAATATAATGACCTCAGGCCAGGCACAGTGGTTCATACCTGTAATCCCAGCACTTTGAGAGGCCAAGGCAGGAACATCGCTTGAGCCCCGGAGTTCAGGACAAGCCTTTGCAACATAGTGAGACCCTGTCTGTACAAAAAATAAGACGAGCCTGGCAGTGAGTACCTGTAGTCCCAGACAGTTGGGAGGCTGAGGCAGGAGGATCACTTGAGCCCAGGAGGTGGACATTGCAATGAGTCAAGATAGCACAACTGCACTCCAGCCTGGGCAACAAACGAGACTCTGTCTCTAAATAACGAAATCACAACAAAAATAAAATACAATTACCTAGGGCATTACACACTATATTATTTAAATTGAGAGTTTTAAAATCTCTGATCAGAATTAGGCTTCTGCCATGACACAGTAAATGGTAAAATAATTTTCTTGCCATTATAAACAACTCTGAACCTGAACAAAATGGTTTTTAATGTTAGAAAAAAAATGAGCAAGAAAACCCCTTGTTCATGGCTATTGAGGTGGCTTTGACATAGAAAGTCACCTTTTGCCTCTTATTTGGCTTAAGCCCTAATGATACCTATATCAAAGAGTGTGATTCTGGCTTTTTAATCTCCACATTAGCCTGTCTCAGAATCACTAAATTTGTGATGAACAGAATTGCTCTTCCAAAAGCTCATCAAATGTACAATAAATACATACAAATGTAGCTGCTTTATACATACCAACAAGTTATCTCCTGAAATTCTAGATTATGGACATGTTTCCTTCTAGACTCACTTTTAAATTTACATGAAAATGGATTTTATTATCATGACTTAACACAAAATCACATTAATATTTTACTCTGATTTACACTGTGTTTTCTTTCAGACCCTTCCTTTGCTTCCCCATCTTGGGCAAATAGTACTCAGTACAATATTTCAGCTCAATTTTTATATTTTAACTTTTAACCCATATTTAAGAGAAAATCTGATCTGATTATATATGGAGGAAGTAAGTTTTAAGCAACTAAATTAATTATAAAATGTTTATTAGTCTCAGGGTTGATTTTGTCTTTCTGCTCTCACTTTTATTTCATAAAATTTTTAAAAGCACATGAAAATAACAAAACATATTGCACAAATACTTCATGTAGATGAATTAGGTGACACTGCGAAACCAGAATAAATAAAGCCTGCATCACTTTTTTGGTAATGCTTCAAAATGTCTATTAGCTGGTAAGCACTTAGTTAACGTAGTAAATTATCCCCAGGGCACTAGCCAATACCTGAACCATAGAATTGTAGGGTTTATAAAAGGTTAATGTAACATAGTTCATGGCATAGCATAAAATTTTGGTTATTAAATGATGAAAATACACTGAATATATAGTATAATTATTATGCAAGCTATAGGTACATGTACAAATAGGAATTAAGTGCACAAAAGAAAATAGAAAAAAATTATACTGTTGGCAAAATGTTAACAGTTTAGAATTACTTTCATTTTCTTTTTTTGAATTTTGTTATGTTCTGATTCTTCTTAATAGGTTTTACTTCTATGATAGTATCATACATTTGAATATACAAAAATTTAATTGTAAAAAATGTATTATCTCATCTTTGGTGTCAGTCATAGAATAATTATTTTTCTGGAAATGGCTTCTCCACCACCCCAGTAAAATATTGAGAACATCACAATTAAAGACCAATCCAGAATTTCCTTCATTCATGTGGCTTGTAAGGTAAAAAGGAAAACCTTTGCTCAAAAATCTATCATGGCTGCATTTATTCCCTGCACCTTTATCCTTGGAAACATACCAAGCAATTCTTCATTGGTAATTGGTCCACAGGGACTACCAAAAGGTGCATTATCATCAGCCCCTCATATATAAGGTACTCTAGAATTATCAGAGTGAGGGGCAAAGAATAATCTCCCTGTAGTCACAGTGGCTTCCAGTGTCCTTTTGACACACAACTTCCTGGTAATCTTTCCATTTGACCCAGGACCTCAACAAAATTTCTAGGTTGGTGTTTTGACACAGAATAAAACAAAATGAATGCACAAACATGTAAAAACAATTTATCTCAAGGAAAACAAATATTAGAGAAAATTTTATCTCCTTAAATGCTTTTCATGTTTTATTTATAAGAAAAATTTGAAGTTGACAAATTTCTAGACAGATAATACAAGAAGAAAGCTTTTTCACCAACTTTGGCTCAGACACAGTAAGTATTCTCAAAATTGGAAGATTTTATTCCAGATGAAATTAATTTGGGACTTTATCATAATAATATACATATACATATCATTTAGTCCTTACCCTAAGTAATGTCGGGGTTTGTGAAAACAGAAATGTAGAGTTGACGAAATGAGTCTACAAGCAAAGTACATATTTTGATCATATAATTTTTGGAAGCAATTTGATTTTAATTGGTTAAGTTACTAAAACATATTTTTTATAAATGAATACATATATGGTCTATAATTTTAATGTATCCTAAAATCTTTAAGGGTGGAGTTTATTTAAAATTACTATTAAATGATATTAGAAACAAAGGGGCAGGAAATAATCTATTAAAAACTGTTTCCTCTCATTTTTTATTACATGTCTAGCTCTTTCTCAAGTTTTCTGAAATTATTTATAAACAGGAGTATGGTATTATAAGCCTTCTCTCTGAAGTCAACATATGTTGGCAGAATCAGTGTCAACATTTAATTGTTCTGACTTTGGATAAGTTACTCAAACCTTCCATATCTTTTTTTTCTCATCTAAAATATGTGGATAATAGTATCTATGGCATAATTTCACGTGGATTAAATGTGTTAATAAAGGAAGGCATTCAGAACAAGGTCAGGTTCATTCTAATTATGCAATATGTTACATTTTATTATATCACATCTAAATGTTAATTTACACTTTTATCTACATTGGCGATATAATTCTGTTTTTAGGTCACATTGTATAAATTTATTCATAATTTATAGAAACACTAAACTAATTAAACGCTAGGTTATTATATAAACAGAAACCTTTTGAAGTCATTCCTGTTAAGTATCAACTTTGATTTCTCAGCAGTTTAAAGCAATTGAACATGATGGGTAGAAGAAATAACACAAATGTGCCTGACTTCATCCTTACGGGACTGTCAGATTCTGAAGAGGTCAGGATAGCTCTCTTTATGCTATTTCTCCTGATATACCTAATTACCATGCTGGGGAATTTGGGGATGATATTGGTAATCCACCTGGACCTCCAACTTCACACTCCCATGTATTTTTTCCTCACTCACCTGTCATTTATTGACCTCAGTTACTCAACTGTCATCACACCTAAAACCTTAGCAAACTTACTGACTTCCAACTATATTTCCTTCATGGGCTGCTTTGCCCAGATGTTCTTTTTTGTCTTCTTGGGAGCTGCTGAATGTTTTCTTCTCTCCTCAATGGCCTATGATCGCTATGTAGCTATCTGCAGTCCTCTACACTACCCAGTTATTATGTCCAAAAGGCTCTGCCGCGCTCTCCTCACTGGGCCCTACGTGATTGGCTTTATGGATTCCTTTGTCAACGTGATTTGGATGAGCAGATTGCATTTCTGCGACTCAAATGTAGTTCATCACTTTTTCTGTGACACGTCCCCCATTTTAGCTCTGTCCTGCACGGACACATATGACATTGAAATCATGATATGCATTTTAGCTGGTTCCACCCTGATGGTCTCCCTTATCACGATGTCTGCATCCTATGTGTGCATTCTCTCTACCATCCTGAAAATTAATTCCACTTCAGGAAAGCAGAAAGCTTTCTCTACTTGCACCTCTCATCTCTTGGGAGTCACCATCTTTTATGGCACTATGATTTTTACTTATTTAAAACCAAGAAAGTCTTATTCCTTGGGAAGGGATCAAGTGGCTTCTGTGTTTTATACTATTGTGATTCCCATGCTGAACCCACTCATTTATAGTCTTAGAAACAAAGAAGTGAAAAATGCTGTCATTAGAGTCATGCAGAGAAGACAGGACTCCGGGTAATTAAAATAGCAGGAATGCTGAACATTTAAACTCATCTTTTCTTTCTTTTCTATTCGGTATTTCCTTAGTCTTTCTATAAAAACAATTGAATCCTTTAATTTGTTTGCATTTTTGTTGTGCTAACCTTTGCTTGACTAAACATGATCTTGAACATTTCAAGGTGTATGTTTTCAGAAATCCAAATTGCAATTAGAAATCATAGTATGTGTTGGCCGGGTGCGATGGCTCATGCTTGTAATCCCAGCACTCTGGGAGGCCGAGGCGGGCGGATCACCTGAGGTCAGAAGTTCAAGACCAGTCTGGCCACGGTGAAAGGCTGTCTCTAGTAGAAATACAAAAAATTAGCTGGGCCTGGTGGTGCGTGCCTGTAATCCCAGCTACTTGGGAGGCTGAGGTAGGAGAATCGCTTGTATCCAGGAGGCAGAGCTGAGATGGCGCCATTGCACCCCAGCCTGGGCAACAAGAGCGAAACTGTCTCAAAAAAAAAAAAAAAAAAAAAAGAAGGAAATCATAATATGTGTGTCATATTTACAGTCTAAATATGTTTTTAAAAGCAACTAATGTGGAAAATAAGAAAATATGGTTGTCCTTTAAAATTATGTTATACAGATTCCTATGCATACTTCAATTGTAGGTAAATTTATGGAAGAGAACGATTTGGGGTACAATTATAACAGTTTCAAAAGTTATTTCATTTATTATATCAGTAAGAATTATAACAGAATCTTTAGGAGTACTATTTTGAAATAAAGTTTTCCAAGAGTTAGATTCTAAATATGCTACATTTTCAGCTGTATAACCCAAAATATGTTACCTACAATTTAAAACTCTCTTTCCTTAAGTGCACAAGATAAATAATAACTCCAAATTTGATCAGAGGGTAGTTGTAAAGTATTTAAGGTGACAATAATCAAGGCTGCTCATTATGATTAGAAGACTTGCATTCTAGCACAATGCTTTTTGTGAAGGATATTCACTTGTGTTTTACTAATTACTTTTGGTTAATTTAATTGACACAAGCAACTAAAAAGGAAATAAAAATAATATCAGCAATTCACAATTTGGAGTTTAGGAAGTAAAATATCTCAGTAGAATTAATTATAATAAAATAGCATATATTATGTTAGAGAATAAAAAATATTGTAAAGTATTATGGAAAATAGAAACCCTCAAAATACTGAGTTTTGGCTGTTTTGCTTATGGCGTAGCCATTCTTTTGTTTCTTTATTTTTCTAATAAACTTGCTTTCAGTTTAAGAAAAACAAATACCGAGTTTTGTGCATGTTCTTCTAGATCAATAGTTTTGATTCAATGTGTCCTGCACGGACACATATGACATTGAATATATAAACTAAATTTCTGTCACTTTCTGTGTACTGATTTTCAGCTTTCGGTATCCATTTACAAGTTTAACATTGGATAATCTCTTTGTCATTGACAACTCTAATATAAATTTTTTCTTGGTACATAGGCAAAATCAAGACTCATTTCACAATGCTTTGGACTTGAAATATTAACTTACCATGTTACAAATCTACATGCAGTGATATTCTTTTGCGTGCTAAACATTTGAAAACTTCTGCACTGTGTCAAACTGTTTCTTTGTTCAAATTCTATGTGTGTGTGTGTGTGTTTGACGGAGTTTCGCTCTTGTTGCCCAGACTGGAGTGCAGTGGTGCCTTCTGGGCTCACCGCAACCTCCGCCTCCCGGGTTCAAGTGACTCTCCTGCCTCATCCTCTTGAGTAACTGGGATTACAGGTATGCGCCACCATGCCTGGCTAATTTTTCATGTGTTTTTAGTAGCGACGGGCTTTCTCCATCTTGGTCAGGCTGGTCTGGAGCTCCCGACCTCAGCAGGTGATCTGCTGTCTCGGCCTCCCAAAGTGCTGGGATTACAGGCATGAGCCACCGTGCCCAGCCAAAATTCTGTGTGTTTCAAGATATCATTGCCTTGCTCCTGATGTCTACAGGTTTGTTTTAGTTTTAAAAAATAAATCCTTGAATTAAATGCTTTATTCATTGATTTTACATTTCTTAATACAGAAAAGTTGTAAAGCAAAGAGTTGATGATGAATTCAGATGTTGTGACATCTTGTAAACTTTAGTCAGAGTGATAAAATGTCTTTTATTTTTAAATTTTTATTTTACATATTCTGGAATCACAATATTCTTTTTCTGTGCTGTTTAAAGGTTATTTTAGAAGCTATTTTCCATTTTCCAAGTTACTTGACTTTTTTATTTAAATTTTCGTAACAACTACTAGATCGTTTTCATTCAAGCAATGTTTTTTTTACCTTTTGAAATTTGTTTTCTTTGTAAAATTTGATTTTTTAAGTGCTTTATGAATGTTTAAAATAGAATGTAACCTCCATTTTAAGAGTTAATATTTTAATATTTTTTCAGTAATTCAAACTGTCAACTAATTTATTCAGATCTTTTAAATATATATTATTGCCTCTACTTAATTTATTTCAAAACTTTGCCTTATCAAATATTAATGCTATATAAAATTATTATGATTTAATTTTTGCTTTGATATCCACGTTGTCCAGAATATATATTTATAGGTTCCCATATTTGTTTTCATTTGCAATTAGAAACAAGTATGTAGTAGAGATTTATTGTTTAATGTTTTTTGGCTCATTCTCATCTTATAAATGCATGATATAATTTCACATATTTAAGGCTCTTTCCATGTTTCTAGTCATTTTTATAAGCTATGGTTTTATCTTGTTTTCATTTATGTCTACTTCTATGATTTAGAAAATGAATCCTGTCAATTTGAGTTACAAAGATGGCCAACCGAATCTATCACTTTGTAGACAACACGTGTGCTGAGAAATTGCTTAAATTCTAATTTAATTAGGACTACCCTATCTGTTTTGTTTAATTTAAGAGAGCTAAATAATTAAACATGAGGCCAAAGTACATAAGAAAGTGGCAGTCTTTTATTGCAAATATGCACACACACTCGGGCGAGGTTCTCTGGTCCTCAGGTGTGGGGGGCCAGGGAAGTTGCGCCGGAGCTCTCGGGTGAGGTTCTTATTACTCTTGACCTGACAGGTCACCCCTTTCTTTCAGGTCTTGTCATTCCAACTGAAGAGACACCATTTGACATTCTAGGGATGGCTCCATGCAAACATTTAAAACTTTTGAGATAATACACTGCACCAGGGAAACTACTATTATCAGGAGGATAATACCAAGAGTTTGGAGTATGCTCTTTACCCAGGGTCCCCCTAAACCAAACCATCTAAAATCAAAAAGATGAAAGAATGAGCTAAAAAGTCTACTCGCTTTACTAAGCAGTCTCTTTGTTAATCACCTCTTTAAAACCTGATGTGATATATTTCTCCATAGGCCACAGGTGCCAGCAGCTACACAGATACTTCTCTGTTTAGCCAGTAAGTAATGCAGAGCAATTCTATTATTTAGCGTTAATTTTACAAGAGAATTTAAAGTCTGTTGTATAATCATCACCTATACAATAGAATCTGCTGTGGAGCCTATCATGAGGGATACTTTTCTAATCATTACCTCTTTTACTTAAAACCATGGAAAAAGAGGACCTAACAAATGATACCATTCTAGTAAAGGGCTTACTTTTAATGTTCTCTTTAACCTATGAGGGTAGGTTAAAAACAGTGAACCAATGTTCTGTTTCTGACTGATTATGAGACAACATATGTACCACTGAAATGTCTCATCTACCTTGGACCTTCATTTTCCGTCTATCAAGATACCAGGTTATTCATGTATAAGGCTGGCTTCAAAATCCTTTACAAATAAAAGTATACCCCATGAATGTACACAACAGACCCCCATTTCACTTCTATTGTTCATAGAGACTTAAGCAAGGAAAAAAAAATTCGAAGATAGGAGTCTCATGATAGTAGAGAAATCTTGATCTGTGATCTTTGGGGAAAAGCTGTTCACATCAAGGATGCTATCTTCTGTGGAGAAACATCCCTGGTTACCTTTACCTTAAGGGTTCCAAAGGGGAATGTACAATTTCAGTAGCGTAGAGGGAGCCTTCTGAGTTGTGAGATTTTGAACCCAAGGTTCAAGGTATTGAAGTTTTGCTACAGTGTGGATGGCAAGGGCAGTCTCTCTGTGATGTTCTCAAAAGATCCAGTCTTTGGGTTCTAGATTGTAAAGGGGTTGATTGTCCTCAGTCAGCAAACTATAAAAAAGCTTTCTTTACCTGGTAAACATATACTTATAGCATAATAATCTGCAGTTATAACATCAGCCCTCTTGCATGAGAAAGCTTTTATACAACCAAAACCCATGCATTGAAAATGATAATTGCATGAAGTCCCTCTATAAATGTTTGAATGGTCCATCAGGTAGTGAAATGTACCTGAAGCTTTGATTGTTTTCCTAGGAATATGAAATATTCTTATTTGACAAACCAAATACTGGTCATAAACTATTTCAGCAATTTAGAAGTCACCACACCAATATGTATTTAATTGGATCATTTTATCTTTTGCATGATGAGTCACAGAATGCAGAACTCTTAACAACAAAAGCTTTAGGGACTCAGGAAGGACAAGGCAGCTGTCCTGGTTCTCCACGAATCCATGCTTGACATTGAACTTATGTCCTCCTAAATATCAGTTGTTTCTCTAATTTATGTGCATATCACTGATAATTGATGGGTTATCATAGGTAACTTGACTCAGACCATGGAGTTCATTCAAATTGTACATCTAAACAATTTTAGTAATGGCTGATGTAGCATAAAAATCTGGCAAAGTGTTTTCTTGCTATTCGATTATTCTTTGTTCTACTCAGATTAGTAGTTTTATGAACCAGTCAGTCCTTTCGTTAAAGTTGAGGAAATTCTCACCCAGTACAAATGATATGATTCTAAAGTTGTCAGAAAGCTGTGTTTATTTGAGAGTGAGTGCTTTTCAGGGTCCTTTCTATCCTTTCATGAACCTCCTAAAAGATACCATATTCTAGGATTTTGTGTGCTTGTGAGGTTTTCAGAAACTGCATCAGAATTAAGTAATTAATTGTGGAAATGACTTTAAATAGTCATAGTAACAGACAACTGACAAAAAAATTTGGTTACCCTCTGTGTTCTACAGTAGCTTAACATAATAACCATAATTATGACTGATAGCATATACTAAGACATTCAAATTTTAGAAATTTCATCCATCAATACATGTAAAATTCCATTGGTTTGATGTGGAAGGGTGGGACAACTTGAAGCAGGAGGTGGGGAGGGGTGGGACTTCCAGGTCATTGGTAGATTTAAATAGGTTCTGATTGGCAATTGGTTGAAAGAGTTGTTTTCTGTAGAAAGAAATGTCTGGATTAAGATAAGGGTTTGTGCAGACCAAGGTTTTATCATGGAGATGAAGCCTCCAAGTAGCAAGCTTAGAATAGATTGTAAATGTTTCTCATGAGACTTACGGTCTGTGTTGATGTTAACACCAGAGGATTATAATGAGACACATCAAACCCTACTTCCAGTCATGGCCTAATCTGATCTTTCATGTTAAATTTTAGAGTGCCCTGCCCTAGGAGGGAGTCCATTCAGATAGTTGTGGGGAAGGGTGGGGGGTGGGGGCTTTGAATTTTATCTTTGGTTTACAATGCCAATAGCAATCAATCCGAAAAAGAAATTTAAAAATCTACAATATCCATAAATAAAGTTAAATACCTAGGAAATAACCAAAGAAGTCAAAGATCTGTACCATAAAAACTATAAAATGTTGATGAAAAAAACTGAATAGGACACATAAAATGGAAAGATATTCCATGTTCATGAACTGGAAAAGTGAATATCATTAAAATGTCTGGGCTACCAAAAGCAATCTACAGATTCAATGCAATTACTATCAAAATACAAATGACATTCTTCACAAAAATAAAGAATCTTAAAATTTATATGAAAACACAAAAGACCCAGAATAGCCAAATCTTAACATAAACAAAGAGAAAAAAAAATGCAGGAATAACATTTTCTGACTTCAGATTATACTATGGAACTATGATAACAAAAATACCATGTTACTGTATAAAAACAGACAAATCAATGGAACTGAATACAAATCCATACATCTATCGTAAACTCATTTTCAACAAAGGTGCCAAGAAAATACACTGGGGAAAGGAAAGCCTCTTCAATAAATGGTGCTGGGAAAACTTACTTTAGCACCCGTTATAGAGTTGTGTAGGAATATAGAAAGCCATAGAATCCAGAGGGCATCATTTTTAACATAGCCAGTGAAAATCAAGTTATACAAAAACTAAAAACAGCAATACTTGCACATCAATGAATATTTAATGCAGGTTATTTTAAATGTAGTCATAGTCATAGGCTATGAACGCATGCCACATTTTATACATGTGGCATGATACAATATATTGATATTTCTAAAATGGTGCATTAGTAGACTGATTGATGCTTTATTTGAAAATATTCTAGAAGTTACAAGCACTGTTAAAGAAACAAATTTTGTTTACTTTCTGACCATAGAGGTGTGGACTGACACCCAATATTGTTTACAACTTTACTCAATTTTAAAACTGTAACTTATGTAACTTATGTATGAACCAGTTTCTCACAAGCGGTCTTTTGATTGCCTCCTTTACATCTTTGTTCCTCAAACTGTAGATGATGGGATTTAGCATGGGAATCACAATGGTGTAAAATATTGACACTATCATGTCATGGTCTGAAGTGTAGCTGGAACTTGGTCTCACATACATGAAGAAGATTGTCCCATGATAAATTGTCACTCCAGTTAGGTGAGCTCCATATGTGGAGAAGACTTTTCTCCTCCCTTCAGCAGAATGCATCTTCAGAATGGCCAGAAGAATGAAACCATAGGAGATCAGGACAATCAGGATAGTGACTATCTCAATAGAGCCCACAAAGTAGAAGAGTAGAAGCTGGTTTACGTGAGTGTCAGAACAAGAAATAGCAAGGAGAGGAGGCATATTACAAAAGACGTGCCTAATTTCATTGGAGCCACAGAAGGACAGGCTAAATGTAGCCACTGTATGGATAGTAGCATGTAAAATGCCAGCAATGTAGGAAGCAGTGATGAGTGGCACGTAGACTCCGGGTGACATGTTCACTGAATACAGGAGAGGGTTGTAGATGGCTACGTAGCGATCATAAGCCATTGCAGCCAAGAGAACATTCTGTGGTTCCAAAAGTACAAGCAAGAAACATCTGTGTTGCACATCCAAGAAATGAAATAGATTTATTTTTTGCCAGGAAATTGACCAACGTTTTTGGAGTGACAACTGTAGAATAGCAGGCATCCGAGAATGATAAAACACCAATAAAATAGTACATTGGGTTGTGAAGCCGGAAATCCCCAATGACCAGTACAACTAGCCCTAAATTGCCTATTAGAGTGAAAAGATAGATTGCTAAAAATAATAAAAATAGGAAGACTTGCACATCAAATTCTTCTGTGAAGCTCACTAATATAAACATGGTGACTTCAGTAAAATTGTTTAATAGAAACTTGTATATTGGGAGCTGTTCTTAAACTGGAAGATAATTGAAGCATATTCTCTTGGGCATATCTCCTGTGAGTTTCATCAACATTCAAGTAAGTGGATATAAACAATCTATATGAACTATATTCATTAAGAAAACCTGCATTTGCTGTTCCACAGGTGAGAGAAATTTTCAGATCATTAGGAGATGATTTTAGTAGCTAGAATCTAAGAAAACAAGATCAAATATGTTATTTTGTACTAAACATTTTAGCTACTAAGCAGACTGTAGAAAACATTAATTCTTGACCATTGTATAGGTGAATAATTTGTATTCGTACACATCTGATTTGTGCAAAGTTCTTGCCAAGAATTGAAAACAGATCAGTTTGAAGTATGAACAATCAGGAATTAACCAAGAAAGGGCAAGAACATATTTATCTTATTCAACTAATGAGCACTTATATTTTGATATAACAAGAAAAACAATAAAAAATGATCTTAAGTTTATTTTTGCTAGCCGTGGTATCTAGAAGTCACTTAGGATTGCTACTTATTTCTATCGTTTCTCTAGCTTCAATGGTTAAAAATTCCAAATACTTCGAGAATCATGTTTTGTTTTATTTCACTGGGGATGGTGGGTGGGGGTGGAATGTAACTTCCAGAATGTATGCAAGGTCTAATAGAAGGCAGTAAATCAGTGAAAAGTGCATGCATTATTTGGGTGACAGGAGGTTTAATCTTGCCTCTGGCACTTGATAGCTGTGAGATTTCCTGCAAAGTTGCAATAAAACAATGTGCACAAAAGTCTATTTCTATAGCAAGAGCTCAATAAATGCCTATTATTTATCTCCTTGTTTGCAAATTTAGTGTTTCAATGTCAAACTCAAGATATCTGGAGATTTATGTCTTCTACTAAATTTGTATTTATAGATGTGGCTTTATATTTTCAAAGCTGATCCTATATTATTAGTTTCTTCGAGAAACATAGTCATTTACTCTTTATAACTCTCAATCTTTTCAATATATGCTAGTATTGACCTAGGCTAAACCAGGAAAACTCATCTTTTGGCATCTAGTAAAAATGCTGGTTTAAAGACAAATTTAGCTGAAGTGCTTAACATCATAGCTTTTCTCTATTTCATTTATTTAAAGCAATATTAAGCCCACTATGATGTCGCAAATAGTATTGTGGTAGTATAATTGTGGTAATTTTGGGTATTAACAGATCACATAATTTCTGAAACGTCTTTACTTAAAAAAATAGTTCAAAGTCATAAAGAGTAGACAGAAGAAAATCACAATCAAGATACTAAATTTAGAATATTTAAAGTTAATCCTGATAGAATACTGGAGTACATATTAATAATTTGAAAAAAATAAAGGATCTGGTTCAAGACCCTTGTCACGTATTTTTCAATGATTTATAATATTAATTTGTGACCTAATTTTTACTGGTATTTAAAATGTATATATGATGACAAAAATTCAATTATGTTGTAATATATAGCAAATTGATATATTAAAGGAAGTTGCTTCATATATTTATTTTTTGAACAATTATTTAGCCTGCCTATCTGCACATCATTGTGCTGTGTGGTCATTCAAATATATTGATATTTTGAAGAGGAAAAACCTTCGTAGAGAAGGCCTAACATCATACATGGCTCCAATCTGTGGAACTGGAATAAAGCAGATTGCACTCCATCATTTGGGTGGGCTTCATCCAATCGATTGATTGGCACAAAATGACCACCCTCTCACAAAGAAAAGGGTATTCTTCAAAAGACTGTCTCAGACATTATCAACCACATTGACTCTTCCTGGTTCTATGGAAGGCTGCTTATGGACTCAGACTGAAACAGTAGCCTTTCTGGGTCTCCTGCCTGCCAACTCAACCTACAAATGTTGGACTTGCTAACCTTTAAAACTAGTAGCTCTGGGATTTCTGCAATTGGCTGTCTATGATTGGTTTTAAAGACACGAATGAGGCTGGATGTGGTGGCTCATGCCCATAATCCCATCACACTTTGGGAGGCCAGGGTGGGAGGATCACTTGAGTCCAGGAGTTCAAGACTAACCTATGCAATATATTGAGAACCCATCTCTACAGAAAGAAAAAAAAACCAGCGTGGTGGCAAATGCCTATGTTCCCACCTACTTAAGAGGGCCGAGATGGGAGGATCACTTGAGCCTAGAAGGTTTAGGCTGCAGTGAGCAATGACCATGCCGTCAGCATCCTATAGGTGAGGGACAAAATGTAGACTATGTAGAGGTATGCTATACTCTAAAAGATGTATTTGAGTTTCATAATATATACAGGCTGAAATTCAGAGAATATGTTTGGAAATGGATATTAAGGACGTAAGATAATGATGAAAGGAATATAATACTGGATCAGACCAAATTTTTTGATACAAGTCCAGTAAGCAGAGATACTACATTTAATGTTGGAGCTCAAAGAGTGAGAAAAGACTCTAACACATTTGTTGTTTGGCTAAAATATGGACCAAAAGGTGGCCCACAGCGAGTTAAACGTGCAGTCCCTGCTTTTATGTTTCTGTAGAAACATGGATGTAAAGGGTTAAAGATATTGAGAAGTTGAAGTGAATTTGCCTGTTAAGATCTACTAACCCAAACTGGGAAAGTCCAAAAGATACATTCCTCACCAAAATAACCTTTGGTTCATTGAATAATTTCCATACTGATTTCCGTATACGTTGAACTAATTTACATTCTCACCAGTGGTGTATAAGCAATCCCTTTCACCACATCCACGCCAACACCTATTGTTTTTTGACTTTTTAATAATGGCCATTCTGTCTGGGGTAAGGTGATCTCTCATGGGGGTTTCAATTTGCATTTATCAGATAATTAGCGATGTTAAGCAGTTTTTCATATGTATGTTGGCCATTTGTATATCTTCTTTTGAGAAATGTCTCTTCATGTCATTTGCCTACTTTTTGAAAGGATTATTATTATTATTTTTGCTGATTTGAATTCCTTGTAGATTTTGGATATTAGTCCTTTGTTGGATGCATAGTTTGCAAATATTTTCTCCCAATCTGTGGGTTGTCTGTTTACTCTGTTGATTGTTTCTTTTGCTGTGCAGAATCAGTTTAATTAGGTCCTATTTATTTATTTTTGTTTTTGTTGCATTTGATTTGGGGATCCCAGTTATAAAGTCTTTGCCTAGGCCAATGCCCAAAAGAGATTTTTGTAGGTGTTCTTCTAAAAGTTTTATGGTTTCAGGTATTAGATTTAAATCTTTCATCTATCTTAAGTTGATTTTTGTATATGGTGAGAGATAGAAATCCAGTTCCATTCTTTCACATGTGGAATGAAAAGAATTTTCCCAGCACCATTTATTAAATAGGGTGTCTTGTGCCCAGTTTATGTTTTTGTACGCTTTCTCAAAGATCAGTTGGTTTTAAGTACTTGTCTTTATTTCTGGGATTTCTGTATTCCATCTGTCTATGTATCTACTTTTATACCAGTACATGCTTTTTTTGTTAACTGTAGCTTTGGTTGTGAGTGTTTGTCTTTATTTCTGGGTTCTCTGTGTTCCGTCTGTCTATGTATCTATTCTTACACTAGTACATGCTTTTTTTGTTACTATAGCCTTGGTTGTAAGTATTTGCCTTTATTTCTGGGTTCTCTGTGTTCCAACTGCCTATGTATCTATTCTTATACTAGTACATGCTTTTTCTGTTATTATAGCGTTGGTTGTAAGTATTTGCCTTTATTTCTGGGTTCTGTGTGTTCCATCTGTCTATGTGTCCATTCTTATACCAGTACATGCTTTTCTTGTTATTATAGCCTTGTAGTATAATATTAAGTTCAGTGATGTGATGCCTTCAGATTAGTTCTTTCTGCTCAGGATTGCTCTGGCTAGCTGGGTTGTTTTTAGGTTCCATATGAATTTTGGGATTGTTTTTCCTAATTCTGTGAAAAATAAAGTTGGCATTTTGACAGAAATTGCATTGAATCTGTATATTGCTTTGGGCAGTATTGATGGTAAGGGCAGTCCATCTGGAGTAGCCACTGTGAAGACACCGGCGGCAGCCAGGGAGGCAGCCAGGACTTTGTGCTCCACAGAGCCAGAGTGGGCCAGGAACAGGCAGGAGCCCTACCCACTACCAAATTGGCTGGGTGGGAGCCCTGTATTCCCAGGCACAGCTGCAGCCACTAAGCTGTGGCTCCAGACCTGGGCATCCCTGTGCTTGGATGCCCAGGAGACCCCCTGCCCCCACAGGCTTTAAAGTGCCTGCTTTTGCTCCCTGCCTTGCCCCACTCCTTGCTCCCACTCCAGGGCATAGCAAAGTTGTGGTCGAGCCTGGGCACTATTGCAACCCATCTAGGTTTGTGCACACTCAAGGCAGCACTAGCACACCAGCCCCCTGCTGCCTTGGCATCCTCTGGACTTTGGGCACCAATGAGCATGGGAGGGAGGCTGTGGGTTGTGCCGAGGGTGGCTTGCCATGGGCTTGCAGGCACCCCTTGGCACAAACAGCCTGGGTGCCTTAGATGGCGAGAGACAGACAAATTCCTGGGCAGAAAGAGGCAGTTCTCCACTCACCTTCAAGCCAGGGATAGCCTGAAGCCTAGGGGCCTGGGCTGCCAGTTCTGGGTGGAGTCTATGACCTGGAGTGAGAACTTACGTTGCTTTTTCTGGGCCCTTCCATGGCCGCCCATGGGCCAATCAGCATGCACTCTCTTCTTTCTGAGCCCATGAAAACCCCAGACTCAACCAGACTTGGACCGAAATCCAACTACCAGCTTCAGGTCTCCTTGTCTCATTAGGATGACTTACCTATGTAAAGGAGCTACCCACTGTGGTTCTCCTCTCCACTGAGAGCTGGACACTTATCAGGATTATCTGCCTGCAGAAAGAAGCTACCCACTGCAGGTCTCCTTAGAGCTGTTCTGTTGCTCAATTAAGCTCTTCTCTGCCTCCTTGTTCACTCCCCAGTTGTCAATGTGCCTCATTCTTCCTGGATGTGGGACAAGAACTCGGGACCACCAAATGATGAGACTGAAAGAGCTGTAACACAAACAGGACTGAAACATGCTCCCCTGCTACATTGTGGGCAATGATTTGGAGAGAGGAGCTACAGCCCTTTGGGCAGCCCAGACCTAGTGACTCCCCAGGCCGGGGCTATAACGTCCTCTTTGGGGTTCCATGGTTTCTGACATCTCCAAGCTTTCAGACACTACCACACGCCCCCTGTTCAGATGCAGGTACCCACAGTGGAAGCTGCTCGTGGTACATCTGATCCAGCCACAGCCTCGCACAGAGCCGGGAGCTGTGCTTGCACCTGGACCTGCCTGCCCAGCTGCAGCAGCCAGTGTGCCTGGCTGTGTGTAGTGGCTGGATCTCATTCTCGCTTGTTCATATACCCCTTGCCACTCTGTGTCTGGCCCTCCCTTGGCAGGTGTGGGTCCTGGGCCAGGAGCTCAGGCTGAGGGCAGACTGCCAGGCAGAGCTGATAAAATGAGTCCAGTGGGTGTGAGCAATACTCAGGCATAAGGCCACAGAGATTTCAGGCTGACAAAGCAACACCCCAAGTATCCTGTGACAGTGTGGTCAGTTTCACAATATTGACCCTTCCCATACATGAGCAGATTTAAATAAAACTCTAGATTTTTTAGGATTGAATTGCTTTTGGAATGAGTTAAGATTTCAGGGTGCTATTCGGATGGAACAAATGTATTTTTTTATGTGAGAAGGACATGCATTTTAGAGTCCTGGGGCAAAATGTTATATTTTAAATGTGTCTCTTCCAAAATTCAGGTGTTGCCAATATGGTAGTATTAGGAAGTGAGACCTTTAAGAGGTGATTAGGCTGTAAGGGCTCCTTCTTTGTTAATGAAATTAAGGCTTATTAAAAGTCTTCGTTCAGTATTTGGCAAGCTTGCTCCCTTTCCTGTCCACCTTCTACCATGTGAGGATGCAGCAAGAAGGGTCTCACCAAACAGTAAATGCTGCCACCTTAATTTTGGACTTCTCGGTCTCCAGAAATGTGGGGAAATTTTTTTTTTTTCCTTTAAAAATCACCCAGTCTCAGGTATTCTGTTTGAGAAGCAAAAAATGGACTGAGTAGAATGCATTGGATTTCCATCACATTGTTTAAATATTGTCCACTTTAAAGCATGGTGCTCGAAGTATGGAATATCAAGGGAAAAAAGTAAACATCATCTAAGGACTTTTCATTCTCTTCTAGGGGAGAGGGTGAGAGCAGTTTTAATTTTGTTAAGAATGGAAATATCATGTTAGGTAGAAGTTTGATCTTATTTTTGTTTTCATTTGGAGATCAGGTATGCTTTAAGGGAATGCATATGACTTCCAGGTTGACAAGGGGTGCATGTGTATTGATTAATTTTAATGTGTCAACTTAAATGGGCTATGATGTGCTTACATTTGGTCAGACATTAATGTGTTTGTTACTCTAAGGATGTTTTGGGAGAGATTAACATAGAAATTGGTGGCATTTGAGGAATGCCTATTGACCTCCATAATGTGGGTTGGCCTTACTCAATTAGATGAAGGTTTGCATAGAGCAAAAAGACTCACCTCTCCAGAGCAAGAGCTAATCCTCCAGCAGACTGTCTTCAGATCTTGCCTACATCACCAGCTCTTCCTGGTTCGACAGCAGTTTGCTCATGGGTTCCGACTAGATTATCAGTAATCCTGGATCTGCAGCCTGATAACTCAACCTGCAGAATTTGGAACTGCCAGCTTCCCAGAATCACATGAGCCAGTTCCTTGTAATGAATCCTTCACCCTCCTCCTCCCCCATACATCCTGTTGGTTCTGTTTCTCTGGAGAACGCTGACTAACACACATCCTTCCTTGGGTCTTCTGAGTATTTTGTGCCTGTGATTTTATGTTTTCTTATTTTTAGGAAATTCTTGACCATTTTGTCTTCAAATGTTTATTCTGACCCATTCTCCCTTGATTCTTGTTCTGAAACACTAACTGTATGTATATTAGATTGTTTGATGTTGTCCTACAGTTTTTTTTGATAATTTTTAGTTCTGTATTTTTTCTTTAACTTTTCTCTCTGGTTAATTTATGTTGCTTTATCTTCAAGTTCACTAATACTTTTCTCAAGTTACTGAATCTGATAAGCTTGTGAAAGAAATTCTTTGTCTTAGATATTGTGACTGTGAGCATGAGTTTTTATTTATATTTTCCATCTCTGATATTTCTCACATATTCATGCATGGTGTTTATCCTCTCCACTAAAGCATTTATTCCAGTAATTTTCACTGCTCTTTAGTCAAAGACAACCAGAAACAATGATATTTGAAGAAGTTAATTTAATTTAATTTAATTTTTTTATTATTATTATTTTTTGTACGTGCTTGGTGGGGGCCTGTAGAGAAGACTTGGGAGTGAATGCAAACTCTTTTATTCTAAGACTTCCTGCTTTTCCCAATAGCTCACACTTGGCCTTTAACATTACTTAATTTTAAGCTGATTTCCTCTTTTATTTTTAAAATTATAAAGTTCTGGGATACATGCACAGAACGTACAGGTTTATTATGTAGGTATACATGTGCCATGGTGGTTTGCTGCACCCATCAACCCATCATCTACATTAGGTATTTCTCCTAATGCTGTCCCTGTTCTGGCACCCCATCCCCTGACAGGCCCTGGCGTGTGATAGTCCCCTCCCTGTATCCATGTTGAACTCCCACTTATGAGTGAGAACATGCAGTGTTTGGTTTTCTGTTCCTGTGTTAGTTTGCTGAGAATGATGTTTTCCAGCTTCATCCATGTTCCTGAAAAGGACATGAACTTATCCTCTTTTATGGCTGCATAGTATTCCGTGGTGTATGTGTGCTACATTTTCTTTATCCAGTCTATCATTGATGCGCATTTGGGTTGGTTCCAAGTGTTTGCTATTGTGAATAGTGCTGCAATAAACATTAGTGTGCATGTGTCTTTATACTAGAAAGGTTTATAATCATTTGGGTATATAGTCGGTAATTTCTTCCTGTCTGTCTGGTGAACAAACATTTTACACTCTCTGCCCGTGGTGAAAGAAAGATGCTCAGGCATCTCATCTATGTATGAAGTAACTTGGTCTTCCTTGGTATTCAGATTTCTTGGATGTTTTGAACCTTGGTTCTCTGACAGACTCATGAAAGGGTATAATTTGGTAGATTACTTGGCTTTTTAAGTTGTTAGAATGAGAAGAATTTACTTTGCTGCTTTCCAAATTCTGTGTGGAAGCAGAGGTCCCATATATCATTTAAAATCCCACCCAATACTGTGGTTTCAAATGTTTCTTTTCTGGATAACTCTCCACTCACCACTGCAATATTCTTCTGGAGTTTTAGTTTTATGCATTAAAAACGTAATGGAACCTCCGAATCAGTTTACATATAACCGATCTTAACCACTGAACTTCTACAATATTCATCTTTCCGGTGTGTCCCCTTCCTTTCTATCTCCTTTCTTCTCCTTTTTCTCTGTCTCTTTTTTTTCTCTCTCACTTTTACTTTTTATCTTTGTCTTGTTTTATCATATAGGCTCAAAACTTGCAAATTCAAAAGGTCTCAGTAAATGAATTGTCAAATCCAGATGAAATTTCACTTCCAATAACTTATTTTTAATGAACTTTAAAATTTATAATTGACTAAAATAATTGTACATATTTATGTACGGAGTACACTGTGATGTTCCAATGCATGTATACATTGTAAAATGATCATATCAAGGTAGTTAGAATGTCACTTTAAAAATTTATCATTTATTTGTAGAATAACATTTAAAATATTATTTGCCAGCTATCTTAAAATACATACTATACTGTTACTGCCACAGTCACCCCACTGTGTAATAAAACATCAGACCTTACTTTTCCTGTTTAATTGTTATTTTATATAAATCAACTAACCTCATTTAATTAGTCTCCACTACCCTGTTCAGCCTCTGATAACCACTTTTCATTTACTTTTTACTTCTATAAAATCAAGGTTTTTTTTTTTATTCTACATATGAGTGAGATTGTGCAGTATTTGTATTTCTGTGCTTGGCTTATTTCACTCATTTATTCATCCATGTTGTCATTAATGGCAGGATTTCATTGTTTTATTTCTCAATAATATTCCATTTGTGTGTGTGTGTGTGTGTGTGTGTGTGTGACATTTTCTTTATGCGTTCATTTGTAGATGGGCATTTAGGTTCATTCCATATCTTGGCTACTGCAAATAATGCTGCCATAAACATTAGAGTACAGATACTGCTTTGACATACTGATTTCTTGAAACTTCTACATCTCAATGAATGGAATGAATGGCCAAATCCAGTGGAAACCACATTTTCAGTACTTTTAAAATACATTCCTTTTTCTTCTTATTTCTGCCACAGACTTAATGAAGAGCTTCAATGCTCTCAATCATGCTCTCTGGAAGATGACTAATAAAGTTGATAAAGTGAAAAGATCTGTTCTTTCATTCCATGTATAACAAGCTTAAAAACAGAAACTGTGTAACCAGACAGCTTAGATGTGAATCCTGACATCACCCTTTAGAGTTATGTGGTATTGGGCTGCTGTTTCCTCAACTTTGTTAAAGGGTATTACTACAATCACTTCCTGAAGTTATGAGAATTACATAAGTTAATATCGTAAAAACATTTGCATGATTGTCCAATACCTAATAAGCATATGTTAATTATTGGTATTAAGTATAATTCATGTATTCACTATTTAACAAATATTTTGTCAGCAAACCATAAGTTCTAGGTACTCTTTTAGGACTCAGGGATACAATTTTGAGGACAAATAGGCCCAATTCCTGTTTTTATGCAATTTACAATGTCAGCATCATGGTAGATCTGGATAATGTATTATAAACTCACAACACCACATGCTAAATAGCAACTGTGATAAGTGAGAGAGGCTCCATGGGGTCAGAGTGAGTCAAATAATTCTTCTTGGGGAAAAGGTAATTGAGCTGAGATATGTAACATAATGTTTTATTGACATGAGAGTTAAATACACCATTTTTTCACCTTGACCTGAACAAATAGCAGGTCATTGGAAACTGCTTATTCACACCATTTGTTTTCTAATCGATTAGGATAAAAAGAGAGATAGTAAAACTTTTCATACTAGTTAACTTGACAAATTCTGAATGAGTTTGTTGAATGCATTATTAACCAGATATTTTTAGGCGTATGTCAGTGCATCATTTTACCTAATGCTCACCTATTCCTTTCTCAAAGAATGACTATTTTTGCTAATTTGAAAGAGAAACAAAACAATAAAAAAGGAGATAGCAACCTTGACTAAAACATTACCCAATAATTTTGACACCATAATTTGAAAACCCCTCCAAAAAAATAAATGATTCTGGAATTCTGCAGAAATTTTAAATTTTGTGAGACAGCTATTTATTTAGACACATTTTTGAAGCAGATTTAATTTTCTTCCAGAACACTCTCACCAAAAGATCATAAACAGAAAACTATATTTTAAGATTCTGTATATTCAAATAGCTTATTATTTTAAAAGAAAATTTTGTCTACAGTGTAATCAGGGTTTTGTATCTAAAAAGTTGTATTTTTTTAAGAGGAAACTTAGTACAGATTTTGGCTGCAAGCATTTGCTCGTTCACATAGACAGGGTTAGGTTCTCTTTGCATAATTGATTAATAAAGATTAGAAACTGATGTCTGAAATTTTCAGTGTCGTTAACTATGTTATGATTGGATCATTCTGGTTAATTCACATAAAAATATCCTTGGAGAGACAAGTGTGTGTTTTATTGAAAAACAATTTCCATTTTTAATGAATCTTCCAATGTTGTAACAAAACTTACTAAAGTGGAATTCATAAAGTAGAGCCAGATGTGAGTAGAGGTAAAGCAAAATAATTTCCATTCTGCAGGCTTGTTCACTAGGTGTAAATTTTTTGGAAGGATGACATTGCAGTCATTTCTTACAGATTAAGTAGATACAAGATAATGGCAGGACTACAAAGTGAGCAAGGACATGCTAGTTTGTCAGACCTTAGAGCAGTCATTTATACATATATTGTGGTTTCATTCCTGGGGTATAGTGTTTCCTGAGCCTTCAGAACACTCTCAATAAATATTAGCATTTACAACCAATATAGTTTCACAATGAATACAGTCAACTTCTGTGGTTGAAAAGGGGCAAGGAAAACATTTAATCATGGAAAAACTTTAGGATGTAGAAATAAACACAGCTAAAGGCATGTTTAGAAGCTTGACTAGATCTCAGTTTATGAAGGCACATTTAGGGAAAGTAAAGTAAAATTTGGATATTTCTTCTTAGGGATTATAGATTGAGGAAGTAACTCCACAATGAATACAAAAACTTTTAATAAGCCATGTAAGCATTTATCAATTCCCAGGATTCTGTAGGATTCACTTACTAGTTATAAGTGTGTAACTGATTTTTACTTACTGTGAAAGCTGTTGTTAGTAGTGTGTGATTGGTAACAACAATATATATCAAATAATATTTAATATAGATCTCTGAACGAACAAATTAATTGGCATGTATGTCATGCAATTTGTTTAAATTTGAAAATGCTGCATTGGCAGTCTGCTTAATGCTTTTTTGAAACTATTCTTTGATATGCAAATACTTTACCTAAAATATAGAGATGTGAACTCTGACACTCAACATTTTTTTCAGGTTTACTCAATTTTAAAAATATTCTTCATGTGTAAACCAATTTCAACATTTTTTTCATTGCCT
Source organism: Macaca nemestrina (assembly GCF_043159975.1). NCBI lineage: Eukaryota > Metazoa > Chordata > Mammalia > Primates > Cercopithecidae > Macaca > Macaca nemestrina. The sequence goes on from NC_092136.1 coordinate 16,809,562, forward strand.
TTTTTACATCTTTGTTCCTCAAACTATAGATGATGGGATTCAGCATGGGAATCACAATTGTGTAAAATATTGACACTATGATGTCATGGTCTGAAGCATACCTGGAACTTGGTCTCATATAACTGAAGAGAATTGTTCCATGATAAATTGTCACTCCAGTTAGGTGAGAGCCACATGTAGAGAACGCCTTTTGCCTTCCCTCAGCAGAATGCATCTTCAGAATGGCCAACAGAATGAAACCATAGGAGATCAGGACAATCAGGATAGTGACTATCTCAATAGAACCCACAAAGTAGAAGAGTAGAAGCTGGTTTGTGTGAGTGTCAGAACAAGAAATAGCAAGGAGAGGAGGAATATCACAAAAGACGTGCCTAATTTCATTGGATCTACAAAAGGACAGGCTAAATGTAGCCACTGTATGGATAGTAGCATGTAAAATGCCAGCAACGTAGGAAGCAGTGATGAGTGGCACGTAGACTCTGGATGACATGCTCACTGAATACAGGAGAGGGTTGTAGATGGCTACGTAGCGATCGTAAGCCATTGCAGCCAAGAGAAAGCATTCTGTGGTTCCAAAAGTAACAAAAAGAAGCATCTGTGTTGCACATCCAAGAAATGAAATAGATTTATTTTTTGCCAGGAAATTGACCAAAATTTTTGGAGTGACAACTGTAGAATAGCAGGCATCCAAGAATGATAAAACACTAATAAAATAATACATGGGGTTGTGGAGCCAGGAATCCTCAATGACCAATACAACCAGCCCTAAATTGCCTATCAAGGTAAAGAGATAGATTGCAAGAAATAGTAAAAATAGGAAGACTTGCAGCTCAAAATCATCTGTGAAGCCTGTCAATATAAACATGGTGACTTCAGTCTTGTTCTTCAGTGGAATCTTGTATATATCCAAACCTGATGACAACTTGTTCACTTCAGTTTTTACTTACAGATTATAAAGATTATAGCCTGTGAAAATGGAGTCCATTCAATTGTATCCTTGTTTTATTTCTTAAGCATAATAATTTCCCTGATAGTAATGAAGTAGACTATGATGAAGTAATTGGAGCCAAAGAGATGAATTTCTCTGTATAAGTAAAAGGAAAAAACATGTAATTAATTTATTGGCTAAATTTATCATGTTTTTAAAAAACTGTGCTAATTAAAGTGATTTTATTTTCCAGTTAATTTTCTGTTGAATTTTTTACCACTTGCTCTCATATTATGTCCTAAAGCTCACAAAGATTACTGAATGTAGAAATATTTAAAACTAAATATGTCATAGTGGAAAGCACACACTTGAGTACAGTCTTAGATTTGTGATGAAGTACATGAGATGTCTTTTGTAAATGTTCACAATTTTTAAAATAGGAGAAACCACACTCACAGCACAGTTCAATTTAAATTTTTTAAAATATCAAAATTACATAATTTAAAAGGCTTCCAGATGACTAGAAAATGGGGATAAGTCAGACATACATTTCAACTTGTTGCATGCAGTAGCCTTTTCAAATAAAATTATTTCATGTACTCTGTTCTGGCAATTATCTTGTTCCATTAAATAGAAGAGCAGACCATATTCTAGAGATAGATGTAACTTCTTTACAAACAGAGCAATGTGTTTTATTTTCAGGACTTTTTCTTCCTGAAATATATATCACCTACTTGTCAGTTTTGGCCTCTGTACCTTATTTATCATAACTTTTTAAATTTCAACTTAATAACAATGTGAGATGCATCTTACTAATAATTCATATGTTTGTTATTTTTGCAAAGTCCCTGGATGTATTTTAAAACATATTTCTGTTAAAGATAAATCATTGCCATTCTTTTAACATATTATAGTTGCTTTTAGAGTTTCTAAAATTACTATGAAATAAAAATCATCAATAATATAAAAATGATGGAATATCTGGCTAAAAATATAACATTAGTATATTTGCGAGAAAGTAGTGTTTGATATCTGGATTTCTTTCCTAATGTTATTTTGTTTCACATTGAGGAGTATGAAGAAAGACAATTACATGACCAAAAATAAATAAAAGAAAATAAGGTAGCAAGGTTAAAGGGACTCCTGTATCTACACTGAAAACCTGTTATTGAAACAGTTTAGTACTACACATACTAAATTTAGGGGGTAAAATTAGAGGGGAGATTTAAGCAAGGTAATTTAGTTTTTCTTTTAGCGTGTCATAGATTATGAAAGTTTTAAAAGGAGTGACAACTCTGTCATATGTAGGTCCAGTCTGAATTCAGTGACTTACAAATGATTTATATTCATGATGTGAAACATACCAAAATTTTGTCATATTAAGATGACCATGCATTAAGAAGAGAATGAACAAATAAGACTAAAACCACTTTTAGAAGAGAAAGGCCAGGTATTTTTATATATTGTTACAGAAATGTTCTGACAGATCCATGTGCAAGATTTTTTCTAATATACAAAATAAATACTCTCATAAATGAAGGACTACAGAACAAAACAAAAATTCTCATGTGATTCTTAGAAAATTCTACAGTAAAAGGTATAATTCAGTTAAATTCCACTTTCTGTGTTGTAAATCCAGACTGCTTACATATTACTCGTGAGAACACACACATACACAAATATATTAAGTAATTTTGTGTTATGTTAATAGCTTACAAAGTTATCAATAAATAGTTTAAATATGTATTAATGTATTTTTGAGTCATAAAAAATACAGTTCTGTTATACAAATTCCTATCCTCTCTTTCCTCCTATATTTTCTCCTCTCTCTTTCTTTCATTATTAGAAGAATCAATGGGATATTTACAAAAGTTCACTGACAAGACTCAGGAACAAACAGGAATTAGGCAGACAAGAAACATGATTCAAAAAAAAAATATGCCAGTGAATTTTGAAAAATGTACTAATAATCTACCAAAGGAGTCCATTACAAAATACATATTTACCACCACATACAGGAGAAAGGTCAGCTACATTACAGTTCCAGACTTTATTTTCCTAAGATATCTGAAATAAGGCAATTGTAGAATACTAGGAACTATACTTTGACTCTAAAACCCTATATTAAAATGTCATGTTTAGCAGCATAAACTTGGAAAAATTACTTCTCCTTCCAAACTAAAGGATAACTAAGATTGGACAAAACTTGCACGTATACCTCATTCAACTACATAAACATGAGGTGATTGCACAGTTCTTTTTTATGAGATGCATTAAGATCAATTTTAATAAATTTTTATATTACATGTGAATAATACATATAAACTATGACTTAAATTTTTATTTGTATAATAATATAAACAGGAATTTACAAAATCAATATTTTAATAGAACCGTGGTGCAACCCTGATGTAACCCGCCATAGTTTTAGAAATGTTATGTCCTAGAAACTATGTAAAATAGCATTTTTGTGTTATTAAATTATTTAAAGATATTAAGCTTAAATAGAGTATGAAAATTTAAAATAACTAAATCTGCTTCTTAGTCAATTACCTAACTTTTATAATAAACTTAAACTTTTCTGGTATTCCTGTATCAGAAAATAAAATAAATTGAACCCAAAGTGAAATATACCCAAAAGCTAGTTGAAAGTTAATTTTCTCTCTAGCTAATAATTTTTCTAAATGTGAAACATTGGCCCTTAATCCTGCTGCCATTTTTACTTTTCATCAGAAAAAATTAAAACAAATTTCTAATTTATGACTCTATTCACCAAAATATGTAGGAAGTCCTTTATATTTTCTGTGATATATATCCTAGGAGGCATATGATTTAATTTGTGGTGTAAATTTTGAGATTAATAGAATCCTCTCTTTTATATTTAAATATTAAAGCATATAGTTTCAAACATATAATATAGCTTCTATAATGTGTTATATGTAATAAAAGGGTTTTCCTCCTACCTGTGGAAATAAACTGTTCACTCAATTAGGTACGTGATTAATGTTATGCATGTGGATTCTTATACCAGCTTCTCAAGCTCTTCAAGTCCTCAGGGAGGCCCTTCGAAGAAACACACTAATTCTTTTCTGGGACAGAAAGGTATCAGGAATACTTTTAAAATAATAAACAGGTGAATGTTTCTGGAGTAATGAACTACATGATGAAAATGATTACCTGAAGGAACTTTGGCTTCTGGCTGGAAAAAAAAAAAAAGTGATCCATCAGTGGAAAAGAAACCTAATGATACAAGATATAGTCCCAACTCTGATGCTAAATAGCTATATGCCACTAAGATAATAAATTCTCTGATTTCCACTTTGCTTTTTCTGGGAAGATAACATGCACATTCTCTGGAAATGCTGGAGACATGTGATAAAATAATAGCCAAGCGTAACTTATGACAGGATTTACAATCTTCAATAAAGTTTGGTTTCTTAACTTTAAAGTGCTATACTTCTAAGTTGTATGAGAAGCAGATTTAGACTCCTTGAGTGTTCTATTCCTTGAGAAGAGATAAATACGAATACATGAATACATGAATAGGAAATATTGACAGGAGAGAGGGAATAGTGTACAGATAATAATGTTCTATATAATAGAACCTTAGAATATTAGAGCTCTGGCAGAGATAAAGGTCAAACTTTTTGAGTTGAATTTAGTCTTGTCTTGGGGAATTCTACATACTAATGTATAAGCTACTCCCTAGCTATGTACATAAGCAAGTCTTGGGGAAATTATGGAAAAATACATAGATGTCTAGCTGGGCTCCATACCCAGGGATTGTAAATTGATAGGTAGGAAATATTGGTTTATGGAATCTGAATGTGAAATATAAAGAAAAGAAAGTTGATACTGGAAGGCAGACTAACTGTGAACTATCTATTAAGATCATGAGCTCATTATAGATTCAGTGCAATTCCAGTTAAAATTAAGTAAGAACTTTTTGTAGACATTGAGAAGTTGATTCTACAATTTATATGTAAAAGTGAAAAGAAAAACTTAAGGGAGTCAAAATAGTTTTGAAAAAGAATAAATTTGGAATGTTTACATAATCTGTGAATATGACTGATTTTAGGACTTACCACAAAGCTAAAATAGCAGAGTGAGATATTGGGTAAAAAAATACACTTTAATTAATAAAATGGAATAAAATGTTCAGAACCAGATTCACATGTATATGGTCAATTGATTTCTGACATAATAAAAGGTAATCTTCGTTGTCTGCTCATCTTTAAAAGTGGGTCACTGAAAAGAATTCTCAGTGTCATTTTACATCACTTCATTCAGATATTATTTCTGACATCCCCACATCATAAAGTTACAGTCTAGACCCTCTCTAAAATATGTCCAAAGCTTGCCACAACATAATATTTCATCCCTTTCTTTGTCTTTGTTTCTCTTCATGGTGTTTATAGTCCCTGATACAAGTTTTCTGTTTCTCCCTAAAATAGGCCCAAAATTAATTATAAATATATAAATACGTGAACAATTATGCAAATTATTTCCCTATTCTAGTTTCAATATGCTTACCTACAAAGTAAAAAAACCGTTCATTAGATCTACAGTTTCTAACCCGGTTGCCCTTCAAGAATATCTGGAGAATTAAATAAATGTAATAACTTTGTTATGCCTTCTTGGTCTACCAATGTAAATTTCTTTATTTAGATTCTAGGCATGTGTATGTGTGTTTTGTGTATATTTGTGTGTATCTACGTGTGTATATATGTATGTAAAGATACATATATACACATACATATGTATATATGCATACCATATGTACATACAAATGTATATACATACATATACATATATATCCACATATATACACATATGTATATGCACACATATTTATACACACCTCATATGTATAGGACTGTGTATAAACATAAATAAACACATATATAAACATATGATATAGTAGTACCCCTTGATCCATGGGGGATATATTCCAAGACCTCCAGTGGATACCTGAAACTTCAGATAGTACTAAGGCTTATACAAGCATAGCTCATTTCATTGAAATTTGCTTTATTGATCTTTGCAGATTTTGTGGGATTTTATTCTTTTTTGGAAATTGAAGGTTTATTGGCACCATTTTTCCAGCAATGTGTACCCACTTTGTATCTCCATGTCACATTTGATAATTCTTGTGATATTTAAAACTTTATTATAATTATATATTTTGGTAATCTGTGATTAGTAACCTTTGATTACTATTTTAGTTGTTTTGGGGCACCATGAACTGTGCCCATATAGGAAGGCAAGCTTCATCAATCTATCTCCCAGACTTTGGGTCTCCCGATTTCCTGAGACACACAATATTGAAATTAACCCAATTAATAATGCTACAATAACTACCAAGTGTTCAAGTGAAAGTAAGAGTCACATGTGTTTAACTTTAAATCAAGCTAGAAATAATATTAAAAAAGGCTTATCATCACTGGTCATTAGAGAACTGCAAATCAAAACCACAATAAGATAGCCATCTCACGCCGATTAGGGTGGCGATCATTAAATAGTCAGGAAACAGCACGTTGGCGAGGATATGGAGAAATAGGAATGCTTTTACACTGTTGGTGGAAGTGTAAATTAGCTCAACCATTGTGGAAAACAGTGTGGTGATTGCTCAAGGATCTAGAACTAGAAATATCATTTGGCCCAGCAATCCCATTACTGGGTACACACCCTAAGGATTAAAAATCATTCTGCTATAAAGACACATGCCCACATGTGTTTATTGCAGCACTATTTACAATAGCAAAAACTTGGAACTAACTGAAATGGCCATCCATGATAGACTGGATAAAGAAAATATGGTACATATATACCATGGATTACTATGCAGCTATAAAAAGCATGAATTCATGTCCTTTGCAGGGACATGGATGAAACTGGAAACCATGATTCTCAGCAAACTAACATAAGAAAACCAAACACCACATGTTCTCACTCATAAATGGGAGTTGAACAATAAGGACACATGGACACTTGGTGGTGGGGTGTGGCATCACACACCAGGACCTGTCAGGGGCTGGGGGTCTGGGGAGGGGATAGCATTAGGAGAAATACCTAATGTAGATGATGGGTTGATGGGTACAGCAAACCACCATGGCACATGTATACCTCTGTAACAAACCTACACGTTCTGCACACATACCCCAGAAGTTAAAGTATAATAATAAAAAAAAGGTTGTGATAGTCAAAAGTGGTTAATTCTGAATAGAATGGAGGAAATGGAAATGAGAGAATAGGTTAACTGCAAATTTAGATTGTATTTAATGATCAATTATTTTTAAATAATAAAGCATTTAATATAAAAGTATTGTTTAATTTGAGTGATGGAAATAGTGTCTAGAATGTAATTGCAGATGTACCTTTTGCATCTACAATGCTTACAGACTAGAAAACTCCACACAGTGAGTTAAAAAAAGAAATGCTATCAGTATATACTGACGATGTTTCTGTATGCTTTGAGGGAAGATCACAGGATCATATAAAAAAAAATTTTCCAACCAAATAATTTTAATTAATCACTAGAAATAAGACCAAATATATGATAAGTATAATAAGAATTTTAATTAATACCCCTTCTGGTCACATTAAGAAGTTAATTAAAAATTGATATTCACTTTTTATAACCACTAACATGTTGAATTTATATTTTATATCACTTGGTTTTTATGACATATGTCAGAAGTTGCTCTTGATGCAGAATATGGGGGTTACATTTAGTTCTGTTCCCAATATTCACATTAAAATTGACCACTGGAGCCAGAATCCAGTGCTTTCTATCTATTAATTTTTTCAACGCAGGGCCAGTAGTGTCAATTCTCATTTTATATAGGAGTAATTGGATTCTTTTTTATTTAATAGTATTATCTGAGTCCCTAGGCAATCTCCACATTTTCACTCTTTGGGTAAAATTTTGAGTGGAATCTTGGCTAATGAATCTGTTTGTCTGTCTTTCCCCAGGGAATCAGATTTTTATTTGGAAAATCTTGTTGTCATGCTTGGGGACTGGGATCTAGAAACAAACATATTCAGCATGAAGGTCTTCAGAGAGTTCAGACACTTGAAAAACTCCAGCATGCTTCGAGCAGAAACCTTGGGTCTGGGCCTGGCCAGATCTCTCTACTTGGGTAGGTTACACCAAATATTTTACTTCTTAGTAAGCTTCATGTAAAAATCAAGTATCTTTGAGGATTTACCAATTTAAATCAGGCTCAGGACTGAAATAATATCTAATTTGTCTTCTTTTCCAAGTAAATCAAGTATCTGCCCACTGATTTCTTATTGGAAGTGACAGTGATACAACATAAACAATAGCATCTCTATTGATAGACTAGACAGCTTGAACATTTATACTAAATAATGAGTAGTCATTGCAGTTAGTATATTCCACTTTAATATGAATAATAATTTTTTTCTGCCTTAGAACTGAGATGTTTAGAGAGAATGCTACATGAAAAGGGAAGTATCTTATGTGTCTCCGATGCATATGATTTGATGTTTAAAAAAAGGACTTTCAAAAATACTTGACACTGATGAAAATGAGCTTTTCTTCTTGCATTCCCTGGGCTGAAAACTCCTAGGATGAAAAGATTCCCTGGTACTAATAGTCAATCTCCCTGATGATGCCAAAAACTCATGCTGAGATTCAGTGCTTGTCTCAAAACAGACCTGTGTCTCAACAAGCTTAACACAAATTCCACAATTAGACGCCAATGAAATATAGTCTTGAAATCCTCTCAGAAGCTATTTAAGAGTTAATTTGCAACATAACACCTCATCCAAAGGGTGACACTTTTTACAGTGAAATTGATGCTGAAATTATTAACATTAGATATATTTTTATTTATTTTATATTGAGATTCATGATATTGGTAGACCTATAAATATTTCTTTTCAAAAACTAATTAAAAAAACTTTTGTGAAAAATTATAATAGCTCTTAACAGGAAAATTCTAACTCAAAAAATATTCTAAAAGAAAGAAGACCCAACAGGAGAAAACTGGGCCTGTTCTGAGGAAGCTTTACATCAATGGCATATACTTGCTGAAATAATAATAAACTCCACCTCTGCCCTCAGTCATGCATCAGAAGAGGAAAAATTAATAATGGGTAAAGATATTAAATATTTGCAAAGTCTCTTCCTTCCCTGAGCTAATTGCACAAATTCAGAGTAGGCAGTAAATAATTGCTGTTGTTCATGGTGTTCTTTTTTTGTTGTTAAATTAAGGGTGTCTGTGGAATATAAATGTCAGAATGAACAATGCACTGAGTTGCTTTGTTTGTGGCAACCAAACAGGAAATATTTTGATCAAAGTAATTGTTAGCACAATGTTTTAAATCATAAGCTTGCCTGCTTATAAGACATGCAGTTCTTTTTAAGTACAGTGGCAAGAAACAAAAGATAGAGGACAGATGCTGCACACAATCAGGTCAGTTTCTCAGACTCATATTTGATGTATTTAGTAATGTATCATAACAAAGAAACATTGAAGATTTAAGAGAGAATCTGATTGCAAGACAGCATGTTTTGTTTGTTAAAAAAGTAGCTAGATATTGTAGGTCCCAGTTTTTTAAAAAAATATGCAGTAGTATAATTCATTTGCTATTTCTGTATTAACTGTAAAAGCACTCAGTAAGGTAGAATGAATTACTGGATTAATAACCCACATTGAAAATCATTCAAAGCATGCTAGTAACAAAAACTGAAGGTAACATCCATTTTGCATTCACTTGGTACCAGGCTCTATAAAAACAAATCTATTTGTGTGCATTATCTCATTTAATTTGAATAATACAGGAATACAATGCTTGGTAAAAATCACCTAGGTATTAATTGGTAGACTAAAACAAACCAGTCACATAAACAAAATCACAAAAACAAAATCATAAAAACATGAAGTTTAGACCAATGTCTACATAGTATTTTTGAGTAATTTTGAGTATTAATTGGTAGACTAACACAATCAAGCAATCACAGAAACAAAATCATAAAACCATGCAGTTTAAAACAATGTCTTACATAGTCTTTTTGAGAAATTTTACTTCATTGAGACTCAATTTTCTTATTAGACATTAAAATAATTACCATCTACGTATATTCTAGGGTGTTCCTGCAGAATAACTATTTCAAAATTCTAGCATAATTCTCAATGCATGTTACTTTCTAAATAAATATTAACAGCCTTCCCCACTCGTTTTTCTTTACAAGTGTAGTAAATCAAAGTAATCTAACTTTGACAAATAAAAGTTGTAAGTAATAGGAATTAAATAAAACAACTTTAACAATTTAAAATGAAAAAGCACAAGCTAGAAAGGGAAAGGAGAGTAGGACTTCTGAAACAAAATACTAGAGAAGAGTCTGAGTAAGAGAAGTCACAATGATAGGACAGGACTGGCTTATTTAACAGAAGTAATGAAATATGATTAAGTAAAGAGGATTCTGACTTTCAGAATTATACTCAGAAGGAAAAATATTGGAAGTGTAGGCCTACTTCTGCACAGTTGAAGCAACCATATGTGGTAGAAACTGAAAAAGCAAAATCCAGAATACTGAAAGTGTTTCCCATTGAAATGTTGAAATTCCCAAGGATTATTAATGACAAGGTATGGGCTGGAGAAGTCACCAGTGGAAGCTAAGGAAAAGATAACTGGTGGTCACTCTGTCTCATCAACTTCTTAAAGGCTGCTCTCTCTTATCACTGGAAACACAGACAGAAACACACAAATAAAAATTGTAAGTAATAAATTACATGTGTATGTATGTGTGTATATATCATATGCTAATCTATGCATATAGTACATGTGAATATACATTAATATCAAATGCACATATATTCATTCAATATCATATGCTAATATAGTTGATAAATGCATAATAATAAAACATATAATAAAACAAATAAATATGTATTCACTCAATATAAACTATATCCAATAGTGAATACATAAATTGCTCATCCAAGCAGTTTTCAGACTTCTCTTTTTTTTTTTTTTGAGACGGAGTCTCGCTCTGTCTCCCAGGCTGGAGTGCAGTGGGGCGATCCCGGCTCACTGCAAGCTCCGCCTCCCGGGTTCACGCCATTCTCCTGCCTCAGCCTCCCCAGTAGCTGGGACTTCAGGCGCCCGCCACTGCGCCCGGCTAATTTTTTGTATTTTTTAGTAGAGACGGGGTTTCACCGTGTTAGTCAGGTTGTGCTCGATCTGCTGACCTTCTGATCTGCCCTCCTTGGTCTCCCAAAGTGCTGAGTTTACAGGCGTGAGCCACTGTGCCCGGCCAGTTTTAAGACTCTTAATTGTCTGGTGAGTTTTTATTTCTGAAGTTTATGAAAACATGGGGAGAAAAACAATTAGGTTCTGAAACTTTTAAGGGTTTGTAAAACAAAATAAACTCATTTCAAATGAAATATTTAACAACCTAGCATCTAATAAAACATCAATTTTATCATTCATTAATTTCCTTCAACTTTCTCAGGTAAAAGATGAAGGCAACAATACAAATGGCTTCAGGAAATCTCACATGGGTGACGGAGTTCATTCTTGTGGGAGTCTCAGATGATCCTGAGCTCCAGATTCCTCTCTTCCTGGTCTTCCTGGTGCTCTATGTGCTGACGGTGGCAGGGAACCTGGGCATCATCACCCTCACCAGTGTCGACTCTCGACTTCAAACCCCCATGTACTTTTTCCTCCGACACTTGGCTGTCATTAATCTTTGCAATTCTACTGTCATTGCCCCTAAAATGCTGGTTAACTTCCTGGTTACCAAGAAAACCATATCTTACTATGGATGTGCAGCCCAACTGGGTGGATTCTTGGTTTTCATTGTGGCTGAGATTTTCATGCTGGCTGCAATGGGTTATGACCGCTACGTGGCTATTTGCAACCCTCTGCTCTACGCAGTAGTGGTGTCTCCAAAGGTATGTCGTCTGCTGGTGTCCCTCACATACCTTCAGAGTCTTATCACAGCCCTTACTGTCTCTTCCTGTGTGTTCTCTGTGTCATACTGTTCTTCCAACATCATCAACCATTTTTACTGTGACGATGTCCCTTTGCTAGCATTGTCCTGTTCTGATACCTACATTCCAGAAACAGCAGTGTTTATCTTTTCAGGGACCAATTTGTTTTTCTCCATGATCGTTGTTCTGATATCCTACTTCAACATTGTTATTACCATTTTGAGGATACGTTCCTCAGAAGGACGACAAAAAGCCTTTTCCACGTGTGCTTCTCACATGATAGCTGTGGTTGTGTTCTATGGGACTCTCCTTTTCATGTATTTGCAACCAAGGAGTAATCACTCATTAGATACTGACAAAATGGCCTCGGTCTTCTACACCCTGGTCATACCTATGTTGAACCCCCTAATTTACAGCCTAAGGAACAAAAACGTGAAAGATGCACTAAACAGATTCCTAGATAACCCATGCCGATCACTCAAACTAATGTAAATTTAAAACTAAAACTATCCTCCTTTAGTGCTTTTCATTTTTTTCCTGAAAACTGCTATTTAAAAAAAAAAAAAAGTGGCAAGAAATTGTTAGAAATTCCATTCATTTTAGTGGAAAATGTTTAATTGTTCTTATGTCAACCTCACATACCCAAACAAGAAAACAATGTCTATAAATAATAAAAAATAATTTGCAAATAATCAGTTTGTAGACATAGATAAAATGTAAGCCACTAAAGGGTTTTTAAAATAATTTCCAAACAAGGAAGAGAAAGCGTGGTAGTGCGTGTGGAGGTATGTGGCATCATTTCTTGGAAGGTGGTCAAAACACAGATCATCCTCCTTGCAAGAGACATATTTTGCTCAGCTACTAAAAATTATATTTTTAGTTTTGTAGCATTTATCCATCAAGTTCAACTTTTGTGGAACTATTTTTATCTTGTATTTAAAAATAAATTTTTATCACAGAAAAACTACACGTGGAAATAAGACTTAAGGGAAAATAGGCTAACAAATTTTTTAAAGGGGATTTTCTTTTTTCATTATTCTCAGTTGGTGTGTGCACCCAAAGCAAAATGTTGATGTTCACTCAAGTAAGACACACAATTTTTTTCCATCTCATCATAAAACATTTGTGTAAAGTTAATTGCCTTTGTTATGAAACTACAATACCAAGCAGCACTACTTTTAGCATTTTCATTCAGTGTAATTTGAAAGAAAATTTTATTAGACAAATTTTTTAAAAGAATATTATCTTTAAAATGTCGCCAGTTCTTAAGAGTCCTCCTGTTTTTTTAAAGAAAGTTAATAGTTACTATGAACTATATCTCTTTGCATGTAGAAGGCTACTAATGCATGATGGAGCGAGGGAGAGTGGCACTTATATGTGAAATAAAGGTAGTGTCTGGAAATAAAGTACAGTCATCATATTTTCAGGAAGGTTAGAAGCATACCCTATCCAGGGACTGTGTGACTGAGATCAGTATTTCAACTTCTAACTTTAGCCTTAAAGGAGCATAATCACTGAAGCCTTAAAGTAGCAGAATCACTGAAGGGAATACACACTATATAAGGAGTATTTCTGGTCTCAAGGGCAACATTGATAATAGTTCGATGGCATTTGCCTTTATGTTACTTATTTGTTTATTTGTGTATCTTTTTCTACTTTATGATGTATGTACTTGGCTTCATCAACTGATATCATTGTAACCAGAGAACTAAAATTCCCATTAGAAACAATTCTTTTGGGTCTGGCTAGATGAACAGCATTGGAGTAACAGCGCTAAACTCACTCTTACATTTATACCAATGTTATGCATATTACTAAATTAGTTAAGGTAAATAAGTACTCCAGTGTTTTCTACCTTTTAATTTGGCTTACACGTGTATTTTGTAAAAATAATGTGTTTTTTTTTTTTTTTTTGGTATTCATTTTCTATTGCTACTGTAAGAAATCACTACAAACATAGTAGCTTGTAACAACCCAAATTTGTTATCCCACATTTCTGGGGGTCAGAAAGTCAAAGTGGGTCTCACGAGGTTAAAACCAAGATGTTGGCAGTCTGTGTTCCTACTGGAACTTCTAGGGACAATCTGTTTTCTTGCTTTTTCCAGGTTCTAGAGGTTGCGTACAGCACTTAGCTTATGTTCCCTTTCCAGCTAGCAATCTCATCACTGACCTCTGCTTCCACTGCTGTGTCTCCTCTGCCTTTCACCTTCTTCTTCCCTCCCTCCCCTGTGATTGTCGTGGACTCACACAGATAATCCATGAAAACCTCCTCATCTCATGATTCTTAATCACATCAGCAAATTCCCTTTTCAATGGAATGCGACATGTTCAGATAGGTTCCTGTACCTGTCTTATTCATTAGTGCTCAATGGTATAGTCTTACAAAAGTTGACATGCTATATATCCTTTCTACATTATTTACTATAAAATTTATGTAAACAAACTATACACATGGCCTTCTTTGAATAAAAGATAAAAATCAGTTGGTTTTAAGTTTATGAAAGTGTATACACATATACACACTCACATAACACTTGTGGCACTTTTACTCATATGTGATGAATTAACTCAACCAACCAAGCAGACAAGTTTTCAAGGAAACAAGGTAGAAAAAGTAAATTGTCAGCTCTGGTCTATGTGTTAATCATCCCATGGGGCATGTCAGCCTAAATAGGAGAGGCTCCCTAAAAGAGAATAATATTCAGGATTACAGCATTGCAATGAGAAAGCAAGTGTCATATTAATTATGTGGGTTAAGAGAAAAAAGAGAAAAAGGAAGACAAAGGGTTTTATAGAGAAACAAATTGAGGAGAATTACATAATTTTTGAGATAATTATCTTTGGCTTCAAAAATCAGTAATAAGAGTGATACTAGTCTGAGGTTGCACAGGCAGTTGCTGGACAGATGTCCTTGCAGAAGTATACATATTTTTAAGGTTGTGATGGCCTTTGAGCAATGTTATGATTTTTGCTACCATTTATGATATTTTTGTTATCAGGCATACAAGCATGAGAACCCTCTCTTCATAGCCTTTTATGGCTTTATTTGTCAGTTCATGTGTATGTGTGTGTTTTTGGTTTTTTTTTTTTTTTTAATATACTTTGAGTTCTAGGGTACATGTGCATAACGTGCAGGTTTTTGTTACATATGTATACTTGTGCCATGTTGGTGTGCTGCACCCATCAACTCATCAGCACCCATCTTTAACTCCATTTTGATTCTGACAGCTTTCACATTTCCCCCTTTTGATCAAAATATTTTTCCGAAAGCACCACTAGTAATTCATATTGTCATTAAGTTTTAATATTTTTTTGGTGCCAAAATAAACTTGTTCTGAGTTCCTAATCCCATCTCACATTAGAGAGAGTGCTGACTGACTATGAGTAAATGACAAAACTCCATTAGCCATATTGAGCAACATGAGAGGTTTGAAGGAAGAGAATCACAGGCTAAGTCTACCTGGAATTCATTATTAAGTTCAATTCTGTCTGTTGCATAATCTTTTTGCCATCATCTCAAAGTGCTGAGTCAGCATTGTTTTGTTAGAAATTGTATTTCTGGAAAAATTTAACGAGTGACACACACAAAGTTTAAAAGTGGAAAATACAGAGTAAAATTAACAGTAGTATGAAAGTCCCAATTTGTGTAATAGTTTTGACCCTAGGCTTAAAGACAACCAATTGAATAAATCAAATGACTTTTATGCTGCCAAGTGAAAAAGGTAGGCCTGAGAATAGGGAGCCTCATTATAGAGTTTTGTTCTGACATCATGGGAAAAGCTGCCTATGGCATTAAGACATCAACTTTTTGTCCTGGTTTGTAGTTTGACTGTCTCTGATTATGATATCAGGTGGTTTGGTAAACATTTTCTGTGGCCCATATATGAGGCAGGAGGCTTGTTCCTTAAAATTTATCTAGTTTCAGCTTATAGGGCTTTTGGAACAAAAAAAGTTTCTGTTTTTAGTAATTCCATAGAAAGTTGTATTGGGAGAATCTAGAAGAATTGAAAATTTAGTGTAGTCTACAGGTAAATAACAAGAACTTAAAAGCAATGCAAACTGCTATAACCGAATAATGGATATATTATACCTTTGCTTTAGAAACATGACTTTTGCTCTGCCTTGATCACATAAAAATCTCAGATTTAAAAACCTCTTAAGCTAGAAAGCCAAACCAAGGCAGACTTCGGATTTTGTTTAAATGCTTACAATCTTAAGGTTCCTAGGCCTGTCAGGAAGTGATAATTTTTACTTAATTCCTTGTAAGGCTGGAAACTGTTGAAATCTGGCATTTTATGCAAATTTTCAAATATGACATATTTTCAGTCAAATCCATGGTAATATGACCAATATTTCTGATTGTGTCCTCCTGTAAAGATAAATCAGATTTTTACTGAAATTATGTTATTACATAGATTGTCATAAAAATTAAGAATACTTATTATGAATAGTTTTTGAATTGTCAAGGAATTAAATTGGGAGAGAAATCAAAGGGTCTTAATTTTTTTCACAAAATTATCGTTTACCAAATTTGTATAAATCATCTATAGCTTGAGATAATTTTTTCTTAAATCTTGAAAACAAACTACGTAAAGAATCAATAATGTTTTAAATGTTTTAAATAAAATAATAACACTATTTTCATCAGTTATTTTTATTGCTTGATCTTGATTAGCAGTTTTATGAACCTATAAGTTTTATGAACCATGAGTTTTATTAATCCATAAGTTTTACGAACCTATAAGTTTTTAAAATCAGAGTTCTAGACATTTTTATTTATGTCATTGCCCTTAAAGTTGTCATAAATCTGCTCAAGAATACTTGTTAGAGTCCTTTCCATGAAAGGCAATTTTGGATTATAGGTAATTGTAAATACTTTTAGAGAAGAATTTAAAGCAATAATTGTGAATGACAAAAAGCTAGAATAGTCATGGATAAAAATCTGATGAAAGTTTTTAATTGACAAGGAAATTTATTTATTATTATTACCTATTACATTTTAAAATATCAATCAGAATTATGACTGGCTGAATCACATCAAGGCTATCAGACTTTTGTAAATGTGATACAACTGAAAATCATAAAATGCGCACATCAATAATACATCCATACAAATATAACTTTAAAGAAGATTAAGCTTAACCAAAATTATGACTGACAATATATTAGATTTTTGTAAGTTTATGTGGATTTTGAAACAACTATATAGATAACATACCCCTGAATGTAACTGAAAGAAGATTTAGCATCACTTAGTATTTGACAATGTTTTCCCCTTATACTTTACTAAATAAGACTAATCATTTAACAAGACATATGTTCTTGACATATGGGCCGAACTGAGAAATTTCAAACTTAATTATAGATCAGAAAATCTTCATTTTAGAGCCCAGAGCCCCATTTGACTGCCTCTGACACCTGCTCAGCTCCCTGTCCAGGCGAGGACGCCATCTTGTGGGGTTGAGTGTCTTGAACTGAGGGCAGCAACTATGACTGAGTTGCTGTTGGTGGTAACAAAAGCCTCAGCAGGTGGGGAAGATGAAAAGTAGCAGGATCAAGCTGGGAGATGGGACACCAAACAGTTGAAGAGACTGAATCAGGTGATCTTTTGTATTTTTAGTAAAGACGGGGTTTTGGCATGTGGGCCAGGCTGGTCTAACTTCTGACCTCAGGAGTTGGCCTCCCAAAGTGTTGGGATTACAGGCGTGAGTCACTGTTTCTGGCCCAGAATTATATAGATATTAATTAGAATTTTAACTCTTAGTAACCTAATATCTACCAGGCAGTGTTAAACCATCTGTCATTTATCAGTATTTTATAGAATGGAAGCCATTTTATATATTTCAAAACATGTTTTCCTATAGCATAATTTTTGTATGTACTGATAGACTCTAGTATATTTACTATTTCTATATAATTTAAGAAACCATGAACAAATGTATTTTTGTTCAACAATCAGTTGATTTTGTTAAATTTGGAAATGACCCAGTTATTTAGTGAATGTTTATTATTTATTTAACATAAGATAACTTTACAATTTTAAATTACACGAAAAGTTTATAAACATTTATCTCATTTACATAAATTTTATTTAATTTTACCAGTTTACCTTTATTATCTATGATAATTGACATATTAAAACTAGAATATTTTCAAGTTATTTTCCTATCAATTATTATTATAGCCTGTGACTCTCAGGTGTTCACTTAAGAACTTTAATTACGTGAGTATTTTATCAATAATTCAAAAAATACAGTGGTTTTCATTAAACTGACAATATAAAATTACCCTTAATGTACCAAAAAATTACAGAAAGATTATTCTGTTTTAGGCTGGGTTTATAGTTTTACAACCTGTGTCAAATCTTGACACTTTAAACCATCTAGCCCAGATAAATATAAAAGTGACCAGTAAATTCAGGCAGAAATATATGTTGACAATCCTGCAGATTTTTCTTTCTTTCTTTACCAATAATTTTAAAAGCAGTGAATTTATTAAAGCTATACCTATGTCACATGAACTAAAAGTCATTTGGGTTATATATTGTATAATTTTATATGAGTGCTCACTTATTTAAGCCAATTTAAATAAAATTTCATAATGAATGTCTGGCCAACTGCACTAGGTTTTACCATGTAGATACAACATACAACAATATATTTACATATCAATAAGTTTACCTAAACACACGTATATACACACAGTGATTTTATAGTCTTTATTTTAGTCATGAGACAGTAAACTATAGAAACTCACTGGTTTATTAAAAAACAGTTGTATTCAAATTATATTTTTTATAAAATTGGTACATCCTCACATGACTAAATTTTATTTGCCTGATAGGCAATCTAATGAAGGCTGTGGACCAAAATTTTGTATAAAGCAGCACTTTCCATAGCAATTGGACTTTTTTACACTATTTTTTCCTTTTTTCCCTTTCTTTTTAGCTTTAAGTAAATTTAGGATTAAATAT
This sequence comes from Macaca nemestrina, assembly GCF_043159975.1. Taxonomy (NCBI): domain Eukaryota; kingdom Metazoa; phylum Chordata; class Mammalia; order Primates; family Cercopithecidae; genus Macaca; species Macaca nemestrina. The sequence continues at coordinate 16,828,430 of NC_092136.1, forward strand.
TTGACACTTACATTTTTGCTAGGATTGGCTGAGTTGTACAAGAAAAACAAATTTAAGAGTAGCCTTGAATCTTTCTTTTGTTTTTTGACTAGACAAATATGAGCGGGAAACCATTTTAGTAAGTCTGGATTTTTTTCCTTTTTTTTTTTTCTTTTTCCTTTTGGCCCTTGCATAGCAGACAATGTGAACTTTTATCTTATTTAACAAAGACATCTTATATTATTTCCCTGATCTTAAGAGTTTGACTTGTTTGATCTGTTAGCCAAACTTTTATAAACTTTAATTTTGTTTTTTTTTTTAGACTATTAGTCTTTTAACTAACTATTCTACTATCCTAATTGTTAGTCAAACATAATTACATTTATATTTCCAAATTACCATGAAGCTGTTGTAGCTTGTAAAGCCATTGATTTGAAAATTCTTTAAAATCTATTTTTTTAAAAAAATGCCTTGGCTGGAATGCCATAAGAATTGAGTTTTGGCTTCACACCAGTACAAAAGTCAGTAGATTTAAAATAGGCAGAAAAGAAAAACAGAGAAATAGAAAACCTTGACAAATTTACATGTCAATTCTATAGTTTCAGGGCTCTTTTTTTTTTTTTTTTAAGAGAGTTTGATGACCATTTGAGCTTTTAATTTTTCTTAATGTAATTTTCCCATCAATTAAACAATGTATATAAGAATGGACCATATTATATTGCTAGCTGTTTTCCCAGAAAACCTGGCATGTCTTAATATTTGAAAGTAACGTTTTTATACATTAATCTCTTGAGAGAAAAGAGAAGCTTATAAATCCTGTTAGAAAATGTCAGGAGTTTTCAGGACACAGGCATGGGCAAGGACTTCATGACTAAAACACCAAAAATAATGGCAACAAAAGCCCAAATACACAAATGGGATCTAATTAAAGAGCTCCTGCACAGCGAAAGAAACTACCATCAGAGTGAAAAGGCAACCTACAGAATGGGAGAAAATTTTTGCAATCTACCCATCTGACAAAGGGATAATATCCATAATCTACAAAGAACTTTTTAAACAAATTTACAACAAAAAATCAACCCCATCAAAAAGTGGGCAAAGGATATGAACAGGCACTTCTCAAAAGAAGAAATTTATGCAGCCAACAGACACTTGAAAAAATGCTCATCATCATTCGCCATCAGAGAAATGCAAATCAAAACCACAATGAGATACCACCTCACACCAGTTAGAATGGTGTTCATTAAAAAATCAGGAAACAACAGGTGCTGGAGAGGATGTGGAGAAATAGAAACACTTTTATCCTGTTGATGGGACTGTAAACTAGTTCAACCATTATGGAAGACAGTGTGGCAATTGCCTCAAGGATCTAGAACTGGAAATACCATTTGACCCAGCCATCCCATTACTGTGGATATACCCAAAGGATTATAAATCATGCTGCTATAAAGACTCATGCACCCGCATGTTTATTGCGGCACTCTTCACAATAGCAAAGACTTGGAACCAACCGAAATATCCATTGATGATAGACTGGATTAAGAAAGTGTGGCACATATACACCATGGAATACTATGCAGCCATAAAAAAGGATAAGTTCGTGTCCTTTGCGGGGACATGGTTGCAGCTGGAAACCATCATTCTCAGCAAACTATCACAACGACAGAACACTAAACACCCCATGTTCTCACGCATAGGTTGGAATTGAACGATGAGATCACTTGGACACAGGGTAGGGAACATCACACACTGGGGCCTGTCGTGGGTTCAGGGGAGGGGGGAGGAGGGATAGCCTTAGGAGATATTCCTAATGTAAATGATGAGTTAATGGGTGCAGCACACCAACATGGCACATGTCTACCTATGTAACAAATCTGCACGTTGTACACATGTACCCTAGAACTTAAAAGTATAATAACAATAATTAAAAAAAAGAAAATGTCAGGAGTTTAGATCAGTGTTTTACTTGGTGGTGACGCTTTAGTGACTTTCAATGAACCATCTCATGTCCAGCATTTAGAGTGTATATTTTTACTCCCAGAAAACTCAGAAGCAAAACAAATGAGTCAAATCATTTGCATATGTAAAATAATAAAATCAAAAGAAACCAAGATAAGGGTGTTGTCAAAATTTTTAGCCCATATGTGCAGATTAAACAAAATGTTAAATTAGACATGTAGGAAAAAACCAAAATAAATTTACCTGAAAAGACATGCCTCAGAGACCGAATGTAAATTCCATAGAAACCAGAGTACTCAACCCAGAAAGACACTTGTATTTATAAAAAAAAAAAAAAAAAAAAAAACTTACCAGAAAAGATAAAAAGTATTTTATTATCCCAAGAGGCATCCTTGATTTAAGGCTGCCTTATACAAACATATACTATCAACTTATTCGCACATATGCTATCAACTGACATGATAAGAGGCATCAGTGTTTTCTAAAAAAGAAAGAACGATGTTTTCGATAAATGGCATTAATTTATATATCTATTTTGAATTTAAAAACTAAGCATCTACCTCATTCCCTATTTAAAATCAATTTCAAATAGTTTAAAGATCTAAATATAAAATACAAATCATAAAGCTTTTAGAAGAAAGCATCGGTGGCATCTTTGTGATATTGGAGTATATACAAAATTTTGAACAGAATAAAGCAATAAAAATATAAAATTAAAGATTAATCAACTTGGAGAAGCCCTTTTCATCAAAATTAACAGTGTCAAAAGGGCCACCCTTGTAATAAAAGAGCACATTTTATTACACATGCTTCATCAAATATACATGTGTATCTGACAGAGGCCTCATCTGCAAAATGTGAAAGTAGTTCTTACAAATAAATACATAATTGATATGAAAATCAATGTAAAAGTGGAGAAAAGACATGAATGAACACTTTTCAGAAGAAAATATGTAAATGACCATTGCACATATGAAAAGGTTCTCAGTGTATTCATCATTAGGATAATGAAATTTGAAACAATGATACCCACACCATACAGAATGGCTAGGTCTCGACAAGGATAGTGAGCAATCGTAACGATTATGTCTTTCTCATTGGAGTGCACGTTGCTATAATTACTCCGTAAACTCATTTGGAAATATTTACTAATGCTGAACTTGTGTTTATTATGACATAGCAATCCCAGTCTAAGAAGTATACGCAAATGGAAATACAGATTTATGTTAATTGAAACATACAATAGAATGTTCATATCATCACTATTCATAAAACCTCTAGAATAATGAATAACTAATGTGTGGTATACATATAATGTTTAATTGTGCACAGAAATGAGAATGAACCATGTAGAACTACTGTGACAATACATTGAATGAAAGAACCCAGGAATGGAAACATAACATACATAGGATTTTACTCATATAATGTAACAAAAATATCTGTACGTTTTGTTGTTAGAAGTCAGAATAGTAGCTGTACATTTTTTGCATGTGTTGGGAGAAGTTCATGGAGGAAAAGAGAATGAAGGATTCTTATGGGGTCCTGACAATGTTTTATTTTGTTGTTGTTTCTGTTTAATCTGGATTCTGGTTACGTAGGTTGAGTTTATAACAGTTGAGTTAAAAATTAGGTTTGTAAAAATTTATTTATGTTTTGGACATTTACTTATTTGCTTATATGCATATTCTACTTCAATAATAAACCTAAAATCCCACAAAATACAGAAAAAAAAAACAACTACACATTTATTACTTTCTCATGTAAATTTTTGAAATAATGCAGTAGGCAGTGTTTAAGCACTTTATTGTATCCTTAGCTACAAAGCCATAAAAATTCACTGTATTGGAAAAGAGATATTAAGAGTTACAAGAAAAAAAATTATGTTTTAATTCCAGATCTCTGTGTTGCGATAGAGAAAATATAACCAAGAAAAGTGGTGGAAAGGTAACTAAGATAACTCTACTTGTTTGGAAATATAAATGTATTCTATAATTAGCAGATGTCCCATTGGCTTTGTTTGAAGCTTCCAAATGCTTTAGGCATAATTAACACATTGTGTTCCATCTCCTCAGGGAGGGTCTCAAAGGAGGAAAGAAACGCATAAATTTTTCTTATTGGGTTACTTTAGGGACACATGGAAAGCACAGAAAGATCCCTTTTTAGAGGTTAGTAGACTACACCTGTTTCTGTGACTACACCTCAGAGTTCCAGTTACACTTCATGGTCTTATATTCCTTTATCTGTAATTTCTAAAAACTGATGTAGGTGATTTAGCCACAGCCTTAACAGTCTGCTTTTAAGTGAAGTTTCTGAGCTAGTGCAATGTTGCAACCATCTTCAGTATAATCTTTGGTGAAAGCTAGATAATGACTTTTCTGTAGTTAGCTGATTATTTCTTTGAATAGTAAAAACAAAAAGCAAGAACTCAAGTTCTGAAAAAGAAGTTAGTGTTGTTAGCAAGCTCCCACTTTGGTTCCTAAGATTTTTGTGATGATTTTCAACCAAGACGTCAAATATGATCTTGTGATTTGTAGTTAATTGGATGTGTTTCAGAACTTTAACCTCAAGTAACAGATTTCCATGGTGATTTCCAGTTACCTCTTAATTAAAGAAGTAATGTCAGTATTTTATGATTCTTGCATTTTCTCTTTCAGAGGCATGATGCATAGTTCACGTGTTTCCCAAATTTACCAGTATGATTGAAGGAATCAATGTCATTTGCAAAACATCACTTTTAGTTGTAGATAAGACCAAAGCAAAATACTAAAGCATCTATTTTACTACATAGTGCCTCCATCACACTGTAATACCTGCTTTGCAAGAGAACAGATCATCCCCTCTACCTATGAGGGTTAGAAGAGTCTTTGAAACGCCGTAGAATTGTCCCTTGCATGATCAAATGCACATCTACTGGAGATAAGAGCTAAGATTAAAACCGGCACAAATACAGGTATAATCAAAGAACAGTCCTTTAAAAATTACAAAGCAGGAATATATATTTTGCTTAACATTAAGGTGTCTTTTCCACTCCTTATTTATTTATTGGCTATTTCTGAAACTATTTTTTCCACGCAAAATTCAGTTTGATGTTTAAATAAATGTAGACAAATGCATTAGTCTGTCATTGCATAACACATTTACTGTTGACTATTTTAGTGTTGAAAGTTGTATTTGTGGGGTGGGGAGGGTGGCAGGTCTGGGGAATGAGCTAGCTTCTCTTCTCTCTCTACCTGGCCTAGTTTCGTAGTGAAGGTCCAAGGCTAAGATACGTCCAGTGTGATTTTTTGTATGTTTAGAGAGTCTAACAAAATAAAATTTTCTTGAAAAACAAATGTTTAAATGTCCAGAACTAGGTCATTTTCATAGTCACATAAAATCATGAAAATATAAATAAAATCAAGTAAAGTGAGTTTAGGGCTTTATATGGAACTGTAAAGATGAGTTAAATAGCTCATGTATTTTCTCATACATAGGGAAACTAGTATTTACTACCATAGGCTTAGAAAAGAACACGTTTGCAACCTCTCACTTATGCAGCCAAACATGGGTCATACGACTACTTTTCATGTCCATTAGTATATCTATAAAATGCATTGTCTCCAGAAAATTCAGTTTTCCTGAATAAGCCAAGTATGTTAGTCTGTAGTAGGTAGGAAATGATATAAAAAAAGCCATTGTTTTATAAGTCATCATTAATGTGAGATAATTGTAGGTTGCTTATTACTATTGTAAAGTTCCCATAGAAATAGATGTTTTTATTTGCAGGGTGAGTGCAATCCAAAGAATGCTGATGCTGCTGTAATTTCACAATGGTCAAGCAATTTTATTTTATTAAATGAAAAACATGAATTCGCTGTTCAAAAATGCGTGACTCAAGGAAGTAGTGAACAGTAGTATGTAGTCACAATAAACATTACTCAATTATTTTTTATAAATTGAAATCCAATTTACAGACAACAGCATGTATCAAAATTTAGTTATAATTAAATAATAACAGGTATGTTATCAAGATGAGTAACATAAAGGTAAATGAAAGCAAAACAGTCCTAATGTGAAATAATTTTTTATTGGAATAAAATAAATTTGACATAAATTTGCATAATATAAAATTCAACATTTAAAAGTTTATAAGCTAGTGCCACTTAATGCATTCAAAATATTGTACAACCATTACCACTATCTAGTTACAAAATATTTTCACTACTCTGAAAGGAAACTCTTGTACCCATTAAGCGATTGCTATACCTTCTCCCCTCCCTTCTGGCCCTGGAAACGATCTGGTTTTTCCCTATGTGGATGAGTTTTAATATTCTGCAAATTTTACATACATTTTAATTAAACAATACTCCTGACAGTTTTTATTTATCATAATGGTCTCAAGGCTCATCTATATTTAGAATGTATCAATACTTCATTCTTTTTATGACTGATTAATATTCCATTGAATGCATATAACACAATTGTTTATCAGTAGATGGGCAGTTGGATTATTTCTACCTTTGGCTATTGTGAATAATGCTGCTCTGAACTTACATATGTTTCATAATGATAATTCTATGTGTAACTTAATGAGTGATTGTCAAACTCTTTTCATAATAGGTGTAATCATTTTACATTCCCAGAGGCAATGTATGAAAGTACAAATCTCTCTACATTCTTGCCAGTAGTTTTAATTTTCCTTTTTATTTGTTTTTATTACAGCCATCCCCGTGGTTACCAAGGGGTATCTCCTTACAGTTTTGATTGTATTTCCCTAATGACAAATGGTATTGAACATCTTTTCATGTGCTTGGTGGCCATTTGTATGTCTTCAGTGAGAAATGTCTGTTCAATTTCTTTGCCCACTTTTATATATTTTATTATAAATTGACATATTAAATTGTATATATACATTGGGTACAAAGTTAGCTTATTATTTATGTAGCCATTGCTGAATAATTAAATCATGCTAATTAACATATCCATCACTTCAAATGCTTTTTATTTTATGTGGTGAGAATATTTGAAATGTAGTGTTTTAGCAATTTTGAAATATGCAATGCAGTATTATCAACAGTCACCATGCTATTCACTAGATCTCAGTAAAACTTCTCTCTAATTGAAACTGTACACTTTCACCAATATCTCTCCATTTTTTCCTTCCCCAGATTGGTAACTACCATTCTGCTCTCTGCTTCTGAGTTCCATTGTTTTAGATTCCATTAAATACATCATAGAGTATTTGTCTTTCTTTGTCTAGTATTTTCTTATTTGCTTAGCATAACGTCCTCAAGATTCATTCATGTTGTTGGAAATGACAGAATTTCCTTCTTTTTGAAGGCTGAATAGGATCCCGTTGTGTATACATACCACATTCTCTTTATCCTTTCATCTGTTGATGTAAACAGGTTGTTTCCATATCTTGGCTATTGTGAATTGTGCTGCAATAAACATGAGATTTCAGATCCTTTGGATATATACCCAGATTTTAAATCCATTGGATATATATCCAGAAGTGGGATTGCCGGGTCATAGGGTAATTCTATCTCTTCTATCTTTAATTTTGAGGAACCTCCATACAGTTATTTTTTGTTATAATGGCTGTACAAATTGGCATTTACACCAACAGTGTGAAAGGGTTTTCTTTTCTCCACATCTTTGCCAACACTTATTATCTTTTGTCATTTTTTATGATAGTCTGACAGGTGTGGAGTGATATCGCCTTGTGTTTTTAATTTGTATTTCCATAATAATTAATGATTTAGAACATTCTTTTTCACATACCTCCAGGCCATTTGTCTTTTTTTTTTTTTTTTGAGAAATGTCTGTTCAGATCCTTTGCCTATATATTTATATATATTTTGCTATTGATTTTGAATTTCTTATCTATTTTAGATATTAACCCATTATCAGATGCATGGATGCAAATATTCTCTCTTGATCTGTAGCTTGTCTCTTGACTCTGGTAATTGTTTCCTTTCACATACAGAAGTTTTTTATTTTGATGCAATCCCACTTGTATATTTTTGCTTTTATTGCCTGAGCTTCCAGGGTCTTATCCAAGCAATCACTGCACAGAGCAACATCATCGAGATTTCCCCTATGTTTTCTTCCAGGATTCTTATAGTTTCCGGTCTTACAGTTAAGTTTTAATCCATTTTGAGCTAGATTTTGCATATAGTATGAAACAGGGGTCCAATTTTATTCTTCTGCATATGAATGTTAAGTTTTCCTAACACACGTTGTTGAAGAGACTGTTCTTTTTCCATTGTGTGTTCAACTCTAGAATCTCTGCTCCATTAGTTGATTTGGTCCATTTTTTGTTAGTACCATGCTGCTTTCATTACCAAAGCTTTGTAAAACAGTTCAGAATTTAGCAGTGTGATGCTCTCAGCTTTATTCTTTTGCTCGACGTTGCCTGAGCTATCCAGGATTTTTAATATGTAGTTCCATAGGCATTTTGGGATTTTTTGGTTATTTCTATAAAAAGTGACACCATAATTTTGATAGAAATCATATTAATTCTGTAGATAACTTTGGGTAGTATTAACACTTTAACAATATTGATTCTTCCAGTTCATGAATACAGAATATTTTTCCTTTGTCCATTTTTAAATTGGCTTATCTTTTGTTGTTGAATCTTGAGTCCATTATATATTCTATATACTATACTCTTACCAGATATATGACTATAATTTTTTAAAGTTATGGGGTTGTATTTTTATTCTTTGATAATGTCCTTTGATATACACAAGTTTGTTTTTAAAATTTTGATAAAGTCCAATTTATCAATGCTTTCTACTTTTGTTGCTTGTGTTTTTGTTGTCATATCTCAGAAAACTGTCAGGAACTCAGCTGAGTTTGGAGAAGGAAAATTGTACTGCGAGGTGTTGGTGCAGCTAATTAAGGCAATAAGCCATAAATAAAAGAGTTAATCAGTTACTGCAATGGCATAAGCAAGAGTTTAAGACCTGAGAAAGCACCAACTCCTCCTGTTTCTTTTCTTTCATGGAATTGGCACATTGGTCTAGCATCCAGTGGATCAGTAAAGACACGGAGATTATCTCACTTCTGAGGGAGTCCCGCAAAAATAGGCACTGGCAGTTTTATGGACATTGAGGTGTGCGTATACAGGGAGAGGAAATAAAAAGAGTGACGGTGATGTCTAGAAAATACTGAATAGTGGAGCAAATTACCCTCAAGGTTTCCCCTTTCTCTTCTCGTAGAGGGTCTTGGCATAGGCACCTGGAGAAAACCTCTGCTCTAAGACAAAGAGTTGTAGGGATAAAGGTGCCAAGTTAGAAATTGAAATAAAGTCATGGGTGGCTTAATGATAGAAATATATTCTGAGAAATGTGTCGTTATATGATTTTGTTGTTTTGCAAAAAATCATACACTGTACTCACACAAACCCAGGTTGTATAACCTAAAATACACCCAGGCTATGTGGTATAGCCTCTTGCTTATAGCCTACAAATCTGTACACCGTGTAACTGTACTGAATTCTGTAGTCAACTATAGCACAATGGTAATTATTTCTGTATCTCAACATACCTAAACATAGAAAAGGCACAGTAAGCATATGGTATAAAAGATTAAAAATGGTATAACTGTACAGGACACTTACTAAAAAATGGAGCTTGCAGGAGTGGAAGCAGCTCTGGGTGAGTCAGTGAGTGAAAGGTGAGTGAATGTGTGAAGGCCCTAATACATTACTATATAATAGTGCAAACTTTATAAACACTATATACTCAGACCACACTAAATTTATACAAATTATTTTTACTACTTCAATAATTAAGCACCTTAGCTTACTGTACACTTTTAACTTTATAATCTTTTAAATGTTTTAAACTTCTTGACTCTTGTCATAACACTTAGCTTTAAACACACATTTTATAGCTATACAAAAATATTTTTTAATATCCTGAGTCTATATGCTTTTTTCCATTTTTAATTTTTTTTTTTACTTTTTATGCAAAAATGAAGACACACACATTAGCCTAGACTCACACAAGGGTGAGGATCATCAATATCACTGTCTTCAACCCTGTCTTTTCCCACTAGGACATCTAGAGGGGCAATAACATATATGGAGCTGTCATCTTCTGTGACAACAATGTTTTCTTTTGAAATCCCTTCTGGAATCTTACTGTTAACTGTAGTCACCCTACTGTGCATTGAATGCCCTGGAAACATACAACCTCACAAGGCTGTGCTATTTGATTGTGTTCTCATATCGACTTTTGAATTTTTGTTATTTTTCTAGTGATTATCCTTGGGATTAAAATTTAACTCCTAAATTTATAATAACCTAATTTGAATTAATGCCTATTACATCAATAGTACCTAAAAATTTTTAGACAGCTCTACTATCAAATTATCTACTTTACAGATTGCATCCTTATAAATTGTGCACAAATTAATAAAAAATTGTAAGTATTATTTTATGAATTTGTATTTAAGTCATATAAAAGAGCAAAATAATGAGGAGTTAGGAACCCCCAAAACAATAACTTTAGCTTTTATACCACCTGTTTATTTACCTATTTAGTTACTTTTACTGTTTGGTTTTTGTTTTTAATTTCTTTCTATGGCTTCTAGTTGGTGTCTGGTTTGTCCTTTTATTTCATCCTAAAGCACTTTTTATATTGTTGATTGCAGGGCATGTTTGCTAGCGACAAACTCCTTCAACTTTTGTGTGTGAGTTTATTTCACCTTCAATTTTGAAGAATAGTTTTGCCAGATACACAATTCTTAGTGGATTTATTTTTCTCATGACTTTAATATACATTCCACTACCTTCAGGCTTTCATAGTTTCTTATGAACAGTTACCTATTAATATTATTAAGAATACCTTTTATGTGCTAAACCACCTATTTCTTGCTACCATTAAGATTCAAAGTGCTTTCAACACTTTGATTGTAATATGTTGCACTGTCAGTCCCTTTGAATCTATCCTCTGTTGGGTTTATTAAGTTTCTTTGGATGTGTATATTCACATCTTTCATCAAATTTGTGAATTTTTTGTCATTATTTCCCCAAGTGTTCTTTCTTTCTCTTTCTGTCTCTTCTTTCCTTCTAGAACTCTCATTATTCTTATGCTGATAAGTCAAAGTCCTTGTCTAGTAACTCCAGTTTCTGGGCTTCCTCACAATAGTTTCTATCAATTTATTTTTTATCCTTTTCTGAATAAAACATATTTTCTTGTGTCTTGGCATGACTTTTTTTTTTTTTTCATTTAAAGTTTAGCTTTTTGAGTATTTTAATGAGGTTTCTTCAGAAATCATGTATTATTTCCTCTACAGGGTTTGCCTTATTGTCGTGGACCGTAGTTTTGATTTTTTTTTCTAAATTGTTTTTAGATATTATTCTTTCCTAAATTTACTTTTCTAATTTTTTTCTTAAAGAAAATTCTTTGTTATGTATGTTTATTAAAGTCTATTGTGTCATTTTGTCTGCCAGTGATTTTCCAGAGTGAAAATTTTAAAAAGAAAGAAAATAATCTTCTCATATTTTTTAACACTGACTCGGTTTTGGGATAGTCCTTAAACTATTAGCCAGGCAGTTTAAAAACTTCCTTTAGCCTTCACTTCCTGCTTGTGTGGAGCCTAAAGCTCAGCCAGAGTTGAAATCTTAGGGTCTTATCACATCTTTTCCGAGCAATTTTGTAGACCTAGACGTGTATAGCTCTCAAAATTCTCTGAAGCCTTTCAAAGCTTTTATTCATCCATTTATCTCCTTGCTTAGCCTCTTCTTTTTTGGGCTTATTGGTCTATATGCTGTTTGACTTGTCTGTTATTTCCTTTCCCCATGCAACTGCAGTTAGGATATTTGCTTTTAAACAGTTTCAACAAAGTCCTATCAGGAGACTACTCCAGCTCCAATTTCTGAGTGGATCCTTCATGGAACCACTGGATGGGTCAAAACACAACTACAATTCCTGCAGAACAAGGCTTATTTTGTTCCCTTGGTCACCAGGCAGCCACACCATGATGTGGGTCACCATCTTCATGGCTGCCACAGTGCTGGGCAATGGGCCTAGTAGGCAGATAAATTGAAACATGACAACAGTCTCAACTAAAATCTAGATTCTAGTATTCTTAAAAATGTAGATTCCGATAGTTTTGTTATCTTAATTTTGTTGCTTTAATAGAGATACACAGTTTTAGAGTTTCCTACTGTACCAAAAAGTGATGTCTATCTATGACAGGTATTATATAAATAATAGTATCTATGTCATACAACATTGTCAACTCAAATGTATTTATCACAGGGAGCAATAGAGCAATATATATATATTTGAAGAAATAAAGAATAAAAATAAAAATAAGTGTACTTTTTACATAATAATTACAGTAAATAGATTCTACAAATTTTCTAAGTGGTCTTCATTTAACTTAATCCAAATAGTGAATATCTGTTGTCTGGGCCATGCAGGTAAAACAAATCAAATATCTGGTCTCTTCTTCTCTTTCTCTCTCTTATTCTTTCAGTTTTTCTCTTTTTCTCTCTCTTACCCTTTCTTTCCTTCTCTCTCTCTTTCTGGGTCTATGCATCTACATAGGATTTCTTCAGGAGGTTTTCATAATGTTAATCATATTAATAATGTTAATGTTTCTTAATGACATTAATTTTTCTATAATATAAAGACTTTATTTCTTTGAATCTTGACCTTATTTCCACTGTCATTGCCATGTTTCTCTATTGCTTCTGTTACCCATAAGCAGGAAGTAATATCTAAAGTATTGTTTATATTCAGGATAAAAACCTTTGTTACAAATACTTAAGATTCTCTGCAACCCATAGTTTGTCTTACCAAGTTGGTTCATTATTACTGATGCTAAGTTAAATCTTGGGTTATGATTCTGATGGTTAGAATGTTTTAAAATTATGACGTTCATTTTGCAGCTAACAAGTATGTGAGACAAATTGTTGGCACAGTAACAGTATGAATACTGTTCTGAACAAATTTCCCCCCATTGAAAGTAAACTTATTTGGTAGTGTTTACACTAGTTTTTTCAGTTACTTTTTGATCTTAGCTTATATCTCATTATTTTAATGCACTGGGTTAAAATATTCCTCAGGGACAATTAAATAATTGTGTACTGTGTGTGGTAATATTATCTATTTACAGAAAAGAAAGTTTCGTTTGCTCGACCTTCAAGATTTATGGAAAAATACCAAAATTGGAGATATGAAATTATGTTTACATATGTAAAAGAATTATGTACATATAATTTATTCTATATTTATGTTATGTATATGTATATTTATACACATATATGCATATATACACACATATGTACTTCTGTATATATATACACACACACACATGTATATATACATACACATATTTTTGTCATGTTTCTTAGAAGTTAATAATTACTTTTATATTTATTCCCAGTATAGGTTCCCTGAGTAACTTGAATGGACAAACACAATCTGACAGTAGTGAATGAATTCATTCTAATGGGAATCACGGACATCCCTGAACTGCAAGCTCCATTATTTGGGTTCCTCCTCATTGTATACATGTTGTCAGTGGTGGGTAACTTAGGCTTGATCATCCTCACAAAGATAGATTCTAGGCTTCAAACACCCATGTACTTTTTCCTAAGGCATCTGGCTTTCACTGATCTTGGTTATTCAACAGCAGTGGGACCCAAAATGCTAGCAAACCTTGTTGTAGATCAACATATAATCTCCTATAACTGGTGTGCTACCCAACTCACTGTCTTCGGTATATTTATCACTAGTGAAATTTTCATTCTGTCAGCAATGGCCTATGACCGCTATGTGGCCATCTGTAACCCGCTGCTCTATACGATCATCATGTCACAAAGAGCATGTCAAGTTCTAGTGGCAATACCTTATCTCTACAGTGTCTTTTTGACTTTGCTGGCTGTCATAAAAATGTTTACCTCATCATTTTGTGGCTATAACATCATCAAGTATTTCTACTGTGATACTCGGCCATTGATATATTTGCTCTGCTCATACACAGAAGACATTAAATTGATCATTTTAATCTTTTCAGCTTTTAATTTGATTTCATCTCTTCTGATAGTCCTTGTGTCTTATACTCTGATCCTTGTCACTGTCCTCAAGATGAATTCTGCAGAAGGCAGGTACAAGGCCTTCTCCACCTGTGGATCTCACCTGACAGTGATAACTGTATTTTACGGCACCCTCTTCTTTATGTATGTTCACCCCAAATCCAGTCGTTCACTTGATGTTGATAAAATGGCCTCTTTATTTTATACTTTGATAATACCTATGTTGAATCCAGTGATCTACAGTTTGAGGAACAAAGAGGTAAAAAATGCTCTATGTAGAACCTGGAAAATATGTGCAAATTATCTATTTAAAATTCATTGTAGGTTATGATAACAGTAAATGATGCGATAACAAATATATACACGAACCAATATTGCTTTACATTTGTACTGTTACCTCCATGTGACGAGCAAAAATCAGAGTGTGATAAGCACAGAAATAGATAATTTCATTAATTACCTTTAAATAAAAATCTATCACTAACAGATGACTAATTCGTACTCATACTTTAACTATTAATCAATACTCAGTTTTAAGTTCAACTTAGGTGCCTTTCCTATGTGTTCTCACATAGAAACTTTCTTCATATCTATTCCATTAACTTTTTAAAATTAAAGCTAGGGGCTGCATATTTTATCAGTATTTTATCTGAAATGTACACTGAAAGGCACGTGTATAAATAGATTCATGTGATCAGTAAACAGATATTGTCAAGTTAACCAACATTTCTCTCTGCATGAAGCTTATAGAAAACGGGTGGAATGACAAGTGAGTTATTTTGTATGGTTGACAGTATTGAGTAAAATGAACATATTAGGTTGGTGCAAAAGTAATTGTGGTTTTTACCATTACTTTAAATGAAGCAAGTAGCCAGGACAACAATTAATTTTTTAATTGAGATTTTCAAGGGATTCCTCTGAGAAGACACTATTTAAGCAAACACTTGAAGAATTGAGTAAGCAGACTGTGTGAATATTTATGGGAAGGCTATTCAAGGGTGAGAGAACTATTACTATAACAGTTTTTAAATAATAATATGACTTTTGTTTTGAAAAGCAACAGTGAAGGGTGGTTGGACCATAAAATAAAATTAAGAAATAAAATATATATTGAAGATTCGTAACATAGAACTCAGCCAAGTAAAACTATACAGGCCTTTATAAATCTTGCATTTTATCTTGATAAATAAGCCACTGTAGGATTTTTAGCTAAAAGTGTTCTGATCTATCTTTGGGTAATGGATAGCTATGACTGTTGTACAAGTTAGAGATTGCAGAATACTAAGAATGGAAAATGGAGGGTTAATTATGTGGAGGATTAATTATGATACACTCAGAAGTGAACAGAGGCATTAGCCGGGATGGGAATGTTCAGGGGATAAGAAGTGTTCCAAACCTTGAATGGAAAAAAAAAATCTTCATATCAATGTGAATGTAAGAGGCTTAAAGATTCATGATTAAGAAAAAGAATGGAAAACATATTTACAGAGCTCACCTAAATATTTCCTGAATATTATCTTCCGCTACCAAACAATACGGAGTAATTGAGAAGAGATTTTAACTTCCCATTTAGACAAGAGAAAGAAAATAAAAGACAATATATGAAACGGTAGCTTTCACAACACAGGTGCCAGGCAACTAAGGAGAGTTCCCCCTGAGAAACAGAAAACAAAGCAGTTGATTCCTGTGATATCTTCTCTTTTCTCTCTTATGAGAGTGAACAGACTGGACTGCAGGAAGGGCAAACCCAAGTGAAGCCCAGAATTCCTGAGTTTAAGAGACGGTTGAGAGTCTGCTGAGATAAAGGTAGCCAGGGGAGATTGCAGGATGGAGTACCAAAGATTATATAGCTGCACAATGGACATTGTATCTCTGCAGAGAATCATCCTTAATTATTCAAGAGATGACTGATCAGAACATACAAAAGGAAACCACACGTAACTGAAGAAACAATCATCCTAAAAATAAAGAGAGCAGTGTCCAGCACT
Source organism: Macaca nemestrina (assembly GCF_043159975.1). Classification (NCBI taxonomy): domain Eukaryota; kingdom Metazoa; phylum Chordata; class Mammalia; order Primates; family Cercopithecidae; genus Macaca; species Macaca nemestrina. The sequence continues at coordinate 16,844,399 of NC_092136.1, forward strand.
CAAATAGAGGCAGGGATTATACCAATTTGTTACACACAGACTAGAAAAACTCATAATTCCTGAGGTTATGTGTACAGTATTCAAGATCCTACTCCAGTATAAGAAAATAATCAGTCTTAGACCAAGTACTGATCTGGACTCACCTGATTAATAATAAAAGTGATATCTAAAAGGATTAAATTGTTTTCAACTAATTGTATCCCACAACAAAGCTTAATAGTATTCACAAAATACAAAATTATCCAGCTAACACCAAGGCACAATTGGTAATATGTGGGGTACATTTAATAATTGTTAGGCATACAAAGAATCAGGAAATCATGATCCATAATGAATAGAATAACCAATCAATTGAAACTAACCAGGAACTGACATGGATGTTAGAATTATCAAACAAGAGCATTAAAAGTTTTGTGAGTACATGCTGTATTTTCAAAAAGGTAAGCAGGAGCACAGAGGACACTAAAAAAATTGAATTCCCACAGAGAGATGTACAGTGTAAAAGATGAAAAGTACATGGGATTGTATTCATAGCAGATTAAACATTGTAGAAAAAAAAAAGTGAACTTGTAGACATACCAATAGAAAATATCCCAAATGAAACACAGAGAATCAAAATATTTTTTTAAAAAACAGAGAACAATAAGCTGAACAACTTCAAGAAGCCAAATATACATGTAATTAAACTCCGCAAAGAAGAGGGACATTAAAATTATTTAAATAAATTGTAGGTGAAAGTTTTCCAATAGTTAAAAATTAAAAACCCTAAGATTCAAGAAGATTAAACAATCCCAGGTACAAACAATATGTAGAAAACTAACTGAAGGCACATTGTAATCCAGTGTGCTATATATATTTGCATATTCCATATATATATATATATATATATATATCTCACATTGGATTATAATGTGGAATACTATGTGGCTGATACAGTATATATGGAATACTATATGAAATATTCAATATATATGTGGAATACTACTGAGCTGTAAAAAGAAGAAAATCATGTCCTTTGCAGTAATGTGGATGCAGCTAAAGGCCATTATTCTAAGCATATTAACACAGGAACAGGAAATCAAATAACACATGTTGTCACTTATAAGTGGGAACTAAAGATTGTGTACAAATAGAAAGATGGGTGGGAATGATAGACACTGCCCAGTATACTGGGGTATACTAGAGGGGAAGAGAGAGCAAGGTGCAAGGGTTGAAAAGCTACATATTGGGTACTGTGTTCACTACCTGGGTGATGGGATCACTCGTATAACGAACTTCAGTGATACTCAAATTACCCATGTAACAAACCCAGCATATGTAGCCCTAAACCCCAAACAAAAGTGGAGAGAAAACAAAACAAAATAAAAACAAAACACAGTTTCACATAGCAAGTGATAAAAACCTTAAGCAGTCAAAACACAAACACTTTGTATACTGAGGAATAGGAAAAATAATAACATTTTATTTCATGTAACATCATTGTTCATTTAGCTTCTTCTCAAAAACATTGTAAGTCAAGATACAGCAGAGCAACAGCATCAAAACACTGAAACAGAATAACTATCACCTAGGATTCTTTACCCAGGGAATATGTATTTTGAAAAAGAATGTGAAATAAAGTTATTTCAGACCTATCAACATTGAAAGAACCCTTCATGATTAAACCTGCACTGGAAGAAATGATAAATGAAGCCCATCAATCAGAAGGGAAAAATACCAGATGGAAACATGATTCTAGACAAAAGAATGAACAGCACCAGAAATAACTATAGTGATTTCAATAATTTAAATCTATGTGAAAGATAATTATTTGTTTAAGAGTAATAAAAATATATAACAAAATTGTTATAAAGGACATGGCAGGAGTGATTAAATACTGTAAAGTTCTTATTTTATATGCGAAGGGGTATAATTACACTTGAAAGTAAACTGTTACAAGTAAAATATCTATACCTTAAAACAAACACTGAAGTAAAAACCAGCACCACCTCCACAACAAAAAGAGTTGTAACTTTTCAAACGCAGGGATAAATATAACATATTACATTGATACAGCATAGATTAAATTCTTAATAGAATGCGCATATCAATTGATATAGCAAAGCTCTATGTATGTCAATATATGAATATTACATTAAATTTACATAATGGTATCACAGTTTTTCTTTAGTACATTTCTATTATGTTCGACAATTTTGGTGAAGTTTTAATATTCTTAAAGAGTCAAAGATAACATGCAGCTAATAAAGGTTAAGATCTAGGCCCCCCTCTGCTCCCTGGGTGGGACTTTAGTAACGAACTCACAATGAAATACATCTTTGCCAAAGTTGCAAAAGCAACTGATAACTCTTTGATAGCACGACAGGGTGACTAAAGTCAATAATTACTTGTACATTTTAAAACTTTTATCATTCTTTTAGGAAAACAAATAAAAATAAAACACAGAAATTATTATTATAAAGTATTATAAAAGCAAGATATTTTAACTAAAATTTACGATATTGTTCTTTTGTTCCGTACGCTGTGCTCGAATGCACAGGAAAGAGAATTGCTGATCATACTGCTTTCAGCATTTATTTTGATCCCTACCTGCTGGTACTGCTAGTGTCAAACATTCTGATTTTGTCAGCCATATGTTGAATGCATTCTGCACTGGGCAGGAAAAAAGCTTTCTCCATGTGTGGTTCTCATCTTACAATGGTAGTTACGTTCTATGGATCTCTACATTTTGATATGGATAAATGGCCTCCTTGTTCTACAGTTTAATGATCCTCAGATTTAACCTCTTGATTTATAGCTTTAGCTTAGAACATTGTTCCAATAAATTATGAGAAAATATTTATCACTTGATAGTGTTTCTAATAGATATAATTACATTCTTTATGACTCTACAAAAAAGACCCATTTTAATACTTCATAAATTTGTTGTTCTCATTATAATCAGCCAATTAACCCTCATATAATAGAATTCAATGAAAATACCACTTCCTTCCAAAATGTCTTTCTTCTGATTTACTATTTTCTTTAGTGATCTCTTACCCTATATTCTACCAGCAGAACACACATTAAGCTATATTTTAGTAAACTATATGTTTGTTTTGTAGAGGTTTTTTCTTTTTTTTTAAATAGGATGTACATTCTCAATCTTGTTTTCATTTTATTTAAACAAAGTGAGTCAGACTCGTGCAGATGGCATATATTTGGATCACATGATTTTTTTGGTTTAATTCTGTCAATTTCTTTCTTTTAATTGGAGAATGTAATCCATGTCCATTTAAAGTTATCACAAATAATGGAGAACAACCTTTTGGCATATTGCTATTTGTTTCCTATAGGTCCTATCCTTATTGTTGGTCATCCTTTCCTCCATAAGTTTTCTTGAGACTTTGGCTGAACTCTAGACGTGTGCATGGCATAAAGCTGTTAAAAGAATGACCAGGAAATTGTAAGCTGAAACATTTCATAGAAACTACACAGGGCAGGAAGACATTAGAATTCTAAAAAGTCATAGTGGAAAGTCCTTTTACAACACATAAGACATCCAGTAGAAATCTCAGAAATAAAGCTATTTTAAACCCCTTTGCTAGCTTGAAAACAAGTCTCAAATAGAGGCAACTGATAACTGTTTGATAGCACGACAGGGTGACTAAAGTCAATAATTACTTGTACATTTTAAAACTTTTATCTTTCTTTTAGGAAAACAAATAAAAATAAAACACAGCAATCATTATAAAATTTACAATAGTCAACATCCAATCACAGATTCTAGTCCTATGAGAAAGCAGCAATGTGCAACCTTCAAAGTATTATTATAGATGTTGGATATACTGAATGATTTAGCACAAATACCAACATTGTGAGAAATAAATGAAACTGAAAATGTCAGATGGGACTTCAAGAGATGAAAATACAATATAAGATATGATCAAATATTTACTAGGTAAAATACATATTATACACTGAAAAAGAAAAGATGTGACTTGTCAACAATAGAGACACTCAGAATGAAGCCAGACAGAAACATAATACTAAAAACAACACCCATGGAAACAGTCTCAGTCATCCATAGAACAATAGAACAATAACAAGATACCTACCACATGTTTTAATTATAAAGTCTAAGTGGAAAGAAAAAACTATTATAGGACAAGAAATATGGAAAAAGTTGTTAGCCAGAATTTCTTTCTATTTTTTTAATAATGATGAAGATATAACAGGATAAAATAACTCTAAGCAAAATAAACAGAAAGAAAATGATGGTAAAGTGCTTCACCATCAATTATAAAAAATTATTTAAAAATATGATTATAAAAATTATAACAAAATGTTTCAAAATTGCTAGTGATTAAAGATATATTATAAACATGAAGAAATGATTTACCACTGATATATTGGCAGAAAAAATAAAAGTCATGACACTTTCTTATGTCAACCAATAACTATATGTCTGGTAGTATTATACTATAAATCACCAGAAGTATCCTATGTCAATGGATGTTGTATTATCAAATTTTGCATGTTTTTTTCCAGAATTTTTTTTTTCATTTGCTAACAAATTGCATGTGTGGGTGTCTGTGTGGTGTACTTAATATGAGCATAATATTGTGTAACTGAAATGCTGACAAAAGCATATTTATAATTTCCTGTGTCTAGTCATATTGCATAATTCAATTATTCAGTTAGACTGAAACATAAAATATTATGACTTTTTCTAATGGAAAATTCTGAGAATTAACAAATATCCAAGACACTCTCTCTCAGGTAATTATGTACAATTTTTTATCCTTGAATCAGATTGAAACTTCAACCAAATGAGTCTCAAGGGGGTTAGAAAAGAACCTTAAATCTATTCTGTAGCCACCTGTGAGGGCTAAAGAAGTAGAAAGCAAAGCAGATTCTCTGTTGAAGTAAGTAGAAGCATTGATCATTGACAATTTTTAAGGGCAAAGCTTAAATTAAGTTATCACCAAAGATGTTGAAGGCCCCTATACGCTGCAAAACTATTTCCTCCTTGCAATATAGTGCTATTAACTTAATGCTTCACGCTTTTCATCTATTTTTAACACGGATCTTTGTCTGTCATTATCTACCTAGTGCCCCTCTTGTCCTATTCTCATTTCCTATCTATGTATGTTACAGCATTTATGAGAACATATTCTAAAGCAGGATAACTTTATCTGAATGAAGAACAAATGTGGCATAGGTCACACTCTTTTTTCCAGATATGCACTTTCAAGAAATTAATTCTTGCCTGGAATCCTGGAAAGCCCTTCCTGTGATTGATTAAATAGCTGCTTCCTTCTCAACCTTTAGGTTTCAACTCAAATGCCACCTTCTCAGAAGAGCCTTCCTTGTGAAAATATTAATATTCCAAGTAAAAGTACTCTCCCAGGTTATCCTAGTATATTATCTTGTTTGTTTTACATATTATGCTTATTTAAATCTGCAATTATTGTGTTTATATGTCTTCTAAACAGATTTTTCTCTTCCCTATCATTACAATAACGTATTTATGATTTGAGGTTCAGGTAATTTATCTGAAGCTCGAACATAGTCTGGAACAAAGTACAATTTTAATAAATATGCGAAAAATAAGAGGATGATTCACGGAACCCAAAGGAAAAATTTACGCTTGGTATCATCAGACAAACTGGTACCAGACATCCGACAATGTTAGGAGTCATTTTGGTCTTATTTCTCTGTTTTTTTTTTTAAATAGTCACTTCATTATTTTTTCTCACTGCAGAATAATTATTTGTTTTTCTTTCTACTCTATCTCTTTTAGAAGGAGAGAAAATGTCAATAGCTCTGACCTTTTAAAATTCAGACCTTTGTGATAATATATTGTTAACTTTCTGGAACTTAATTGCAAACTTTAAAATAAAGAAATATGATAAGACTTATTTGGACCAGGTGCCCACCACTGGAACTATCAACTGTGACTCCAACAGGACATGAATTCACTTCGTAAGGGGCAAATAATCATGATTAAAATATACAACTCTAGGAAAATATTCATCCATACCAAAATAGCACGCTGAATCTATGGCAAATACATGCAACATAATTATCACAAAAACTCTCAAAATGAAGGTGTTTTTTTCTGTTACAATAATATAAATATCAAAAACATAAAAAAAATCAGCTAAAATTAAGAGCAGGTTTATTGTGTCAATTTAAGAAATATAACATTTTATAAACAAAAAAACTGATTTAGAAGAAAAATCATGAAAAAAACATGGAGAATTGTACAAATTTTAACACAAGGAATAGTCATGAGAGGGAAGAAATAGAAAGTAGTACCCAGGAAAGCATAATGTCAAGGAATTACAAAAATGATAAAAATTTTACTGATATTATTTATGGGAACCTAAGAAGAGAAACAGCAACCTGAAAAATAAATCCGAAGACATTACCCATGTATTTTTGTCTGAGTCAATAAAATGGAAAGAGCAAAAGCAGTAAACAGACATGCGTGTTGTAATTTGTAAGCTCAATATACATCTAATACATGTTATAAAGGGATATAATTCTTGAAGAGTATAGTACCTATTCTTGAGACAAAGTAGAATTATCAGATTAGGAAATTGCAAGTAGTCACTGGGTTATTTGGTGATATACAATTTCTTAAGCCTTTCTCATGATCAATGCAAAAATCATCAGATATATCTCGGCTTCAAATGTTTGTAAGCTAAGAACATATTCTTAATTCAATTACACTGCAAGGCAGTAAACCCTCAAAATGTTGCAGGATGCTGAAACAACTATTTACTTTGCCATACTACATTTACCATACTTGCTTTACTCTCTCCCAAATGATTGCAAAGCTGATTTATTAGACTCAGAACACTGAGTTTAAAAACTGAATTAGATTAATACATGACAAGAAGATCTCACCCAGGAATTGTCCTTTCCATCTAATGGAAGTCCTAGAAAATGATTGCTTAAAGTCTCTAACCACTTATTTTCTTCCTCAAACAGATGAATTTCCAAACTCTGACATGGCTCCTGAAAATTTCACCAGCGTCACTGAGTTTGTTCTCACGGGTGTCTCTGGCTGTCCAGAGCTCCAGATTCCCCTCTTCCTGGTCTTCCTGGTGCTCTATGTGCTGACCTTGGCAGGGAACCTGGGCATCATCACCCTCACCAGTGCTGACTCTCGACTTCAAACCCCCATGTACTTTTTCCTGCGACAGCTGGCTATCATCAATCTTGGTAACTCTACTGTCATTGCCCCTAAAATGCTGATTAACTTTTTAGTAAAGAAGAAAACTACCTCATTCTATGAATGTGCCACCCAACTGGGAGGGTTCTTGTTCTTTATTGTATCGGAGGTAATGATGCTGGCTGTGATGGCCTATGACCGCTATGTGGCCATTTGTAACCCTCTGCTCTACATGGTAGTGGTGTCTCGGCGGCTCTGCATCCTGCTGGTCTCCCTCACATACCTCTATGGCTTTTCTACAGCTATTGTGGTTTCACCTTGTATATTCTCTATGTCTTATTGCTCTTCTAATATAATCAATCATTTTTACTGTGATATTGCACCTCTGTTAGCATTATCTTGCTCTGATACTTACCAGAAACAATAGTCTTCATATCTGCAGCAACAAATTTGGTTTTTTCCATGATTACAGTTCTAGTATCTTATTTCAATATTGTTTTGTCTATTCTAAGGATACATTCATCAGAAGGAAGGAAAAAAGCCTTTTCCACCTGTGCTTCACATATGATGGCAGTCACAGTTTTCTATGGGACAATGCTGTTCATGTATCTGCAGCCCCAAACCAACCACTCACTGGATACTGATAAGATGGCTTCTGTGTTTTACACATTGGTGATTCCTATGCTGAATCCCTTGATCTACAGCCTAAGGAATAATGATGTAAAAGTCGCCTTAAAGAAATTCATGGAAAATCCATGCTAATCTTTTAAATCAATGTAATCTTAGAACTATATACATAAATGAAGAGATAGTTCATGTACCCTGCCATTACATGAGAGAAATAAAACTTTAGGTGCCTGACTTACAAGTTTACAAGCAATCCTAAGAATTACCAAGAGGTAGGATTTAAAGATTTTTGAATTTAAAAAGTAAAATACATGGAAACATTTTGAGTTGCGAGAGAAATACAAAGCAAAAATATTATTCATTAACTTTGCCCAGAAATAATCAGGTAATCAGTCTGAATAAAATATATTCAGGAGTAAGGAGCAGTATCAGTTTTAAAAGGTGAAGTTTGAACAGAGCAACAGAATGTGAACGAGGGAATTAAAGTGAATATTTTTCATTCTGTGGACTCCTTTTTTTTTTTTTTTTTCCGGGTATGGTTGGGTAGCGTGGATCCCTGCATCTTGAAAAACTGTGAATACAGATGACTAAAATCCTTTTTACAACAAAGTTAGCAAACTTGAATTGACAATAATATTTAAAATAAAGCTCTTTAACTCTTTTTAAATATTGTTTGAAGAAACAATATAGACATACTACCAATTAATACATATTTTCAATCCTCACCATGATATAATTGAAAATATTTTATTCCAATTAATATATTTTCTACAATTTTTAAATAAAATGCACAGACTACTATCATTGAATATGCTTTTATAATACTGGGTTTGCTTTGTAAACATATTTTATAAAAATTTCCTTTTCTCCTTCCTCTAAATATCATTCTTCCTTAATATGGAAAACAAATGTTCTATTTGGGTATATTAATAAACTTTAAAAAAACCTTGTCTTTGGGAAGCCGAGACGGGCGGATTACGAGGTCAGGAGATCGAGACCATCCTGGCTAACACGGTGCAACCCCGTCTCTACTAAAAAATACAAAAAACTAGCCGGGCCAGGTGACGGGCGCCTGTAGTCCCAGCTGCTGGGGAGGCTGAGGCAGGAGAATGGCGTAAACCCGGGAGGCGGAGCTTGCAGTGAGCTGAGATCCGGCCACTGCGCTCCAGCCTGGGCGACAGAGCGAGACTCCGTCTCAAAAAAAAGAAAAATAAAAAAATAAAATAATAAAAAACTTGTTCATGGGAGTTTCTTAGATCATTAGAAATATGTTTTTAATTTTTGTTCTTTTTTCTGATAGTTTTTGATCAGTAAGTGTACACTTGAACCTATTGTACAACTTATAATATATAGGAGTAATCGGACTATATCCCAGACTTGTCAAATAAAAATCATAAAGCAAAGGTCAGAAAATTCATATTATAAGTGCCAATGGGGATTCTGGCATTGAAACTTAGGAATATATCCTTACAAATAAAGAACTAGACTGGAAGATACATATGGAAGACTATGTTGACATTCTATGTGTGTGTTCAATTTACTTGTAAGTTGGTTCCAGTGTTGAAGAGTTCCTTCAGGACTAAACCAAAGAAACTAAATCTTCAGTCATGAATAATTATGAATAATTATGATATATGAATAATTATGAATAAGATATAAATCATTGTGATATTAAAAAGGAAATACAATACAACTCTACAGGACAAAATTAGACTCAAGTAACTGGAAAAGTAATGATTGGGTATTTTTAAATTTGCCTTGGTGTTGAGATATTCAGTCTACTTTTTATACCAATCTTTCTTCCACTTGGTGAAAGAATGAAAATGCAGGAAAAAGCTATCTTGTTTGCATAAGATGAGATGTCTGAGGTAATATAATCACTTTTCCACAGTCCCAAATTCATTCCCATTTTTACTGTGTATTACATTTCCATCATAATTTTGTTTTTATAAAAATTATCTTTGGATTCCACTGAATATCATTTTCTAGTTAGGCCTTCTATTGAACAATGGAATAATGTAACCACATGTTTAATAACAAAATTTGTTCCACCAAAGTCAGTTTTCATAAACCATTAAGAAGGTCCTCAAATGACGATTTTTAGATTTAGGAAGAAAGGCTAGAAGACCATAAAATTGTTTGTAGCCAAATATGACAAATGAAATATGATGAATTTTACCAGATCTATTATATATTGATGTCAGGTTTTTATTTAAATTTTCAAGTCTAAATATTATAATGCAATGAAAATTTATCAATTGAAAAATAATTGGTTTACCTAGTGTGATAATAAATGAATGGAGTACTATTTATGTGTATGCATGTAATAATCTGGGAATTTCTAATGTGAAGAAGAATTATCCTTCTTAGAAATTAATTTGCCAGAAATGCTTGGGCATCTATACGAGTCTGGTATTGTGAAGAGTGTTCCAGAAAATAGGTAACTTTATTTTGACCCTAAAGTAGGGAAAAATATTAAAACACTCGGTGCATAATGATAAAGTCACTTCAGGTATTTTTTTTTCATTTTTAATAAATTTTGTGTTATGCAAGCTAATGGTGCTATGAGTACAACTTCATTTGGAAGGAGATTTCTGGGTATGTTAATCTTCAGAGGTTTCTTCGTAAAAATATTCAATCCTATCTGTTTTACATGTCCTCTCTTCTGTGGATCTCCACACTTGGGTGTTCTCTATTACTTTCATTTATTACCCAGCTTTTTTTTTTTTAAAGTGTCCCATATTTTTTAAATGCAATGTTTATAGTAACTAAATGATTCACTATAAATTTACCATATATATATATGAGTGTTTATCCACCACTGTTGATATTGCAAATTAAAAAGGAGGCTTATAAAAATATTATTTATTAAAGGAAATGAGAATGTCGAGCTAGGAAAGAGTGAACTCTTACACTGGTAAGTCAAAGAGATGTTGTTTCCCTCCAAATGATGTGATGTGAGAAGATGTGACCAAAGATGATATCAAGGATGAAAAGATAAAATGCCAATAAGAATGGAGTGAGATGGAAAACAAAAAGTAGGAGGTGGAAAAGAGAGGTGGAGCAAATGAAGACACTTTGGTATAATGTGTCCTGTGCTATAGCCTCTATGTATTCATTGCATAAATATCTATTAAGGACCATGTTCAGTCAGAAAGAAATAATGCACGACTGTCATATTACAGTGACAAGAACTATGACAGAAGAAGCTTGTGTAGAATTTCTATATTGTGACTTGGGCCATAGAGAGTAGGAAAGAATCGGAAACCAACATAATCAAACTTAGAAAACTCCCTTAAAGCCTAGTATCTTCTGATGATCACTAGAGACTAGCACGTTCTTTGTGACCTACTTATGACTATAGAGACCAACCACAAAGCTCTTAAACATACAGGAATAAAATTAGCAATAAACTTAACCAAAGAAGTAAAATATCTCTACAATGTAAACTAGAAAACATTATGAAAGAAATTGAAAAGGATACAAGAAAATCTAAAGATATTCCATGTTCATGGATTGAAATAATCAATTATCATAAAGATGTTCATACAGTCCTACACAATCTACAGATTAAAAGCAATTCCTATCAAAATACCCACGCCATTCTTCACAGAAAGAGAACAAAAATCCAAAAGTTTATACACCAAAGTGTGTATCTTGCTTCCCACCTTTTTGCTTCATATCCTGCCTACCCCAAAGGATTTGGAAATATTTTTATATTTATCCACATAGATGTCTTAATTTTCCTAAAGAACTGTCCCCACTTTCCAGAAGTGCCAGATAAATATTTATTGAAATCCATGTCATGATGAATTTTCTGCCTGCCAAAAATAGTCATTACCTTATGTGCAGTAGGAGTGGGACACTTTAATTTAGAGATGGGAGGAGGGAGAGCATCAGGAAAAAATAACTAATGGATACTAGGCTTAATTACCTGGGTGTTAAAATAATCAGTATGACAAACCCTCAGGACACAAGTTTACCTATGTAGCAAACCTGCACATATAGCCCTGAACTTAAATGTTAAAAAATAATAATAGCCATTCTCACTGGGGTGAGATGGCATCTCAGTGTCGTTTTGATTTGCATACCTCCAATGATCAGTGATATTGAGGTTTTATTCATATGCTTATTGGCCACATGTATGTCTTCTTTTGAAAAATGTCTGTTTAAGTCCTTTGTCCAGTTTTTAAAGGAGTTTTTTTTTTCTTGTAAATTTGTTTAAGCTCTTTTTAGATGCTGGATATTAGACCTTTGTCAGTGGCATTGAATGCAAAATTTTTCTCCCATTCTGTAGGTTGTCTGTTTACTCTGCTGAGAATTCCTTTTGCTGTGCAGAAGCTCTTTAGTTTAATTAGATACCTTGTCAATTTTTGCTTTTGTTTTGGTTGCTTTTGGTGTCTTCATCATGAAATTTTTGCCCATTCCTATGTCCAGAATAATATTGCCTATTCTGTCTTCTAGGGTTTTTATAGTTTGGGGTTTACAGTGAAGTCTTTAATCCATCTCGAGTTAAATTTTGCATAGAGTGCAAGAAAGGGGTCTGGTTTCCATCCTCTGCATATGGCTCGCCAGTTATCCCAGCACCATTTATTGAATACTGAGTTCTCTTCCCATTGTTTGTTTTTGTCAGCTTTGTCAAAGATCAGATAATTGCAAGTTTGTTGCCTTATTTCGGGGTTCTCTATTCTGTTCCATTGGTTTATGTGCCTGTTTTTGTACCAGTACCATGCTGTTTTGGTTACTGTATCCCTGCAGTGTAGTGGGAAGTTGGGGAATGTAATGCCTCTAGCTTTGTTCCTTTTTTTTGTTATCATTACCTTGGCTATTTGGGATCTTTTTTTGGTTTCATATGAATTTTATAATAGTTTTTTCTAGTCCTGTGAAGAAAGTCACTGGTAGTTTGACAGGAATACCATGGAATCTGCAAATTGATTTGGGCAGTGTGGCCATATCAAGGATATTGATTTTTTCTATTCATGAGCATGAAATATTTTTCTATTTGTTTGTGTCATCTTTGATTTCTTTGAGCAGGGTTTTGTAATTCTCATTATAAAACTCTTTCACCTTCCTAGTTAGCTCTGTTGCTAGATATTTTACTCTTTCTGTGGCAATTGTGAACGGGATTGTGTTCCTAATTTGGCTTTCAGCTTGGCTGTTTGGTAGATAGGAATGCTAGTGAGTTTTGCACAATATTTTTGTGTCCTGAAACTTCTGAAGTTGTTTGTCAGCTGTCGTAGCTTTTGGGCCAAGACTATAGGATTTTCTAGGTATATAATTTTTTCTTGGTTAGTGTGGCTACAGGTTTCTCAATTTTTTTTTTCATGATTTCTTTGTTGTTGTTGCTGTTTTAAAGGCTTTCTTTTTATTTAAAAATATTTTATCTTAAGTTCAGGAGTACATGTGCAGGTTTGTTACATAGGTAAACTTGTGTCATGGGGATTTGTTGTACATGAGATTTTCTGTACAACATAGATTGCTCAATGTGCTTACATTTGTTCTTTTCTGTTTGTTTATTATCATTATAATTTATATCTTTTGTCCCTTTGCAGATATTTTACTATGCATATTCTAACCTGATTCTCCTCTTCACAGACACTAGCTCAGCTCTGAATTTTTGAAACTTTCAACAAAGTTGCAGATGGGGGAAATGTTGGGGCTCAGAGCACCATATTTTAAAGTATGGTATGTTGGCATGCTCAGTGCTTTGAATCAAATGAGACTTAAAGGGCTTCAGAACTTTCTCCTACCTTCCTTTCTTTTGCTTTCCCTTTTCTCCCAAGGCAAGCCTTAGAAACTAGAGTTTCTCTTCCCCAAGATGTGTCATAGAAAATAGAATTTCCTTCTCCAAAGCAAGCAAGCAAGCAAGCAAGCCCTAAAAATATTACTGCGATCTTCCCCTGATTTTCTGTGTAGAAGCTCATTGTAAAGAAATTCTCTGATTTATGTTGTCCCAAAGTAGGTCATAGACCCACATTCCAGAAGGGTCCTGTCCTATACCTAAGGAAAAGGAATGTTACACCAAAGTTTTATAATGAGAATTACAGAACACCAAAAGTCCAAATAGAATCTGAACACCAGGTTTGCTAGGTTACTCTCCTCCCACAATCTTTTGCCATCGGATTATATCCTTTTATCCTAATCCCACTTCTACATAGTTGGCCATTCTTCATTGAACCTATGCATAAAACTAGACAGTTTCCCTGGACCCTTGGATCCTCATTTCAGCAGGCTCCCATGTCACATAAAAATTGCATTAAATAAATTTGTATGCTCTCTCCTGTTTATCTTTGTCAATTTTATTTTCAGACCTAGCTAGGAACTCTAGGAGAGTTGAGGAAAGTTTCCTCCCTTACAATAGTAATAACACTTATATGCAGCTTTATTAGGCATTGAACACTCATATAAATGTTACCGTTATTAACTCATGTAATCCTCATAGCAACTCCAAGTGGTTGCAGTGTTACCTTCTATTACACATGAAGAAACAATGCACACAAACCTTAATTTGCTCGATGCCGCATGGTTCTTAAGAGTGATGTGAGATTCAAACCTAACTTACTTAACTACAGAGTTCCTTTTTGCTTGTTATATATGGATTGAAAGAATTGACTGATCTTTTTTAACTTACCAACTTAATTTTTTTGCTTCTAACAATACTTTAGGAAACATTAACAGTTTTCCTACAGCCAATGACAGAAATAAGAGAAAAAGAATGCACTTAAAAATATTGGTGAAGTGGTTTCTACTAAACTTGCTAATTTATTCCATTCATTGGGATATGAAGAGTTTACGGGTTTTGGCAGTCAGTGATCAAAAAGATAAAGACAAAAAAAGAAAGAAAAGAAAGGAGAAAAAAAGAGCAAAGAATTTAAAAATTTAAGAGAAGAGTGGATGTGATGAATTATATCTGGATAGATTATGAGATCCCATTCAAGATGCAGAATGAGATATTGCAGTGGTAAGTCTGGATTTACGCAGAAGAGCAATATTTGAAGTCATACCAATGCAATGTGTAGTATTCAAAGGGTATATAGAGCTTCTCTTTCCACATAGAGTGTGGAAAACTACAAAGAACCTTCCTCCCAACCTATTTAAAACACTTCAGTTAATCTATGAAATCATAATTTTTGTTAGTCTATCTTGGAACTAAGGCTGCGCTGCAAATAGGACACATGAATTGTTTCACTTTTGGCAAAGGATGAGAGAAAGATGAGGCCACCATGTAGGCATGTAGGAATAAATCAGCTAAGTTAAAAGCAAAACAAAACAAAACTTAAATCCAAGTGTGTACTGTTGAGAAAATCAGAAAGTTCGAGATTGAAAGGATTTACATTTACTATTAGTTTTCTCTGCAGGCCCCTACCAAATGCTTATGAGATTTACTAATAACGTCAATTTTTCAAATACAGGTGCTCCAGATGGGTGTTGACTAAAGAGCATTTGCAACTATGAGAATGAACGTTATAGTGAAGAGAGTAAGGAACATGAATAAATATGACAGAAATTTCATCAGATAGTGACTACAGGAAGTGTCCAGTGAAGTAAGATCACCCACCCAACTCTCCAAACACACACTCACAGTATTGGAGACGAAGCATTCATTCAACCAGCTCATCAGTGGAGTCTTTAAGGATGAGGAAACAATTTGTGAACTTGAAGCTCACAAATAGTAATTAATTAAAGAGAAAGAAAGTTAAAGAAAAAAAGTTGCAGCAAAAGTATGCAAGAACTCTATGGCAATGTGAAGCGGTGGCGGGTGCCTGTAGTCCCAGCTACTCGGGAGGCTGAGGCCGGAGAATGGCATGAACCCAGGAGGGGGAGCTTGTGGTGAGCTGAGATCGCGCCACTGCACTCCAGCCTGGGCCACCGAGCCGGGGGTGGGGGCGGGGAAGCAGAAGAATGGAGAAAATGGAGAAGAACAGAACAGAAGCTTGAGAACTATAGTGAATAATTTTGTAAAAGTAAGAAATCCATCAAACCATTGGTCAAAGAAGGTCAGAGGATCCCAGGAAGGATACATACAAAAAATGAAACTAAATGAAGCCTATTTTCAGGAAAATAAATACACATACACAGATACCTACACACATGCTCAGTGCACACTCATGCTGAAATAATTGATAATCAGGCGACTTGTGCTCCAACTATTTTCCAGGCAAAGGGTGTGTAATAACTAAGAAAACATGGCTTCACACAAATAAATAACACTAAAATGTATAACTGAAAATAAAAAACAACAAATATTGGACGTTTTAATTCCTTTAAAAAAAAATCTAGCAAAACTATGCTGATGTCTTCTGAGTTTAAACCATACATAACAGTAAAATTTATGACAAAAAATAGCAAAATGAATGGAAGAGAAGATCTGACTTGACACTACCCAAAGGGTCTTATGTGAAAAGATATCTTGTAGATTATTTTATTTCAACTATAATATATAAACCATGCGTTTCATAATGCAGGGTCACCACCAAGAAGAGAGAGGATAAATATTACCAATATCCGGAATGAAATAAGGCATTTTATTATGGTCCCCACAAATACGAAAAGAAAAGAATATTACAAACAACATTTTGCTATAAACTTAAATGAAAAGTACTTAAATGAAAACTATTAAATGAAAAGTACAATTCTCTAAAGAGGCTTACATCAGAAGAAATGGTTAACCAGGGTAGTCCTATGCCTACTTAATAAATTGAATACATTCATAAAAACCATCCCTATGAACAGTGAGCTTCAGATTACCTTCCTAGTGTCAAAAAATCTCACCTTTTCCTCTCACTGGAATGTGGACAACGTACTAGATTAACTCTCTTCAATAACATAGAAGAGGACAACATCAAGGAGAAAACAGAGCAATAACATAAAAGAACCTGTGTCCTAGGATTGCCTTGTGAAAAACAGCTCCCACAAAGTCTAGTCAGGTCAAGAGTAATAGGATAAAACAGAGAAAACTCTGCAGATTATATTTAGGAATACTTTGTTGTAGTTGGGTCTCTGTGTTTCTGAATCTTTTTTATTTTTTATTTTTTAGATCAGAAAATCCTGTATTCTGATTAAATACAAATTTTCTCACCAACATCTTCCCATCTGATAAACTGTTCTTTCTTTATTGAGTTATTTTTCTGTAAATCGGACTGTACCTATATATTTGAGATTGAGCTAGTACTGCCAAGATCACACTATCCTCTATCAGCAGCCCTAGAGAATGTATATCAGCAGCATATACCTTTTAATAACCTCTGTTATTTTGTTAATGTCTTTAAAAAATATCAAATTCTATTTTTTCAGTGTGATTATAGTAGTAAACCATTGTATTTTTTAAAAAGTTGGAGAAATTATTGAATCTCTCTGTGTTCCGGTTTCATGGTCTTTAAAATTCAGTCTTCAAATACATTTATTAAGGTACTGTTCTAGGTGCTGGGGGAAAGTCCTTTGCTCTTAGAGCTTACATGATAATAGGGGAAAACTGATACAAAATAAAAGGCACAAGAAAAATATTCAGAACATCAGGTGGGAATAACTGCTATGAAAAAAAAAAGAATGTTTGAAAGAGGATGTGAACAGCTACCAGTTTTAATAGGGTAGTGAGGAATTTTCTTGTCAAGAAAAGGATAAGAAAAAAATCATGCAATTATCTTTGGGGAAAAAAAGTTTCAGCAAAAAGAAAATGGAAAAATTTCAGGCAGTATTTGTACTATTGTTTGCAGAGAAGACCTGAGAGGTCATGGAGTAGAAACAAAGTGAGCGTGACTGATGGATAATAAGAAAGGAATTCATAGATTTAAGAACTGAGGACATCATTTTTAACCAATGAGCATTTGTAAAGCTCTTGGCTTTTACTCTTAGTGTGATAAAATATTGCATAGGGTTTGTGAAGAAAAATTATGATCCAACCTACTGTTTAACAGTATAATTCTGGCTCCTACATTGAGATCAGACTCAAGAGGAATAAGAAAAAAATAGGTGCATGCTACAATATTGCAGCAATAATTGTGAAATGGAAAATATAGTTATATTGGCCAGGATGGCAGCAAAAACGTGTTAAAGTAGACACCAAATATAGTCTATATTTAGAATCACCTTAATATGCTGATGGAATGGAACTAAAGTGTGTTCAATAAGAAGAAAATTCCACGATAACTCTTAAGTCTTTGCTTGAAGAAGTAAAGGGTGGTTTTCCATTAATATGAGGTTAAACTTTGCATACTGCTAGTGCTGACCTGACAGTTAAATTATAATGATACATTATGTTAGTTTGATTTATATAAAGCCTTTGAATATTGCCTGACCATGGAAAGTGCTCAGAAAAATATATTATTACTATTTTCCTATAGCCATAATTATTTGGAAGTAAAAAAATAGCTGTTCAGATCTTGCTATGCTGAATTACAGGGTTTTTTTCATATTTATATTATATGGCATTTTGGCATGACACTATGAACCAGACAACTATGTCTTCAATTAGACAATATCTTACATAAAATATACTTTATACCAATATAATAGGGAAAGTGTAGGCCAAATGTGAACAGTCTAAATCTTTCATGTTGTGCATAGATTATTGTATACTTTTTAGTAACATTATGTGAATATGTTTTAGCCTGTATTATGAAGATGATAGGGTGGTCCTCATTAAATTAGAATGTAAGCAATTTCTCTGCATGTGTTGACCACGAAGTGGTAGATTCGGTTGACCATCTTTGTAACCCAAATTGACAGGATCCATTTTCTAAATCATAGAAGTAGACATAAATGAAACCAAGATAAAACCATAGCTCATAAAAATAAATAGAAAAATGGAAAGAGCTTGTAAATACATGAACTTATGCATTTATAAGATGAGAATGAGCCAGAAACATATTATTAAATAATAAATGTCGATTAAATACTTATTTCTAATCAAAGGAAAACAGATATGTGTTATCTATACCTATACATACCTATAGATATGTATTCCTGAAAACATGAATATCAAAGCAAAAATTAAATCATAATTACTTTATGTGGCATTAATACTTGAGAAGCAAAATTATGAAATAAATTAAGAAAGGAAATAATATGTATTAAAAGATTTGAATTTGCTAGTTGACAGTTTGAATTAGTGAAATTTTATTAAAATGTTAATTCCTAAAATAGAGGTTACAGTCTATTTTAAACACTCACAATGCACTTAGAAAAAATCAAATATAATTGTACAAACAAAACAAATTTCAATATATAAAAAAAGTTTTGCTTGAATGAAAACTAGTAACTGTTACAAAAGTTTAAACAAAAAAGACAAATACTTGGAAAATAAAAAGTAGCTTCTAAAGGGTCCTATAAATAGCAGAGAAAAACAAAACTGTGATTCCAGACTATGTAAGGAAAATATTTAAAAATAAAAGACATTTAAGCACACTACCTGACTAAAATTGACAGGATGTCACAACATCTGAATTCATTGTCAATTCTTTGCTTTACATCTTTTCTGTACTAAGAAATGTAAAATCAATGAATAAAGCATTTAATTCAAAGAGTTATTTTTAAAACTGAAACAAACCTGTAGAAATCAGGAGAAAGGCAATGAGTTTTAAAGGCACACAGGATTTTAATAAAGAAGCAATCTGACACAGAAATCCAGTTTTCACATGTTTAGCATGCAAAGGACATATCACTGCATGTGTATTTTTAACTTGATGAATTTATATTTCAAGTCCAAAACATTGTGAAATGAGTCTTGATGGTGCCCATGCATCAAGAAAACTTTATATTACAGTTGGCAATGACAAAGAGATTATCCAATGTTAAACTTGTAAATGAATACAGAAAGCTGAAAATAGTACGTGGAAAGTGATAGAAATTTTGTTTATATGTGTTATATACGTGCACATATTTGAAACTATTGATCTAGCAGAACATGCACAAAATTCAATATTTGTTTTTCTGAAACAAAACAAGTTTATTAGAGAAGTAAATAAACAAAAGAATGGTGACTCCACAGGAAGAGCAGACAAAACTCAGTATTTGTAGAGGATTTCCATTTTTTCAATATTTTACGGTATTTTTCAAATTTTCTCTAACGTTATATTAATATATGCTATTTTTCTATGACATAATTCTACTGAAATATTTTACTTCTGAAATCCAAAACTGTGTGCTGCTGATTTTTTTTTCTTTTTAGTTCTGTCAATTAAATTAACCAAAAGTAATTTGTAAAACACAAGTTTACATGCTTGAAAAAAGGCATTGTGCAGTAATGTAAGTTTTCTAATGATAATGGGAAGCATTAATTATCGTTGCCTTAAATACTCTACAACTACCCTCTGATCAGATTTGGAGTTATTATTTATCTTGTGCACTTAGGGAAAGGAGGCTTAAGCTTTAGGTAACAAATTAATGACTATACAGCTGAAAGTGTAGCATATTTATAATCTAACACTTGGAAAATTTTATTCCAAAATAAGTACTCCTACACACTCCACTATAATTCTTCCTCATATAATAAATGGAATGACATCTAAAACTATTATCATTGTGTCCCAAATAGTTCTTTCTATAATAAATTTATCTACAATTGAAGTATACAGAAGAATTTGAATAATATAATTTTAAGTGACAACCATATTTTCTTATTTTCCACATCAGTTGCTTCAAAAATATATATGTAGACAGAAAACACGACACACATATTATGATTCTAATTACCATTTGGATTTCTGAAAACACATGCCTTAAAATGTTTTAAATCATGTTTAGTCAAGCAAAGAGTAGCACAACAGCAATGCAAACAAATTAAAGGATTTAATTGTTTTTATAGAGATGCCAAGAAAATACCCAAATAGGAATGAAAGAAAAGATGAGATTAAATGTTCCATTTCTGCTGTTTTAACTACCTGGAGTCCTGTCTTCTCTGCATGACTCTAATGAGAGCATTTTTCACTTCTTTGTTTCTAAGACTATAAATGAGTGGATTCAGCATGGGAATCACAATAGTATAAAACACAGAAGCCACTTGATCCCTTCCCAAGGAATAAGACTTTCTTGGTTTTAAATAAGTAAAAATCATAGTGCCATAAAAGATGGTGACTCCCAAGAGATGAGAGGTGCAAGTAGAGAAAGCTTTCTGCTTTCCTGAAGTGGAATTAATTTTCAAGATAGTAGAGAGAATGCACACATAGGACGCAGATATTGTGAAAAGGGACACCATCAGGGTGGAACCAGCGATAATGAATATCAGGATTTCGGTGTTGTATGTGTCAGTGCAGGACAGAGCTAAAATTGGGGACGTGTCACAGAAAAAGTGATGAATTATGTTTGAGTCGCAGAAATGCAATCTGCTCATGCAAACCACGTTGACAAAGGAGTCCATAAAGCCAATCATATAGGGCCCAGTGAGGAGAGCGAGGCAGAGACTTTTGGACATAATAACTGGGTAGTGTAGAGGACTGCAGATAGCTACATAGCGATCATAGGCCATTGAGGAGAGAAGATAACATTCAGCAGTACCCAAGAAGACAAAAAAGAACATCTGGGCAAAGCAGCCCGTGAAGGAAATAGAGTTGGAAGTCAGTAAGTTTGCTAAGGTTTTAGGTGTGATGACAGTTGAGTAACTGAGGTCAATAAATGATAGGTGAATGAGGAAAAAATACATGGGAGTGTGAAGTTGGAGGTCCAGGCGGATTATCAATATCATCCCCACATTCCCCAGCATAGTAATTACGTATATCAGGAAAAACAGCATAAAGAGGGCCATCTGGATCTCTTCAGAATCTGACAGTCCCATAAGGATGAAGTCAGGTACATTTGTGTTATTCCATCTACCCATCATGTTCGCCTGCTCTAAACTGCTGAGAAATCAAAGCTGATAGGTAGAAGGGGCGCCTGTAATCCCAGCTACTGGAGAAGCTGAGACAGAAGAATCGCTTGAACACGGGAGGCGGAGGTTGCAGTGAGCCGGGATCGTACTATTGCATTCCAGCCCCAGCAACTGTGCCAGACTGCGACTCAAAAAAAGTAAACAATCAAAAAAAATTTGTTAATACGAATGACCTAGCATTTAATAATTAGTTTAGCCTTCTATAAGTTGCTAACAAATTTATAGAATATGACTCAAGAAACTAATTTTATTGCCAATATAGATATATGTACAAATTAACATTTGCATATATTATAATAAAACTAATTGTATTGCCAATATAGATATATATACAAATTAACATTTGCATATGTTATAATAAAATATAGCATATTGCATAATTAGAATGAACCTGACTTTGTTCTGAATGGCTTCCTTTACTGATATATTTAATCCACCTGAAAATATTATACCATAGATACTACTATTATCCACATAGTTTAGGTGAGGGAAAAAAGAGTATGGAAGGTTGGAGTAACTTATTCAACGTTGTTGGATCAATTTACTGTTGACACTGATTCTACAAAGATATCTTAACTTCAGAGAGAAAGCTTATAATACTACACTCTTGTTTATAAATAATTTCAGAAAACATTATAACTTTTCCTATTTTCCTTTGTGCGTTGTGTGTACATGTACTTATAGAGAAAACAGCTAGACGTGTAATAAAAAATGAAACAGTTTTATTATATCATTTACGGCCCTTTTGTTTCCAATATTATTTAATAATAATTTTCAATAAATTTCACCCTTGGGGATTTTAGTCAGCTACATTAAAATTATAGACAATATATAAGTATTAATTTACAAAAGAGGTGATGTTTTCCTGACTTAACTAATCAAAATCTAATTTCTACCAAAAATTATATTTTCAAAATACATACTTTGCTTGTAGACTCTGATTCTAACAACTCCAAATTTGTTTCACAAACCCTGACATTACTTAGGGTAAAGAGTAAATGATATGCGTATGTATTGGTATGTTATTCTGATAAAGTCCCCATTTTATTTCATCTGAAGTAAAATGTGAAACAAAATCTTCCAATTTTGAAAATAATACTTACTGTGTGTGAGTCAACATTCATGAAAAAATTTTCTTCTTATATTATCAGTCTGGAAATTTGTCAACTTCAAATTTTTGTTATAAATAAAATATGAAAACTCTTTAAGGAGGTGATTTTTTAATAATATTTGTTTTCCTTGAGATACTTTGTTTTTACATTTTTGTGCATTCATTCTGTTTTATTCTAAGTTAAAAATAAACCAATCTAGACATTTTGTTTAGGTTCTGGTCTAACGGAAAGATGACCAAGAAGCTATGTATCGAGGAAGACCGGCAGCCACTGTGACCATAAGGAGACTATTCTTTCCCTCTCACTCTGATAGTTCCAGAGGACCTCGCATACCAGAGGCTGATGATAATGCACCTTTTGCTAGGCCCTGGGGACCATTTGCCAAGGAAGATTGTTTGGCATGTTTCCAAGGACAAAAGTTCAGGGACTAAAGAGAGCCATGTTAGGTTTTGTGCAAAGACTTCCCTTTTACCTTAGAAGCCACACAAATGGAGGAAATTATGAATTGGTCTTCTCTTGTGACGTTCTCAATATTTTATGGGGGTGGTGAAGAAGCCATTTCCAGAAAAAAATAGTTACTCAATGACTGACACCATCAAAATGGAATAATACATTTTTCACAATTAAATTTCTTAATATTTAAAAGTGTGATAGTATCATAGAAGTAAACCATGTTAATTGGAAAAGAATCAGAAGATAACAAAATTCAAAAAAGTAAATGAAAACAATACAAAACTGTCATTAACATTTTGTTAACATTATAATTTTTCCTATTTTCCTTTGTGTGTTGTGTGTACATGTACTTATAGATTGCATAACAATTATTGTACTATATATTCAGTGTCTTTTCCTCATTTAATAACCAAAATTTTATGCTATGCCATGAGCTATCTTATATGAATGTTTTATCAACCACACAATTCTATGGTTCGTGTATTGGTTAGTGCCCTGTAACTTACTAAGTTAACTATGCGTTCACCAGCTGATAAATAGACATTTTGAAGCATTATCAAAAAATGGTGTAGGTTATTCATTCTGGTGTGGTGCTGTCATCTAATTCATCCACATGCAATATTTGTGCAATATGTTTTGCTGTTTTCCTGTACTTTTTAAAATTTTATGAAACAAAAGTAAGAGCAGAAAGACAAAATCAGCCCTGAGACTAATAAACATTTTATAATTAATTTATTAGCCAAAAATTTCCTTCCTCCGTATATAGTCAGGTCAAATTTTTTTCTTAAATACGAGTTAAAATTAAAATACAAAAAGAGAGCTGAAGTATTCTACTAAGAATTATTTGCCCAAGATGAGGAAACAAGGGAAGATTCTGAAACAATATACAATACGAATCAGAGTAAAATATTAAAGTGAATCTTAAGTCATTATAATAAAATCTGTTTCATGTCCATTTAAAAGTGAGTCTAGAAGGAAAGCATGCCCATAATCTAGAATTTCAGGAGATAATCTGTTGGTAGGTATAAAGCAGCTACATTTGTATGTATTTATTGTACCTTTGGTGAGCTTTGGGAAGGGTGATGGTATTCATCAGAAATTTAGTGATCCTGAGACAGGTTGATTTGAAGATTTAAAAGCCAGCGTCACACTCTTTAACAATAGATAACATTAGGGTTTAAACCAAAGAAGAGGCAAAAGGTGACTATGTCAAAACCACCTCAATAGGCTTGGTGTTCATAAAATCTCCATGAGCAAGGGATTTTCTTGCTTGATGTTTTTCTAACATTGAAAACCATTTTGTTCCGGTTCAGAGTTGTTTATCATGGCAGGAAAATTATTTTACCATTTACTATGTCATTGTTGAAGCCTAATTCTGATCAGAGATTTTAGATCTCTTTCAATTTAAATGATGAAATAATGTAATGTCCTAGCTAGTCATATTTTTTTATGATTTATTTATTTATTTATTTATTTATTTAGAGACAGAGTCTCACTTTGTTGCTCAGGCTGGAGTGCAGTTGTGCTATCTCAGCTCATTGCAACGTCCACCTCCTGGGCTCAAGCGATCCTCCTGCCTCATCCTCCCAAGTAGCTGGGACTACAGATGAACTCACCACCAGGCTCAGCTAATTTTTTTATAGTCTTTTTAGAGTTCTCCCTATGTTGCCCAGGCTTGTCTTGAATTCCCGGCTCAAGGTATCATCATCTGCCTAGGCCTCCCTAAGTGCTGGGATTATAGAAGTGAGCCACAGTGCCTGGCCTTAGGTCATTATATTTCAAACTATGTTTCTTATTCTCTTCTACTGTCTCTCTCTCAATATCTCTCTCTCATGGATTATGTTTTTTTTAAATCTTTGGCTCAATTAAAAAAACTTTTTTGATATATTTTGTTCAAATACTTATTAATTTGTTTATTCATTAGTTATTTTAGTTATTCTTATTTTAACATTTTATTTCCCCTACTTTATCAGGTTGGATTCATTATTTTTTCCTCTACCACCTAGTAACAGTATTTTCTTATGGTTACCTGTTTAATATTAACAGAATTTAATATTTGCATTATCCATCCAGGTGTCACTTTTCACCTATATACATAGTGATCTCAGTTATTCCTATTGCAGAGTATTACATAAGTAGTCTAAAGTTAAATTTTTCATTTCTTATTTAAGATTAACCTCAGCTATGTGTAGTTACTAAGTTATTAAAATCATAGTAAAATTATGATTCTAATTTTTAAAAATTTTGAGTTTAAATTATTTTTACCATTTATTTATTTATTTGGAGTCTTGCTCTGCTGCCCAGGCTGAAGTGCAGTGGCACAATCTTGACTCACTGCAGCCTCTGCCTTCCGGGTTCAAACAATTCTCCTGCCTCAGCCTCCTGAGTAGCTGGGACTACAGGCACGCCCATCATGTCCGACTCGTTTTTATATATTTTTAGTAGAGATGGAGTGTCACCATGGTGGCCAGGCTGGTCTCGAACTCCTGACCTCAACTGATCTTCCTGCCTCAGCCTCCCCGAGCGCTGGGATTACAGGTGTGAGCTACTGTGTCCAGCCAATATTTACTTTTTATTGAATTGCCTTGTGGTTATGACTGCTTTAAGCTTTGTAAATTTGTAAATTACTTTTAATCAACTGGTATAAATTACTCATAGATTCTGGGAAAGAAAGATTCATACGTCAATATGCAAGTCTGGCTTTTTCTATTACAGTATTCGTAGATTATAAATTCTCAGCAGGAGCAAACAGAAATAAATACAAAAATGAGTGATTCGACTTTATTAGAAGGTGAAATGTACTATAAATAAAGGAAATGTAAAACAGCATAAAAGATGGGAGGGGTGTTCAGAAACAGGGGCATGAGGAAGCAACCAAAATGGAGGACAAGGTGTTTCTCAGTGAAAAGGTGACAGCTGAGCAAGGACTTGAAGGAGGGAAGAGTTAGTCATGTAGGTACAAGGTGGGAATGTGTTCCACACGGATGGAACATCAGGGCAAAGAACCTGTGAAGAGGATGGACCAGGTAGTCGAAGGAATGACAAGCAGGACTATGTGGTAAGTGTGCTGTGAAGAAAAAGTGGAGGTAGTGCATGGAGACTTTTGAGCTTTCTTTCTTAAAAAATAATTTTCAGAAAAGTCTTCAATGATAGGGCCATACTGAAATAAGTGAAATAGAGAGCCATAAAAATACCCGGAGAATGTGAGCTTCAGGCAAATGGAAGAGTAAAAACAATGTTCTATAAAATTAGAAACTTTGTCCTAATGTTTTATATCACTTTATTTTAGTAAAAATTGTGTAAGCAAAACAATATACTGAGTTCCGAACAATCTTTGGCTTTTTAGAGGCATTCATTACCATTAATAAATGTAAAAGTTATATAGTTCTCTAAGATACTTATATTTCATCATGCTAATATTTCTATACATTATTTTCTAAAATATATTTTCTTTTGTATCTGTTGTCTTTAGCTATTACTTTTAGACAGTTTTTCTACCCATCCTTCTCTTCCCCTATTTTAAAAGGCAAATATCTGTGCAAATTCCTAGCCATTCTACACTAGTTACTCCAAGTAACAGATAATAACTTTGAATTCATTTTAAATGGACTTTTAATATTAATATACAGCTAGGAGAATGAAATACTTCTTGAAATGAAACAAGTTTTAAAAACAATTTTTAAAAACTTTTGATACAAAAATGTATCTTAAAGTTAGTGAAATAGAACACAAACTCAAGGAATACACATGGTGGACAGCAACATTACAAGGGCACCACTGATTAAACAGACAGAACCAAAACTATCTTTATTTTGAAGCCTTACACATCAAACATATTTTAAATTGAGTGTTCTTCTTCAGCATATTAAAAAAGAAAAGAGACGTCTGGACTATTGCACAGAGTAGGATACTTCTAGGGACTTAGTTTCAAAGACTACAATTAATCTTCTGATGTGGGAAAGATCGAGTGCTGGAAGAGTGCGGCAGAAGGAATGACTGGAGAAAAGGCAAGGCTTATCCTGGAAAGACTTGCATTACAGGATCTAGAGGGAAGGTGCACACAGAACAACTAGAAGAGAGAATGGTGGGAGATATTAATATACCAGGGGCAATTGTGAGAAGCATATTGAGAAGAGTATATATGGAAATTTAGGCACAATTTGGGGTAAATAAAATATATTGTTATGTGTTATGAGCAAAAAATGTGGGGTATGGTTTTGCTCCTAGAAACAGATTAGCAATAAAACGTTAATAACATTAAAAGATAAATTGGATACATAATTTTATTAATACTAAGTAAATAAGAATATTTGAAATTATCTATAGAAAAATATACATTCAGTACAATTAAAAGTAAAAATGCATACATTAGAATCAGGGTAAACGTAATAAAGTGTAGAAGTCATGTTTTATACACTTATAAAAGTGATCATTTTATTTAGAATGTATGAATGTGTAGTGATGAAGTGAATTTCCATTTCCCTCTGAAGTTTCAAGTCAGCTGAAATGAACTGACAATAAACCGGAGAAAAGGCATGCACATTTGTTAATCTGCATAAGCACAAGAGCCGCTCAAAATATGAGACTCAGAGAAGTCTCAGATGGTTGAGGCATAAATACCCTTTTCATAGGGGAGAAATAAATGAGCCCAAAGCATAGACTGTTTATAAATGATTCTAGAAGGAAACTGAATGGAACCAGCAATTTAAGGGAAGGGACAGAACTGTGTTGTGAACAAGTGCCGTCTATTATGCTGATAAAATCTCTTACAGAATCTCTTGGAGCTGCCCTCAGAAGAACAGATGAAAACTATTGTGTGCGTATGGTGACAACTTTTAGTCTTTTCTGTTCTTCAGTGGTTAATCTTTCCTAGTTAATTAATGAGATACCTAGAGAAGGAGTTTAAGACAATTACTTTTCAGAAGATGTTTCCTCACTCAGGTAAGAAAATTCCAGAGCATGTCCCTCTCTGTACTTGGTAGGAGGGAAACAGAGAAGGTTAACAAGTCTTTGACTCCGAGGCAGCTTCTAAGGTCTTGTAATTTCTTATTTCAAAGTGATCAGGATGCCAAAGCATTATTCTTTGCAATATCATTTTCTGAGTCCCAACCATGTTCACACCCAGGTCCATTCACATGAGCTATTCTCAGCCACTCCCAAGACTGAAGACTGATATTCTCTTTACAGAAGTAGGTTTGTGACATATGGAAAGATGAGAATTCCTAATCAGTTGTCTTCTGTTATTTAAATTCATATATACAGCATATACTTAGTTCCATATTCTAGCCATTCTGAAAAAAAATGTCATTTGGGAAGAAATATATCTGTAAATCACTATGCCATGTTTAATATATAAATGAGAAATGTTTGAGAAAGAATTCTAGAAATAGAATTTCTAACGAAACTGACATTTGAATAAGATTACGTAAAAAACTGTCCAAGCACCAAAGAAATATACAAATATAAGTAAGACAGACCCTGTGGTCCTGATGAATTCATCATTGTGCTTCCACACACAAATGAAAACAAAAGAAAATATTTACTTATATACTTCATATTGATACATTTGCTAGTTATGAAGTGCGCAAATACAAATAGGCAAACTTTTCTCTCAAAGAGCTTACAATCTTGCTAGAGAGTAATACTATAAGCACATTCATTTTCTTTCAAAAGAGCTTCATCAAATTAATCTTCCATTCCTTTCAACATACATTTTAAATATGATAGCCCAACTCTGATAATTATTCATTCATTAATAGACATGAAAGGCAGTACTGATAAAACTTTTTCAATGGTTACTTTCTAACCACAACTGGGAGAGTTCATTAAATCAGGTTTAAGTCTCTTTTCAAGAAAAGCACCACCTCTTCCACCCCACGCACATGAACAATACACACACATTTTCGTCTTTTAATACTATAGATTTAACAACGTCTTTTTGTTTGATTTGGTGATGCAAGAATCTGTATAAATCCAGAACTATCTAGGGATTATGCCACAGCTAGTGAGACATTCCATGAGAAATTAAACTCTGCTGTTTTTATTTTTTAAAATGTCATAAACTAATCACTTTTCTATGTAAAGAAAAATCGTGTTCATATATACATTATCAAGAACTTAACTGTTAGGGGTAAATGACTCCATATTATCAACAGATTTCTGTATACTGCCTGTTGTCTGTTGTTCCATTAGTGCTTGCACTGAAATTACTTTAATCTTTTATTTTTCCCTGTGGCTAATATTGCTTTGTTATTTTTGTTTGTTTCTTTAGTTCTGGATTCTTTGCTTTTGGGTGATCAGCATTTTATATTTTTTGTAAAATTTACCTGTTCTTATTTCTTAATCTTCCAATTTTCTACTCTGTTTGCTAGTAGCTGAGAAAACAGTGTCTGATTATATTGCCAATTTAATATTTTTCTTACTTTTTCAGATATTTTTATTTTTAATGTTTGTGGATACATAGTAAATGTCTATATTTATTGAGTACATGAAATATTTTGAAACAGGCATGCAATGTGAAATAAGCACATCATGGAGAATGGGTTATCCTTGTTCTGAAGCATTTATCCATTGAATTATTATGTTGGTGCAAAGTAATTGTGGTTTTTGCTGGGTTTTTTTTAATGACAAAAAACCACAATTACTTTTGCACCAGTCTAATACAAACAATCCAGTTACATGATATAAGTTGGGCACAGAATGACAAAAATTGCGTGTTCTTAATGTAACAATTTTAAACATGTTTCAGTGTGATGGCATGCTTACATATGCATGTTTAGATGCCTCTTATTTCCTTGTACTTATCTATATCTGAATAACTTATATACTGAATTGACCTCCAAATATAGTGAGGTGAGTTAGTGGTCCATATAAATGAATGAAATAATAATTCCATTCACGAACTTCAAGACTGTAAGTTCTCATTTAGATTGTGTTATGCTTTTTGAGGTCACTCTACTATTATCCTAGTTGTTGGCATAATTGAATTCCTGAAGTCATCCATGTTTGTTTTAATTGTAACATACAGAAATTTGTCATGGAAAAAGTTTTCTATGTATGACTCTCAGAAAAGCATTTTTCACTTCTTTGTTCCTCAGACTGTAGATGAGTGGATTCAGCATGGGAATGACAGTCGTATAGAATACAGATGCCACCTGTGCCTGGGTGAGCGATGATGTGTTATCAGGTTGCAAATAGGTGAAAATCAGAGACCCATAAAAGATAGTTACACCGGTGAGGTGGGATGTGCAGGTGGAGAAGGCCTTCTGCCTGCCTGCTGCCGACTGGATCCTCAGGATAGCTGAGATGATGGTGATATAAGTTACCGTGATGATAAGAAGAGAGCTAAGAAGAGTGAATCCAGCTAAGACAAAGATCACCATTTCTGTGCCAAATGCATCTACACAGGACAGTGCTAAAAGAGCTGTGGTGTCACAGAAAAAATGATTGATGCTGGAACCACAGAACACCAAACTACTTATCACACAGACGGATATCAGAGAATTTGTGAAGCCTATCGCATATGGCATTACTCCCAGCCAGTTGCACACTTTTTGGGACATGACTACTGAGTACAATAAGGGATTGCAGATGGCTACATAGCGATCGTAGGCCACTGATCTCAGAAGGAAACACTCACTACACACCAATCCAACAAAAAAATACATTTGAACAAAGCAGCCAACAAAGGAGATGGATCTCTGATTGGACTTGAAATTCACCAATGCCTTAGGCATTACAGTAGAGGAGTAAAGTATGTCAATGAATGCTAAATTGCTCAGGAAAAAGTACATAGGGGTATGAAGCTGAGAATCAATTCTGATTAACATGGTCAGTCCCAAGTTTCCCAAAATAGTGAATAAATAAATGAAGAGAAACATCAAGAAAAGACTGACTTGTAATTCAGGGTGATTTGCAAATCCAGAGAGGATGAAGACAGTCACCTCAGTGAAATTGTTGCCAGCCATTTATATCAACTCAGGCCTTTGACTTACCTGCTGAATAACAATAAGGAAAGTTAGAGAAGGATTCAAATCTAAAGGTCCTATAATCAAATTTGACTCAGACTCCAACCATGAAAGTGTTACAAATGGAAAGTAAAATTTAATGACTTCAAATTAGAGATTTATGCATCATTTTTATTTTCTACAAAACTGAAAACTTACAGACATTAATACAGAAAAAAACACAAGTTCACGATTGTGTAGACTAAAAAATACATGTCTGGACAGATGTGTAGAAATTCCTCCTAAGTGTACCATTCTCTACCCTTGTCTGTCATGGGGTCTGGCAATTTATCTAATGAAATCAATTGTATCTAACAAATATAGCAAATTATCAAATGAAATCAATTGTATCTTATGAATATAGCAACTTATCTAATGAAATTAATTTTTATCTAATAAATATAACAATTTATCTAGCAAAATGAATTGTATCTAATGAATAGAGCAATTAAATGAAAAATTCAGTGAGATAAGACCAAATGAGGACTTTCATCTATAACATAGTTGAAATTCTTTCATGTATGTTTGTTCAAACAACATGATTGTTTCTAGATATAAAGCACATATTAATCTATGACATCAGATGCTAGCCAACTTATTGCTGAACAGCAGTCTTTAAGACAATGATATAAACGTTAAAAACAGTAAAACAAGCCTGATTTGTTACATTTAGAAATAAGAATTAAATTACAAGGTGGGCACGCTAGAAACTGGAGAACTTAATTGCCTAATTAACTTAACATAAATATATGACAAATAAATGCAATCGAAACTAGCCCGCCATGCAAAGTTAAATCACCTTTGTTTAAATATTAGCACTCTCCTTGAGTAACCAAAGGGGACTTGTTAATAATTATTATCAATAATAATATAACGTATTATTCTTATTGTATATCACATGTACTTAATCATTTAATATGTTCCATGGTCACAGTGTTCTTATTTATCCATTCATTTGCTTGACAAGCATTTATTCAATGAAGACATTTTGTCTTGCCTGTCATGAAAGGCATTTTTCTTAAAGCCTAATGTAAGATGCAGACATTAAAAAAAGAACAAGTTTCCCAATATGAGAAACATGCAAACTATACTCACAGACAGACACATAAATTTTAGGAAAAAGAAGATGAGAAAATTAGACGTACCTGGGATTCAGTCATCCAGAGGGAACATCTTACGTTTCAGCAATCTTTCACTTATTTTCAGGTTCGATATATTTGCCTCCTCTACATTGCTAAACATCAAATAACAAAAGTTTTTATTTAGCATAGAGCTCAATTTCCTGTATAATGGACCCTAAATGCTATGATGTTGATGAAAAAATGTTGGTGGGTTTGATGATAGTATTGGGTATTGTATATATTACCTTCCATTGATAGGATAGAAATAAGAGCCAAATTAACTTCTTGTTAACTTGTATTTATGCACATTCTTGAGAATTAAAAATGTATGTTTTTTGCTCAAGCCTGAATTCCCGTTTAGAATTGTTGTTGTCTTAGTGTATTTCTAAAGCAATCCCACGACAAAAGACTTTCTTTTGAAAGCTCATGTGTTAAGCAGTATTCTTATACCGGCAACTCTTCCTCAAACACTTCGACTCACCTAATAAAAAGTTGGTCAGTTAGCATCTTTGATCTCTTGAGATTCATATTTTAATTGTACTCCAGGGTCTATTCTTAATTTGCCTGGTGTATATCTCTAATGGAAGTGTTAGGAAATACATATTCCTCATTTTTGTGTTTTTCAGTTAAATGGTAGCAGACACATTGAAAAATTCAATTGATGTAGTTTTAAAAATCACATTATTTTCATGTTATTGGTAGATATATAGACATGAAACATGTATGAAACATTACATTATTATGAAACTAAAGGAGACATATGATGTTAGGGAATCTCAGGTAACCACTGCCTTTGTCTGTTTCCCAGATAACCCTCCCATGAAACGGAAGTAAGCTTTCCTACTCACTGATTTAATGCTGTTAATATGTGTTGAAATTATATTACCATCTATGTCAACAAACATGGATGTGTTTACTTTTAACTCAGGCATTCAATTATTTTTAATTGTGCTTAATGGTATATATGCAATATCATTGTCTGATGATAAGTATGCCATCTAGGAAAATGAACAAGAAACCTATGGTACAAATCAAACTCATGTTCTCCATTTAATGCTCAATTTATGAGTAAATACAATATTTCGCACAATTGTATTCACATTATCTCTTGAGTTTGTTTGTTTCAAAGCAGCTTCCTAGCCTATGCTACTGTACAGATTCTGGTTTATTAGGTCTGATATTGACCCATAAAATTAAATTTTTCAAAATACCCCACATTACATGGGTTATACATTGACAAACACTAGCTAGGCAGGATCTCACAGACTCCTCTAATGAAATTCTTCTTCTACTGTGATTGTTATATTCTCTTATACCACTTATATTTTAAAGGGGCTTATTTTTTAATTGACAAATATATTCATGGAGTACAAGTCAGATCATATATATCTATCATCTCAAACATTTATCATTTCTTTGTGTTGGGAATATTCAATATTCTCCTTCTCACTATTTGAAACTACATAATACATTATTGTTAACTATAGTCGTTGTACAGTTGTACAGAACAATAGAACACATTCCTCTTGTTTAGCTGTAATTTTGTATCCTTTAACAAATCTCTCCCAAGTGTTACATAATGAAACAAGACAGTTTCCATATGAGAAAAAAAATACATTTTTTGTAGTGATAGAAACTATCTCTAATATTAGAGATTTTAAAAAAGAAAATCTATTATAGATGTACCATATCACTTACTGATTATCAATATCATCAGATATTAGGACAAAATAAGTTGTATACAGTAGTCCCCCATTATCTGTTACCCTTGGTCAATCAGTCTGAAAATATTAAAAGGAAAACTTCACCAGGAATGGACAATTCATAGGTTTAAATGTGCTTTTCTTAGTATTGTTATAATGGCTCCATTTTATAAGTAGTTATTGTTGTTAATCTTTCACTGTGTCTAATTTAAAATTAATCTATATCTCAAGTATGTATGTACAGGAAAAAAAACCCAGTATATATCGAGTTTGATACTATCTGAAATTTCAGGTATCCACCAAGGGTCGTAGATTCTTTGAGGATAAGGAGAGACTACAGTAATTTCTTCCCCCTCTAAGTGCTCCACTTGAGAAAATAAAACTTTGAAAGAATTGAGTTGTACACCTGCAGTCTCAATGTTTCATCTACCGTTTTACTTATTTGTTCAACGCAAATTGATTAAACAGCTGTTAGACAACAGGTACTATGCTTTGTGTGTAATATGAAAATAGTATCATTTCTCCTTTCACACTACCTAGTGTTAATTGCCTGTTTCAAGATTCAAATTTTGCCTCAGCTATTTAATATTCTGATATTTGGTGAACTAACATGTATAGTGGTCACAAATACACAGTTGATATAGGGCTATTGTTGACCATATTACAGGATAGACATTTAATAACTACTTGATTAATTGAATTTACATTTTTTCTATACATCTATTTTGGTGTCTGTCGATCAACTCTTTTTAACTTTTTTATTAAATAATTTTAGACCTACAGATTTTCTATAAACACTTATTCTAGCTTTACTCATGTTAAAATTAATCACAGTATGAATATTAATACATCCCGGGAGGCAGAGACAGCAGTGAGCCAAGATCGTGCCATTGCACTCCAGCCTGGCGGTGGAGGGAGACTCCGTCTCAAAGAAAAGAAGAAAAAAAAAGAAAAGAGATGATGGATCTATGCTGACTTGCCAGATATTTGGCTTGTGAGTGAATGGAAACATTTTATTCAAACAAAATAATATAAAAATAGAAAATGGGTGCATGCAATACTGTGATATTAGTTTTAGAACCTTGGGGTTGAGGAAGTTGAAAGGCATTCAGAAAAATAACTATTTGTCTTGGATGAGATGTAAAATACTCAGATGTCCAATAAAATGTGAATATCTCTACTCAGATTTTCTTAGTTATGTTTGTTAGCTTGTGGAACAAGTTGCTGTTTCATGGTATGTACAGCAAAATGCAAAGTGGACTGAAGTTCAGAATGCTTAGGAAGTCATATGATCTAATGAAAAAACATATATTCTGTCCCATATTTGGTTTTGTCGCCAGAAGAACAGATTAGAAGTTTCCCTTTAACTCTTAATTTTTCTGATTTTAAAAAATCACATGAAGACAGTAAAAAGGGCCATTTTCAGTTTTTTCATATTTCTAAGTTGGAGAACATTTGCTAGCCACCAGTAAAATGCCTCATTGTTGGGATGGTCTTCAGAAACCTACACACATAGCCATCCATCTGATATTCAAACCTCTTCCTACAAAGTATCACCAATTGTTCACTTTAGCTTAAATCTTCCAAGTGATGTTTTTCACTGCATCTTGGGGTAGTCTATATTGAGTTAAAATGTGTTTTCACATAGCATATAAGTAGTTAATTTATTATTAAATATACATTCAATTGACTTTGAACTGCACTTGTTCAAAAATTTTTAAATTTTAATAATTGGATTCCTTTGAACCCTATAAAACAAATTTAATCCCTTCTCTTTATGGCCTGTTTTCAATAAGAGAAAATTATAAATTGTTCTCTAACCCTTTCAATTCAATATTCTCCACATGATGTTTTTTATTATCCTTAATACTTTCCCTTGCAAAGAACCTGAACAATTTGGAACATGTTAAATG
This sequence comes from Macaca nemestrina, assembly GCF_043159975.1. Taxonomy (NCBI): domain Eukaryota; kingdom Metazoa; phylum Chordata; class Mammalia; order Primates; family Cercopithecidae; genus Macaca; species Macaca nemestrina. The sequence continues at coordinate 16,880,360 of NC_092136.1, forward strand.
TACAATATCCACAGCTACACATATTAATTCAAGATTGACTACTGAGGATTCAAGTGGATCATAAACACCTTAATCGAAGCATAGAAACACTCCTTTTCATTTACATATATATGGATTCTTATATCTATATAAAATATAGACATATAGATAAATGAAATCAGCATTGCACTGCTAACAGAGGCTTTTACTAGAAACAAAAGTTAAGCACAAATTTTTAGATTGACTATGGATCTAAAGAAAGAAACCACATCCATTCACATGCTGTTAAACTGTTTTAAGCTGTTTTAATGTATAAAATACATGTCAGAAACATGGTCATCACAGAGTACAAAAGCAGATAAAGTAAACTACAGAGATGTATTTGCTTGACTAGGGTTATTTAGTGATTGTTGGAGAAACTATCCATAATCTAAGGTCTTCCTAGATCTGATGAATTAATTTTTGTAGCCTTTTTATATTAAAGCTAAAGCTGTTGGGAAAACTTTCCTAACAATTGATAGTTTGAGTAACAAATATTTAAAGACTTCTAGGTTTCTTGTAGCTTTAATGGTATTTCTGAATAATACTCCTCTGTGTAAGTTTATAGTATTTCAGAAAGTCTATCCCCTTGAATTTCATCTTCTGTTATTCAATTTAATACGCTTCTTTTTTCACGATTTTGGTCCAACGAGTATAATCTCAAATCCATTACTAGTTGAGAAACCTTACTTTCTCAAATTGTTTCTCATGAAGCTAGTAAATAATTTGTGGAAAGATTATGTTTAATCATTGTATTTTCGTAAATTTTCACATTGTTGGTTTTATCTTTCTTTCTTTTTTTTTTTTTTTTTTTTTAATTTGTTTGTTTTTTTGAGACGGAGTCTCACTCTGTCGCCCAGGCTGGAGTGCAGTGGCCGGATCTCAGCTCACTGCAAGCTCCGCCTCTCGGGTTCACGCCATTCTCCTGCCTCAGCCTCCTGAGTAGCTGGGATTACAGGCGCCCGCCACCACGCCCGGCTAATTTTTTGTATTTTTAGTAGAGACGGGGTTTCACCGTGTTAGCCAGGATAGTCTCGATCTGCTGACCTCGTGATCCACCCACATCGGCCTCCCAAAGTGCCGGGGTTACAGGCGTGAGCCACTGCGCCCGGCCTCTTTTTCTTTTTTGGAGATTTTATTATACAATATATTCATTATTTCTATCTGCTATAACTAAACTTTTAAATACAATAATTGCACTGCTGAAGTAATTAGATTCTATACAAAATTTTGGAAAATAATTAGGCAAAATATCAAAACAAATATTTATATACATTTTACCCAAAAATGCCATTATTTGGATGTTGTCTGATCAAATATTGATGTTGTCTGATCTTGGGTGAGTTTTTATCCCATTGATGCTTGGTTTCATATTCTTCTTTCAGAAGAATCTCAAAATCTGCAAAACGGCTCAGCTCTTGGACATCACTAAGAAGAAGAAGTCAGTACACTTCCTTTAACCTATTCTCCTTGAGAGATGTGTGTGTGTGTTTGTGCATCCATGTGTGAGTGTGTGTATGTGCCTGTGTGTGGTACATGTCTCTGTGATTGTGCACCTACTGGTTCTTCTATATTTTTTACAAAACTAGAGATTGTATTCTATAACTAACCAATCCACAGACAATGGGTGACAGTTTATCACATAGGAAGTTCGATTTTCAGAATCACAATTTGAAATTTGAAAGGATTCAAATTATACCAAAGTAGCATAAAAATATTTTTATCTGAAGACATTTGAGATTCAGCAAATGCAGAAAGAAGCTTTATTAGAGCTTTTCTTATACTGAAGGCAGAGACTTCTGAGAATGAAACCTCCATAAATTGCCTCTAGCAGGAGGATTTTCTGCCTGGAAGAAGAAAGGGAACACAGGAATCTGCATAAAACAAACAATATCGGAAACATTGTGTCCTATTTGTTCTGTTAAAAGTTCATTTGTTCTTCCCATAGAAACCTTTCTCATCCTTTGCTTTCGTGTGGCAAATTAGGTGTATAAACGCTGGTCTCTAATTATTGAGCCAGTTCTTTTGTGTGCCCCCATATATGTATGAATAAACTTTGCCTCTTCTCTTATAAATCATTCCTTTGTCATAGTATTTAATGGGCCTTCCAACTAAAAAACCTAAAAGTGTAAAACAAATGTTTCTCAGATATATGTGTGTGTATGTGTATGTTCCCACATGTGCACATGTATGTTTCTGAAGGCTAAAAATGAATGCATCTTTGCACATACACTGCTTTGAAAATAGCTTTCTGCCTCCACCCCAAAGGTCCTGCATATATTTAACAACGTACTTACTGCAGCATCGAGAGTCTTAAGTGTTTCTGGCTGAAACTTCATGTTCGCTGAGGAAGTATTTTCCTCTTAATAATTATTTTCATGGCTGCTTTGGCTTCTCTGTTTCTCACGCTATATATTAGAAGATTTAGTATTGGCAGCAAAAGTGTGTACAATACAGACAGAATTTTGGCACTATCCTGTGAGTAGCTAGAGCTTGTTCCCAGATAAGTAAATATCACTGTTCCATAGAAGAGAGTCACTACCATTAGGTGGGAGGCACATATGGATATGGCTTTATTTCTTCCCCTGGTGGAATGTATCTTCACGACAGTGAGCAGGATTCCCAGATAGGAACTAACCACTATCAAAAACGTAGTCACTGATGTTACTCCAGAGAGGACAGTAAATAAAACCTTACTGCGTTGGGTGTTGGAACAGGAGAGTTGGAAGAGCAACAGAATGTCACAGAAATAATGGTTGATAACATTGGGCCCACAGAAAGACAAATTGAGCAAGCTACTCAGGTGGGTGAGGGAGTTTGCAAAGCCAAGCAGGTAGGAAACAGTCACCAGGTAGATGCAGAAAGTAGGAGTCATGAACCCTTTGTAGTGAAGTGGGCGGCAAACAGCGAGATACCGATCACATGCCATGGCAGCCAGGAGGAAGCATTCGGTAGTCAGGAACAAGCTGACAAAGGAATACTGAAGGAGGCACCCATGATAGGAGATGACTTTCTGTCCTGCTATGTAGTTCACCAACATTTTAGGAATCAAAACTGAAGAATAGCAGAAATCCAAGAAAGCCAACTGGCTAAGGAAAAAGTACGTGGGTGAATGGAGCTGGGCACTAGCCAGAATGATTATGATAATCCAAATGTTGCCCAACACAGTAATGAGATAGATTAATAGAAAGAGCACAGAAAGGACAACATTCATTTCAGGGTTATCAGTCAGCCCCAGGAGGATGAATTCAGTTATCACACTGACATTTCTGTCAGCCATTTATATGGCTGCCCTATGGGGGATCTGCAGAGAACAATAGGAAAAATAAAATAACCACAGAGTACAGCTTGAGTAGATAAATTGCAGCTATTAACTTCCTTCGAAAATACATAGTTTCAATGATCCATAATAATTATCTGTGGTAAACTTGAATTTTCATGCAAAAGTTAATCTGATACAGACCTTTGTTGGGTCTCACTAAGGAATATAAATGAACATTATGCACCATATAAGAACCTGTGGAAAAATTAGTTTCCCTGCAGAGCTCTAATAGGAACATTTGTTTAACAGAGAGATGTTAGGAGATGGATTCTGGGTAACAATATATTCCAGATTCAGTAATAGAAGGCAAGGACTTCATCCATTAAGGAAGAAAATTATGTAGCAAGGAGCAACAACAAAATCCCAAACATCCTCAATATTTAACACGTGGAATTTTTATACATCTGGCATAATTAATTTCTATGATATTTGGACAGCTAGTACACATGACACATACATTAAACAATAACACAAAAGAATGTATATATGTGTATGCTTTTATATATGTGGATATGTGAATGCATATGCATACATATAATCTCATCTAAGAAAACATACAGGTTATTTATGAAAAAGGTGAGAATCAGGGAGTGTCTGGAATACAGAATTTAAAAAATCAAACATTTTCTATCATAATAAAATTGTTTATTTTTAAAAACACATTTATACCAGAAAGTCATCTTCTGAAACTCCAAGTGATATTCATCATTGCACCCTCTGACTTCCTATAGCATTTATTATCCAACAGCTTGGATTTGTCTATACCTGACATTTTCATAATGTTTTACTTTTTTTCATTATTTATTGGGTCATGAAAGCTTTTCACAATGTTTTAATCTCTGCAGCCAAAGTCTTTCATTGTATTTCAGGGACAAAGCATGTGTATCCTGCACATTAAATCACATATGGATCTTTTTATTTAGAAAAAGGTTATTGTATTTTAGGTTTTATCATTTAACCCAAAATACATAAAAAGTTTCAAGTATCTAATATATTTGGAAAACACTGGGTTACATATGTTTAAGGAAAATTGTCTTTACAAGTTTTAGGAGTACTTATACTGCTGTGGTAGATAGTTTCCATAAACAAACAAAAACATTTTTTATATTAATTTGACAATGGCATCTATATTCACAGAACATTTATGGGTGTGATAATTCACAATCCACAATCCAACATTATTTGGGAATAATATTTCCCTAATATTGGTTAAAGAGCAATAAAGACATGGGCTTTGATTTCTACCTTGTACTACCAGTGTGAGGTAAAGTAAGCTATTTAATAACATTTAAATACTGCAGACACACTCCAAGATAGCTTCAATTATGTCCATTTTACTGCAATTACAAAAAGTTAAAAAGAATGACTAGTCACTTTTTACCAGAGAAACTTGTAATTTCATGCCCAAAGATTGAATTCATCTATAAATCTTCCTCTAGATATAACTATGAGAATTAAATAAAACATAAGTGCAAATTTGTAGACGTGGAATAATAGACATTGGAGACTCGGAAGTGTGGGAGGAGAGAGGGAAATGAGGGATGAGAAATCAATTAATGGGTAAAATGTACATTATTTGGGTAATGGTTACAATACAAGCCCAGACTTCACCATGACACCATGTATCCATGGAACAAAGCTGCACTTGAACTCCTTAAATTTATACTAATAAAAGAAAGAAAATATTTGAAAACGTCTGGCATGCCATAGGAGCTCTCTGAATGTCTGTTTCCTATTCGAAATAAAATGAAGAAAATAGACTGAGAAAATAGAGGTGTCTGTCCACATACTTGACAAATTACTTTTTGACTAAATTAACATTTTTGTTCTTTGCCTTCTTTGGTTTAATATTGTTTAGCCAGCTTTGCCTTGATTGACTTTCTTTTTTTAAAAAAATAAATATGTGACTTTGACTATGAGTTTCTTCTTATTCACTAATTTCATAGTTGTTTCTTTAATGTTTATTTAATAAATGATCATTTTGACCTGGACTACTTTTCACATTGTATTTTTCTTTTGCTATAAAATCAGTTACAATAAAATAATGTTTGAGTCTCAAAATTGTTGCTTGAAATAAGGCCAAAGAAATTGCTGTTCCTTTTCTCAGATTTAACAAAATTCAACAGTTTATAATAACTAGCCTTATATTTCAAAGAATTTCTTCAAATACTCTTCTGCAACTTATATCAAAGACATGAAGTTTTAAATACAACTACTTAAGGAAAACATAAAATAAACCCACAAATTATTTCACAAAAGCCAGTTGATGTTGGGAATATTGTAATTCTGTTTCACTTATCTCAATGATTGAACTTGATTTGAGGCAAATGCTTCTTTCTCATATCACACTCGCAAGGTACTGAGAGTTTCTCTTTATTGAAAACAGGAGAAGGTATTTTATAAACCCTTTGTTAGAACACATAAACAAGATACCTACCTGGTGTTGAGAGGAAGCCCTGGCTCTTTTCTCTTAATTTCCAGACAATTGTGTTTATATTTGGCTTAGGACCTTTGGAGGATAGACTCCCCAGTGATTTATTAAAAACTAGATTTCATTAAAACAGTTAAAAAATAGGCCCGAGGAAAGTAAGGCCCCAGCACTCTTTCCAAAGTGTAACAATTCATATATTTGGCCTTTTCTCACTTGCAGAGAAAAATTGTCGTAGATGTTCTTGTCTCACCTATGTAAGGCTCTACAAGGGAAATTAACTCCACTGGTAATAATTAAAATTTACATAATTTATATGTACATATTATAGGTGATATAGTATATATATTATTTGTAAAGAGCTCTAAATTCCAATTTGTCATGGTCATATCCTTCTACTAATACATTATTATTTATAGTAGCTATGAAAAATATATACATGTTCCAGTGTGAGAGAATCCACAAATGTAGAAGCAATTACTAAATAGAATTCAGGGGTGTGTGTGTGTGTGTGTGTATGTGTGTGCATATGTATGTATGTGAAATTTCATATGGTAGATTACTTTTTAATATTAGGGGTAACTTAACAAATTAGGATACTAGGATAATTATCAGGTTCAATATTTTTGTCATTTTATTGGCTGAACATAATAATAATTTTTAAACTATTGAGTAGGTGGGGAGGGAACAAGATGGAAAACACATTTCAGGATATTATCCAAGATAACCTCCCTAACCCAGCAAGGCAGGCCAAAATTCAAATCCAGAGAATCCAGAGAACCCCATTTAGATACTCCATGAAAAGAACTATCCCAAGACACACAACCGTCAAATTCTCCAAGGTCGAAATGAAGGAAAAAATGTTAAGGGCAGCCTGAGAGAAAGTCCAGGTCACTTACAAAGGGAAGCCCATCAGACTGAAAGCAAACTTATCAGAGGAAACCCTACAGGCCAGAAGAGATGGGAGACCAATATTCAACACTCTTAAAGAAAATAATTTTCAACCCAGAATTTTACATCTGGCCAAACTAAGTTTCATAAGTGAAGGAGAAATACAATGCTTTTCAGACAAGCAAATGATGAGGGATTTTGTCACCACCAGGCCTGCCTTGTAATTGCTCCTGAAGGAAGAACGAAACATGGAAAGGAAACACCATTACCAGTCACTACATTAACTTTAAATATAAATGGGCTAAATGCCCCGTTTAAAAGACACAGAATGGCAAGTTGGATACACAGACAAGACTCATTGGTGTGCTGTATTCAAGAGACACATCTTAGGTGCAAAGACACACATAGGCTCAAAATAAAGGGATGGAGGAAAATTTACCAAGCAAATGGAAAGCAGAAAAAAAGGAGGGCTTACAATCCTAGTTTCTGACAAAATACTTTAAACCAACAAAAGTAAAAAAAGACAAAGAAGGTCATTACATAATGGGGAAGGATTTAATTCAATAAGAAGAGCTAACTATCCTAAATACATATGCAGTCAGTCCAGGAGCACCCAGCTTCATAAAACAAGTTCTTAAAGACCAACAAAGAGACTTAGATCCCCATACAATAATTGTAGGAGACTTTAATAACCCACCGTCAATATTAGACAGATCATATAGAGAGAAAATTAACAGATATTCAGGACTTCAACTCAGCCCTGGATTGAGTGGACCTGATAGATAACTACAGAACACTCCACCCAAAAACAAGAGAATATACATTTTTCTTGGTGTCACATGGAACATACTCTAAAATTGGTCACATAATTGGAAGTAAAACACTCAGCAAATACAAAAAAACTAAAATAATAGCAAACAGTCTCTCAGACTACAGTGCAATCAAATTAGAAATAAAGATTAAGGAACTCACTCCAAACCACACAACTAAATGGAAATTGAACAACCTGCTCCTAAAAGACTTCCAGGTAAATAATAAAATTAAGGCAGAAATCAAAAAGCTCTTTGAAACCCATGAGAATAAAGAGACAACATACCTGAATATCTGGAATGCAGCTAAAGCATAGTTAAGAGGGAAATTTATAGCACGAAATGCCCACACTGAAAAGCTAGGAAGATCTTAAATTGACATCCTAACATCACAACTAAAAGAACTAGAGAACCAAGAACAAACGCACCCCATAGCTAGCTAGGAGACAAGAAACAACCAAGCTCAGAGTGGAACTGAAAGAGATAGAGATACAAAAAATCCTTCAAAAAAATCAACGAACCCAGGAGCTGTTTTTTTGGAAAACAATAAAGAAAATAAATAGAGTGTTAGCTAGACTAATAAAGAAGTAAAGAGAGAAGGTTCAAATAAACACAATCAGAAATGATCAGGGAGATATCATTACAGACTCCACAGAAATACAAGCAACTGTAAGAGAATACTATAATCATGCAAATAAACTAGAAAATCTAGAATAAATGGATAAATTCCTGGACACATACACTCTCCAAAGACTGATCTAGGAAGAAGTTGAATCCCTGAATAGACTAGTAATAAGTTCTGAAATTGAGGCAGTAATAAATAGCCTACCAACCTGAAAAGGACATGATCTTGTTCCTTTTTATGGCTGTGTAGTATTCCATGCTGTGTATGTACTAAATTTTTTTAATCCAGTCTATCTCTAATGGACATCTGGGTTGATTCCATGTCTTTGCTATTGTGACTAGTGCTCCAATAAACATATGTGTGCATGTATCTTTATGATAAAATAATTTATATTTCTTTGGGTATATACCCAGTAATGGGATTGCTGGGTCAAATGGTATTTCCATTTGCAGGAAATCAAACACATTTTTCACCAATAAGTGGGAGCTGAACAATAAGACCATGTGGATACAGGGAGGGGAACAACACACAATGTGGCCTGTGGAGAGGAGGATGGTGAGGGAGAGCATCAGGAAAAATAGCTAATGCGTGTCAGGCTTAATACCCAGGTGATGGGTTGATCTGTGCAGCAAAACACCATGGCATACGTTTACCTATGTAATAAACCTGCACATCTTGCACATGTACCCTGGAACTAAAATAAAATAAAATACAAATATTGAGTAGGCTGATAATTGGAGGATAGAACAGCAAATATAAGAAGGGCTGAATAAAAAAAAGCTATCATTAATATAGTTCAAACGCAACTTAAGAATCAAACACAAATGCGTAAGAACATAGTGGTGAAAACTTGGAACAATTTTAAAATACAGCAATAATGAATATGAACTAATAAACATGGAATATTATAATAAATATTTAAAAGAGTATTTTCTGCCATTGCAAAAATTATCAAGAAGAATCCTAATTGGAATGGCTTCTATTTATTAAATGCCTATGATTTTTCAAGCACTTCACAACTGTTTAATCACTATATGATTTTGTTTAATTTCATATTCTAATTTACATGATTCACGTTACTGGTGGCCCAAAATAATTTAAGGAGCTGGGCCAGGCGTGGTGGCTCATTCTTGTAATCCCAGCACTTTGGGAGGCCAAGGCAGGCAGATCAACTGAGGTCAGGAGTTTAAGACTAGACTGACTAACATGGCGAAACCCCGTCTCTAATAAAGTATAAGAATTAGCTAGGCATGTGGTGGCAGGAGCCTGTAATCCCAGCTACTTGGGAGACTGATACATCACAATCACTTGAACCCAGGAGGTGGAGGTTGCAGCGAGCCGAGACCGTGTCCCTGCACTCCAACCTGGGCGACAGAGTAAAACACCGTCTCAAAAAAAAAAAAAAAAAAAAATTGTTCAAGTTTACACTTTAGGACATATTAGACTCAGAAGGGTATACTAGCAAAAACTGAATATCATAGAAGTCTAAGAATAAAAATGAGAATCTATGAATTCTGAGAATTCGTAAGAAATATCTAAAACTGATGTAAGCTCTAGATGTCTATGATTCTAGCAGTTGGAATTTAGATACAGGCCACATTTGACCAATGACAAGTGAAAGTTGCCATCACAGCTGGGATCGCTGTAGTCAGCAAAATCTCAAATCTTAGGAACATAAATTCATTACATTGTCTCCTAGGTCTTCATAGAGCAACAATCATGATAATACAAATTTCATCATAGCCAGTCCAAACGGTGCCAGCAACATATTTCCCTAAGTCAGGACAATTTTCGCATCATAATTCCAAGGCTACATACATGGAATACAAATACATCTTTGAAAGATGTTTTCTGAGGGCACAAAGTCATGTCAGATCAACATTTGCTGAGTCCTGATTTCCTCCAGTATTGATATTGAACAGTAACCAATTTTATTTGATATTGAACAGTAAGAGTGCACTCTCAAATTTTTATTTTCCTGATACTTTACATGTCAACTAATGGGTGTGACAACAGATTATTTCACTTTCAGTGTTCTCATTTATTTTCTATTAATTAATTGTATCAATCATGTAGGAACATTTAGGATATGCCTCAGTTTCATTTACTTTCAGAATAAACTTATATATGATTATGTTACGCATTTTCCAATCTACATTATACAAATCTGTCACTAACCACCTCAATTTCTATCAGAATTGTGGGAGTGATATTTTTCTCATTGAAGCACCTGGTTTTTGTTTAGAGTATAATATTGTAACTGTCTATTAGGATGAGTTGAAGGTGGCTACTAAGCAGAACGATAATAATTTTCCCATGAAATTCCACCCCTTCTCGTTGATGCCATTCACTTACATAACTGTGGCTGTCAACAAGGATAAAAAAATTTAATCTAGCCTACCATGTAAATATATGAATTAATATTTTATTGAGTCTTCAGCTGTTGCATTGTGCTGCTTAGCTCATTTGTCACCAGCTAATTCAATATTTGAAACAAAATTTAAAAATATTTCATTTTATTTGTAAGTGAATATATTCTCTAGAGTACTGTTATTTATATATTTTTAATATTTTTCCAGATAGGATACAATTTTTACAGCAATTTGAGGATAAATCAATATGGGACAATTAGTATTTGTAGGCTTGATCTTATGATGATGTACTTGTACATATAATTTGAATTGAGGGGAAAAAAATTGGCTTCACAGATTTTCCCTACCTAGAATGACTCTTCTGGGAATTTTTTTGTTTAGTGTCTAAACATGATTCTGGAAGATCTTTAAAGGAAAGAGGAAAGCGAATTTGATTATTAATGACATCCTAATGAGTTTGGAGCCATCCTTTCTAAACATGAAGTGAAAGTCTTCAGGGTAAGCTTTCTCTGAGTATTAGTGAGCCTTCCATGTGGAGTGATAATAAAACTCTGACATTCCATCCAATGTGATTTCATATGTAGTAGTGGAAACTGAGGCCAGGAATAGGGAAATGGTTTAGACTAACCATTGCACATGGAAAGGTAATCTAGTCCCATGTTCTCTTTCTGAGTATTTTTAAGTGTATATATTTATTTTGAAGAATAACAAGCAATAAATAATCCAGGTTAATTTTTGGTATGTGTATCTGTCTATTTTCTGGATAAGGAAAGTACCAATACTTTTTTCCTTGAATGTATTTTACTTATTTCCGTGCTCAATAGAGAGACCAAGGCAACATATATTTTATTATTTATTAATTTTATCTCTATTTATGCATGTGTTTGAGTGTCTACATGTCCCATAAATATTTATTTTTACTTATATAAGGGAATGAAAATGTCATCAATTGCCTAAAGATAACTACCTTAGATCTTATTCTGGTTTTTAGGTTAGTTAACCCGGTAACCAGCCATATATTCTATGGCACATTTTTCTAGGTCTTTTTTTTTCCACTGTAAAACAGAGGGCTCCAATTGAATAAACTCTAAGGCTCCTGTAGGATCGAAATTTTATTAAATCTTTATAGATATCATTAGATAAACCACTGTAGTCTATTTTTGGACATGGAAATATGAAATTAACAAGGAAAATATTTAATTTCTGTAGCCCTTTTCACAGCTTCCTTCACTTCCTTGTTTCTTAAGCTGTAAATCAATGGGTTTAACATAGGAATCACCAGGGTATAAAATACAGACACCACCTTTTCTTGTTCTAAGGAATACTGGGAGTTTGGTTGAATGTAACTAAAGCTTATCGATCCATAGAATAAGGTCACGGCAGTCAGGTGAGAGGCGCAGGTGGAGAAGGCTTTATGTCTACCTGCTGCTGAGCGGATCCTCAGGATAGCAGCAACAATGAAGATGTAGGAGATCACCACAGTCAAAAAAGTGAGCATGGCAATAATGCCGGAGAAGATCAAAAGCAACAATTCATTCGTAGATGTGTCAGAACATGACAGTTTCAACAGTGGGGGAAGATCACAGAAGAAGTGACTGATGACATTTGGCCCACAGAAAGACAGTTTCACCAAGCCAATTGTATGTGTCAATGAGTTGATTAAACCTCCCACACATGACCCAAATAAGAGCACAATACAAACCATTTTAGTCATAGCTACTTTATAAAGTAAAGGGTTCACAATGGCCACGTAACGGTCATAAGCCATTGTGGCTAGCAAGAGGCCCTCAGTGGTAAGGAGAGACACGAATAAAAAATATTGCACAATGCATGCAGAGAATGAGATTGTCTCCTGCTCAACAAAGAAGTTCAGCAGCATTTTGGGGGCAAAAACTGATGAATAGCAGGCATCAACAAATGACAGACAGCTAAGGAAATAATACATGGGTGTGTGAAGTTTGGGAGTTACATAGATTAGAAAGAGTATTCCTAGATTCCCCACCAGGGAAATGATATAGATCAACAGGAACAACATGAAGAGGACCATCTTTAGTTCAGCACGATCTGTCAGTCCCAAAAGGATAAACTCAGTAACCAATGTAAAATTAACTTCAGCCATGGATTTTTGTTTCTTGATGCCTGTTAATGATATGGAGATTGGAATTAATTCAGTGTGATGACACTGCAATATCAAGACTATTTGGAATCGCTACCTAGCCATGTGATTTGAGTTAATGACTTCTCTGATAGTCTTACCTATAAAATCAGAATATTTCAACACTTTCTTCAAACGCGGTTTATTTGCTTATTCCATAAAAAATTCCATGAGTGAAAAAAATTTTTTTAAAAAGTTAGGGTCTTAGCTTAAGGCTGCATTTAAAATGCTGTCTTAATGTGAACAAAAACCTAAAGTAAACTTTATTTTATGTCTATATAAATAAAAGGAAAAAAATCTAGAACAGAATGAACATTTTACCCAGCAATCCCTTTATTGGGTATATACCCAAAGGAATATAGATCATTCTATCATAAGGACACATGCATGTGTATGTTCACTGAGGCAGTATTCACGTAGCAAAAACATGGAATCAACCTAAATGCCCATCAATGGTGGACTGGATAAAGATAATGTGGTACATTTACACCATCGAATACTATTCAGTGATAAAAAGGAATGAGATCATGTCCTTTGCAGCAACATGGATGGAGCTGGAAGCCAGTATCCTAAGCAAACTAACACAGGAACAGAAAACCAAATACTGCATGTTCTCACTTATAAAGGGAAGCTAAACAATGAGTACATATGGACCCAAAGAAGGGAACAACAGATACTCGTGCCTACTTGAGGGTGGAAGATGGGAGAAAGGTGAGGATAAAGAAAGTACCTATTGAGTACTATGCTTATTAGCTGGGTGATAAAATTATCTGTTCACCAAACCCCCACGGCACACAATTTATATAATGAACCTGCATATGTACGACTGAACATGAAATAAAAATTGAAAACAAAAGAGGAGAAAAGCCCAGTTTACAAATGCATAAGAACTAAATTTGGAAACAGAATGTATATCCCACAGAAGCCCATTTTTACACTTCTAATTTCAAGTTGAATGGTAGCTAATGTCAAGTATATCGAGATGTAAGAGTAACTGTACTATGGCATTTAAGCCTGAAATATTCCACTAACGTCTTCATGCTTAGTTCCTACTCCACATTTTTAAAGTCAGATATGACAAAAGCTGAGAACCGAAGGCTCTGGAGTCATCCTTTGAAAGTAACCAGAGGCCTGGTTTCCCAGAAGAGTGCCTACTGGGTATGAGGGGAGAAGGCACCTAAACTGAAATATGAAATATGGCAACAGCAACTTACAATCGGTCTTTGGTATCCAATAGAAATACTTTACTGAGACTCAAGAAGTCCTCACACTTTTTCCTGAGAAAAAGCAAAGTAAATCCATAAACTAAAGTAAACCTATACAACATACAGATACATTTGCAATGCTTTCTTTTCATATTACAACACAATTCTTAGAATATGCAATATCTTTTTCAAATAACCAATGCATATCTGTCAATTATTACCACATTTTGCCTGAAAAATTAACTCTTATTATTTATAAAAATATAAATGAATATAAATTGGTACCATCTTTTAGACCTAGATTATTGCACTTTTAGCAGGCTTTGTCCAGACTCTTGACTGAAGAACCATGTATCATTTTTTGGAATCAAATGAGAAAGAAGGTGATTCCTATTTACTCTAAACCATATTTTAAACATTAAGTCAACAGTGTCCTACTAGATAACTGAAATTTATAAACGGCTGACTTCCTTACATAGTCATTATACTGTACTGTACTTTTTCTTGTTCAATCTTTGGCATGCCTTCATCATCATCCTTCTGTAAAGGGAGTGTGTGAGGACACCATGGACAGAGGTGAATCTCCCATAAGTGTGGGATGGGGTACGTTTGCTCTGGGCCTCTCTGAACCAGGTGAGGATATATAAATATTTCAAACTAATTGGGATACTGGCAGCTTTACCTCTCCAGAATAAAAATAATGTGTTTGGTCATTTCATCATGTTTTCACTTGAGAGACACAATTCTTTTAGAGTGCGTAAAACTCAGGAAAAGAACAAACTACTGAAATAATGGCAAACAGGAGAGAACTGTGAGATCTGGAGCATCTACAGGGATAGGTGAATAATCCCCATGGGAATATGTAGTTATGACTTAGATTGAAATTCCTCTTTATGAAAGACTGTTCCACTGAATTAAAACACTGAGATTTTTCATTATTCCAAAGAAAATTACACAACTATTTCGAAGTTAATGTAGAAAAATAGATTGAAGTGTAGGATGAGGGTGAGAACAAATAGCCAAGTTACAAGTTCCTCCTGTCCCAGTAATTTAAAGTGTTTTTCAGATAAAAATAGACATTTTCAAGTATAAAATACTTATACTTTTTAATACCTTAAAAGTAGAAACATATGAATAGTTCTTTCTTCTTTATTTTAAAATTTTTTAACTAATTTGTAGAATGCATGTGTTATTCAAATAAGTGACTTTAACTTACCAATAGAAGAAAAAATGTTCAATACCTCAGCTCATTTAGAAACCTCATAACCACCTCTTCTCATGGTTTATCTCTCTTTGGTCTGCCTAAGACAAACACAAAGACAAAGCACGGACAATAATTCGTTAAATTTGTCTTAAATTTACAGTGATGCATAAATTAAGTAAATGATATTATAATAGTTACAGGTAGCAGCACTGATATTCAAACTTATTCTTTGCAATATGAGAATCAAAGGTACAATCTCCTTGGTATGAAAGTAAGAGGAAGATGATCAACACACACATATGTTTATTACAGCAGTATTTAAAATAACGAAGACATGGAACCAACTCCAATGCCCATCAGTGACAGACTGGATAAAGAAAATGTGGTACATTTATACCACAGAATACTAGGCAGCCTTATAAAGGAATGAGATTATGTCCTTTGCAGGGACATGGATGAAGCTGGAAACCATCATTCTCAGCAAACTGACACAGGAACAGAAAACCAAACACTGTGCTTCTCGTAAGTGGGAGCTGAACAATGAGAACACATGGACAGAGGGAGAGGAACATCACACACCAGGGCCTGTCAAGGTGTGGGGGAGGGAAAGCCTTAGGATAAGCAATTAATACATGCGGGGCTTAAAACCTGGATGATGGGTTGATAGGTGCAGAAAACTACCCTATGTAACAAATCTACACACATGTTCTGCACTTGTATCCCAGAACTTAAAGTAAAATTTAAAAACTAATAATCAAAACAAAAACTTTTCAGGCCGAGCATACCATAATCCTAGAACTTTGGTAGGTGGAGGTAGTTGGATTGCTTGAGCTCGAGTTCGAAACCAGCCTGGGCAACATAGTAAAACCCTGTTTCTCCAAAACACACAAATAAATTAGCCCGGCGTGGTGGCATGCACCTGTGATCCCAGCTACTCAGGAGGCTGAAGTGGGAGGGTTTGCCTGAGCCCAGGAGGTTGAGGCTGTAGCAAGCTGAGATTGCACCACTATATTCCAGCCTGGGCGACAGAGTGACACCCCTTCTCAAAAATAAATAAATAAAATGAAAACGAAAAACGTAATTGTATTAGAAGATAATTTTAGACAAAAAGTTAGTTATGTATTTGTCTTAGTTCAAATTGTTGCAGAAGAAAGGAGTCAGGATGTAGATCTCAAGAGAGGGTTCCCGGATCTGATGCACAAAGGAATTCAAGATGAATTGTAGAGTGTTATAAGAGATATTTCATTGAAAGCTGCGCAGATATAGATCATGGTGTCCTCAGAAAGCAAGCAGAGGAACGTCTAGTCTTTAAGCTTTATTTACGTCAAAATCTTATCTGTGTAAAAATGAGACTAAGCTATGTCTACCTGCAGCTGACAGCATGGCAACACTTATTATTCTGCTGATTTAAAGAAAACTATCGTTGGCATTTTAGTGTGTAAGTAAATCAAGGCATCACTATAATTACCTTAAAAGCATATGATGTTATGCAATACTGAAGTATCTAGACTTTTTTTTTTTTTTTTGTCACAGGTATTTTCCTTACACGCTTTATTAAACTGCTTCCTTAACTGTAATCGTCTTATGACCATGGGCAGCGACAGGGAAGGAATGTGCCTTGCTAGTTTTAAGATGGAGCTGATTTTAAAGTGGTGTCACCCTGGCTTTCCTCTGTTTGTGGTTCCCTAACAAAATGGGAATAAAGTCCCTGGAGTTAATCCTGTCATTAAAAGGATATAGTGCATGTATTATTAAAAATTCTTCTTTGTTTCTTGAGGGATTTAGGAAACTCTGAAGAACTTAATGGCTCCCCTAAGGTGTTTAATTTCCTGAAGGTTACAATGAATAAAAGGAAATGTGGGGCAAGTGTGGGGGAAAAACCAAAAGTATGAGCTCTGAAAAAATTCAATAGAATTCCTAGTGATGCTTGCTTGGTAATTTCTCATGCTTTTAAGAACACTTTAGTTGGGCCTAGGTGTCCAAGTAATAGAAAAAAAAAAAAAAAGACAAAAGCAAAAACATAAACAAAATATCAAATCAGTTCCACTCCTTGATTTCCTTTCCAAGAATATCATCAAATAAAATTAAAACTACTATTTCTTAAAAGGCTTTCTTGAAATCTACCCAGTGCCCCCTCCTGATTTATTCCTCCAGTCCTGCAGGTGTCAGCTGATGTAGCAATAATGCTGCTTTTTCCAGCTTAAACTGTATGGTGACAGACTTTGGTGACAATGTTTCACATGTTTCTCTTACATATGTGGCCACATAGGAATGGGCCTTTATTCTTTATACAAAAAAAAAAATTAAATTTCATCTTCTTGAATTAAAATGTATTAGTTTCCTAAATTGGAGGCTAATGGAGCAGATTGTAGGGGTGAGGACTGGGTGATATTCTACGATGAGTTAGTACAGCAGATGATCCATTATTTCAGAATCCTTAGAACATTCTAAGTACCTATGATGCATTCTTTTTTTAATATAATTTATTTCCAATCTGTATATGAAGAATAAATAAATAAATATTCTATTTTCTCCTAGAATATTATAGATTAAGGAAAAAAGAATCTGAAAAGACTTTATAAATGTCTATATTTGCAGGCATTCAGTTGACAAGAACTTAAACAGTAAACAAAACAAACAACCCAAAATTTAAAACAAAATACAAAAAGAAACCACAGCAAATAAGTACATTCAGAAAGGCCTCTTGTAAATTAGGTCCTCTGACTTCTGTAGGTTTATTAACCTCTCGAAGTTATAGATAATGCTAGGTTTAAAAGTACACATATTTCTGAAAAATTACCTCACATCAATTGTTAATGGATCTCCAAACTAAGACCTAATGGTTTAGTTAGGATATTTAGAGTATTTGTGAGAATGCAATTGAATTTGTCACAGGGAAACACTTAATAGCATTATTTCAAACTTATTTAGCTTGTATTTGTCAATGTTAGTTTTTTTGGTCATGTAAGAATTCTTTTTGTGAAAATTATTATTCAAAAGTTATATTAATGAATGCATTAGTTCTCGCCATATTAAAATATTATACTTCAGAGAATTTTTTAAAAGTAAAAGCTATTGGAAAACAAATATAAAACAGTAAACTTTAATTATTTTAAAATGTGTATAATTTAATGAGTTTTGACAAATGTGGACTCCTGGGCAATTACTAGCACAATCAAAATATAGAACACTTCCATCATTCTCCAAGCCTCTTGATTCACTGCCAAGAAACCCTTCTCTCCTATCACCAAACCCAAGAAACTGCAAATCATCACTATATTCCTATGTATGAGATTTGCTTTTGTAGAGTTTCATAAGATTGAAGTAATTTTGAAGTAATTCAATGGATGTTTGTTTTTTCTTGCAGTTTTTCAATCACAACAGGTTTTGAGAATCATTCACATTGTTGCATGAATTGCTAGTTTTTTTTTTAATTGTTGAGTACTATTCCATTGTATGAATTTTATGCATTATGTTTATTCAGTCACCTGTTGCCTGACATTTGGACTGTTTGCAATATTCAGCTATTATTTATAAAGTGGCTATAAATATTAGATTAAAATCTTTATCTAAACATAACTCTCAGTTCTCCTGGGTAAAATACCTGGTAGTTAAGTCTTCCAATAAATTAACATGTATATCTATCCATTTGTTTAGCCCTTCTCCAATTTCTTGCACTAATGCTTTGTAGTTTTGGCTTTTATAATTGAGTCTTGACTTATTTTGCTAAATTTATTTCTAAATTTTCTTTCATTTTTATACTAATCTTAATGAAAATATTTTTCTAATTTTAGTTTCAGATTGCTTGCCAATAATATGTAGAAATATGACTGATTTTTATGTATTGTTGTATGAATTGCTTAGGATTTTATAAATACAGAATAATGTCCCCTGAGAATAATGAGCATTATACTTCTCCTTTTCAACTTGAATGCTTTTAGTTTCTTTTAGATTTTATTGTTCATTTCTTGATTAATAATTTTTTTCTTCTTTTTAATTTTTATTTGTTGACATTTAGGCCTGTCAGAGCTAGACTGTGTTTTTGCATATTGTATGTTGTTTAATGGGAATCTCCAGTAAAATCTTGGATAAATTGCTCCACCAAATGAAGAAAGTCTTGTTTATTATGATTTCAGGACTTTTTGTTTTGTTCTGTTTGATTTTTTTACTTCTTTCTCTTCTCCTCTGATTTCTACAATATATCCATTAATATCATTTATGATGTCTACAGATCTCCGAGGCTTTGTTCATTTTTCTTCATTCTTTGTATTTTTTGTTCTTCAAATAGAATAATTTCCATAGTTCTGTCATCAACTGTACTAATAGTTTCATCCATCACATCACGCCCATTTTTGAATCCTTCTAGTGGATATTTAGTTTTAGTTATTGTACATTTTATCTACAGAATTTCCATCAAGTAATTTTCCTGTTTACTTTCTTTTTATTGAGATTTTCTATTTAAAAATCTGATTAATTATTACTGTCATACTTTCTTTTAATTATGTATATGCATTCAATTATTTGAACATATTTTTGTGGTGATTTTTAAGTCTTTTTGTCTGTTGAATCCAGCATGTAGGTCATTCAGAAAGTTTCTACTGACTGATTTTTTTTTTCCCCTAAGTAACATTTTGTTTCTTTGCAGGCCTTGTGCATTTTTGTTGAAAACTATACATTATATAAAATGTATTTTAGATACACATCATTTTATATGTGGTTTTATTAAACACTCTTGGCTTTTTGATCTGATACTTTTTAGTTATTGTTTTAAATATATGTATAAAAATATTTTCACTGCCTTGGCTACTTGTCTTTTACTCTATAAATAAATTCTTCCATGTTAATAGAGTTTAATTTATTGTTTTCCATCGTGATGTTCAGAACCTTTTGTGTCCTATTTAAAAATAATTGTTGCTAGTAAGTTTATATTTTTATTATTCTACCTTTCAAATTTTCTATATTTTGATATTTTACCTTATGTTTTAAGCTATGCATTTTTGCAATACTAAATATCATACACTGTTCTTTTTCCCACTTATCACACAATGCTGGAGACTTAGATTTAACTCCATTGATTCAATCTATATTTTGAATGAGTATTACCATACTTTTATATTTATTTTAAATTTGTCGATAAAATGTTGATGGAATGCAGTCGAAGTTTAATCACTATTTATAATTATCCACAAATTTCATAATTACTCTCCCCTTTACTTTCTGTCATGTTTTGGTTACAATTCTGTTTGCATCTTTTTGTCTAAGAACTATGTTCAAAACACACACACACACACACACACACACACACACACATGCATATATATGCACGTTTTAAATTACCTTAGTTTTAAGTATACATCTTATTTAAAGCTTTCTATTTACGTACATCAGTAAAACCACCACCCAAATGATGATACGGACATTTTCAGCACTTCAAAATGCTTCCTCACAGTCAAAATGTTAACTTATACTTGTTGTTAAAACATGTACAAATGGCCGGGCACGGTGGCTCAAGCCTGTAATCCCAGCACTTTGGGAGGCCGAGGCGGGCGGATCACAAGGTCAGGAGATCGAGACCACAGTGAAACCCCGTCTCTACTAAAAATACAAAAAATTAGCCGGGCGCGGTGGCGGGCGCCTGTAGTCCTAGCTACTCAGGAGGCTGAGGCAGGAGAATGGCGGGAACCCGGGAGGCGGAGCTTGCAGTGAGCCGAGATCGCGCCACTGCACTCCAGCCTGGGCAACAGCGTGAGACTCCGTCTCAAAAAAAAAAAAAAAAAAAAAAAAAAAAAAAAAAAAAAAAACATGTACAAATGAAATCTTACATAAAGGCTTATTATGTCTGCTTTCTTTTTCTGAACATAACAGTAGTGAAATTATCTATATTAATGTTTATATTAGAAGTTTTTCTAAAGCTATACAGTCTTTTATTCTGTAAATACACTAACATTTGTTAATTCTCTTAACAATGAATAATTTTCTAGTTTATAAATATTATTAATACAACTTCTAGAAAGTATTTTTCTGTAAGCATTTTGGTGAACACGCACAATAATTTTTAAGTGGAAGCACTGGGACATACGTTAGGCCTATAATCTGCTTGTTGTCAAACAGTTCTCCAAAATGCTTTTCCATTTTTACATACCTGTCAGAAATATTTGATGTGGAACTTTTTCATATGTTTTTTGTTATTTTGAATGCTTTCCATTGCAAAACATTTTCTAGGATTTTTGGCTTCTATACCAAATGTTATCTTATAATTATCTCTCTTTGTAATGTATTTGTCAGATTTTAATATCAGTGTTTCAGCGTAGTTAAAAAAAATTAATTCTTCCTTTCATCCTCTCTCTTATCTTTCTTTCTCTTTTTCTTTCTTCTTTAAATAATCTTAGAGTTATATTCCATATCCTCTAAATACCTGGAAAACACTGTCAGAGAAACATCTGAACCTGAAGTTTTATTTTGGATATATTTTATTATTAAAAATTCAATTTCTTTAATATATTTATAAGTATTTACATTTTCTAATTCTTTCTACCTATTTTGGTACATATTATTTCTCAAAAAATCTTTTTATTTTATCTTAGATTTCATCATATTGCCTTTTAAATAATTATAGAATCTCTAATGATATTCTGCTTTTTACATGGCATTAGCAACTTATGTTTTTGCTAATTTTTCTTGATCAATTTTGCTATAATTGCATCATTTTTCTTCCACCTTTGAAAACACACATTGCTGATACTCTTAAGAAATTTCTTGGGCCGGGCGCGGTGGCTCAAGCCTGTAATCCCAGCACTTTGGGAGGCCGAGACGGGCGGATCACGAGGTCAGAAGATCGAGACCATCCTGGTTAACACGGTGAAACCTCGTCTCTACTAAAAAAAAAATACAAAAAACTAGCCGGGCGAGGTGGCGGGCGCCTGTAGTCCCAGCTACTCGGGAGGCTGAGGCAGGAGAATGGCATAAACCCGGGAGGCGGAGCTTGCAGTGAGCTGA
This sequence comes from Macaca nemestrina, assembly GCF_043159975.1. Taxonomy (NCBI): domain Eukaryota; kingdom Metazoa; phylum Chordata; class Mammalia; order Primates; family Cercopithecidae; genus Macaca; species Macaca nemestrina. The sequence goes on from NC_092136.1 coordinate 16,902,385, forward strand.
GATCCGGCCACTGCACTCCAGCCTGGGCAACAGAGCGAGACTCCGTCTCAAAAAAAAAAAAAAAAGAAATTTCTTTTTTATTTTTTCTATTGAATTTTTACTTTTTTCTGTTTTTTTTTTTCAATTTGGTCTGTTTTAAAAATATCAACTTTACATTTACATTTATGTTTTGAAAAACATATTTTATTGATGAGTGTCTTGATTAATTCCAAACATGTAGAGATTCATTAGCTAGCTTTCTGTCATCTGTTCAAAACTGAATTTCACTGTGACTAGAATATATATTCTGTATAATTTCAACGTTTTAAATGTATTTTATAACACAACATAGTCAATTTTTAAATGTATCATGTGCATTGGAGAGAATTAGCATTCTGTGGTTGAGTTTGGTATTCTATGTATTTCTATCAAGTCAATTTAATTGCTCGTGCTGTGATTTTATTTTTCTTGGCTTAGTCTATCAGTTATTCAGGAAGCTTTTATAAACCTCCAGCTATATTTGTAAAATTTAGTCTCTCTCTTCCATCAGCTTTCTTGTAAGTATTTTGAAACTATTTTATTAGGAAGATACATTTTTGAGACTATTCTTTCTTCCTATGTATTATTGTACCAGAAAAAATAATTCTTGGTGTTGATTTAATTGGTAAATATTTTTTTACTAGTCCTCACATGTTTGCCCTTGTGGGTGTTATTCTTTTTTTTTTTTTTTCCATCATGATTTACAGTTTTCTTTTATTCTACCTTGTTCATACAAGATAAAACAAAACATAATATTTTGTACAAAAACTCAGATAACATGGCTTACAACAAAATACAGTGAGTCATCCTCATGAGCATGAGGACTTACTGTATCTCTCACCTTTAATTTTTTTTTTCAGTAAAGAGCTACAAAGATGGAAAAATCAACTGTATGAAAGGCTGATGACAGTAAGATTTCTGAGGACTTCCCAAAGTGGTGGCTGTTGGTGACCTTGACAGAAGCACTATCCATAGGATCAAATGTCTGAATAAAATGGGTTTTATAGAAGGAAAAAATGGGGTGTTATTCTTCATTATCTTCTGTTTCCATTTGGAATGATTTTATTTCACTTAAAAATTATTTCAGTATTTCCCATTTTGTGGTTTGACAGAATCTCACATTTTTCAAAACCTTTGTCAATAACATCTCCATTTCCTGTATATTTTTGACAATTTTTTCCTAAGAAGAGATTTAAATATTTACATTTTTCTTTCATATTTTATTTTATTTTTTAAATTTTTTATTATACTTTAAGTTCTAGGGTACATGTACACAACGTGCAGGTTTGTTACATATGTATACATGTGCCATGTTGGTGTGCTGCACCCATTAACTCGTCATTTACATTAGGTATACTCCTAATGCTATCCCTCCCGCCTCCCCCACCCCACAAGAGGCCCCGGTGTGTTATGTTCCCCTTCCTATGTCCAAGTGTTCTCATTGTTCAATTCCCACCTATGAGTGAGAACATGCAGTATTTGGTTTTCTGTTCTTGTGATTCATGATTTGGCTCTCTGTTTGTCTGTTACTGGTGTATAAGAATGCTTGTGATTTTTGCACATTGATTTTGTATCCTGAAACTTTGCTGAAGTTGCTTATCAGCTTAAGGAGATTTTGGGCTGAGATGATGGGTTTTCTAAATATACAATCATGTCATCTGCAAACAGAGAAAATTTGACTTCCTCTCTTCCTATTTGAATACCCTTTATTTCTTTCTCTTGCGTGATTTCCCTGGCCAGAACTTTCAACACTATGTTGAATAGGAGTGGTGAGAGAGGGCATCCTTGTTTTGTGCCGGTTTTCAAAGGGAATGCGTCCAGCTTCTGCCCATTCAGCATGATATTGGCTGTGGGTTTGTCATAAATAGCTCTTATTATTTTGAGATACGTTCCATCAATACCTAGTTTATTGAGAGTTTTTAGCATGAAGAGGTGTTGAATTTTATCGAAGGCCTTTTCAGCATCTATTGATATAAATATGTGATTTTTTTCTTTGGTTCTGTTTATATGCTGGATTATGTTTATTGATTTGCATATGTTGAACAAGCCTTGCATCCCAGGGATGAAGCCCATGTGATCATGGTGGATAAACTTTTTGATATGCTGCTGGATTCAGTTTGCCAGTATTTTATTGAGGATTTTGCATCTATGTTCATCAGGGATATTGGTCTAAAATTCTCTTCTTTTTGTTGTGTCTCTGCCAGGCTTTGGTATCAGGATGATGTTGGTTTCATAAATTCCCTCTTTTTCTATTGATTGGAATAATTTCAGAAGGAATGGTACCAGCTCCTCCTTGTATCTCTGGTAGAATTTGACTGTGAATCCATCTGATCCTGGATTTTGTTTGGTTGGTAGGCTATTAATTATTGCCTCAATTTCAGAGCCTGTTATTGATCTATTCAGGGATTCAACTGATTCTTGGTTTAGTCTTAGGAGAGTGTATGTGTCCAGGAATTTGTCCATTTCTTCCACATTTTCCAGTTTATTTGTGTAGAGGTGTTTATAGTATTCTCTGATGGTAGTTTGTATTTCTGTGGGATTGGTGGTGGTATCCCCTTTATCATTTTTTATTGCATCTATTTGATTCTTCTCTCTTTTCTTATTTATTAGTCTAATCTTTTTTCAAGGTTTTTAGCTTCTTTGCAATAGGTTCAAACTTCCTCCTTTTACTTGGAGAAGTTTGATCATCTGAAGCCTTCTTCTCTCAATTCGTCAAATTCATTCTCTGTCCAGCTTTGTTCCATTGCTGGCGAGGAGCTGTGTTCCTTTGGAGAGGAAGAGGTGCTCTGATTTTTAGAATTTTCAGCTTTTCTGCTCTGTTTTTTCCCCCATCTTTGTGGTTTTATCTACCTTTGGTCTTTGATGATGGTGACATACATATGGGGTTTTCCTGTGGATGTCCTTTCTGTTTGTTAGTTTTCCTTCTAATAGTCAGGACCCTCAGCTGCAGGTCTGTTGGAGTTTGCTTGAGGTCCACTCCAGACCCTGTTTTCCTGGGTATCAGCAGCGGAGCCTGCAGAAAAGTGAATATTGCTGAACAGTAAATGTTGCTGTCTGATCGTTCCTCTGGAAGCTTCATCTCAGAGGGGTACCCAGCCGTGTGAAACATCAGTCTGCCCCTACTTGGGAGTGCCTCCCAGTTAGGCTACTCGGGGGTCAGAGACCCACTTGAGGAGGCAGTCTGTCCATTCAGATCTCAAACTCCATGCTGGGAGAACCACTACTCTCTTCTAAGCTGTCAGATAGGGACATTTACATCTGCAGAGATTTCTGCTGCCTTTTGTTTGGCTATGCCCTGTCCCCAGAGGTGGAGTCTACAGAGGCTGGCAGGCCTCCTTGAGCTGCGGTGGACTCCACCCAGTTGAGCTTCCTGGCCACTTTGTTTACCTACTCAAGCCTCTGCAATGGTGGGTGCCCCTCCCCCAGCCTCACTGCCACCTTGCAGTTAGATCTCAGACTGCTGTGCTAGCAATGAAGGAGGTCCTGTGGCGTAGGACCCTCTGAGTCAGGTTCAGGATATAATCTCCTGGTGTGTCATTTGCTAAGACCCTTGAAAAAGTACAGTATTAGGGTGGGAGTGACCCAATTTTCCTGGTGCTGTGTGTCATGTTTTCCCTTGGCTAGGAAAGGGAATTCCCTTACCCCTTGTGCTTCCTGGGTGAGGTGATGCCTCGCCCTGCTTTGGCTCTCACTTGGTGGGCTGCACTCACTACCCTGCACCCACCATCCAACACAGCGCAGTGAGATGAACCCGGTACCTCAGTTGGAAATGCAGAAATCACCCATCTTCTGTATTGCTCGCTCTGGGAGCTGTAGCCTGGAGCTGTTCCTATGTGGCCATCTTGGAACAACCCTCTTTCAGTTTAAATATGTCATTCAATCTCCCAATGCTTTTATAGCTTCTTTTAATAGTTTGTCATAATTCTTACTGTTGTTCCTTTGAGTATGATGTGCCTGTGTGAGTTTCTCTGCTTTTTTTTTTTATTTGGCTTGGGATCTTGTAACCTTGAATGTGTTTATTGAGGACTTACCAGTTTTAGAAAAGTTTTAGTCACTATACCTTAAGATATTTATTCTATCTACACTCTCCTCTTTTTTTTTTTTTTTGAATTTTAACTACATTATATTTTACACCATTTGATTGGGTTGTACAAGTATCCTATGATCTGATCTGTATTCCTAATTTTTTTCTCTGTCTGTGCTTTAGTTTAGACAATTTATATTGATGTGTATTTGAGTTTACCAATCCTGTCTTCTTCTTTGTCTCATATACTCTTAAATTTTCTTTATAAATTCTTACTATATTTTCAGAGTTTGTGGGTTTTTAGAAATCCAGTTGTTTCTATTTTTATTCATTTAATTTATCTTAAAATATTTTGTGTTAAATGATTTTTCTTTTAAAAATTTCTTTCACCTATTAATCACATTTTTGAAGTATTTTTCTAACTTCAATATGTAGATTTTCTATGGGTATGCTTTATTTTGTGAATTTTTACTATTGATTGTACTTTCTGACTCTTTGCATATGAATAAATGGATCATAGAAACTGAAAAGGGCATTACTTTCCACAGGGGAGGGTTTTGCCTTTTCCTGCAGGCAGAAAGGGATGAGGTACTGATTGTATTAATTCAATTCTTAATTGAGTTATTATTGGCTTGGTTTATAGATAGACCTCATTTTCTTCTACTCATCACTGTTTCTGGTGTGTGGACTTCCCAAGGTTTTGATTACGAGGCTGGTCTCTTGTTCTCTGTCTCTCTCACCCGATCTAGCCCATTAAACATGAAGGACATTAAATTTTAACTCTTTGGAGGTGTGAACTCAGCTGCATTTCCCATAGCATCTTCAAATTGCAGTAAATATTTTTTCTTTTTAAATTTGAATAATTGAATTTTATTAGTTTTCCCAGGATTCTATTCCTTTGAAATATTTAACCTATAACAATATAAAGGATAAATTTATGTTTTTAGTTCAAAGTTATGCTTTTTTTTTGTTTTTTGTACTTGAAGTTGTGGGATACATGTGCGAAAGTGCAGGTTTGTTACATAAATATACATGTGTCATGGTGGTTTACTGTACCCGTCAACCTATTATCTGCATTAGGTGTTTCTCCTAATGCTATCCCTCCCCTAGTCCCCTATACCCTGACAGGCCCCAGTGTGTGATGTTTCCCTTTCTGTGTCTATGTGTTCTAATTGTTCAATTCCCATCTATGAGTGAGAATATGCATTGTTTGGTCTTCTGTTCTTGTGTTAGTTTGCTAAGAATGATGGTTTCCAACTTCATCCATGTCCCTGCAAAGGACATGAACTCATCCTTTTTTATGGCTGCATAGTATTCCATGGTGTATATGTGCCACATTTTCTTTACCCAGTTTATCATTGATGGGCATTTTGGTTGGTCCCAAGTCTTCCCTATTGTGAGCAGTGCCACAATAAACATAGGTGTATAAGTGTCTTTATAGTAACTAGAATGATATACAATTCTTTGAGTATATACCCAGTAATGGGATTGCTGGGTCAAATGGTATTTCTAGTTCTAGATGCTTGAGGAATCGCCTCACTGTCTTCCACAATAGTTGAACTAAATTACTCTCCCATGAATAGCATAAAAGCATTCCTACTTCTCCGCATCCTCTCCAGCATCTGTTGTTTCCTGACTTTTTAATGATTGCCATTCTTACTGGCATGAGATGGTATCTCATTTTGGTTTGGATTTGCATTTCTTTAATGACCAGTGATGATGAGCTTTGTTTCATATGTTTGCTGGCTGCATAAATGTCTTCTTTTGCAAAGTGTCTGCTCATATCCTTGGCCCACTTTTTGATGTGATTGTTTGTTTTTTTTCTTGTAAATTTGTTTAAGTTCTTTGTAGATTCTGGATATGAGCCCTTTGTCAGATAGATACATTGCAAAAATTTTCTCCCATTCTGTTGGTTGCCTGTTCACTCTGATGATAGTTATTTTTGCTGTGCAGAAGTTCTTTAGTTTAATCAGATCCCATTTGTCTATTTTGGCTTTTGTGCCATTGCTTTTGGTGTTTTAGTCATGAAATCTTTGCCCATGCCTATGTCCTGAATGGTATTGCCTAGGTTTTCTTCTAGGATTTTTATGGATTTATATCCCACGTGATCTGTTCTACTATTTTGATTTTTTTCTCCTTCCTCTGTTTACTCCAGTTCTGTCCTTTTGGTTGTTTTATAAGCAATCCAGGGTACTTCCTACCTCTTGGGATTTGTTCTTGGCTATACCCTTTTTCCAGAAAGCTCTTCCTTTAGAAATTTGAATGGGTCAGATTCTTACATCGTATTTTTTTATCTCTTAAAAGTTTCATCATACTAGTGACACAAGTTCAAAATCTGTGTCATTGTAAACACTTTTCTCTCAAAATCAAAACAAAAACCACAGTCTAATGATTTCTGAAGTCCTTTTGATGCTTTTCATTAGTTTTCTCTTAAATATGTCTCTTTCTCTCTGTTACTCACCTGTAGCACTTCTTATCTGTCTCATAGTATTTTTTTCCCTATAGGTTCAGAGTAATTTTTCCCAACCTGTTTTTTTACCTTCAAATATTTTGACAGCAATGGAATCATGGAAACTTTCCCAAAGCATATAATTCACATTTCATTTAGAGCTTCATTTATTAGCCATTGAGTCTTAAAACATGTTATCTTATCATTAAAGGACTTTCATACATTTGGTTCTACATAATTTGCCAGCCAACCTTATTGTCTACTGCTTTTGCTTAAAAATTCCATGCTAGAGCCAAACTTGTATAGTTTTTAATCTTTAAATAGTCCCTCCCTTTTACCAGATTTATCCATTCTTCTTTCATCTAACAATTTTTTGTTCACAGTTTAAACGTTTTTAGGTTTATATCACACATACAAAGTGACTGGCACTGTAGAAGTGTGTTGAATGAGTAAACCATAAATAATAATAGCAAATTATAAATACTATATAGTAAACTGTAAATAATAATAAATTACCATGGAAAAGAACTCATTTCCTATAGTCATTTTTTCTAAGATACTATTAAGAAATGCAGATTAAATACAAAATGGAAGATATTCATTTTTAATTGAATGACAGCCCTTTTAGAATAAGACATAATAGTATAATCTAAGAAAGTCATACCACAGGAACATGTGAATTTTTCTCTGAAAATTACCTCTGAGACAATTGATAAGCACCTATTGTTAGAGTGTTACTTTGATTTGAATCAATGCCACCTTCTTTAAAACCTTCTTTAAATCCATGGTGAGCTTTTTCAGAGCTTAGCGTGAAAATTTGTTAAAAGAAAAATATTTCTCACCTTTTGAAATAATGATTTTATTAAGTCATCAACACAATAAATTGTGAAATAAAGTGATTTTCAGTCTTCAAGTCAAACTCATCATTCCTGATCCAAATTGTACAAGAGTGTCTGGAGTATAGTTTTATTTATAATTGTTTGATATCATTTTAAAGATAAGCCATATATTTGCAGGTAAAATTAGGTTAACAAAGCTATATGCAGGACTGAGTCAAGTGGGGCTTCTCTTCCACCATATCGACCTTTTTACTGCATCTTTTACATCCTTATTTCTCAGGCTATAAATAAGTGGGTTTAGCATGGGGATCACCAATGTATAAAACACAGCTGAGACCTTTTCCTGTTCCAGGGAATACTGAGAGCTTGGCTGGATGTAACTAAAAGAAACAGACCCATAGAATAAGGTCACAGTGGTCAGGTGGGAGGCACAAGTGGAGAAGGCTTTGTACCTTCCCTCAGCTGAACGAATTCTCTGGATGGCAATGATGATCCGGATATAAGACACCATAACGACAATGAAAGTGAACATTGCAATAAGCCCAGAGAAGACCAAGAGCAGCATTTCATTGATATGAGCATCAGAGCAAGAAAGCCTCAGAAGAGGAGGAATGTCACAGAAATAATGATTCACAATATTAGGACCACAGAAGTCTAATCTGAGCAAACCTATTGTGTGTGTCAGAGAATTAATGAGCCCACCCAAGTAAGATGCAAGGACCATCTGAATACAAACTGTTTGGGTCATAATGACTGTATACAACAAGGGATTAGCTATGGCCACATAACGATCATAAGCCATCATGGACAGGAGAATGCCCTCTGTGGTTACATATACTGCAAAAGAGAAACTCTGTAGAACACAGCCAGAAAATGTACTGGATTTATGTTTTGATAGGAAATTGGCTAGCATCTTAGGAGCAAAGACAGTAGAGTAGCAGATATCACAAAAGGAGAGGTTGCCAAGGAAGAAGTACATTGGAGTATGAAGTTGGACATTTAACCAGATTAAGATAATTATGCCCAAATTACCCAACAAAGTGATGAAATAAATAAGAGTGAAAAGCAAAAACAGTGGGATCTGCAAATTAGGATTTTCAGTTAATCCTACCAGGAGGAATTCCTTCACACCTGTATGATTCCAGCCTCTCATTTTTACTCAGGTATATATAGTTCCTTAGTTGCAGAACAAGACATGACCGTGATGGAAAAGAAATGATCCCTTCATCATCCAGTATCCAGAACAGCATGGGACATTTAGGGTTACCCTGTAGTTAAATAAAGAAAGAACGTTCACTTTAGAAGTGGCTCATATATGTGCTAGACTATATATAATGATTCAAATTTTTGGTACTAGAGATTGTTTTATTCTTTGTTTTTAGTTCTCACATCATAAAAAGTCAGAGGGGGGATAAGAAAGCTCTTATATTTCACAACTATTAAAGGTAGAATTAACATTTAAATCCAGATGTGACTGGTACCAAATCTCAAGTACAATGAGTAGAATGTCCACTCATCCTGTGACATATATAAGCCTTCTGCTAATGTGGGTTTACAAACAGGAGCATCCAGTGACAAATATTCCCTTGTTCTGTGACTAACCTGTCCCTATTTTATACCTGTTTAAGCTCCTGAAAATGAGTTTCATCATACGCAGCACCATTTCTTTCCAAATCTCAACCTTAGACCTCTTTTTGCCTCACTTTCTGCCCTGATTGCCAACTTGAAAGAGCAATGATTGTGCCCTCCAGTAAAATTGAGTTGAGAGAAAAAGGCAAGCCATTCCTTTTATTTGATATTTAGTATTAAGGCTGATCGAAAACACCAGTGTTAACTCTACAACCTTTGCTTTTGCAGCTTTGCGTAACCTTGCTTTTGCATCTTTGATTTTTATCAGCATTGAAACAAACCTGAACAACCATTATAAAGAGTTGAGGTTCATTGTGAGGTACCAAAACTATATCTATTGTATGTTTCTTGTTTGCAAAATCATGGACTGCCACTTAGTTTCTCATGTTTTTGACATGATATGCTACAAATTCAATATTTATTTATTTATTTATTATTTTTTGTCATTTTTAGTAGAGACAGAGTTTCACCATGTTGGCTGGGCTGATCTCGAACTCCTGACCTCAGGTGATCTGCCTGCCTTGGCCCACCAAAGTCCTGGGATTATAGGCATGAGCCACTGTGCCTGGCCTTATTATTATTATTTTTTAAGACAGAGTCTCACTCTGTCACCCAGGCTGGAGTGCAATGGTGTGATCTCAGCTCACTACAACCTCTGCCTTCTGGGTTCAAGTGATTCTCCTGCCTCAGTCTCCCGAGTAGCTAGGACTACAGGTGTTTGCCACCATGCACGGCTAATTTTTGTATTCTTAGTAGAGACAAGAGTTTCACCATGCCAGCCAGGCTGGTCTCAAACTCTTGACTTCGTGATCCACCTGCCTTGGCCTCCCAAAATCCTGGGATTACAGGCATGAGCCACTGCACCTGGCCAATTCAACATTTGTAATGAAGTATCAACAATTTAATTCATTCACATAAACATTCATGCATTCGATAAATATGTATTTCTACTCTGTGGCAAGAAATATTCTATTTGCTAGAGATAAAACAGTGAAAAAGACAAATGTCATGCCTTCAAGGAGCTCACATTCAGCTAAGAAAATAAACATATATTGATACACTGTATAAAATGATAAGAACTATGAAGAAAAATAAGAAAAGGTGAATAGAAAGAGATGGTGTGTTACTCTATTACATAGTGTACACGTTTTCTATTGCTGCTATAACAAGTTACCCCCAAATCGGAGGCTTAAAACATAACGTATTATCTTACAGTTTGCAGGTCAGAAGCCAGAAATCAGTTTGCTGGGTCAAACTCAAGTTGTGTGTGGGGCCACACTTCTTCTGAAGGCTTTAGGAGAGAGACTGTTTTACTGCCTTTTCAGGCTGTATGAACAGCGCTATTTTGGCCCCTTCTATCTTCAAAGACAACAGCATAGCACTTTCATCAGTCATCACACTGCTTTCTTCTTCTATAGAAAAATCTCCCTTTGCCTCCCTCTCACATTTAGTATTTACCCATATAATCCCTGGTAATCTCCCATCCTCAAAATCCTTGACTGACTCATCTCTGAAAAGTATTTTCTGTCATATAAGATAACATTCACAGGTATGGGATTAGGATTTGAATAGGGGCCACCATTTAGTCTACCACATATAGGTTGTTCAAAAAAAAAAAAAACTATATAAGATGAAATCTGAACAGAAAGCTGATGTAAGTGGTTTGACTAAATATGTGGCTATCTACAGAAAGACTTTTCCAGGAAGGTGGCACAGCAAGTTCAAAATCCTGAGGTGGGATTGTGTTGAACAAGAAACTTCAGGAAATTGACTGAACTGCAGAGAACAAGATGGAGAGTGGCCAGTGGGGAATAAGAAATGCTGTATTTATCACACCTTGCCTTGTTTGAGGTTTGGATGCTTTCTCAGTGAGATGGGAAGTTGCTTTGCATATATACCCCATTATATAGGGTACAAGTGTGTAATAGGATCCACATATCCACATATTTGAGATGTATATACATATATATATATATATATATATATATATATTTTTTTTTTTTTTTTGAGTCAGAGTCTCACTCTGTTACCCAGGCAGGAGTGCAGTGGCGTGATCTCGGCTCACTGCAACCTCCACCTCCCAGGTTCAAGCAATTCTTCTGCCTCAGCCTCCCAAGTAGCTGGGATTATAGGCACTCACCACCATGCCCAGCTAATTTTGTGTATTTTTAGTAGAGACGGGGTTTCACCATGTTAGCCAGGCTGGTCTCGAACTCCTGACCTCAGGTGATCCACCCATCTTGGCCTCCCAAAGTGCTGGGATTACAGGCGTGAGCCACCACACCCTGCCTGAGTTATATTTTTACACGCTCTGAAAATAAATCTCAGCAAGGCAAGAGCAGAAGCAGGGAGGCTATTTAGGAGGCTACTTCAGTTATCCACTAGAGAGAGATAACTATGCCTTACATTGAGGTGGCAGTAGGAAAAACTATAAAGTGACTCTATTCCATAACCATTTTGGGGTAGTAACCAAAAAGATGGAGAGTTGAACATGAAATAAAATATTGTTCTAAGGGCATGTGTGTGTGTGTGTGTGTGTGTGTGTGTGTGTGTTTCAAATGAAGTTGTTATTTTTCAAGATATGGAAGACATGAGAGAATGTATTTGGCAAAACTTTTTAAAATGAGATCTATTACTTGGGAATTATACAGATTGGTTTGGAATTTGGTATTTCATTGTAAGCTGTAAAAATCTTGAACTTGAAAAGATACAAATTTGGAGATAATCTAATAAGATAAGTATCATGACAAAATCTGGATCTTTGCTTAAAAATGTGAAATCACTTCATGGTAATTTATTTTTAATTCATGACTCCAAAGGAACACTTAAAAATATGCAATCATCATTGATCTATAAAACAATTGGAGATAAGGTTGGTGAGAGAAATCACAAAATTAAAAGCATTTTTTATTATATTAAAAAGGGAATCCAGCCAAAAGCCTATCAAATGATTTAAAGATTTTCAAAATAAAACTGTACTATAATTTTGTTAACCAAACCTGAAATAGCTCACTGTATGCTTTCAAGGAGGTTGACTCATAAAATATGATTTTGATGATGTAATATTTATAGATGAATTTATTATAAATAGTGCATATAAATATTCCATGTACTGTTAATTTTATTATAGAATATTATATAGAAATGTATATTTACCTGATTAAACATTATATGAAACATATATTACTTATGTAAATTCATGATATACATTCTTAAGGATATACATGCACTTATACTTTTAAAATAGTATATAGTGAATGATTTATGTATAAAAACTGTTTATAAGACAAAAATGGCCAAAAGTCGAATATGTAAAATAAATAAAAATTTGACAAACAGCAATAACAAAAGTGTAGAAACGCATCATCAAAAAATGGTCTTTTTGAAGTCTATTTTATGCAGGCACTCTAAAATTGTGGTGGAAAGAATGAACAATTTGTTATAGTTAAAAAAGTCCTGGGCTCCAGGAATAAAGTATCTGTGCAGATGTCCTGGTTTTGTTAAACACAAGAAGTAGTGAAAAATAATCAGAGAAAATATAAAGTAGTTCTTACAATGTTATATTGCTATCTTAAAATTACATCTGATTTCCAAAGACTATTGTGTATAAAATGGGGAAGACATTCTTTTCCTTGTCATGTAGTTAACACGCATTGAAATTCGATTATATTATATTGTTACACATTATATTATTATACTATATATTATTATATAATATAATAATATTATAATATATATAATTATATAATATTATATATTATATATTACAATGTATAATATAATTATGTTATTGCTACACATTTTTTATAACTCCCATTATCCCAAAGCAGTATTAGACACATAATACAATGTAGGGAATTCCCATATGTTTCACATGATTTATTGATTTTTACATAAGATTGATTATTTGTGTGCTTGGATGCTATTAAGTTCTGTTGTCAGAATTGTAACAGAAAAGCAGAGTGTTATATGCAAATAAATAAAATAATAAAGTTAAATTGCACAAGTAGTTCTAGGGTACTATATAAATCAAGTATTAAACACCATAAACATGCACACACATGAAAATATTGGTTATAGGTATTATGTAAATATTGCCCTTTTTCATGAAATGAGAAGACCATTGAAAAATAAATAAACTACAGTTTAAGAAATTGTTTTCTGGCTGTTTAGAAGCAATGCTAAGATCATACAGTCAGTAACAGATTATTCTAACGTGAGGAGGTAACAGGGAATAACAGAAGTGTGAAAGAAACTTACACTATCACTTCCTAAACACACTCACAACTAAGAGGAGTCCACAGATTATTCTAGCATGAGGAAGTAACAGGGAATAACAGAAGTGTAAAAGAAACTTACACTACCACTTCCTAAACATACTCACAAATAAGAGGAGTCCAAATTAAGCAGAGTACCTAGTGCAGATAACCAGGATTTCATGATTGTTAAAGGACTTATTGTTGGGAATAGAGACTTTTTATGTGTAGCTTCTTTTCACTGGGGACACAGGCTGCAGCTTATTGTACAGATGTGAGTCTTGTCCACAAGTTGCATCACTGGCATCCTTTCTTGTCTTCTGAGACTGGAACTAATCATAAAGCTTCACGTTCTCTCAATCGTTATTCAGTAGATGCCTCTGATTTCACATGGATAAAATGTGAAAATAAGATTGTTTTTATAAATGTGAAAATTATATTCTGAGATAATTTTTAAAGTACATTTTATTTAAATCAAAGATCTAGGGATAAAACCAAAATGCAAATATTAAATGCAATTGCAGGAACAAAATAAATGGTTGCGATCACATATTTGCTACTCAGACAAACATTCAAATGTGCTAATGATGGAACAGCTGAAGTTTTCTTTCTTATAAAGTGGGAACATTCACATATTTGAAATCGATGTGGATTAATGGGTCATGTTATACTCCGAAACTTTAATAATCTCTTATTGAATTAGTTTTATGAGTACGATTTTACACACACACGCATACAGAGAATTAATTGAATTCCGTGCTCTATTTCTGTCTTATTTATATTGAAAATGTATGTTTTTCTTCTCCCTAATAACTCAGTAGGCACTATAGATCTGTGAATTATGTCTTATACATTTTTTATAACTCCCATTATCCCACAGTGGTATTAGACATACATTACAAAGTAGGGAATTCACATATGTTTCACATGATTTATTGATTTTTACATAAGGTTGATTAATTATTTGTGTGCTTGGATGCTTTTGTTAAGTTCTGTTGTTAGTATTGTAACAGAAAAGCAGAGTGTTATATGCAAATAAGTGAAATAATAAAGTTAAATATCAATTCAAATATGCACAAAATTCACGGATTTATGGCAAAGCTACACACAGTGTGAAGATTCCAATGGACCAACATAAGAATGCCTTTGGAGGCAAATGGAAGCTATTGCTATGTAAAAACGAGAAAAATAAATTTAAACCCAGCAAAACAGTCAATTAATGAAAGGAGCTAGGCAAGAATTAATGGATGAATATTAATTAATGGCGAAATAGAGCATTATTAAATGAAATCAAATCAATGGTACATGCTATAAACCAACCCCTTTATGATCTGCGAAGTCACTGTTATGGTAACTCAAGGAAGGGATCAGTCAGTGTCAATTGCAAGAAGAAAATCTTGTATGCTAGCCAGGAATCTCTCGGCAGATACACAACTTCGGTCTTTTGAGAAACAATGCCTGTAAGATAATTTGGTAGATAGATCATCAGACTGATCATATTTGTGAAACAAATTTCAAATATATAATTCAGAAATTGATTTAGACCTGGATTATTTTTTAATTAAAAATAGAATGCGATTTATTGTGTTTTTAAACAGCATTGAAGTAATTAAGATAATGTGAAATTCACCATATTTATAGATTAATGTATTTAGTACACAAAAAGTACTTATATTCTTGTGTTGATATTTTTTCTTGGTCAGATACATAAGCTTAAGAAGAAAATTAAAAGGGGTTTATAAATTCAATTTAAAATATTGAGAGTTTAATTAAATAAAGATTGTATACGTTAGGAAACTTTGAGCCTTTGCAAAAGTGATTGTGATGATCTGCTTGTTACATAATTAGAATAACATACTTGGCAATTTGAATTATAACTTTAAAAAATTTGATTATCATGTTTGTTAAAGTAAAACACTACCTGTTAAGTAAAATAAAATAGTTAATTAACAATGTATAGTCTTTTCTGTGCAGAAAAGCCATTCTTGAAAACAACAAATTACTCACATTAAAATAAAATAGATGAAACTATTTGTTCAATATTCCAAAACAGATGTCCTATCTATACTAGTTAAATTCCTTAGTAATATTTTAAGTTTAGCATTCTGATAAACTTTTGCTAATTAAATGCTTATAATTTCTTTACATCTAGAGTCCCACATATCATTAGTGAAATTTTGATGATACTGGATTAAAAATTTATATCTTAGTCTATGTCTGCCATGAAATCTAGTGCTAGACAGAAATAAACAAGGAAAGAAAAAGAAGAAAGAAAGAGAGGGGGTGAGGGAAGGAAGGAAGGAAGGAAGAAAGGAAAGAAGGAAGGAAAGAAAGAAAGAAGGGAGGGAGGGAGGGAGCAAAGGAAGGCATTTTATGTTATTCTAATCTATATCTCACAGAATTAGGTAGAAATAAATAATAGATGTATCAATTGTAAAATATTAAAGAATAAATTTGTATATTTATGCATATGTGAATAATTGAAGAGACTGGATATTAATGAATAATTTATCTGAATTCCAAAAAGTAAAGGCAATGTGTGTACCACAAACAGAATAATCAAACATTGCCTGTACTTCTATAAATGGATGCCACCTCTCAAAACAGATGACCAGTAAGTCAAATGGTAGTTGACATACATTCTGTGAAAATATAAAATATATTCACTAGTAAAATATAAAATAAAACTTGTTAATATAGAAAACCAAAGCCACTGCATTTTTCTTCCAAAATAATAAAGAGTTAAGCCTTAACTTATCCAAAACTTATTATCTGCAGGCTGCTTTCTTGCAAAGTTGCATGGAGACCAGCTACAGATCACTGCTAAGGTAGTAAAACCTGAGAAGATGCTGAGGGGATGAACTTGGGACCACACTACAATTTCTGACATTTCACAAACTTGAACCTGACCAATTAGAATCCATGTCTCTGATTCAGACAGTGAAAAAGATGGTGTTCCCTTCTCTATGAAGGCTGAGGCCAATCAGGTCTTTGGCCAAAGTCATATATTTGCAGGTATGTGGCTTGGACCATAGGTCCTTGATCTCAGTCAAGCCATGGGAAGGGCCAGTGCTTCCTGCCTTATAAACATTGAGGTTGATCTTCGAGATGTCCTCATTCTTCATAGCACATACACCCTCTTAAAAACAGGTTCCCTGGTCACTGAAAGAAGCTTTTGAGCGATGTTGCAGGTCTTCACACTGGAGCCACGGATGTCAGCCTGGCTTATATAATCCATATGATATCACTGGGAGAATATCTTACTGACTGGCTGGCTAACACAGCCCCTCTGTAATGGACCAAGTGTTCCTGTAAGGCCAGTCTTCCTATGTGGACAAATCTCTACCCTTGTTAACCACACATGAATGTAGCCTGTACTCCAGGATTGGCCCTTAAATCATCTATTTTTCCAGGATATCTTTCCAGCCTTTCACAATCATATTTAGTCTTACAAACTAATGCGCAACACTTTGCAGGTACTAGAGGAATACAAAAGACCTAAGTACAATTTCAGCAGTTGTATTTTTTACCGGGTAGAGGTAACTAAGCTGATAAAAATAATTTGAGCTCTGCTAGTCATGTTATGCCAAAGAGCCAAAAGATCATCCAGCTCCTGGAGGCAAATGGATTAACCTGTCAAGCTTGGCCTGGTCTGGAAAGGTTGTTTTACATTACAATGATTCTCTTAAGCAGCCAGGGTGATACATGCATCCTGACCAACATATACTGTTATGTATAGATCAACATCGGCAGTCCCTTGAACTTAAGAAAAGTCCACGTGATCTTAAGTATTCATTCAGCATCCTTGGATATTTTCTCTTGCAATAATCTTGGTCCCTGGTTCAGTAGAAGGTTTCAGTGTTACCATACCTTTCTTTCCTGGGTTCGCTGGATACAGTTCTTTCCTACAGCAATGCCAGGAATTATGCTCAAGGCCCTTTTTAGTTAAAATGGTATATATCACTGATCTAGTGAGCTGTAAATCACTATGAAAGCTGCCATTTATTATTATTATTATTTTCTTTTATTGTACTTTAAGTTCTGGGATACATGTGCAGAACTTATAGGTTTGTTACATAGGTATACATGTGCCACGGTGGTTTCCTGCACCCATCAACCCATCATCTATCTTAGCTATTTCTTCTAATGCTATCCCTCCCTTAGCCTCCCATCTCCGACAGGCCCTGGTGTGTGATGTTCCCCTCCCTGTGTCCATGTGTTTTGTTGGTGGGAGTGTAAATTAGTTCAGCTATTGTGGAAGACAGGGTGGTGATTCCTCAAGAATCTAGAACCAGAAATACCATTTGGCCCAGCAATCTCATTACTGGGTATATACCCAAAGGATTATAAATCATTCTACTATAAAGACACATGCCACAGGTATGTTTATTGCAGCACTGTTCGCAATAACAAAGACTTGGAACCAATCCAAATGCCCATCAATGATAGACTGGATAAAGAAAATGTGGCACATATACACCATGGAATACTATCCAGCCATAAAAAAGGATGAGTTCATGTCCTTTTCAGGGACATGGATGAACCTGGAAACTATCATTCTCAGCAAACTAACACAGGAACAGAAAACCAAACACCACATGTTCTCACTCATACGTGGGGGTTGAACAATGAAAGCTGTCATTTTTAAGAGAAGGCAGGAATAAAAGTTAAGGGCAAATTTGTCCAACACTAACTCTTTGCTGGCTGTTCTCTTGTAAACCTCTGTAAAAACTTGATAGAGGTTAGAGAAATCAATTATAACATTCTATTAATTCTATCTATTATGACAGATTGCTGTGATGGAATAAAGATGGCTGTAACTTCATGGACACTTCTCAAGAAAAGTTGGATTCCCTTTGAATACAGGATATCATTGGTGACTTGCTTTTTCCTCAGCAGACAATATGAATGATGGATCATGTTTTGGAATTCCTCCAGTTAGGACATGGGAGGCTAGCAGAGTCTGCCCTGATCTTTGAAACACTTGCTGCTGGACTACCCTAAGGCCATCTCTGGAAGAGAACATGTGGAAAGACCAAAAGGAGATGCACTAACACTAAATAAAAAAGAGATACTCAGCAACCTTCAAGCTATTCCAGCCCCAGATGTTCAAGTGATTTCATAAGATACCCCAGATGTTGCGGTGCAGAGAGACTTCATCCGTATCCAACCCTTCCCAAATGACAGATTCATGAGCCAGATGAATGGCAATTGCTGGTTTAAGCCACTAAGTTTTTTTTTTTTTTTTCAGACGGAGTCTTGTTCTGTCGCCCAGGCTGGAGTGCAATGGCGTGATCTCAGCTCACTGCAAGCTCCGCTTCCCGGGTTCACGCCATTCTCCTGGCTCAGCCTCCCTAGTAACTGGGACTACAGGTGCCCACCACCGCGCCCGGCTAATTTTTTGTATTTTTAGTAGAGACAGGGTTTCACCGTGTTAGCCAGGATGATCTCGATCTCCTGACCTCGTGATCCGCCCACTTCGGCCTCCTAATGTGCTGGGCTTACAGGCATGAGCCACCAAGTCTGGCCTAAGCCACTAAGTTTTGTAGCAGAGCACCATATAACTAGAACAAATGCCGAGGTGGCAGCTCAGATCACATGTCTCCTAGTTTGTAGGGCTACAACTGCAAGACTTGGACCTCAGCCCTTGGTTGCACCTGAGGTGTGGTGGTGCTGCTTGGTGGCAATGTCAGGATTTTGTTCCAATGAAAGGTCTCGATTGCAAGGCTTGCTTTTCAGTCTTTAGTTCAAGTTATAGAAGAAATTGGAGCTCTCAGAACTAATGAATTTTGAGTTCGCTGAAAAGGGCTAGATCCCAGAGTTTGACCAGGGTGGCTACAGGATCCCATATTCAGACCAACTTAAAGAGGATCTATTCCTTCCAGATTATATGTTAAAAGCTATATATCCTGCCTTTCAATAATGAAGGTGGATATGACCAGATGGTGTTTGCATGACTTTAACATGGAACGAACTATAAGAACAGTGCATCAGAGACCTCTTCCACCTCTGAATTTTCCTCCAACAAAGACTCTTCCAAAACTGTGCGTGTTGTGTGGCGGTGGGGTGGTGGCAGGGAAGAGGTGTCAATGCACCAATTCCCAACCCAAATGCTATTACATAAAGTGAACAATACTTAAATACTGATATGAAGTCAATAAATCTTATGTCACATGATGAAGGAAAAAGGAAATAAAATGAAGATATTTCTTCATACGAGTGTATACATCCATAAACATGCTTTTAACAAAAGAAAAAGGAAATACACATGACAATTACAGTCCTCATATCTGCAACTGGTCATATGGTCATAGTTGGTATTGATGACTACCTTCTTCTACTATCCATTCTATATTCCCTTTGCCTTCGGCAAGAACCTCAGCAGATCATGGTTTTTGGTGTTTTTTTTTTGTGCTGGTGGAGTGACCCAAACTTTCAGTCCTGAAGGGTCTGGGCCATTTGTAGTCTCGACTGTATTGGTTTGTTGTAGTTTTCCACTGACCTTAATCACAGGACATGGTAATACTAAGAAATGCAATAATGGATCGCCTGTACTTTTTGGATATTCTTATGTGGATATTACCTCCATTGTGGAGTAGCAAACCGATTTTATTTTGATAGTCCAGGTCAATCACCCCAGCCAACACTGTAACTCCCTTATTAGCCTGTTGACTTAAAGGTAGGAGGACCCCAAAGTGTCCAGGTGGCAATTTTAACTTCCTGTTTAATGGAATTGTTGTTGTGTCTCCTGGTGTTAGTGGTCCTCCTTCTAGAACTAAAACCTCTAGGCCAACAGAATGTAATGTCACTGAAAGAAAACGCAAAAATTTTGCTAGTAGATCACTAGGGGTGATGGTGAGTGGTGCCACCTCCACTTCCGCCTCTTGATTCCTTTACCCATGAATCCTGGCTATGGAGAAACAGTACCATATATTGGATGCTGATTCCGAACATACAGGGCCTTCTGGAGAACTTTGTCACAGACCTGCAAAGTAACATCACCTAGTTGGCACTGTAATTGTGACTTCAAAAGGCCATTCTACAATTCTATCAGTCCAGCTGCTTCAGGATGATGGACAACATGGTAAGACCAGTAAATTCCATGAGCTTGAACCCATTGCAGCATTTATTTAGTCATAAAGTGAGTGCCCTTGTCAGAGGCAATGCTGTGTGGAATATCATGATGATGGAAAAGGCATTTCATGAGTCCACAGATGTTAGTCTCGGGAGAAGCACTGCATGCAGGATAGGCAAACCCATATCTGGAGTAAGTGTCTATTCCAGTGAGCACAAACCTCTGCCCTTTCCATGATGAAAAAGATCAAATATAATGAAGCTGCCACCAGTTAGCTGGCTGATCACCCTGAAGAATGGTGCCATATTGAGGACTCAGTGTTGGTCTCTGCTGCTGGCAAATTGAAAACTCAGCATTGGCCCATAGCCAGGTGAATGGAAGTCCATGTTGATGAGCCCATGCATAACCTCCATCCCTGCTACCATGGCCACTTCGTTCATGGGCCCATTGGGTGATGACAGGAGTGGTTAGGGAAAGAGGCTGAGCGGCATCCACAGAATGGGTTATGCTATCCACTTAATTATTAAAATCCTCCTCTACTGAGGTCACCCATTTGTGAGCACTCACATGGGATACAAATATCTTCACAGTTTTTGACCACTCAGAGAGGTCCAGCCACATACCTCTTCCCCAAATTTCTTTGTCACCAATTTTCCCATCATACTTCTTCCAAGTCCTTGACCATCCAGCCAAACCATTGATTACAGATCATGAATCAGTATATAATTGCACATCTGGCCGTTTCTTCTTCCATGCAAACTGCACAACCAGGTGCACTGCTCGAAGTTCTGCCCAGTACAAAGATTTCTTTCACCACGGCACTTCAGGGATGTCCTAAAATGGAGCTATAGTGCTGCAGCTGTCCACTTTACAGTGGTGCCTGCATATCATGCAGAACCATCTGTGAACCAGGCCCTAGTCTTCCCTTACTCTGTCAATTGATCGAAAGGAACTCTCCATGAGGCCACTGGTGCAGTCTAGGGGAGACAAGGCAGGGTGGCAAAAGTGAAGGAGACAATGGGCATTTATGCCACTTCCTCATGTAACTTACTGGTCCCTTCAAGACCTGCTAGAGCCAGATCATGTATATACCACTTACATTTGATGACCGAATGCTGCTGTGCATGACCCACTTTATGGCTAGATGGGTCAGAAAGCACTCAGTTTATGATAGGCACTTCAGGTTGCGTGGTGACTTGATGATCCATAGTCAAACATTCAGTTTCCACCAAAGCCCAGTAGCAGGCAAAGAGCTGTCTCTCAAAAGGAGAGCAGTTATCTGCAGAAGATGGCAGGGCCTTGCCCCAACATTCTAGAGGCCTCTGCTGTGATTTACCTAAGAGGGCCTGCCAAAGGCCACAAACAGCATTCTTATCTGCACTGAAACTTCAAGCACATTGGATCTGCTGGGTGATATGGACCAAATGGCAGAGCAGCTTGCACAGCAGACAGGACCTTCTCCTGTTCTGGACCCCACTCAAAACTGGCAGCCTTTGGGGTCACTTGATAAATGGGCCATAGTAACACATTCAAAGGAGGAATGTGTTGCCTCCAAAATCCAAATTGGCCCACTAGGTGTAGGTTGTAGGCATGGTCAAATGCAGCAACTTATCTTTCACCTTAGAAGGAATATCTCAACAGAACTCACACCACTGGACCCCTGTAAATTTTACTGAGGTAGAAGATCCCTGAATTTTAGTTGGATTTATCTCCTATCCTCTGTCATGTAAATATCTCACCAATAAGTTCAGTTTGTTTGCTACTTCTTACTCACTGGACCAATCAGCATAATGTCATCAATTTAACGGACCAGTGTGATATCTCAGGGAAGCAGAAAGCAATCAAGATCTCTCCAAACAAGATTATGACACAAATCTGGAGAGTTTTGTCAACCCCATGGGGTTGGACAGAAAAGTATATTGCTGGCCTGCCAGCTGAAGGCAAATTCCTTCTGTTAGGCCTTATGGGCATGAATGGAGACAAAGGCATTTGCCAAGTCAATGGCTGCATCCCAGGTAGCAGGAGATGTGTTAATTTGCTCAAGCAATGAAATCACATCTGGTACAGCAGTTGCAATTGGAGTGACCACTGGTTAAGCTTATGATAATCCACTGTCATTCTCCAAGATCCATCTGTCTTTTGCACAGGCCATATAGGAGAGCTGTACAGGGATGTTGTAGGAATTACCACCTCTGTGTCTTTCAAGTCCCTAATCTTCACATTCCCTCCAGTGATGCAATATTGTTTTTGATTTACTATTTGTTTTTAGGTAGAGACCGCTTTAATGGCATCCATTTGGCCTTTCCCACCACAATACCCTCACCTACAAGTGAGCCAGGGTGGGGGTTCTGCCAACTGCTAAATATGTCTATGCCAATTACGCTTTCTGGCACTGAGGAAATGACCACAGGATGAGTCCAAAGACCCATTGGACACAACGTAAGTCAGATCTGAGCTAAAAACTCGATTAATTACCTGTTCTCCATAAGCCCCTACTTTAACTGGAGGACTACAATGACATTTTGGCACCCCTGAAATCAACATCAGCTCAGAGCCAGTGTCCAGTACTCTCCAAAATGTCTGATTATTTCCCTTTCTCCAATGCACAGTTACCCTGGTAAAAGGCCAGAGGTCCCCTTGGGGAAGGATGGGAGAAAGATTAACAGCATCAATTATTGGGAGTGTAGTGGGGCCCTTCCTCAAGAGTACCCAGCCTCCCCTTCATTCAAAGGGTTCTGGGTCTGCAAGCTGCTTCAAGTCTGGAAATTGATTGAGGGGCCATGATTCTGTGTTTTTATAATTCAAATTATTTTTTATCCATTTGACCTGGAAGTTTTATGCTTACAAAAATTAAGTAGGAATACACTAGACTTCCTATCAATTTTACTGCTAGAAACACTATGATTAATTAACCAATGCCAGAGCTCTACACAAGTCAGACTATTCTGATTGCCCCTTTGTCTCTGCTGTCTATTAAGGTAGCTATGCCCACCTTGCCTTTGATGGTTGAGTGCTGCCACTTGGTTCCTGCCACCTTGGGATACAATTATTCCCAACGTATTTAAATTTTTTTTTATTATTATACTTTAAGTTCTAGGGTACATGTACACAATGTGCAGGTTTGTTACATATGTATACTTGTGCCATGTTGGTGTGCTGCACCCCATCAACTTGTCAGCACCCATCAACTCATCATTTACATCAGGTATAATTGAGTGACTGCGATTCTCACTGTTAGATCTGACATACAGAGAAGAGCAATTACAGGGCTCTTCAAAGATGCGGGTGCTGCCCTCACAAATCTATTTCACAAAGCATTGGTCAAGGGTATATCTTCCGGACAGTCCCAGTTGGAATGAGTAGGTCTAAAGTTACTAATCCACTCCATCATCCATCCCAGTCTCCTTAAGCCTTTGGATCTCTTCCTCTACATTAAACCAAGGGAGATCAGGCATGTCTAGCTCACCCACAGTGGGCCATCTTTTAATCCGTATTTCAGCTAACCAAGCAAATAAACTATTATGACCCTTTTTAATTCCCTTAGCTGCAACATTAAATGCAGAATTCCTACTTAGTGGGCCCAAATCAATAAATTCCACCTGATTCAACTCTATGTTCCTTCCACCACTATCCCACACCCTTCATATCCATTCCTATGCCTGTTCTCTAGATTTCTACTTATATAAATTAGAAAAGTCAAGCAGTTCTTTTTGAGTGTAGCATACCTCCTCATGGGTCACACTCTGAACCTCACCTCTGAGGGCCCACCAGGACTTTAGTTATAGGCCTAGAAGCAAACAGGGGTGTCTGGGGTGGGTCCTGAGGAGAATCAACATTATCTTGCCTGGCAACTGCCTTAGGAGAGGCCATCACCGATGCCTCAGGCAGCACAGGGTTTATCCCCTCAGACAAAGGTGGAAAGGTTGACGGCAGCATGGGTCGCGGGGAGAATATTGCCACTACTGGGGATGGGAAAGCTCTTTCTTCTGGCAAAACACATTCACCAGAGTTTACAAACGCAGTGTCCTCAGCTTCATCAGGGTCCTCCCACCCATCCCCATTCCAAGTCCCATCCCAGGGTCCCATCCTTTTGCAATCAATGCCCTCAATTTAACAGTAGACACCTGACGAGGCTGTGCATGCACCTTTTGTTGCAGGTCAGCCACTCACATGATAGGAGTTTGTGCCTGTTTTCCCACAATTTCAGCTCTTTTTCTACAGGAGACAAAATTCTCACTCCGGACAATCTTAGCAGATTTGAGGCTCAGTATCTGCCTCTGAAGCGGAAGTTAGAATCCCTGAGTTCATTATTTTATTTTGTCATTTTGTCCAGTGAACTTAGGACCAACCAACAAACTTCATTATATTATTTGGTCCTCCACAAATAGTCAAAGGTATTATGTACATAATAAACTCCTTGCCTCTCACTTCAGGAGTGGTGAATCAAGAGTGTCAAATGTATTTATATTGTATAACTCTCTGAACACTTCACACCAAGGACTATAAGTGTTCTTCATACTATTAGCAGTAGAGTCCTTAGCATTTTTGGGTCAAATTATATTAAGCAGCCAACTACAGAAACCCAAAAACCAACAAAAGAACTCCATCCTTAATATTCTGTTCCTCTAGAACCACTCCCGGCATAAAAATCTGTATTTCTCAGGGTTTTCTAGAGGGACAGAACTAACAGGATACACACACACACACACGTATGTGTATATATATGTGTGTATATATACATACATATATATGGAGTTTATTAAGGAATATTAACTCACACAATCATTAGGTCAAACAATAGGGCATCTGCAAGCTGAGGAAGAAGGAATCCAGTCTGAGTCCCACAGCTGAAGAACCTGGAGTCTGATGTTCAAGGACAGAAAGCATCCAGCACGGGAAAAAGATGTGGGCTGAAAGGCTAAGCCAGTCTAGCCTCTTCATGTTTTTCTGCCTACTTTATATCCTGGCCACATTGGGAGCTGGGCAGCTGAGTAGAAGATGCCCACCTAGATTAAGGGTGGGTCTGCCTTTCACAGCCCCCTGGCTCAAATATTAGTCTCCTTTGGCAACACTGTCACAGGCACACCCATGATCAATACTTTGCATCCTTCAATCCCGTCAAGTTGACACTCAGTATTAACCATCACACCTGGCTTCAAAATTTCAAAGGACAGGCTGACTCTCTGCTTAGGGGCTAATGCAGCTGGTGATATTAAGTTATAATGAATGCTTGTTTACAAATCCAAAAGTCCTAAGACCCTTAAGAATTATGCTAAATCTACTCTGCCTGTGCTCTATACATGGAAGAACAAAATTTGGATGACAGCACATCTATTAACAGCAATGGTTTATTGAATAGCTAAGCCTACTGGTGAGACCTGCTGAGAAAAAAATTCTTTGAAAATATTACTGATCATTAAAAATGTACATGGTCACCCAACAGCTCTGAAGGAGATGCACAATGAGATTGAATTTTTTTCATGCTTGCTAACACAGTATCTATTTTGCAGCCCATTAGCCAAAAAGTAATTTTTAACTTTCATTATGTAAGAGATGTATTTTGTAAGACTAAAGTTGCTCTAACTAATGATTCTTCCGATGAATCTGGGTAAAGTAATTCAAAAACCTTCCAGAAAGGATTCATCATTCCTCTGACACCATTAAAAACATTCTTCATTTATGGAAGGAGATAAAAATATCAACATGAATAAGAGTTTGAAAGAAGTTGATTCCAAACCCTCTTGGATGACTTCAAGAGTGTAGTAAACACCTGCAGATATGGTGGCTATATCAAAATAAGTGGAATTAGAAGTGGAGCCTGAAGATGTGACTAGATATCTAGAATCATATTTCTAAAACTTGAATAAATGAGAACTTGTTTGTTATGTATGAGCAAAGAAAGTGGTTTCTTGAGATTAAATCTACTCTTGATGAAGATATTGTGAAGATCATTGAAATGACTACAAAGGTTTTAGAAGATTACATAAATGTAGTTGATAAAGCAGTGGCGGGTTTGAAAGGATTGATTTTAATTTTGAAAGAAGTTCTACTGTGAGTAAAAAGCTATCAAACAGCATTACATGCTACAGGTAAATCTTCATCAAAAGAAGAGTCGATCTATATGACAAACTTTACTATTTTAATTTTTAGGAAATGCCATAGCCACACATCACTGTGATCAGACAGAAGCCATCAACACCAAGGGAAGTGCATCGATCATCATGTTGATGGTTTTACATTTAAGTCTTTAATCCATCTTGTGTTAATTTTTGTATAAGGTTTAAGGAAGGGGTCCAGTTTCAGCTTTCTGCATATGGCTAGTCAGTTTTCCCAACACCGTTTATTAAATAGGGAATCCTTTCCTTATTGCTTGTTTTTGTCAGGTTTGTCAAAGATCAGATGGTTGTAAATGTGTGGTGTTATTTGTGAGGCCTCTGTTCTGTTCCATTGGTCTATATATCTGCTTTGGTACCAGTACCATGCTGTTTTAGTTACTGTAGCCTTGTAGTATAGTTTGAAGCCAGGTAGCTTGATGCCTCTAGCTTTGTTCTTTTTGCTTAGGATTGCCTTGGCTATATGGGCTCTTTTTTGGTTCCACATGAAATTTAGAGTAGTTTTTTTCTAATTCTGTGAAGAAATTCAATGGTAGCTTGATGGGGATAGCATTGAATCTAAAAATTGCTTTGGGCAGTATGGCCATTTTCATGATATTGATTCTTCATATCCATGAGCATGGAGTGGAATTTGTAGTTTTCCTTGAAGAGGTCATTCATATCCCTTGTAAGTTGTATTTCTAGGTATTTTATTCTCTTTTGTAGCAATTGTGAATGGCAGTTCATTTGACTTGGCTCTCTGTTTATCTGTTATTGGTGTATAGGAATGCTTGCAATTTTTGCACACTGATTTTGTATCCTGAGACTTTGCTGAACTTGCTTATCAGCTGAAGGAGACTTTGAACTGAGATGATGGGGTTTTCTAAATACACAATCATGTCATTTGCAAACAGAGACAATTTGACTTTCTCTCTTCCTGCTTGAAAACCCTTTATTTCTTTCTCTCGTCTGATTGCTCTGGCCAGAACTTTCAATATTATGTTGAATAGGAGTGGTAAGGGAAGGCATCCTTGTTTGCCAGTTTTCAAAGGGAATGCATCTAGCTTTTGCCCATTCAGTATGATATTGGCTGTGGGTTTGTCATAAATAGCTCTTATTATTTTGAGATACGTTCCATCAATACCCAGTTTATTGAGAGTTTTTAGCATGAAGGAGTGTTGAATTTTATCAATGGCATTTTCGGCATCTATTGAGATAAACATGTGGTTTTTGTCATTGGTTCTGTTTATGTGATGGATTCTTTCTATTGATTTGCGTATGTTAAGCCAGCCTTGCATCCCAGGGATGAAGCCAACTTGATTGGTGTATAAGCTTTTTGATGTGCTGCTGAATTCAGTTTGCCAGTATTTTTTGAGCATTTTTCATCGACGTTCATCAGGGATATTGGCCTGACATGTTCTTTTTTTGTTGTGTCTCTGCCAGGTTTTGGTATCAGGATGATGCTGGCCACATAGAATGAGTTAGGGAGGAGCTTCTCTTTTTCTATTGCTTGCAATCGTTTCAGAAGGACTAGTACCAGCTCCTTTTTGTACCTCTGGTTAGAATTCGGCTGTGAATTCATCTGGTCCTGGACTATTTTTGGTTGGTAGGCTATTAATTATGGCCTCAATTTTAGAACTTGTTATTGGTCTATTCAGAGATTCGACTTCTACCTGGATTAGACTTGGGAGGGTGTATGTTTCCAGGAATTTGTCCATTTCTTCCAGATTTTCTAGTTTATTTGTGTAGAGGTGTTTATAGTAATCTCTAATGGTAGTTTTTATTTCTGTGGAATCAGTTGTGATATCCCCTTCATAATTTTTTATTGTGTCTATTTGATTCTTCTCTCTTTTCTTCTATATTAGTCTGGCTAGTGGTCTTTCTATTTTGTTGGTCTTTTCAAAAAACCAACTCCTGGATTCATCGATTTTTTTAAGGGTTTTTCGTGTCTCTATCTCCTTCAGTTCTGCTCTGATCTTACTTATTTCTTGTCTTCTGCTGGCTTTTGAATTTGTTTGCTCTTGTTTATCTAGTTCTTTTAATTGTGATGTTAGGGTGTCAGTTTTAGATCTTTCCTGCTTTCTCTTGTGGGACTTTAGTGCTGTAAATTTTCCTCTAAACAACGCTTTAGATGTGTCCCATAGATTCTGGTACATTGTGTCTTTGTTCTCATTTGTTTCAAATAGCTTATTTATTTCTGTCTTATTTTCATTATTTACCCAGTATTCATTCATGAGCAGGTTGTTCAGTTTCCAGGTAGATGTGTGGTTTCAAGTGAGTTTCTTAATCCTGAATTCTAATTTGATTGCACTGTGGTCTGAGAGACTGTTATGATTTCCGTTGTTTTGCATTTGCTGAGGAGTATTTTACTTCCATTTTTGTGGTCGATTTTAGAATAAGTGCAATACGGTGCTGAGAAAAATGTATATTCTGTTGATTTGGGGTGTAGAGTTCTGCAGAGGTCTATTAGGTCTGCTTGGTCCAGAGCTGAGTTCAAGTCCTGAATATCCTTGTTAATTTTCTGCCTTGTTGATCTGTCTAATGCTAACAGTGGGATGTTAGTCTCCCACTATTATTGTATGGTAGTCTAAGTCTGTTTGTAGGTCTCTAAGAACTGGCTTTATGAATCTGGTTGCTCCTGTATTGGGTGCATATATATTTAGGATAGTTAGCTCTTCTTGTTGCATTGATCCCTTTACCATTATGTAATGCCCTTCTTTGTCTCTTTTGATCTTTGTTGGTTATAGTCTGTTTTATCAGAGACTAGGATTGCAACCTCTGCTTTTTCTTTTTTTTCTTTTCTCTTTTTTTCTTCTATCCATTTGCTTGGTAAATATTCTTACCTCCCTTTATTGTGAGCCTATGTGTGTTTTGCACATGAGATGGGTCTCCTGAATACAGCACACCAATGGGTCTTGACTCTATCCAATTTGCCAGTCTGTGGCTTTTAATTGTGGCGTTTACATTTAAGATTAATATTGTTATGTGTGAATTTGATCCTGTCATTATAATGCTAGCTGATTATTTGCCCATTAGCTGATGTGGTTTCTTTGCAGTGTCGAAGTTCTTAAAATTTGCTGTGGTTTTGCAGTGGGTAGTACCAGTTGTTCCTTTCCATGTTTAGTGCTTCCTTCAGGAGCTCTTGTAAAGCAGGCCTGGTGGTGACAAAATCTCTCAGCATTTGCTTTTCTGTAAAGGATTTTATTTCCCTTCACTTATGAAGCTTAGTTTGGCTGGATACAAAACTGAGTTGAACATTCTTTTCTTTAAGAATGTTGAATATTGGCCCCCACTCTCTTCTGGCTTGTAGGGTTTCTGCAGAGAGATCCGCTGTTAGTCTGATGGGCTTCCCTTTGTGGGTAATGCAATCTTTCTCTCTGGCTGTCCTTAACACCTTAACATTTTTTCCTTCATTTCTACCTTGGTGAATCTGACGACTATGTGTCTTGGGGTTGCTCTTCTTGAGGTGTATCTTTGTGGTGTTACCTGTATTTCCTGAATTTGAATGTTGGCCTGTCTTGCTAGGTTGGGGACTTTCTCCTGGATAATATCCTGAAGAGTGTTTTCCAACTTGGTTCCATTCTGCCCCTCACTTTCAGGTACACCAACTAAACGTAGGTTTTGGTCTTTTCACATAGCTCCATATTTCTTGGAGGCTTTGTTCATTTATTTGCATTCTTTTTTCTCTAATCTTGTCTTCAAGCTTTATTTCATTAAGTTGATCTTCAATCTCTGATATCCTTCCGTTTAATCGATTTGGCTATTGATGCTTGTGTATGCTTCATGAAGTTCTCATGCTGTGTTTTTCAGCTTCATCAGGTTACTTATGTTCTTCTCTAAACTCGTTATTCTAACTAGCAATTCCTCTAACCATTTTTCAAGGTTCTTAGCTTCCTTGCATTGGGTTAGAACATGCTCCTTTAGCTCAGAGGAGTTTGTTATTACCTACTTCTTCTGTTTGCTATTACCCAATTACTTCCATCAGTTCCTCAAACTCATTCTCTGTCCAGTTTTGTTTCCTTGCTGGTGTGGAGTTGTGATCCTTTGGGGTGAGAAGAGGTGTCTGGTTTTAGAAATTTTCAGCCTTTTGGCACTGGTTTTTCCTCCTCATCATGGATTTATCTACCTTTGGTCTTTGATGTTGGTGATGGCGTTTCTGAGTGGACGTCCTTTGTGTTGATGTTGATGCTATTCCTTAGTTTTCCTTTTAATGGTCAGGCCCCTCTGCTGCAGGTCTGCTGGAGTTTGCTGGGTATCCACCCCAGACCCTGTTATCCCGTGAAGCCAGTAACGATTGCTGCCTGTTCCTTCCTCTGGAAGCTTCATCCCACAGGCACACCTGCCAGATGCCAGCTGGAGCTCTCCTCTATAAGGTGTCTATCAATCCCTACTGGGAGGTGTCTCCTAGTCAAGAGTTGCCAGGGTCAGGGACTCACTTGAGGCGGCAGTCTGTCTCTTAGCAGAGCTTGAACGCTGTGCTGGGAGGTCTGCTGCTCTCTTCACAGCCAACAGGTAGGGACGTTTAAATCTGCTGAAGCTGCACCCACAGCCTCCCCTTCCTTCAGGTTCTCTGTCTCAGGGGGATGGGGGTTTCATCTATAGGCCCACAACTGGGGCTGCTGCCTTTTTTTCAGAGATCCCCTGCCCAGAGAGGAGGAATCTAGAGAGGCAGTCTGGCTACAGAGGCTTTGCAGTGCTGCAGTGGGCTCCATCCAGTTCAAACTTCCTGGCAGCTTTGTTTACACTGTGAGGGGAAAACTGCCTACTCAACCTTCAGCAATGGCGGACACCCCTCCCCCCACCAAGCTCGAGCATCCCAGGTGGACTTCAGATTGCTATGCTTGCAGTGATAATTTCAAGCAAGTGAATCTTAGCTTGCTGGAATCCATGGGGGTGGGATCTGCTGAGCTAGACCACTTGACTCCCTGGCTTCAGCCCCCTTTCCAGGGAAGTGGATAGTTCTGTCTCGCTGGCATTCCAGGTATCACTGTGGTATGAAAAAACTCCTGCAGCTAGCTCGGTGTCTGCCTAAACAGCCACCCAGTTTTGTGCTTGAATCTCAAGGCCCTGGTGGTGTAGGCACCCGAGGGAATCTCCTGGTCTGTGGGTTGTGAAGACCGTGGGAAAAGCGCAGTATCTGGGTGGGAGTACACCCGTTCCTCATGGCACAGTCCTTCATGGCTTCCCTTGACTAGTGGAGGGAGTTTCCCAACCCCTTGTGCTTCCTGGGTGAGGCAATGCCCCACCCTGCTTCTGCTTGCCCTCAATGGGCTGCACCCACCGTCTAACTGTCTAACCAGTCCCAATGAGATGAGCCAGGTCCCTCAGTTGGAAATGCAGAAATCACCCGCCTTCTCCGTTGATCTCGCTGGGAGCGGCAGACTGGAACTTTTCCTATATAGCCCTCTTGCCAGCCACCAAACATAACTATTATATGCACTGAGAAACCTAAAAATTTGTGTGACACTTTACTCTGTCAGTTGCTTTATTGTAGTGGTCTAGAAGAGAACCCACAGTTTCTTCAAGGTATGTCTATAAAAATTAGATTATTTAATTTTCAAATCATATATATACCAATAATTTACATATATAACTTTATTTAATACTCAAAACAATCCATTTCATTAGGTGCTATCTTATTGTCTCCATGTCCAAGGTTAAATTCAATATAACTAATCCAGTCATTTATATTTTCATAATTATTACAAAATGCACACTTTTTTATTTCAAATGTGTATAGTGTATCACTTTAACTTTGTCAAAGTAAGACAAAAAGTAAATAGAGACTTCAGACTGAAAGATCAAAATAAACCACAAAAAATCCGATAATTTAATTATCAAAATTATTACAGAGTAAGAATTGTTTATACTTTAATTGCCTTGCATTGTAAATTTACAGAATAAAAGATCAGTGTAATTTTCACCTCTTCTTGAAGATAGAGCCTCAAAGACTATGTTAGCAACACGAATATGAATAATTAGTAAATTAGACAGTTTATAATCTTGATAGTATTCACAAACTTGTTTTTCACAATTACCCACTATGAATGAAAGAGTAGGAAATTTCTTGCAGTAATCATCTTAGCCCAAAGACAATGTGATATATCTTCATTCTGACTTAATAGTAATGAAACTATTTCTACATGCCTTCTAATTTCTTGAGAGCCAGTGAAACCACCGTTAGTATCCCTAACGCATTATTGTTATTATAAAATATCTCTGTTGATAAATGCTTTGTAAGTACAAATATAGACTCACTGTCCAAATAAAATAAGGCCCCTATTTTCCCAGTCATTCATCTGTCTATCCATCTATCCATCCCTCCATCCATCACTTAAATTTATGTCTGAAGTTGCAATGTTTTGAATTTTTGCAATCAGACCTTGGAGACGACCTTGAGCAGCAGGATGCTTAGTGTTCCAATGATTGAATGCATGCCTAGCATTCCAATAATAGAACCCTAGGCATAAATGGCCTAAACACACAGATAAGGAGGACATGCAGTATACCAGGTACCAAACAGATGTTGGAAAAAACAAGCCAATATACACATGCTCTGCTACCAAGTAGCTTCTAATACTGATTGATTGACTGAAAAGTCAATATTTACCTTCAATACAACATAGTAAAGAACAGAATCAATGTACAAAGTATTTTAGAAACACTAATTGGATAGAAATCATGATTATGCTTATTTAGGTAATGTTTTATAGAGTAGAATTGTGGAGATAATTTTTGGGAGAGAGGATGAAACATTTTAATGCATTGAGTATAACAAGTTATCTTTATTTCTGAAAATGTGATAAATTTAAAATAGTTGCACATAAGATGTTCATGGCATAATTGCTGTTTATGAGATTGGAAGGGTAAGTTAGATATTGACTATTCTTAAGTGATTTGAATACCATTCATTTTAAAATACAATTTCTTTCTGATAGCTTTTTGAGAGCATTTTTCACATGCTTGTTTCTGAAACTATAAATTATTGGATTAAACATGGGAAATACAACAGTATAAAACACTGCCGCCACCTTATCAGTGTCTAGGGAATAGCTGGTGGTGGGCCGTAAGTA
Organism: Macaca nemestrina; assembly: GCF_043159975.1. Classification (NCBI taxonomy): domain Eukaryota; kingdom Metazoa; phylum Chordata; class Mammalia; order Primates; family Cercopithecidae; genus Macaca; species Macaca nemestrina. Next base: position 16,935,840 of record NC_092136.1, read on the forward strand.
CATAAACAGGAGCGTTCCATAGAATAAGGTGACTGCTATGAGGTGGGAAGCACAAGTGGAGAATGTTTTGCTTCTGCCACCTGATGACTTGATGCTCAACACAGTGATGAGGATGCAAAAGTAAGAAATAAATATGACCACAAAAGTGCTGGTCTGGATGAAGCCGCACAAAGCAAAGAGCAGAAGCTGGTTGATCTGAGTGTCTGTACATGATAGAGCCAGAAGAGGTGGGATATCACAGAAAAAATGATTGACAATATTGGAGCCACAAAATGGCAGCCTGAATGTGAGGCACACATGGACCAGTGATGTCATACTTCCACTGAAATATGCCAACACAATGAAGCAGACACAGACTCTCCTAGACATCAGCGTAGAATACAGCAGTGGCTTGCAGATGGCTGTATAGCGGTCATAAGCCATTGCTGCCAGGATAAGGCACTCAGCATCCGCAAAAGAAGCAAAGAAAAACATTTGTAGCACACATCCATAAGGAGAGATGCTTTTCCTGGATGCTAAGAAGTTTGCCAGCATTTTAGGAGTGATTGCTGTAGAATAGCTGATATCTAAGAAAGACAAGTTGCTAAGAAAATAATACATGGGGGTTTGAAGGCTTGAATTAATATTAACTAGAATTATTAAGAGCATATTTCCCACCATAGTTAATGTATATACCATAAGAAATACCAAGAACAGTGTGACTCTGAGAGGTAGAGAATCTGTGAATCCAACAAATAGGAACTCAGTTGGCATGGTGTAATTACTCTCCAACATCTTAGTTTTCTTGTTTTTCTCACTGGACCTAGATAGTATCAGAAGACGTAAGTTAACTTGAGTTATGGATGAAACAAAAGTATCTTTATTCTCTTCTTCTAAGGAAGCAAATAGAAGGTCAGTAAAATCACAGAGATGGCATTTTTTTGTAAATTTTGATTTTGTTTTTATACTTTGATTAAAGGAAGTATAATAATTAAAGATCATGGATAGCAGAAAATGTTATTTAGATGGTGGTGTTTTATACTGTAGTACCTCTTTAAATGCACTGCACTTTATGTGATGATACTAGTTTCTTTCTTTTTTTTATTATTATACTTTAAGTTCTAGGGTACATGTGCACAACGTGCAAGTTTGTTACATATGTATACATGTGCCATGTTGGTGTGCTGCACCCATTAACTCATCATTTACATTAGGTATATCTCCTAATGCTATCCCTCTCCCTTCCCCCCACCTCACGACAGGCCGCAGTGTGTTCCTTTTCCTGTGTCTAAGTGTTCTCATTGCTCAATTCCCACCTGTGAGTGAGAACATGTGGTGTTTGTTTTTTTGTCCTTGCGATAGTTTGCTGAGAATGATGGTTTCGAACTTCATCCATGTCCCTCCAAAGGGTTATAAATCATGCTGCTATAAAGACACCTGCATATGTATGTTTATTGTGGCACTATTCACAATAGCACAGACTTGGAACCAACCCAAAGGTCCATCAATGATAGACTGGATTAAGAAAATGTGGCACATGTACACCATGGAATACTATGCAGCCATAAAAAAGGATGATACTGGTTTTTTTTCAAGCTGAAAGGGATAAATGTAGCTCATGTAAAGAAACCTAGTAGAATAATGAGAGTTGGCAAAATCTCTAGAGGCAAAACTCTCTTTTTGCAATCCTAAAATCACATTCTTCTACATAAAGGAGAGTTGAGATAAAATATGAAAAATGTCCATATTTGAACTATGTAATTCCACAGAAGAATATCTGTGATGCTGGGAGGTTACCTAACATAGTAGTTAAGAGCATGATGGTTATGCCAGAGATGGCTGGGTTTACAACTTGGCTTTGCTATTTACTATTTTTGTGACGTTGGTATAGTTATTTGACTTTCTATGATAGTTAAAATGAATAAATAAATATTCCTAGTAAGCAGATATCTGTACATCACTTACATGACTACACATACAAGTCACTGTATGAGTGCTGTTTAAATAAAATTTATTAAAAATAAATAAATTGACTCCATTTTGATTCTTTTGATTTTATTTTATCTGAACACCATGAAATATCCAGATCATTCTCAATATTAATCTTGTCTTTAACATCATAGATATATTATTTGTTTTCTCTTGTAAAAAGTCTGTGTGTGTGTGTTATACACAAATGTATTGTTTGGCAGTACTAAATCTTTACTCATGCCCTATCATTGTTGTTTTCTTTTTCAAGGTTTAGTTTGCTTTATCTCTGAAGTAGGCACTGTTTGGTGTGAAGTTCTAGAAACAGTATGTTTTGAAGGGCTGCATATGTAATTGGACTTCTAAACTAGTTCTGTAAGGACAAACATTGTATGGAAAAATGAAAAAATAATCAAGAACAAAAAAGTTAAGATGATTTTAAATAAAATACAATGCTAATGGAATATTCAGCAGGAAGTTAGATCATTTGGAAGTGAGAAGTGCTTACAGTGAGTAACATAGTGAGTAACTAAGGGAAATTATGGGATCTATTGTCTCTGTCATACCTGATAACCTCAGAACGTCTTCTCTCCGGCCAAATGGCAAGGAATCTTCTCAATGTACTGAAAAGAGAAGCCAGCCTTCTCTGCGAACTCAGATTTTTTAGAAGAGCAAATAACTTGACAGGGTAAGAATGCAATGTGTGTAGCTAAAACTATAGTGAAGAAATCCCAACTCTGAAAAAATACTAGGAAAATGTACAAAAGTCATTTGCAAGCTTTATATAACATTCAAATCTTCACAACTGGATATGTATTTTCTCTCTTATTTCCGACCAACCCTAGCAACTTTCCACTGTTACATTTCTGATGGGATGGCTAAATCAAATTCGCAGGCTCATCCAAACAAGTGACATTTCCATTAATGATTTTAAAGAGTTTATATATTATATCCAAAAACAAGTTGTGAGATCAAAGTCTTATTTTTCTTCCTTGAGTCCCATAACACCTACAAAACAATTTAAAGGGGTTTTGTAGTCAATTGTCCAGTGAGAGACTGAGCATCCCAGGACAACTTTCCTTTTCCTACAGGATTATCTCACACTGCTCTTAGCTGAAATCAGAAAAATCTCCTAAAATGAGTTGAACCCCATTGGATCTTAGGGAAATCTCGTTTGACAAACCTCCTATTCCTAAAAGATTAATAAATTGTATTTGCTATTCTCTTTGAAAGAAATATGCAGATAGCAGAAATATTAGTACTGATTACACTCAATCTATTCTTTCCTTTACAAATGGCATTGTACTGAGCTTAACCACACAGAATTTGAAGTTAGGCAAATGAATATAACCTCAGGTCTAAATATAATTTTCTAGAAGTCATTGAACTTCTCTATGCCTAAATTATTTGTTATATTTAATTAGCATAATAATACATTATAATACTGAAATCAAGATTGGACTAGGTAGCTTTACAGAAGTTGCTATGCTGTAGATGCATCAAAATGTATGTTATTATATATTATAATTATTACTATTAATGCCATTATGATTATTTAACAATTCAATATCTGAGTTTGAAATGACAAATTCTCCTAGTTTTTTTTTATATAAACAAACACAATTAACCACACTGTAAGTGAATATGTGATATGTGCTTGTAAAATCTGAGGTTTAGCATGCTGCTACAGAAAGTTATTACACCACTGATTTTCCAAAAGTTCTTAAATAGGCATAGTCAGCTTCCATCTCATGGCAATAAGGTACACAACGAATTGGGCAGTGATTTTTTTTTTCTAATTGCCATGGATAAGGTAAGCTTAGGTCTATGCTACTACTATTTTCTCCCCACACTCAACCCACATACATACACAAACTGAAACACACCACACACATGCACACACACACACACAGAGAAATAGCAGAGATACATTTTATTTGAGGTAAATTCATGATCTTTGCTACCTTCACAATAAACATTTTGTTGATGCTTTAGAGAAAAAATCACCTACCTCAGCACCATCAAGAACTTTGAATTGTAGAATTTACTTTGCATAATGGGTTATCAACATTTTTCTCTAGATTTTAGAAATAATTCTTATAAGGGATGACTATATATATTATAGTTTGTGACAAGTGAGACAGTATCCCAAGATAATTTCCAATCCCAGTAGGGCATCTGATAGTTAATTACTCTCATCCTAGTGGTATAGGTATATGGTTTAGCTGATCTCTTTTAAATGAAAAAAGGTAAAGAATAATAACACAATTGACTATAATGTAACCAGTAATAACATAACCTGTCTTCATCATTGAGAGAGGTTTGATTAAAATGATCTTTTAATTCTACCAACAATCTTTTAATTCTACCAGCAAAAAAATTATATTTCTTCTGTAAATTCTTATTTCTATCAGTTCTCATTATGAATTCAGTTACTTAATGATACTTTGAAGTATTTAGTGGTACTATGAAATTCTAAAGTACAAGCTCAATATATTGAGAAGAATCCCAGGCACTCTTTTGGTTGTTTTTCCACTGTTGGAGTGACTAGAAAGAAATATGCCTTGAATGTTAAGCTACAGGAGTAAACACTGGTGACTCAGGCAACCTAGATTTGAATGGTAGTCATGCCATTTCACGGCTATGGCACCTTGAACTACTTATTTAATGTTTACTAATTTTTAAATTGTGAATAATAATTGCACACATCAAATTCTTGTCAAGATTGAGATAACTCAATGTCACTTGTTCAGCAGATGGTACTTGTTCCATGACTCTTAATGTTCTCTAATAATTATAGCAGTATTTGCAACAGTATTTCTTAATACTTTATAACACTGCTCTAGATGGTAACATTATTTAAATGATTGACAATGGCATAGTCTATACCTTATGATTCTTAAGATTGACAGACTAGACAGTGGATAAATACAGAATCCCACCTAGCCTCTCTTCTGTACCTGGGAGGAAAATTGAAATCAGTTTTGTGGCTTTCAGAAGGGCTTTTTATTTAATGGGTGGACCTATTTTAGAAATAGGAGGTTTAAACAAAATTGTCAACCTTTAAGTGCATCCAGTAAATGGTTCAAAAACGCACTCATTCATATAGAAGATGAATGTAATCTCTAAAATTGAAAGCAGCTTATTCATATGCTGTGTCCTTTATGTGGTAGGAAATAATAAGGTTTGTAAAAAGATGCTTCCACGTAAGGAATCACAGAAAGCCCCCTGATGCTTGGATATACAGAAACAAGGATTCTAAATTGCTGATATTTCCAGTTTTCCATGTTATGTTTGTCTTCAATATGGTGGATAATTGTGCTCTTTAATGGGATAATGAAAGGCAAATTGACTTTTCTTCAGAGCCTGAAACTTACAAATATAGAGACTAATATTGACATTTTGTGTTTCCCCTGCTAAGAAAAAGTAAAATGACTGAGGAAGTTTGCTTTCCTTTTGTGGGTTAGAGAGGGAGAGAAAATACTATACAGATTAAAAGTTACAAGGAGGGCAGCACGGGCTGTACTGTAAGGAGACCACATCTGGAATGATAGTTTTAGATAGAAATAGTTGATCAAATTAATAAAGAATAATTGACTCATATTTTTGAAGACTCATTTTTCTTCTGTACTGGCAAAATAAAAGAGCCAAATTGTAATTACATTAGAAACTTTGCCATCTATATATTTTGTAATGTTAGTATTGTGCAGGAAAAGATAAACTCAACTATCTGGAGTCTTCAGAACCGGCCCTGACAACGTCTGAAACCTTGGAATATCCTGTCTGATAAGGGCATCTTCATATACTTTGGCTCAGTTTACACTGATGGTATGATTTATTCTGCCCTGTTTTTGCGTACCTGGGGCTTCCAGGTTATACTGTATTAGAATTGGGCATTTGAAGACTACATATCTAAGATCAGGTAAGTGGATTCTCCGTGCCTATGTGACTGACCCTCAGTCAAACCTTGGACACAATTATTTGGTAATCTTCTGTGATTGTCAATATTCCATACTTGTTATCAGATAATACTTCTGGGAGATTAAGTGTTGCCTGTGTGATTCCACTTAAGAGGACAAGTGGAAGCTCATACTTGGTTCTCCCAGAAACTAACCTATACATTCTTTTCCTTCTACAATATAATCTGTATTTTTGTGAAACAAGTTCACTGTGTACTGGTTACCAACTTGCCTGGTTCCAGTGAGACAGAACACACGTACACACAAGTTACATGAAGCAAGCAGCAAAGGACAACAGAAGGCTAGGATTTATTGAAAGCTGGGCTTCCAAAGTTCAGGAAAGATGCTCAGACTGAATGGGATCTCATCGGCATATGCCTCACTTGCACTGCAGCTGAGGGAACCCAGAGAGCAGCCTATCCTGGTTTTGTACACTGGGGTGACAAGAATTGCTGGGCCAAAGTCTTGAAGGACAACCTGTTTCTAAAGTGAAGGAGGCATTGGCCAAAGCAACACAGGCTCTGTTCCAGCTGCCTCCCCTATCTCAGAATGTTGCATTTTCAGTAGATTCTAGAGTTATTTTTGAGCATTACACATGAGGAAGGAGGGACAACTGGATTGCTCGAAGGCTACCTGGAAAACTGTCCTGCAATCTTTAGTTGTAATAAACTATAACCATAAGCATAATAGCTTTTCTGAGTTCTGTGACTTCTAGTGAATCATTGAAACTGATGTGGGACCTCTGATACAAGTACTAAGTTCTAAAAGTGTCCTGAAGTGTTTTTTAAAATAAGATTTCAAACTTCTTTCTTTGTATATTATGTAAAATATCTAAAAATATACCAGACAGTTATATAATATTTTAATATAAAATATTAGGTAAACATTTAGTTTATTCTAAAAATGTCTATATAAACCAGAAAGCAAAAGAAATACTTATAAACTCAGCACTGAAATTGATTGAAAAGCAAAGAATCCTGAATATTGCCAAAACTGGAAATTCTCTCTGATCATCTTCACTATCTTGCTTCCCTGACAGTGGCAGCTACTTTTCTGCATTATTCCCTAGATTTCAATTTTAAAAATAATTTAATCTATATTCCTAAAACTATTTTTTTAATAAATGTACTTTTAAAAATTTTTGAACACTGTAAATATGATACCACAATATTTGTCATCTATAGTGCTTATGTTTTTCTTTAGTACTGTGTTTCTAACGTTCTCTCATGTTCATACATATTTCTTCACTCTGTAATTTCACAATTTGTAATATTCTTTATCTTTGCTGTGTCATAATTCAATTGCATACTACCTAATTTTATAACCCATGTTACTATTAATGTTATTTTACTTTTCACTAAGCACACATGTACAAGAGTCTACATTGATTAGATATAGGGTATACATAGTTCAACTTTAAAATATAGCAAATTATTTTCTAAATTTCTTGTTCATAGCTACACTCTCAACAACAGAAAATAACACCTCAGATTACTTTTACTTGGTAATACATTTTTCTTTTCTTTCTTTCTTTTTTTTTTTTTAATTTTATTTTGAGACAGAGCCTCGCTTTGTGGCCCAAGCTGGAGTGCAGTGGGGCCATCTCGGCTCACTGCAAGCTCCACCTCCCGGGTTCACGCCATTCTCTTGCCTCAGCCTCCCGAGTAGCTGGGACTACAGATACCCGCCATCACACCTGGCTAATTTTTTGTATTTTTAGTAGAGACGGAGTTTCGCTGTAGCCAGGATGGTCTCGATCTCCTGACGTAGTGATCCGCCCGCCTCGGCCTCCCAAAGTGCTGGGATTACAAGCATGAGCCACCACGCCTGGCCACTTGCTAATGCTTTTTATACTCTGAAATTTAATATTTTCTGCCAATATAATGGAGGTGATATTTTTAATCTTTATTGGCATAAAGAAAGATGGAAAAATCCCATTTGTAATCGTAAATTATTTAAAACAAAAGTTCAAGCAACTAAAATAATAACATTTTAGCCATTAAATTGGATGCACAAGAAGGCCATGACATTAAAGGTTATCCACTACTTTTGAAAGCATTGTCATTTCAACATTTTGCCTGGAAATTTACAGTGTTGATTCTGCCCCCTTTTGAGACAGATTAACCATTCAAAGTGAATGCCCAATAAACCTCATTATTCATAATATTAGAGGCATTTTAGCTTGAATTCCAAGAATATATAGAGCAATTATTATTGAAAGGTTAAATATCATAGAAAACTGAACATATGATAAATAAATTAAGACTCCTCTAGAACTTTTTTTACTTTACTGTAACAAATCCCTCTGGAAGTTGTGAATTATTCCATTTTGCATTAGGGAAATAAAGAGTTCAGCATTAGAATGTTTTTTAACTATGTTATTTTTATTCAGTCTCAAGGGAAATCAATAGATATTCCAACTATTTAATATATCACATATTTTTATTCTTCTCTATTAAAAGACCCACATGTATATTTCAGCAACAAAATGACTATAAGATCAATTTTTCTTCATTCTTCGTTGCAATTTATCATATGCATTTTTCTTAGTAACACAGAAAAACTTATTAGAGTAAAATATTAGGATCCTGAAGTCAATCCTTATATAAATGACTTCCACAAACATGCTTCCATTCTAAGAAGTAATAAAATATGAATCCAATCATTTATAAAACTAACTTTAATAATATTTTACACATCAAAAATGAGTTAAATCTATTAATTATTTTATTGATTACTCAAAAATATTTATTGAATGCCTGCTATGTGGCAGACACTAATTAACCTAGTCAATAATTGCAAAGATTTGTGCTCTAAAATAGGTTATTGGAAAGGTCAAGAAGAGAAAGATGTAATAACTGAAATTTATAGATTCTATTATATCTTGTGAAGGTAATTAAATAGGTTTTTGTAATTAAGAACTTGAACTCCATTCAATCTTCGACTTTGAGGTTTTGTTTCGTTTTGTTTTATTTAACGTTAGCTATAGAAAGCACAACAATCATAAAATCAAGATGTGGAAATACAAGTCAACAAAACAGTGTCATCTTTATCATGCAACTCGACGACTAACAAAGATATTTACTTTCTTTGAAAAGTATCCATTCAAACATCTTTTTTACATTTCTTCTCCTTCTTCTTCTTATTTCTATTCTTATTCTTCTTCTTCTTCCTCTTTGTCCTTCTTCTCCTTCTGTTTCTCCTTCTTCTTGCTTGTAGATGAGTAAGTGACACGTGAAAATCTAGACCTTACTCTACATCTTATAAACTGCAATGTTCTCTTGATCAGTACACAATTTATACCCAGTCAAGACAGTACAATTGTCAAAACACTAATCTCTTATGCACTTTCCCTGAGAGTCAATACCTTTATTACTTTATGAGATAATTAGAAGGAAACAAATATAAATAAAGGCATAAATACATAGAAGGGTATAAATATGTAAATCCTCAGAGATATTATTATGTTAAAATAATAAAACAAGTCCACTGGATTTAGCTAAAACCAGGTTACCAATTACATTGAAGAGAAAATTCAGTGATAAAGATACGGTACAGATGCAGGGATCTCAAACTTTGTGGTATCTCTACCCAAAGATATAGTCCCTTCCTCTTGGAAAAAAAAATCCTAAAAAGCTGACCATTTTACCCTTTAAAATGTTTACATTTATATAATGCAATTTAATGCATTATAACAGAAATACCAAGAACATTAGTTATTATCAAGGCAATTTGCCCAACTAGTCTAGATCTGTCTGGACATTTTACACTTTTTATCACTGTAGTAGCCTATGTTGTTTTGCAGTTGTTGTTGTTGTTGTTGTTTATGTTCCCTGTATTGTAATTAGAGGAGACATCAGTAGTAAAATAGTATTTTCTGTGCCTCGGAATATTATACCCCCATTAAAAAATGACCCCTTAAGATATTTCCCTAAGTCTGAAAAAATCACAGAGGTCATGACTGTTCAGTTAATTATTATGGTGAAGGAGTTAAAGGCAAGCACCATACCACATAGTTTGGATTAAGGACTAGAATTTGGAGAAAGTTTATAAACCAGACATTTTCAAAAGAGGAAACATATAACCCTTATATCCTCATTGTTGCATAGCGATATGGACAAACTGCTGGATATATGGTGGGTTTGTATTCCAGAAGACAACCTTGTCTCCATTGCTGAATGTGTTTATGAAGTCAGTATTTGTGTGTGGCCTAAATGGACGATGAATATTACAAACTCAGATGCCAAAATCTGAATATGGGTTGGGGTTTAGGAGAGTGCTGTTAATTTTTGGTTTCCCAGAATCTGAATCCTTGGAACTCAGGGGAAGACTCAAACCTCTGGTGGATAATGATATGGGTAGAATAAAAGTTACTGGTTTTCTAGCCAACTCTGCAATGACTTTTGGAATAATAGGAAATTCTTCCTGCTTACAGTTATTGTAGATATTTATAAAAGTTGAATGATTCTGAGAATATAAAATAATACAGGCCTCTATTAATTCAAAGCCTTTATAGTTTAATGGAAAATTCATGTACCTGTTTTAAGATTCCCACTGGTCACACAAGCTTTGTTATCTGTTAGGAAATACAATTACATATATTACTATTCCATCAGGTTCAAAGATTATACACTTATATGTCTTAAAAATAAACTGAATGTTTAATTCATTCAAGACTTCCTTTATGAAAGATCATTTATTTTATATGAATATAAAATGATACATATATGATTATATATATCATAATCCAGATATGAGTCAAAGGAGAATAAGACAAATCATTTTTAAAGTTTTTGGGTTTGGAAGTAATGTTACCTAACTGAGATGGCAATGTTATTATTTGTGGGTAAATTCTTTAATCTATGGTAAGATGTAAACTTAGCTGTCAAAAGTTATAAGAAAATTACAATCAGATTACTACGTTTGTGTGTGTTAACAAGGAATTTGTGTATATCTGGCATTATTTGTGTGTGTATTATTTAGTATAATTTGTTTTATAATATTAAGAGTCTTGTTACCCTCTCGTCATATGTATAATTTAATTTAAACTTGAAATTTAAGTTTGAAATCTAAGTCATTAGTATTGCATTATTTGAAAGTTCTTAAGTTTAGTTCTACTTATAAGTATAATTTATTAATTATATGCATGATTTGTTTTATTTCTTTTCATTAATTTGAAGCATTCAAAATAAAAAATGGCATAAAATATAAAACGTATACCTTCCATTTAAACTATTTGAAGATTTTTAATTAACTACTTTCGTAAACGAGATCAATCCTTATGCAAAGGCTCCTCAGAAGTGATTGTTAAAATCTACTAAGTATATGTAGAAAATAAGCCTTAAATATCAAATTAACAGTTTCAAGATTTTACAATGTGCCATCTTAATAACTGAAGAGAGTTTGAATAGACTTTTGTGTAAACAGTACCACCTTTCCTCAGCTAAAATATGGGAGAAATAATTATGACCACCTCAGCAAGTGATGTGGAACATTTATTAAGAATTTAAATATAAAACCATCATATGATGCTTAAGGTATTATGAATTCCCTATACAAGTAGGCTCCCTTTCATATGGACCCCAAGTGTGGTTTATTTTGCTATCTTGAAAATTTAGATCTAGAAAATGTGAACTTTCATCCACTTGTAGAATCAGAATCACAAATAATAATTTCAAAAAAACCACACAACTTTAAAATTTTTTAAAGAAATTAGATTTTCTTATTCATTATCCTATTTGCTTAGGATATAGTATTTCTTTAAACATTGTAGAATGGATACTAGCAAGTTTCCCTTTCTTATTACTTATAATGAGAAATAGGGCTAGATTGGAAGTTAAACATATAGACAAAGGAACACACACACACAGTGACAAAGGGGTTAGGGGATGTTAAACAAAATTTATGGGAGGCCATTTTTTTTGAACTGATCTCCTAAATGCCAGGTAATCAAACTAAACTTGAAACAGTCCTGTTTTCCAAATACACAGGAGATTTCAACCGAGTCAGCCTAAAACGGACCACCACTCCAAGCTAATTTTTATATTTTTAGTGGAGATGGGGTTTCACTATGTTGGCCAGGCTGGTCTCAAACTCCTGACCTCATGATCCACCCGCCTTGGCCTCCCAAAGTGCTGGGATTACAGGCATGAGCCACCGCGCCTGGCCCCAAGCTGCTTTTTGTTCCCTATTTCTGCTTTCTCCAATCCTTTTCTGTCTGTAAAGCCAAGTTCCTCTTGCTCAGCTCAATGGATCTCTTATCCTATTTTATGGAAGTAGATGCTACCCAATTCTAGAGTTGCAAATAAACACCAATTCTATATTTAAAATCATTTGTGGTAATTTTGCCTTTTGATAGGGAAGAATAATAATTTGGTGTTAGGCTATGCATCCAATTGGAATAAGCTAAAACTACAGAGAAAGAAGCAATGTAAATGGTCAATACATAACATTTTCACTGACTTTAAATGGGACTTTAAAATTACATAGACGTCAGAAATCACTTTATGATACAAGCGCTAAATAATCTCACTCTGTCATCCAGGTTGGAGTGCAGCAGCCTGATCATGGCTCACTGCAACCTCCTCCTCAGGGCGTTAAAGCGATTCCGGTGCCTCAGCCTCCTAAGTAGCTGGGATTACAGGCATGCGCCACCAGTCGCGGCTAATTTTTTTGTATTTTTAATAGAGTCAGGGTTTCGCCATGTTTGCCAGGCTGGTCTCAAACTCTCGGCATCAACTGATCCGCCTACCGTGACCTCCCAAAAGGTTGGGATTACAGATGTGAGCCACAACCCCCAGCCTGGGTTTAACTTTCTTCTGAGACTTAAGTTCCTGCCTTTAGAGAATTGACTTCTCAATTAATCTTGGGTGACCCCAGGGTCACCCAATCTCCTTGAAGGAAAACAAAATAAAAATGCAGCTTCATGTATTTAATCAGGTTAAATCTTAAAATTTTTCCAGTGGATAGTTCAACTTTACACTGCACTCTAAAAATAAAGTTTCTTTTTTATATTTTTTCACCTACAAGTGAGAATCCCAGTTTAAAAAGGAAATAATAGACTACTTTGGTAAAACTCTGCATGGGAAAGAAGTTATAAAGATTTATTCACTTCAGTGGACAGGTACTTTTTCTGCTACATAGCATTAATTTGATAATGTACTTTGTAACTAAAATAACTATTTGGATTACTTTAAAACATTAAATATCATTCTTTAGGATATAATAGATGTCAAAATATATGTTACTTGAATAGATTACTATTATTGCAGCAGGGGGCAATGTATAAATTTTGGAATTAAGGGTATAGAATTGTTTTAAAGGCAAGAAAATAAATGTATTTTAGTTAACTCACATACCTGCAAAGAACATAGGAGTGATTTTAGCAGTAATGTGCCCGTCTTTTGGATTTGAATGGAGGTTGGTATAGAAACAATAGTACAATTTATGCACATTTACAGAAACTGAAGTATGTAGAGTTAGACCAGAAATTTGAGAGACTTACAACCCAAATTCAATAGAGACCATTGTTTATTAAATTCACATGTTCATCCATTTGTCTTCTAATCATCCTTCTGTCACTTTAATTACTATGCCATATTATCCTAGGTTTTTCCATATGTGAATATCCTTATTAACATTTCTGTTTTTTTCTATAAACTTTCAAAGGGAGAAACATTTTCATCTCATACAAAGTTTGCACAAAATATATTTCTCATAAATGACCAGAAAAAATTATACCTCACTGACTGAGTTCATCCTATTGGGATTAGCAGACACACTGGAGCTTCAGATTATCCTTTTTCTGTTTTTTCTTGTGATTTACACACTTACAGTACTGGGGAATATTGGGATGATCCTCCTAATCAAAACTGATTCCCGGCTTCACACACCCATGTATTTCTTCCTGGCTAACCTGTCCTTTGTGGACGTTTGTTACTCAACCACCATCACCCCAAAGATGCTGGCAGATTTGTTATCAGAGAAGAAAACCATCTCTTTTGCTGGCTGCTTCCTACAGATGTACTTCTTTATCGCCCTGGCGACAACCGAATGCATCCTCTTTGGGTTAATGGCCTATGACCGGTACGTGGCCATATGTCGCCCGCTGCTTTACTCCTTGATCATGTCCAGGACAGTCTGCCTAAAAATGGCAGCCGGGGCTTTTGCTGCAGGGTTGCTGAACTCCATGGTCAACACTAGCTATGTCAGCAGTTTGCCATTCTGTGGCTCCAATGTCATCCATCATTTCTTCTGCGACAGTCCCCCACTTTTTAAGCTTTCTTGCTCTGACACACACTTGAAGGAAACTATCTTTTCCACTTTTGCTGGTGTGAATATGATCGGGGCTCTGCTTGTCATCCTCACGTCCTACTCATATGTTCTCTTCTCCATTTTTTCTATGCATTCAGGCGAGGGGAGGCACAGAGCTTTCTCCACGTGTGCCTCTCACCTGACAGCCATAATTCTGTTCTACACCACCTCCATCTATACTTACCTGAGACCTAGCTCCAGCTACTCCCTGAATCGGGACAAAGTGGCTTCCGTATTCTACACAGTGGTGATCCCCATGTTGAATCCTCTGATCTACAGTCTCAGGAATAAGGAAGTAAAGAAGGCTTTAAAGAATGTATTCACCAGGAAAGGGATCTCTTCATTTCTGTGATTGTTTGACTAAAAATCTGAACTAAAGAGCATATTTTAGTTACTTTCAAATTCTAGTTCATGCCTACATTTTTTATTAGAATATTTTCTCATTAAATACATTCTGCCAATACTCAAATATTTGTATGCAGTTAGGGATAAAGCAAACTACTCAAACTGATAAAAGACCAAGGGACCTTTACTTTATAATCATTCTAAATCTTCACTGAGTTCTCATAATTAGGGGCTTATTTTAATTATATCTTGACTACATGAAGAAAGGGATTAAGTGTTTAGAAACCAAAGCCACAATGTCACATGATACTGTCCATATACAATATTTTGATTATCCATTTTTCATATTTTTCTCATTTATTATCTGTAACAGATTGTTAAATATCACATACAATAGAAACATTTTGAATTAAAATATAATTCCCCTTTTTAGGTGGTCATATTGTTACTTGGCGGGTGGCTTAAATCAAATTTTAAGACTGTAGTGTTAACAGACACTGATTTCTCCACCTTTTCTGTCTCTCCATACAAACCTACATTCATTAAAGTATTCATGTTAATTTTTACAGAAATGAACTATTAGAAAAGCTACTGTCCTATCAGAATGCATCAATTACAGCTCTTCTTCCGTTCTCATTTATTACTCACAAGTTTTTTTTAGCCCCTCTGCTATGGCCTGAATGTTCCCCTTAAAATTTATACATTGAAACTTAATTACCAATGTGATAACATTAACAGGTAGATTCTCTAGGTGGTGATTAAATCATGAGGATGAAGCCCTCATGAGTGGAATTAGTGACCTTACAAAAGTAGTGTGAGAGAGCTGTTTACCCCTTCTGCCATGTCAGGAAACAGCAAGGAGACACCACCTTCGAAGCAGAGAACAAGACGTCAAGCACCAAATCTGCTAATTCTTTGATCCTGGAATTCCCCAGCCTTCAAAACTGTGAGCAATACATTTCTGTTACTTATAAATTACCCAGCCTAAGGTATTTTATTATTGCAGCCCCAGTGAACTAAGCCACCCTATTCTTCCTTTCTCTTTTCTAGATTAACACATACACACAAGCCACAAGCCACAGGCACACACATTTAGGTGTTACAGAGTTGAATCGGTGTATACTTTCAAAAGAGGTAGATTAATGGTCACTGAATAAATCTGGTATTTTCTTTAAATACGTTCATCAATTTTCTGTATACAGAAACCTTTATTAGTTAGAATAAAATAAAAGTAAATTGAAATCAATATTAATATTAAAGCTAAGCATTATGAATAGGGAGATAGGGAGTTGGCTTCGTAGACATGCAGAGGAAACTGAATGAGAACCAGTGCTTCCTAAAGAGACAGCCATACTTATCTGGAGTTTCTGAAGGAAAAATTTTCATGGTCTTTGCCTTTGCTGCTGTAAGTTATACCAGATAGAAGTGGTGATGTTCTCATCATCTGAGATGTGGACACGACATACATTATAGACTGTCATAAAGAGGTCATTCAGGTGAATTTCATAAAAACAATCATATTTTCTTGCAGCCAAACTGAGTTGGCCTAAAACGGACTGTTTGAATCCTAAAAGTAGTTCAATGCATTTATGTAAAAATGTTCCCAGTGTATTTTAAAATTTTATTTAACCTAAAATAAATTTAACTTGTAAAAGTATTTTAAAACTCTTAATTATTATATTGGATGTGGTTTTCTAATTCCCTTCTGTCTTTGGAATCTGACAATGCTTGCTGAATACTTTCTTATGAATTGAATAAGGATATTTTTGTCTCTTTACTGTACTATCTCATTTGTTTTATGATTTTGTAAGTTTCCTTGTGTTTACTTTTGCTCGATGGTTTAATGTTACCACATTCCAAAAATATAGATATATCAAGATGGATTAAAGACTTGAATGTAAAACCCAAAACTCTTTTTAAATAACTTGAAGAAAGCCTAGAAAATAGTATTCTGGCCATAGGCCTGGGCAAAGATTTCATGGTCAAGTCTCCAAAGACAACTACCACAAAAACAAAAATAGAAAAGTAGGGCCTAATTAAACTAAAGATCTTCTGTATAGCAAAAGAAACTATAAACAAAGTAAGCAGGCAACCTACAGAATGACAGAAAATATTGCAAGCTATGCATCTGGCAAAAGTGTAATATCCAACATCTATAAGGAACTTACACAAATCAACCAGCAAAAAATAAACACCTCCATTAAAACATGGGCAAAGGACTTGAAAAGACATGTCTCAAAAGAAGACATACATGCAGCCAACCAGCATATAAAAAGTACTCAACATCACTAATGATTAGAGAAATGTAAATCAAAACCACAAGGAGATACCATCTCACACAACTCAGAATGGCCATTACTAAAAAGTCAAAAAATGACAGCTGTTCGTGAGGCTGTGGAGAAAAGGGTATATTTATACACTGCTCATGGGAATGAAAATTAGTTCAAACATTGTGGAAAGCAGTTTGGAAACTTTTCAAAGAATTTAAAACAGAGCTAGCATTCAATCCAGCAATCCCATTATTGAGTGTATATCCAAAGGAATATAAATTATTTTACCAAAACAACACATGTAAACTTATGTTCATCATAGCACTGTTCACAATAGCAAACAAATTAAATCAAACTATTATACATACTCATCAGTGGTGGACTGGATAAAGAAATTAAAACATGTGAACATCATGGATTACTATTTTGTCCTTTGTATGGCTGCATATGATTCCATGGTGTACATATACCACATTTTCCAAGAAACAAAAGCTAAGAAGGGTTGGCAAGGATGCGAAAAAAGAGAACCCTTATATGCTGTTGGTGGGAATGTAAGTAAGTAGAGCCATTAAGGAAAGCAACTTAAATGTTCCACTTAAAGGTACAAATAGAACTACCATGTAATCCAGCAGTCTCCTTTATGGTATACATCCAATGAAGTGAAAGCAGAATTTCAGAGAGATATCAGCACTCCAACATTCACTGCACCATTCGTCACAGTAGCCAACATATGGAAACAACCTAAGTGTCTATCAGTGGATAAATGGAGAAAGAAAGTGTGGTATAGGCATACAATGAAATATTATTCAGTGACATAAAAGGAGGAAATCCTGACACTTTCAACTATACTGATGAACCTGGAGGGCATTAGACTAAATGCAATAAGTCAGGCACAGAAAGACAAATACTGTATGATCACACGTGTGTGTGGTATCTAAACAAGTTGAATTCATAGAAACAGAGTAGAAAGGTGTTATACGCTCTCTGAGGGAATGTGGAGGAGAATGGGTAGATGTTAATGAAAGGGTATAATCTTTCATTTACAAGATATACAAGTTCTGGATAGTTAAAATACAGTGTATAATGATATGCATATGTTAATGTATTTGATTGTGATAATCATTAAATAATATGTACACATATGAAGTCAACACATGGGAATATCTAATATGTTAATTTGATAATTATATATTTAATGTTTTAAATAAAAATAAGTAACATTAATAGAAAATGTTTAACAGAAATCTTAAAAGTTTTTGATAGTGTAATGTGATGAGTACAGTAAAAATAATTTATTGTACACTAAAACTAACAAAATATAATTGAATTATAAATCTACAGTAATCAAGAACAGCATAGAGTTCAGAAATGGATCCACATATATATAGCCAAAACAATTTCACAAAATACCAAAGTAAATCTATATAAAAATGATGGTGGTTTGAAAAAAAGTAGTGGATAAATTGAAAATTAATTTTTGGTTAAAATTAAAGGAAAAAAGAAAGAAAAAAGGAAGGAAGGAAGAAGTAAACTACAAATCCTTTATTAAACTGCATATCCAAATATAGGGGAAAATGATAGACCTAATTTAAAACTTGAAACAACAGAAAACTGTTAAAAAAAAAAAAACAGAGGAAAATGTTTTTGACCTGGGGTTAGGAAAATATTTCTTAGATATGACACAAGAAAACACAAACACATAAGTAAAGCCTCATAAATTCCATTATACTTCTTTATATTTAATTCCTCTCCTTCCTCTAGTCCCTGCTAACCACTGGGAAACCACAGATGTGATTTCTGTAATTCTTTTCCCCTTCATAGAATATGATCTAAGAGAAATCATACAGCTTGTAGCCTTTCAAGGCTTTCATCCTTACTGTGATGTTTTAAAATTGAACTATGTTGTTGCTTTTATCACTTAATTTGTTTTTTGTGGGTTTTTATTTGCCTTTATAAAAAAGAAAAGTCCAAAACAATGGACTTAATCATGGACTACAAAGTAGTAGTCCATTCCCTTATGTAACACTAATTGATAGAAAATGAGATTGTTTCCAAATAAGAGCCATTATAAATAAAGCTTGTCTTTGTATCTACATATTTGCTTCACTTAATCAAAATTACCATCTGCTAATAAAAAGCTACTGTCAAAAAACTGCAAAGTAAAGGCATGAAATGAAAACATGCATTGTCAAAGTGCATATGCATTAAAGGACTTGTATCCAGGATATAAAAGGAACTATGAAAAAACAATGAAACCAACAACCAAAGAGAAAAATTTCACAGACATTTTACCAAAACAACAAAAAATAGAGATAGCAAGCAAACATATAAAATGTTTACAATGATTAGTTGTTAGGGAAATTCAGATTAAAACCACAAAGGGAAATAATGACACACCTATTAGACTAGGTCAAAAATTTAAAAGAAAGAAAATGCCAAGGGCTGGTAATAATATGGAGCA
Organism: Macaca nemestrina; assembly: GCF_043159975.1. Taxonomy (NCBI): domain Eukaryota; kingdom Metazoa; phylum Chordata; class Mammalia; order Primates; family Cercopithecidae; genus Macaca; species Macaca nemestrina. The sequence goes on from NC_092136.1 coordinate 16,955,135, forward strand.
ACGGGAACTCCCAGATATTGCTGTGTTGATACAGCACAGTACAATGTTGTAAAAGTTTGTGAGTCTCTTAAATAGCTTATACTTCCCATATGATCCTATAGACTTCCAGTTATTACCCAAGAGAAATTTTAAAAATATATAGATACAAAGATAAGCTTTATTTATCATGGCTCTTATTTAGAAACAATCTCATTTTCTATCAATTAGTGTTACATAAGGCAATGGACAACTACTTAGTAGTCCACCATTAAGTCCATTGTTTTTGGATGTTTCCTTTTTATAAAAGCAAAAAAAAAAAAAAAAAAAAAACCCGAAAAAAGTAAAGTGATAAAAACAACAAACATGGCTGAATTTCAAAACATAGTAGGGATGAAAGCCTGATTTGAAAGGCTACAAGCTGTATGATTTCACTTAGATCATACTCTACAAAGGGGAAGAGAATTACAGAAATCACATCCATGGTTTCCCTGTGATTGTCAGGGACTAGAGGAAGGAGAGGAATTAAATATAGAGAAATATATGGAATTTATGGGGCTAAATGAAATATTCTGTCTTAATTGAATTAGTGGTTACAAGACTGTATGTGTTGTCGAATCTCATCAAACTGTAAACTTCAGAGTGAAAGATTTTTCTAGGAAAGCTATACCACAACAAATCTGGCTTTAAGAAATTAATGCTTTCTAAGGCCATATTGTACCCATTTAAACATTCATGAATTAAAATATTTTTATTCATTGTTCTTTCTGCTTCTTCCTGAATAAACTCCTTTCAAAACCTCAGTGAAAACTGCTAGTTCTTTCTAATTTTTCAGTCCTTGCATTTGTAGGGTTTAATAACATTGATCTCTTCTTTTTACATAGTATTTTCTTCTCTCCTTGTTTCTAACAAAATTCATGTATTGAGACTGTATTGTGTTTTCTCTGTCTCTATTAATTCACAGTTGCGTTTGCTCCAATTTTAATTATTCCACATACTTTCATTTCTTAAGTTAGGTATTCTTATATGTATAACCAAATACATATTGAAAATATAATTAGTAGTTATCAATCATGGCATAGTTCTTGATGGCATTGTATTAGCCCATTCTCACACTGCTAATAAAGACATACTTAAGACTGGGTAATCTATAAAGGAACGAAGTTCAATGGAATCACGATTAAGCATGTCTGGAGAGGCCTCAGGTGACTTACAACCACGGCAGATCTAGCAAATCTATAGCTTCATCTCTTTGCAGGATCAGAATCACAAATAATAACTGCAAAAACCAACGTTATTTCAAAATCATAAATATATATTAATTTTTAAAACTATTGTCCTATGTGCTCAGGGTCTAGCATTTGTTTAAACATCATACAATAGATATTTATTAACTATCCTTTCTCACTACCTTTACACAGGAACATAGCTGAATTTTAGCTCACACCTACAAAAAGCAAGGGGCACACACACACTGAAATGGCACAGGGAGAGAATGATAGTTTAGTCATGCACTTAAAATAAGCTAAAAATACAAAGAGAGAGAGTCAGTGTAGACAGACAATTGAAAAGTATTCATTTTCCAGAGATCACAAACCACTTTATGATGTAAGACTTTCATAATGTCTGATTCCATACATCTATATGTGATCATTATATTTAGTATTGTTTTGAGACAAAGCTCCTGCCTGTAGAGAATTGACTCTGTAATTAATAGCAATAATCTACTCCCAATGGTTCTCTTGTCTTCTTGGAAAAAAACAAAATACAAGTGCAGTAACATGTATTTAATCATAAGGCATCTTAAGATTTTACCAATAGATAATTCAATTTTCCATTGCATTTTTTAAATTAATGTTTCTCCTTTTATTTTTAAGTTCCAAATAAGAACCTCTGTAAAAAAGGAAAATAATAATTATGTAGGTAAGTAGCCATCTGAGGAGGAAGTTTTAAAGATTGGGTAATGTTATTAAGTAAGGTGGATAGGTACCCTGTTGACTGCTTCTTGGAATTACATTCATAATGGACATTGTAGTATAACAATCATTTGATTTGCTTTTAAAACTTTGCTAAACTATTTTTAAGGATACAATAGATGTCAAAATATTGATTATTTGAAATGGTCACTGTTTTTGCTGTTTAGGGCTACACATAAGCCATTCTCAAGAGATAAAGTATGAATTTTAGAGTTTAAGAATGTACAGAGTGGTTTGGAAAAAATTTAAAAAGAATGTATTTGAGCTAAATTCACATACCAGCTCTAAGAATGGGAGAAATTTTAACAAGAATATTTTTATTATTTTACATTTTGGATGTGGACTAGCATGGAAACAATAGAACAAAGTATTTGCCTTTGCAGAAATAGAGTATGTGGACTTGAGCCAGTGATTTGAGAAACCTACAACTCCAGTTCAATACAATCAATCATTTATTACATGCAAATGCTTATCCATGGGTCCTCTAATATTCCTCTTACTTCAGTTAGTCCAGTAATTATGACATATTATTCTAGGTTTTTGTTTATTTCTTTGCCATATGTGACTGTCCTATCAACACATCTTTTTTTGTTTGTAAACTTTTAGAGAGGAAAATATTTGCAGCTAATACAAAGTTTACACAAAATATATTTCTCATAAATGACCAGAAAAAATTATACCTCACTGACTGAGTTCATCCTATTAGGATTAGCAGACACACTGGAGCTTCAGATTATCCTTTTTCTGTTTTTTCTTGTGATTTACACACTTACAGTACTGGGGAATATCGGGATGATCCTCCTAATCAGGATCGATTCCTGGCTTCACACACCCATGTATTTCTTCCTGGCTAACCTGTCCTTTGTGGACGTTTGTTACTCAACCACCATCACCCCAAAGATGTTGGCAGACTTATTATCAGAGAAGAAAACCATCTCTTTTGCTGGCTGCTTCCTACAGATGTACTTCTTTATCGCCCTGGCGACAACCGAATGCATCCTCTTTGGGTTAATGGCCTATGACCGGTACGTGGCCATATGTCGCCCGCTGCTTTACTCCTTGATCATGTCCAGGACAGTCTGCCTAAAAATGGCAGCCGGGGCTTTTGCTGCAGGGTTGCTGAACTCCATGGTCAACACAAGTCATGTCAGCAGTTTGCCATTCTGTGGCTCCAATGTCATCCATCACTTCTTCTGTGACAGCCCCCCACTTTTCAAGCTCTCTTGTTCTGACACAATCCTGAAAGAAAGCATAAGTTCTACTTTGGCTGGTGTGAATATTGTGGGGACTCTGCTTGTCATCCTCACGTCCTACTCATATGTTCTCTTCTCAACTTTTTCTATGCATTCAGGCGAGGGGAGGCACAGAGCTTTCTCCACGTGTGCCTCTCACCTGACAGCCATAATTCTGTTCTACACCACCTCCATCTATACTTACCTGAGACCTAGCTCCAGCTACTCCCTGAATCGGGACAAAGTGGCTTCCGTATTCTACACAGTGGTGATCCCCATGTTGAATCCTCTGATCTACAGCCTCAGGAATAAGGAAGTAAAGAAGGCTTTAAAGAATGTGTTCACCAGGAAAGGGATCTCTTCATTTCTGTGATTGTTTGACTAAAAATCTGAATTAAAGAGCATGTTTTAGTTACTTTCAAAGTCTGGTTTATACCTACATTTTTTATTAGAATATTTTCTCAGTAAACACATTTTGTTAATACTTAAATATTTGTATCCAGTTAGGGATAAAGTAAATTACCAAACTGATTCAAGACCATGGCATGTTGACTCTACTATGATTCTGTATATCTTTGTTAGGTTCTCCAAAATAATGAATATTTTTAAGTGAAATCTTATCTAGAAAAACAAATGGAATCTATGTTTACAGACTAAAGCCACAATGATCCATGAAACTGGAAATATAAAATAATTTCTATTATCCATTCATTTTTTCTTATGCATTATTTTTCACCATTTATGATTTTTAAGGAATTGTTAAATATCACATAGGTGAGAAATGCTATAAGTTTAATATATATTTCTCCTTTGTATTCACTGAACTACTTCTTGGAGTAATCAGGAAAAATCAAATTTTAGGACTATAGGTTTAATAGGAATTCTAAACTCTCCGTCTTTTACCTCCTCTCTCTTTCTCTCTCTCTCTCTCATACACACACACACGTGCATGAGTATATTTAAAGAATGTGAGAGTTTGTGCCAAAATATGCTATCAAGAAGACTCTGATTAGTATGCATCAATTACAGCTATTCTTTTATTCTCTTTCATTCTGCTCCAAATTTTCTAGCCCTGTCTCTCCCTTTCTTTTCTTGAGACGGACACGCATTCAGAAAGACACATGCACACATGGTCAAGTGCTGCAAAGATTTTAATCATTGCATAGTTGCAAGTGATAGATTAATATTCAATGAATGAATCTGACAGATAGTCTTCAAAATAAGGTCTTGGAATTTCTGTTCACAAATTGTTATTATGCTATCTTTTCTTACCATTTGACATTTTCATTTTACATTTGTTGACGTTATAGATTTATACACACATTGATTGCTGTTTTTTTCACTCTTGTACATACATAAATGGGAAATAGAAAAGAATAAAGTGGTTACAGTATGCCTAAATTTTCACATTCCGAGACATTTTAAAAATATTTGTTGTTTAAAAATTTGTTTCAATTAAAAAACTGTGGTATACACACACTAAGAAGTATTTTTCAGCCTAAAAAAGAATAAAATCCTCTCCACTGCAACAAAAATTGATGATATTGCAGGTCAGTTATTAGGTGAAATAAGCCAGGAGCAGAATGACAAATATTACATGCCCTCACTTATATGTAGGAATAAAAAAGAAAATCTTGGCCGGTTGTGGTGACTCACACCTGTAATTCCAGCACTTTGGGAGGATGAGTCAGGCGGATCACTTGAAGCCAGTAGTTTGAAACCAGCCTGGCAAAAATGGTGAAATCCCATCTCTACTAAAAATACAAAAATTAGCTGAGTGTGGTGGTGCATGCTTGTAGTCCCAGCTACTTGGGAGACTGAGCAGGAGAATCGCTTGAAACTAGGAGGTGGAGGTAGCAGTGAGCCATGATCCTGCCTCTGTACTCCAACCTGGGCAATAGAATGAGACTCCATCACACATACACACAAAAGGAATCTCATGAAGGTGGAGAGTATAAAGGTGGTTAGCAGAGGGTAGGAAGAAAAGGGGTGGGATGGGGAATGAAGAGGAGTTGATAATTGGGTACAAAAATACAGAAAGATGTAATAAATGAGTTCTAGTGTTTGATAGTACAGTACAGAAATTTTAGTTTACAAGAATGTATTGCATATTTCCAGATGGCTTGGAAAGAAGCTTCTAACTTTCTCATTATGCTGGTTTTTAAGCTACTATCTTTCTGCTCCAATCACACCCTTCCATACCCTTCATTTTGAGGCTAGATTGGGACTCTTGAAATCATTTTTTTTTTTTTTTTGAGACATAGTTTCTTGTTGCCAAGGTTGGAGTACAATGGCACGATTTCAGCTCACCTCAACCTCTCCCTCCTGGGTTCAAGTGATTCTACTGCCTCAGCCTCCTGAGTAACTGGGATTACAGGCATCCACCACCACGCCCAGCTAATTTTGTATTTTTAGTAGAGGCGAGGTTTCTCCCTGTTGGTCAGGCTGGTCTTGAACTCCCGACTTCAGGTGATCTGCCCACCTTTGCCTCCCAAAGAGCTGGGATTACAGGCGTGAGCCACCACGCCCAGCCCATGCTGTATTTTTTCTGTTGTTTGTTTTTGAGCCCAGAAATAACTTCTCACATATATGTTCAAATGATTTTTAACATGAGTGCCAAGGAAGTTCATTGGTGGAAAAGCAGCCTTTTCAATAAATGGTGTTGGAGAAATTGGATTTCCACAGAAGCAGAGGCTAGGAAGAAAAGGGGTGGGATGGGGAATGAAATCCTGTGATTTGCAGAAAAATTGAAGAAACTGGAGGTTATTATGTTAAGTGAACTAAGCCAGGCACAAAGAGACAAATGTTGTATTATCTCACTCATATGTAGACCTACCAAAATTTGATTCCATGGAAGTAAAGAATAGAATGGTGGTTGCCAAAGACTGGGATGGGATGGGAGAAAGGGAGCATGAGGAGTGTTTGGCTTATGGGCAGAAAAGTACAGAGAGATAGAAGGAATAAGTTCTGGTGCTTGATAGCACATTAGAGCAACTACAGTTAAAGATAATGTGTTGTATATTTCAAAATAGCTGGAGGAGAAGTGTTAAGATAATGCCAACACAAATAAATGATAATAGTTTCAGGTGATGAATATCCCAATCACACTGCATGTGATCGTTACACAATGTATACACGTATGAAAATACCACATACAGCTCATAAATATGTATAACAATTATATATCAATTAGAAAAATATGCACGTTACCTTGTGCAGGAGGTTCTAGCCAATGCAACGAAGTGAGGGAAAGTAAACTTGAAAATATTAGAGGATAAGTTGCTATTTTAGGTAAGTGTTATGAATGTTTACCTAGAATATCTTAAGGTACCTAAATATATAGATCAATGGAATGAAGTAAAGAGTCCAGAAAAAATATATATAAATCAGAGAATTGTATAATATATTGCATATTAATATATTTATATCATGTTAATAATATATTAATAGTGTATATTATCTTATATATATAAGATAATATAGAGATAATTAGCTGATTTTTGACAAAGACGCTAGGATAATCCATGGGGAATGAAAAGGCTTTTCAACAAACCGTGCAAGAGCAGATATCTACATAGGGACTAAACGGACATCAAACTTGACTTCACATTAAATGCAAACATCCACTCAAAATGGATCATAGACATGAAAGTAACATCTAAAGTATAGTAAGGTCTAGAAAAAAATCATAAAAGAAAATCATAGGGATATAAAGATTATTATACACTTCTAAAAGAGTACTGAGAAAGCATAATTCCTAAATATATGTATTAAATTAAACCCAAACTAACAGCTCTTTTTCTTCAAATAATAGTGTTAATAAAATAAAAAAGAAAACTAAACAGTGGTTAAAAATTATTTCTTAATATTTCTGAGTAAGAGTTTGTATACAAAATGTGTAAAGAACACTTGCCATCCAATCATAAGAAGACAATCCTGTAAGAAATAAATGAGTTTATTAAACACTTCAGCCAAAAATCACTTCTAAGTATTCAATAAGCACTTAAAAACATGCACACCATTTTATTCATTAAAGATATACGAATAAAAATTCAGAACTTACCAATGACTATGGCAAATTTGAAAATTTTAACAGTGTCAAGTTTTGGCAAAGGTGTAGAAGTATTTTTACTCTCATACACTGTTGGAGAGAATGTAAAAGGATATAAGTACTTCAGAAAACATATTGACAATTCCCTAAAATATAAATAAATTCTATAATATGACCCAAACACTTATCCAAAAGAAACGAAAATATATGTCAAATGTAAGCCATGTTTATGAATACACACAGCCACTCCATGTACAATACCAAAACATGGAAACAATCAAATCTCATCAGCAGGGGAATGGATAAGCAAATTATGGTATGATCATCCAGTGGAATTCTATTCTGCAATGACAGTGAATAAACTATTGATATTTACATCATAGGTATATACCCAGAAGATTGTAGATCATGCTACTCTAAAGACACATGCACACGTATGTTTATTGCGGCACTATTCACAACAGCAAAGACTTGGAACCAACCAAAATGTCCATCAATGACAGACTGGATTAAGAAAATGTGGTACATATACACCATGGAATACTATGCAGTCATAAAAAAGGATGAGTTAATGTCCTTTGTAGGGACATGGATGCAACTGGAAACCATCATTCTCAGCAAACTATCACAAGAACAGAAAACCAAACACCACATGTTCTCACTCATAGGTGGGAATTAAACAATGAGATCACTTGGACACAGGAAGGGGAACATCACACACCGGGTCCTATTGTGGGAAGGGTGAGGTGGGGAGGGATAGCATTAGGAGATATACCTAATGTAAATGACAAGTTAATGGGTGCAGCACACCAACATGGCACCTGTATACATAGGTAACAAACCTGCACATTGTGCACATGTACCCTAGAACTTGAAGTATAATAATAAAAAAAAAATTGTGTGCACTTAGGTAGAAGGATCATACCACAAATAAAGAGGAAATATAAATTCAGATTTGAACTCACAGTAATGGAGATTTTTTCAATAGTTAGAACATACACAGTGGATGGAAGTTGTGACATTATTTTCCTAAAAAATAATCAAGCTGAGGTTTTCTGACCATGTTTTAGTAGATTCATAAATGGATCTTTGCCATGGATATAAGTTTTAAGAATATTTCCGCTATGATTCTCCAGGTATAGGCATGATTAATCAACCTGTATTATACTGTGAAAAAATAGAGACTATAATGGGTGGAGTTGCACTAATTACAATTAGCTATTAAATACGGTTGTTTGAACTTATCATATACAATCTATATCAGAATAACGAAGTTGATGATGACAACCTGTATTTACTGAAATGATCTTGCCGTTGTCCTGATACGCTTTGGTGCCAGGTGCTATAAATCCTCTGTCTTGTCAGAAAACACTTGTTGATACTAAGTTCTACAGAAGCTTTCAATGCCACAAAAATAATGTATTAATTTTCAGTACTAGTAATCACAAGTAGTGTTTTTAGAGTTTCCATGTGGTTTTTGAAATAATTTAAATGGCAATAGTTACATTTTTAAATATTTGGACTATTTGCAAAGAACCTCCACAATAAAAAAGGTCCTTTGTAGGATGCCAAGTGTTAAAAACAACCTCCTCAATATTACTAAAAATGGAAATTAATCTCCAAATTAACACAACAGCATTTCCATTAAAATTATGAATATGTTTTTAGGGAAAATATTTACATTGCCAATAAGCCTGTTAACTATTCCCTCGGAGTCTCTCAGAAATTAACATGTTTGGAATCCTTCAATTACTAGGTCCCCGGTGACATAAGAATGCATGTAAAAGCCCTTGGTTTTACTGGTGAAATGATTCCCTTAAGCAACTGGAAACAGTTCCTTCCTCAGTAAGTAGCTTCTGTGGTTACTGGACTGGCTTTAATGGTGCAAAAAAAAAAAAAAAAAAAACCAACTTTTGTTGGTCTGAGAGCAAGAACCACTGATTTGAGTACAAATAGTTTTGAGAGTACATTTATCATTCAATATTGCACCGACGAGGTAATCTATCTTGTATCACCCTTTCTGGTATAGCTTCCGCAGGATGTAAAATGCCTTTTGTTTAAAGAAACCTTTTGTTACTCATAGGAGAACCGAAGCATAGCTACCTACCTTATAATTTGAATTCATTTATTTTATAACACAAGATTGTTTTGTTATATGTTTGGAAAGAACTTAATGAATCATTGTATTTTAATGAGATCTATTTGTTAATTCCTTTTTAAAAGAATCCAAGAATGACTGTATTTTCCTACCACTATCCTCATGCCTCTTCTCTTCCTTTTGATGTTTCTCTAAATAGAATTTTTAGACTCTAGGAAGGGATGACCAACATGAAGTTGCCAAGAATACATGCCCTGCATTTTTGGGAAGTATGTGAACCATAGAATGGTCATACTGTTAATATTCTCCCCATCCTCACACTTGTTTTCATGGGCTTTGATTTCATACACACTGGCTTTGAATTACACTGGTCAATTACATGTTGAATGATCTTGAGATACCAGCCTAAGCATTAATGTTTTCATCCAAAATATGGAGCTAATAATAAGAATCTTGTTTATAGAGAACCAGTGTATCATGTGGCTTTGGAGTCAGAATCTTGGGTTCTAATCCTGTTTCCATCACATCCTAAATCTCAAATTCTCTGTTTCTTAGTTTCCTTCATCTATAAAAAAAAAATCATAATGATAGTAACTCCATGGTAATTTTGTTAGTTTTTTGGTGACTATTAAATGAGTTATAGGTGAATTGTTAAGAATATTGCATTGCACATAATAAGCGTTATACAGGTGACAATTATTGTTAGTAAAATTTGACAGGTAGCCCTAGTCATAAACTAAGAATAAAATGGCAGTGTAGCAATCAAAACTAATTTTTGATGTTACCTACTGTATGTCAGTCTCTCTAAAGAATCACACATGGAAAGATAAGTAGGTAGATAAAGGGACAGAAAGGGGGGGAGATAATTTTCCCTATGTAATCCACACAGAAACACTATGAGATATTTATTATCATTGTTATAGTACATATTAGGATAATTTATATTAAGTTGCACAAGGTCACACAGCCCCCATGCAGCCAAGATGGGCATCTAATCAAATTCCTCCGAAATTGAAGTTATGTCTTATATTTTCTAAATACCATGACTACTTTTCAAACAAGCAAAGTAAGAATAACCACAGTCCTACTGTAGTGCTGCATCTCATTCACACACTTTGAGGTGATAACATAAGGCAGCACTTTGAACACGTGATTAACCCTTCTGATTATCAGTAGGCTTCTCAGTGTCTATGTCATTGGCTAGTTTTATTGCCTACATGAGATAAACAAAGTGTCTGTAGCACTGTCATTGTCATAATATGTATTATGTAAATGAGGCAGTGACTCAGAAATATTTTTAATTCCCATCTTGGCTCTTTCAACATGAACTACAGAGATTGATACTTCACTTGTTTTTTTTTTTTTTTTTTAATACTTCCAACATGGCCCAAATCAAATTATTTGTACTTCAAAGTCAAGTTAAAAATGTTTATAATTGTGTGTTTTGAGACCTTAGAAGCAGTCTTCAACAGTCTTTAACAGATTTTCTGACTCATCACTTTGTATTATACTACCATAACAATAAATGTGACAATTGTTGTTTACTTATAAAATTTAATCAGTGATAATGCTATATACAGTAATGTTATTTAATTGGAAGTTAACATATAACTAAATGTTTGGCTTACTTTACTTGGTCAGTCCACTAATGTTCATTGAGCATTTCCTGGAAGCCAGTGATTTCGATAAAGGCCAGAAGTATAGAAACAAGTAGTTAACTAACTTTATCTGCTTGGTGTAGTATGTGAATAGGGTTTATGGAATTACACTAAGCTCTTTTCTGGAAAAATATCCTCAGAGCTGGTATTTACTGACATTTGTTTTTATTTCACTAAACCTGCTTTATAGTAAAAAAAAAAAAAAAAAAAAAATTAGCTGGCATATTTCATTACACCACTCTATTTTCTCAGTCAAGAGACATAGCATACCAGTATCTATCAAATCCTGAAAACAAAAAGCAGATTGTTCTAAAATTCTTATTTGAAGGAACATTCTGTAAGTCAGTTCCTTTTTAATAATATACGTATTTTCTTTACTTAATATGATCATCAGTCTGTTCATTAATTTATTACTTTTTTAATACTCTAGGCCAGTTATTGTTTAATATTTTGGGTACAAAATAGTAAGGAACTCAGACATGATCCATGTGCATAGGAAGTCAACCGTTCAATGGAAGAAATAGTAATCAAATAAAATGTAACCTGCAACCATTAAATATGATATTACTAAACTCTGAAATATATTTCTCAGAGTTTACAGTTCAAAAAAGTTTGAACTTGCTTTATTTTATTGCCTATTTATTTATTTTTTTAAACAAAATAACTTTATAATTACAACTAGTTATTTTTCTTTTTTCATCAATAGAACATTTTAGGATATTAGAATTTCTCATAAAAGGAAAACAAAACAGAAGATGGAATTTACAGATGGAAACTACACCTTGGTGACTGAGTTTATTGTGTTAGGTTTTCCAACTTGCCCTGAACTGCAGATTGTCCTGTTCCTCATATTTCTGACATTATATGGTATAATTCTAATAGGGAACATTGGATTGATACTGTTGATCAGGATTGATCCTCACCTTCAAACCCCCATGTATTTTTTCCTTAGCAACCTATCATTTGTAGACCTTTGCTATTCCTCAGTCATTGTTCCCAAGATGCTGGTCAATTTCCTCTCGGAGAACAAATCTATTTCCTATTATGGGTGTGCCCTGCAGTTTTATTTTTTCTGTACTTTTGCAGACACAGAATCCTTCATCCTGGCTGCCATGGCCTATGATCGCTATGTCGCCATCTGTAGCCCTTTACTGTACCCAGTTGTGATGTCTAGGGGCATCTGTATGTGGCTGATTGTCTTGTCATACGTTGGAGGCAACATGAGTTCCCTGGTTCACACATCCTTTGCCTTTATTCTGAAATATTGTGACAAAAATGTTATTAATCATTTTTTCTGTGACCTCCCTCCCCTACTTAAACTATCCTGCACTGACACAACAATTAATGAGTGGCTCCTCTCCACATACGGCAGCTCAGTGGAAATTATTTGTTTTATCATCATCATCATCTCCTACTTTTTCATTCTTCTCTCAGTCTTAAAGATCCACTCTACCAGTGGGAGGAAGAAGACCTTTTCTACATGTGCCTCTCACCTGACTTCTGTGACGATCTATCAAGGGACTCTCCTCTTTATTTACTCACGGCCCAGCTACCTGTATTCTCCAAACACTGATAAAATTATCTCAGTGTTCTACACCATTTTCATTCCAGTGCTGAATCCATTGATTTATAGTTTCAGAAATAAAGATGTAAAGGATGCAGCCAAGAATGTTCTAAGATCAAAGGTAGATTCTTCATGAGATAAAGCATCTCAAGATACGTCTAATTTCTCAATCACATACTGTAATTGGGAGTTTGCAAAAACCTTACCAGTACACACACACAACCTCTTATACTAGGGATTTTATCAAGCTCTTGGTTTAATGCAGCCAAATGAATTTCATAGTCCCGAAATATTTTAAAAACCATTTAAAAGTTTCAAAGGTGCTGCTAAACACTAGTCATACTACTTTTCAGTTATTACTAGCTTCAGATTTATGCTAAAATCAATTTCATCAAGCCATCTTAAAGGATATAGTAAATGTTTCAGAAAAGTGCGCAATGTATGTAGATGTGTGTATCTGTAGAGTATCTCAATTATAAGTATAGATTACTGGATAACTGGAAAAGAAAATAAGTCAGATTGCTTTGATTTATATGCCAGATCTATACCTGGCTAGTGAGTGGCATGTTGAATGAGTTGCTTAATTTTTCTATGCCTCACTTATCTGTAAAATGAGATGAATATTGTACGTATACTATTGATTGTTTGATAGTGAACAAAGTTAATACAGTTGAGAGTTGAGAATAGTCCCTGGACATTTTATACACTTAGATTTTTTTTGTAATATATGTTTTAAAAATATCTCACACTAATTAAAAAGCATGTTATAAAATAAGATGATAGAGGCCAGAATGTTACAAAAGCAATAATAAACAGCCGAGTAATATTTTTTAAAATGAAGGTAATAGCATGTTGATAACTTTCTACACCCAATGTATAACAAAACAATTTGGAAATATTTTCTTAGTGACTTGAACAATATAGGTTAATTACAACACAAAATATTTGTTTTTCTATCTCTTTTTTAAAAAAAAAAAACAACGCAACAATGTATTACTGAATGTGTGGAATATTATTTGCTGGAATCTCAGAAAAAGAACACTCTCTCTAATTTATTATGCTGTCCTAACTGTGTCCTCATAGGGAGATCAATCCAGTACTGTAGTGGAAAACCATGCAGGAAATGTGTGTTTGAAAATTGAAATTGAAGGATGTGTAGAAGGATGTGTATTATTGCAAAATCTATTTCAGTAACTAATATTGTGTGCTACAAATCATTACTATTTATGATAATAAGTGTTTACAAGCTATGAACTGGAAATATAAAAGTTTACAGTTATGCAAGCATATATCATTTTATTTCCTTTCACAGATACTGCTTTTTTCTTCACAAATTAAAAGTTCAGGACCACACTGTGTCAAGCAAGTCAATTGGTACCATTTTTCCAACATTATGTTCTCATGCCATGTCTCTGTGTCACATTTTGGTAATTCTCACAATGTCTCAATCTTTTCATTAATATTTTATCTATTATGAAGATCTGTGATCAGTGATCTCTGATGTTACTATTGTCATTATTTAGGGGCGCAATGGACTGTACCCATAAAAGAGAGTGAACTTAATAAATGTTATATATATTCTGACTGCTTCCGCAAGTGACATTCTGGCTCTCTCCCTTTCCTTTGGCCTCCCCATTTCCTGAGACACAACAATATCAAAATCAGACCAGTTCATAACGTTGCAATGACCTTTAAGTGTTCAAGCAACAGGAAATATTGCACATCTCTCACATTAAATAGAGTTAGAAATAATGAAGCTTAGTGAGGAAAGCATGACAAAAGACAAGCTGAAAACCTGTGCCAGGATAACTGCCACGTTGTAAATAGAAAGATAAATTATTGAATGAAATTTAAAGTGCCACTTCAGTGAACATGAATGATAAGAAATAAAACACTCTTGTTGTTGATTTGGGGAAAGGTTCAGTGGTCTGGCTTGGAGATCAAAACAGCCACAATATCCATTAATACAAAGCCTAATGTAGAGCAAAGCCCTAACTCTCTTCAGTTCTTTGAAGGCTGAGAGAGGTGAGGAAGTCATACAGAACAGAGCCCTCAGAAATAATACCACACATCTGCAACCATCTGGTCTTTGACAAACCTGACAAAAACAAATGGGGAAAGGATTCCCTGTTTAATAAATGATGCTGGCAAAACTGGCTAGCCATATGTAGAAAGCTGAAACTGCATCCCTTCCTTACACCCTACACAAAAATTAATTCAAGATGTATTAGAGACTTAAATGTTAGACCTAAAATCATAAAAACCCTAGAAGAAAACGTAGGCAATACAATTCAGGACATAGGCATGGGCAAGGACTTCATGTCTGAAACACCAAAAGCAATGGCAACAAAAGCCAGAATTGACAAATGGGAACTAATTAAACTGAAGAACTACTGCACAGCAAAAGAAACTATCATCAGAGTGAACAGGCAACCTACAGAATGGGAGAAAATTTTTGCAATCAGCTCATCTGACAAAGGGCTAATATCCAGAACCTACAAAGAACTCAAACAAATTTTCAAGAAAAATACAAACAACCCCATCAAAAAGTGGGCAAAGGATATGAACAGACACTTCTCAAAAGAAGACATTTATGCTGCCAACGGACACATGAAAAAATGCTCATCATCAGTTGCCATCAGAGAAATGCAAATCAAAACCACAATGAGATACCATCTCACACCAGTTAGAATGGCAATCATTAAAAAGTCAGGAAACAACAGGTGCTGGAGAGGATGTGGAGAAATAGGAACACTTTTACACTGTTGGTGGGACTGTAAACTAGTTCAACCATTGTGGAAGACAGTGTGGCAATTCCTCAAGGATCTAGAACTAGTAATACCATTTGACCCAGCCATCCCATTAATGGGCATATACCCAAACGATTATAAATCATGCTGCTATAAAGACACATGCACACTTATGTTTATTGTGGCATTATTCACAATAGCAAAGACTTGGAACCAACCAAAATGTCCATCAATGACAGACTGGATTAAGAAAATGTGGCACATATATGCCATGGAATACTATGCAGCCATGAAAAAGAATGAGTTCATGTCCTTTGTAGGGACATGGATGAAGCTGGAAACCATCATTCTCAGCAAACTATCACAAGAACAGAAAACCAAACACTGCATGTTCTCACTCATAGGTGGGAATTGAACAATGAGTACAGTTGAACACAGGAAGGGAAACATCACACACCGGGGCCTGTCATGGGGAGGGGGGAGGGGGGAGGGGGAGGGATGGCATTAGAAATGTACCTAATGTAAATGACTAGTTAATGGGTTCAGCACACCAACATGGCTCATGTATACATATGTAACAAACCTGCACATTGTGCACGTGTACCCTAGAACTTAAAGCATAATAAAAACAAATTTAAAAACATTCAAGCTATCAGAGGTTGATTCCTGTGGTTTAAGGACATAAGTCAACTCCGTAACATAAAAGCACAAGATGAAACAGCAAGAGCTGATGTAGAAGCTACAGTAAGTTATCCTAATTGTTGATGGCTACACTAAACAGCAAACTTTCAATATAGAAGAAACAATCTTATATTGGAAGAAGATGTCACCAAAGACCTTTATAGCTAGAGATAAGTCAATGACTTACATAAAACCTTCACAGCTCAGGCTGATCTCTTTTTAGAGGAAGCTGTGACTTTAAGTTAAAGCCAATACTCATTTACCACTCTGAAAATCCTAGGGTCCTAAAAAATGATGGTAAATCTTTTTTATACATGCTTTATAAGTATAATACCAAAGTCTGGATGATGGCACATATGCTTACAGCATGGGTCACTGAATATTTTAAGCCCATTATTGAGACCTACTACTCAGAAAGGAAAAGCTTCCTTTCGAAATATTACTGTTGTTTGACTATATACCTGGTTACTCATCAACTCTAATGGAGATGCTCAAGATTAATATTCTTTTCATACATATTAAGGCAACATCCACTATGCTGCCTGAGGATCAATGATTAATTTTGACTTTCAAATATTATTATTTAAGAAATACAGGCTGTAAGGTTAGAGTTGCCATAGACCGTGATTCCTCTGATAGATCTAAGCAAATTAAACTGATAACCTGGAAATAATTCATCATTCTAGATGTCATTAAGAACATTTATGATTCATGGAAGGCAGCCAAAATGTCTATATTAACAGGAGTTTGGAAGAAGTAGATTCCAGTCTTTGTGGATGACTTTGAAGGACTCAAGACTTTACTGAAAGAAGCAACTGCAGAGGTAATGAAAGTGATAATCTGTTCGATGTAGCTGACATGAAAACAAAAAAGTTTAGAAATTACATAAATTTAATTAATAAAGATGCAGCAGGGAGAGGATTGCCTCCAATTTTGAAAATTCTGCTGTGGGTAAAACGCTGTCAAACATCACATGCCAGTAGCTTGTAGAAATCTTTTGTGAAAGGAAGATTTCTATTTTTAAATTTCATTGTTGTTTATTTTTTAAAAATTTTATCTGTTCATCAAATAAATGATGCATTTTGTTTTTTATTTGTGGATTTTTAAAAAAAAATTTAAATTCAGGGAGTTCACGTGTAGGTTTTTTTACATAGGTATATTGGGTTCTGCTGAGGTTTGAGCTTTAATAAGAACATCACCCAAATAGTGGGCATGGAGCCCAATAGGTAGTTTTGCAACCCTTGCCCCACTCCATTCCTCCCCTCTTTTTGGAGCCTCCAGTGTTTACTGCATCCATCTTTATATTTTAAAAGAGCAGGATTTGCCATATTATTCTTGTACCAGATAAAACAGACTTTAAATCAACAATAATAAAAAGAGACAAAGGGCACTGCACAACGATAAAGGGCTCAATTCAACAATAAGATTTAACTCTCCTAAATATATATGCAACCAACATCAGAGAGCCCAGATTTATAAAACAAATACTAGTAGTCCTAAGAAAATATATTAACAGCCATACAATAACAGTAGGGGACTTCAACACCCCACTGTCAGTACTAGGCAGATTATTGGTGCAGAAAACTGACAAAGAAACTCTGGACTTAAATTGGACTCACAACCAAATAGACCAAATAGCTACCTATAGAATACTCCACCCAACAACTGCAGAATGTACATGCTTCTCATCTGTGCACAGAACATTCTCTAAAATTGGCCACACCCTTGGTCATAAAGCAAGTCTCAATAGATCAAAAAATTGAAATCGTATCAAGCATCTTCTTGGATCACAGTGGAATAAAATTAAAAACCAATACCAAGAGGAACTATCTAAACCACACAAGTACACAGAAAGTCAACAACTGCTCCTTATTTAATTTTGGGTAAACAAAAAAATTAAGGCATTATTGCCTTATATTCAGAACTTGCCACAGCCACACCAATTCTCAGCCACCATCACCCTCATCAGTCAACAGGCATCACTCAAAGCAAAACCCTCCTCCAGCTAAAAGGTTGTAATTTATCGAAGGCTCAGAAACAGAAAGTCAAATAAAGCATGTTTTTGTTTATAGGTGGGAGCTTATTAATGTGTATATGTGGACATAAAGTGTGTAATAGTAGTCATTGGAGACTTTGAAGAGAGGAGGGTGAGAAATGATAAATTATGTAATAAGTACAATGTACACAATTTGAGTGATGGTTACAATAAAAGCCCAGGGTTCACCACTATGCAATATATCTTTATTGCAAAACTTGACTTGCACCCCTTAAATTTATACAAATTATATATATATGTGTGTGTGTGTGTGTGTGTGTGTATCTCAAATGGACAAGTTTTTAACTAGACTAAGAAGAGAGAAGATTCAAATAAATAAAATCAGAAATGACAGTGGAGAAACTGCAACTGATACCACAGAAATACCGAGGGTCATAAGAGACTACTCAGAACAACTTATGACAACAAATTGAATAACCTAGAAGAAATGGATAAATTCCTAAACATATATAATCTATTGAGATCAAATCATGATGAAATATACAATCTGAGCGGACTAATAACACATAAAGATCTGGAGTCAGTAATAAAAAATATTTGCATTAAATTAATGCCCATATCCTGATTGCTTCATTACTAAATTCTACCCAACGTTTAAAGAAAAACTAATACCAATTTTTCTAAAACTCTTTTATAAAATCAAAGAGGAGGAAATATATCCAAACTTATATTACAAGGTCAGCATTACCTGTATACCAAAACCAATTACTTTACAAAAAAATTATTGACCAATATCCCTGATTAACATAGATGCAGCAATCATCAACAAAATACTGGTAAATCGATACTTAATAGCGATTAAAAGAAGCATTTATGATGATCAGTCAAATGTATCCCTGTTATCCACAGATGGTTCATGTCTACAAATTAATAAATGTGATACACAACATTAACAGAATGAAGGAAAAAGATATATTATCATCTCAAATGCAGAAAAGCATTTGACAAAATGCAATATCACTTTATGATAAAAACTCTCAACATAGTAGACATGGAAGGAAGGCATCTCCATAATGAAGGCCATATAATTCAAGCCCACAACCAACATCATACTCAGTGATGAAAAGGGGATAACTTTTCATATAAGTTAAGGAACAAGAGAAGAATGCTCACTCTTAACTATTTCTATTCAACATAGTACTGGGACTTCTAGCCAGAGCAATTAGGCACACTCACACACACACACACACACACACACACACACTCACATGCCTACACACATGCACACACACAAGAAAGAAAAGAAAAGAAAAATGAAAATAAATAAAAGATATCCAAATCAGAAAGGAAGAAAAAATAATCTTTCTGGTTGAAGATCACACAATCTTATATACAGAGAACCCTAAGAACTTCACAGAAACCTGGTAGAACTAATAAATGAATTCGGTAAACATGCAGGATACAAAATCAACATGACAATGACTGAATTTTGTTTTGGTCATTATTTAATTCAGGATTATTTCAATTATACTAAGATTCACTGAGTATATACTCATTGCTTTTATGCATATTTAGGTGCTTTGTATTTCTTGGCAAATTCAGTAGTTTCTATACTTATATTCTAGTGAGAAGTAACAGATACTAGTTAACTGAGCACTCAGATAATTCACAAGACACCTGGAAACAAAAATGATATAAAAAGACTGTGGTTATAATCTAACAGCAAAATGTCTAAATCTAATGTGCAGGAGAAATTCTTCCTGGGATGGAGATATTGTCTCGAATCTGAAAAGATGTAACTTGGGGAGAGGAAGGGATTCTTGGCAGAGGGTTTGGCAATTAGAGAGGTCTGGAGGTGGACAGGTCCAGGTCGTTTTGGAAGTGAAGTCCAACCTTGCTAGGTTACAAATGTCAAGAAAGGGCCCTGCTCAAGTACATCTGTGTGCTCTAATTATCAACTATCACTCCTCCATCCCTTTCTCCAGGAAGTTTCCCTTTTCTTTCTCATTCTCAGCCCTCCTAAAATGACCCTCATTGTGGCTCACAAACAAACAATTCCTTAAGGCATTATTTTAGTATCACCTGTTTATGAAATCAT
Source organism: Macaca nemestrina (assembly GCF_043159975.1). Lineage (NCBI taxonomy): Eukaryota > Metazoa > Chordata > Mammalia > Primates > Cercopithecidae > Macaca > Macaca nemestrina. The sequence continues at coordinate 16,975,215 of NC_092136.1, forward strand.
TGCTTCCAGTATGAGATTTTGAGTATTCTTTGCTCAAGTATGGAGTACTGAGTTTCATCCCTGTTATCCAAAGCACCTACATAAATGTTATGTCTGTAACATAAAATAGGAAAACAAGTAAATAAAGAAACAAAAACACCATATTTCTGTGTGTTTATTAGATGTCAGCATGACAAAATTAATGGAAGATATGGTATGTGACTCGAATAAATATGTGTTCATTTACATGTGTGTGTATACATATGTCTAATTGCTTTTACTATAGTACCTACAATGCTTGTGCATGAACATTTATCTGTGTATATCTGGGATATTTGCCCTTTTCATCTGTCTCTGTTCTTGTTTCCTGGTGACTACAGCACTGAATCAGCTTGTTGAGAAAACATGGAGATAACCTTATATTGGAATGGATGTATAAGATACAAGGATACTCTTAACTATTCATTGCAATTATAGAAGCTAAATACCACTGAATATTTTAGGTTTTCTGGCTGCCAGTGTGAAGTGTCCTTGTGTGAAAATATTTCAGAATAAAAGTAAAACCCAAGAAATTCCTATGTGGTAAGTGTGGCATATGAGACACTGTGACATGTTAGGAGAGGTATCGCGATGGAGGAAAAGAAAAACTATGAATAATTCCTGCTTTAGATAAAAGGCTTTATGGGTTTCGAGGGTAACACATTTTCTTAATTAACCTGTATTCTTTCACAATTGTGACTATGAGCACTGTAATGTTTTTTTTTTTCTCATAGTTTAAAATTCTAATCTCCAAAGTGATGGTTTTAGGAGGTAATGAATTTATAAGGGTACAGCTCTCACTAATGGGATTAATGCCTTCATAAAACAGACCTGGAGAGTCCCTTTGCCCATTCTGCCATGGAAGGGCACAGCAAAAAATGGAGCTGTCTATCAACCAGAAAGGTGCCTCTCATAAGACACTGAATCTGCGAGTGCCCTGTTCTAACTTTCTGATTCTCTGTAAATCATATTTTTCATTTAAATCAACCAATGACTGATGGAAAATAGCATTGTTCAAATACAATATTCCTAATAGTGACTGTGTGGATTGGTGATGTTTATCTCGAGTCCTTCCTTCATCCTTGCCACTTGAATCCCTAAACATAAGAATGAAAACGTCAATCCTCTTTCATACAAAAAGAGGGACTTTGTCTAGATTATTTCCAATGACATTTCCAGGCACCACAGTCTGTTTCTGTGAATTATGATTCTACTGCTGTGAAAACCCATCCCCAGTGTTAGAATGAGTTGGAGAAAGGTGAGTCACTTCATCTTTATACGAAAGAATCACACTATGCCTCTAGGCTGTTTTGACCTAAAATAGTGGTGACAAAAATGCCAGTTAGATAGTACAAGTTTCAAGCCGAGTGAGGTGGCTCATGGCTGTAATCACAGCACTTTGGGAGGCCGAGGCGGGTAGATTACTTGAAGTCAGGAGTTCCAGACCAGCCTGGCCAACATGGCAAAACCTCTCTCCACTAAAAAAATAAAAATTAGCCAGGCGTGGTGGCGGAAACCTGTAATCCCAGCTACTTGGGAGACTGAGGCAGGAGAATCACTTGAACACAGGAGGAGGAGGTTGCAGTGAGCCTAAATGACACCATTGCACTCCAGCCTGGGCGACAGTGCAAGACTTCATCTCAAAATATAAATAAGTAAATAAATAAAGATAGTACAAGTTTCAGAAGGCCAAACGCTTAAACACATCAATTTTTACTGTTCTCTTATTCAAATTTGGAGCTTCATAGACATGTCATAGTAATGGTTTTCCAAATTTATTAACGCTTAAGTACACAAAAATTAGAACCTCAATGCAGTATTACGACTCACCTACAGAGTGGCTGCAATGAAAACATGCAAAATATCCAACAATGGTGAGAATTTGGCACAATCATTAATCGTACATGTTGGCAGTAGAAATGGCATTGACATTCCATGTTGTAAAATTGTATGGTAGTATCTACTATAGACGGACAAACAAATGCCCTATGACTCAAAAATTTCATTCTTAGATGTATAACCAAGAGAAATAAATGAAAGACCTAAACACCTGTACACAAATCTTCATCACTGCATTATTTGCAATGGCAGTAAAATTAAAAACCACTCAATATTTTATCAAAACATTAGATCAGAAGTTGAAGACATTTTCCTTAAGGAATTAGACACTATATATTTTAAGGTTTGCGGATCATAAATTGTAATAATCACTCAGATTTTCCCTTGTGTCACAAAAAAAAATCCGTAGATAATATACTGATATATTGGTGTTTCCAAGTTCCAAAAAGAATTTATGGGTCATAGGTTGGTGATCCCTGCTCCAAATTACATGAACAGCATTATGTTATGTTTTCACCTCGGCTTGCTACCAACAGTGAGAATGAATACACTATCTCCACATCAACAACATGGAGGAATCTCACACACATAATGTTGGGTGAAAGAAGCCAGACTAAAAACAGTGTAAAAACTGATTTTATGACTACAAACCTCAAAAAACATGCAAGATTACCCAACATATGGACATCAATTCATAATGCATGCAGAGACAATTTATGAGATGCTACTAATTTTGTTTTTTATTGGCCTGGTTCTGGGTGCTGAAATATTTTCCTTTCTAGAAATGTACTTGGTGTGTATTTTCTAAATAATGACTTTCTATCCATATGTTATTTCCTAAAAACCTTTGCCAAAACAAAGTATATTCCCTATGAGATTATTTTACTGCAGGATATATTTTTAATTTCCCAGTTTTCTGCATATCCTAAGTGTTCAAAATATGTTTCTAAAATTAATGCGGTGCCCAAATTTCATAGAATATCTTAATAAATGATTAATATTTATTCCCCTAAAAGTTCTGTCTTGCTTGTAAAACAACAGTGTCTTTATCAGCTCACTGTAGCAGGGAAACTTAATGTACTTTGGTCTCAGTATCATATAATGAACTTTGTTTCATAACACTCCATGCTTTGGGGCCTGACAACTGTTTTCCAAAGAAGGTGGTTTCTAGGAAGACAATTGCTACCATGGTAATAGAAGTTACCCCAGAAGCCTTAAATAGAGATACTTTTTTTCCTCACTTACTTGGGTCTGATATATAAGGTTTCTCCTAGAGACAGTTTTTTTTCAGTTATGTGAAAATATTATTCTGAATGAAAACACAAATCCTGTGGGACTTCAATAAAGTTATCCAACTTGTGATATTAATGTAGCTACATTAATTAGGGCTTGCAGGCCATAAATTGCATGGTAATTTCTAAATCAGGGTGAGGGATTGGTGGGGAAGAGAGTCCACATGGCCTGGAGAAGCCGTTGTATATAAGAAGCTAAAGCTGGGTCTTGACTAAACAAAATTAACCTGCGAGAATTTAGCAGCCCTGAAGACAGGGAAGCATCTGGGGGAAAAAATGAGATTGTAAAGGAATCAGAAGAATGTGACCAAGGGCAACTCTGCCATCTCCAAACACACACTAGAAAAGTAAACAATGTTTGTAAAGCTCTTGGGTAATACAAATGCATCTGCTTCTTGAGGTTTAACTGTTAGGACAATTTCTAGCAACCTCTTGGGTTGTTTGAGTTTGCCTCAGCAGTATCTCCCTCGGGAGTACATTTGTTATTATAGTATTGGTATCATCACACAAGAAATGACAATGCAATATTAAACAACAACAGCAAAAAACTTTTAAGATCATCACTAAGCATTCCTTTTCCCAAAGTTAAAAATGTACTAATGTACTGATTTTAGACGAATGGGTGTTTTAGCTTTATAGAAAGCAAGGGAGGACAACAACAATAAACAAATGAAAAACACAGAAAACAGCTGCGCGCGATGGCTCACATCCCAGCACTTTGGGAGGTGGAGGCGGGTGGATCATGAGATCGGGAGTTCTACACCAGCCTGGCCAACATAGTGAAACCCTGTCTCTACTAAAAACACAAAAATTAGCTGGGCATGGTGGCACGTGCCTGTAGTCCCAGCTACTCAGGAGGCTGAGACAGAAAAATTACTTGAACCTGGGAGACGGAGGTTGCAGTGAGCCGAGATCATGCCACTGTACTCCCACCTGACGACAGAGCAAGACTCTGTCTCAAAAAAAAAAAAAAAAAAAAAAAGAAAGGAAAAAACAGAAAACCTACCCACCACTCCATCCACACACACGAAGAAACCCCTGTGTTTTTATTAATTCCCAGGTGAAGTTTCAGAAAAAGTAAAAAATTCCATGGAGTACTTGAGTGCATAACTGGTACATGCCTAATACATCTTACTATTTTTGCCCTCACATTTTGCATTTACTGGCTTAATTTCAAATAAATTAACTGATTAAGATTCAGAATGTACCCCTGCTGTGCGTGATTATCATATATTATATTGAAATGTCAATCAGCAGTAGCTATTAAATGAACATAGCAATTTTCGCTTATTAGTGTATCACCATGATTCATGTATTTTAAAATATCACTGAGAACATGGCTAATACAGAGGACATCCCCAAGACTGCCTTTCATTTCAATTATAGGTAACGACCTCCATAGAGAACCAGGCATACAATAAAATGTAAGCAGTAATTTCCGAGTTGGTCAAAATCTTTTAGATTGTTTTAAATCTCTTACTCTCTCTCTCGATATAGTATATACATATATGGGCATATTTTACACATATGTGCATATATTTAACATATGAATATCTATGTAAAATGTCCTCTTTTTATAAAGATAACCATTATTGTTAAATATGTTTTCATAGGAACAGAGATTTAAATGACTTTAGGACAAGACTTTGAGGACCTGTGTATTGATCACTAGATCATTATTCAAATGTTATTCTTGTTTTCTCTTCATCTACCTACAACTCTATTTTTCTTATATACTCACAGAACACGGAGGTACATGTATGGTATTGTATATGATGTAATTGGTTTCAGTCAGAGATAACTGTGGAACATAGAATTCAATTTGTCTCACAAGGTCCACTAACTATTTAATCAAGAACAGGCATATTTCAGAGGTATACAAAAGAAATAATGACAAACGAAAATAATAGATCAATATTACAGCTTCTGAGAAATAGGATGAAGAACATTTAAGACAAAACAATGTCTGAAGTATGAAAGTTAACTGTGAACATTTAAATATTTTATCAACTGCCTTTATGTCATAGGATACCTAGGGTGTTATTCACCAGCCAGAGACCTCTGTTGCCAGTGGCACCTTTGCCCAAGTCGAGTTTTGCTTGGGCTTGCTGGGCTCCCTCCACTGCCTTGGCCTGGCAGGCTGTACTCGGCTCACACTACCAGCCCAGATCCCATGCCTACCATGGGTGAGCCAGGCTGGAGTGGCAATGGATGAGTGAGCATACAAGCATGGAGTCTGGCCACCACACACTGCCAGGCATGTCAGCTGCTGCAGCAGGATGGGCAGCTCCAGGTGCCGGATCCGTGCAAGCCTGTCGCTGATTCAGATGTACCACAAGCAGCCTCCACTGTGGGCACCCATGTCTGGATGAGGGGAACATGGTACCACCCAGAAGCTTGAAGACACTGGAAACCGAAGAAGCCCCAAAGAAGGTGTCACAGCCCTGACTCGGGCAGCCCTTAGGTCTGGACTTCCTGAAGGGTCACAGCTCTTCTCTCCTTCTTGTCACTCGCAATGTGGAGAGTAGTTGGGGGGCCACACTGAACACATTTTGGCCCTATTTGTGTTACAGCTCTTTCAGTCCCGCCACATGGCAAGTTCTAAGTTCTTGTCCCACCTCCGGGAAGAATGAGGTATGCAGACAATTGGAGGGTTAGCAAGGTGAAGAGGTGCTTTATTGAGCTACAGTACAGCTCTCAGGAGACTCTCAGGAGAGTCAGCTACCCAGAGTTGGTAGCTCCTATCCACAGGCAGGTCATCCCCAAGAGTGTACAACTCTTAGAAGAGAGGAGACCTACAGTGGGTAGCTCCTCTCTGAAGGCAGGTTGTCTTATTGTCTGCCTAAGTTTGGCTGAGTCTGGGGTTTTATGGGCTTCAGAGGGGAGGAAGTGTATGCTTATTGGTTCATGGGTGGCCATGGGCAGGCCTAGGAAAAGCACCATAAGTTTTCACTCTGGTTGGTGGGACTGGCCACCTGGCCCCCAGTCTTCAGACTGTCCCTGGCTTGATGGTGGAGTTTCACCAGAGACCCACCCCTTTGAACCCAGGAGCCTGTCTGAATCAATAAGTAAAGAAATAAGAAAAAAAGTTAACTTTGATTGAAAGCTTATCATAAGGCAAAAAGAAATAATTGATTGTCTAGTGTGTATCTCAAATATATGTTTTGTATCTTATAATTAAGTGCATATGTGGTTGTGGATGCTAAAGGTAATGGCATATTAAAGACAAGTATAAATTATTTCAAAAATAATTAAATAGTACTTATCTAGATTATTATAAGATACTTAATAACTTTCACGATTCTTCTCTAGTTTTCTGACGATCAAAGTACTGCAAGTGGCTTCCATAGTAAACAGGGACGTGGATATGCGTTTGAAGGACCATATGAATATCACAAACATTCAAATGTTTTCTGCAGTTACACAAGTTGAAAAGCATTCAACATCTAAGGCTAGCTAGGTGCCCTTGTAAAAGGCTTTTGAGTGAAAACACTTTAGATTTCCTGTAAATCCCAAGTTGAGCAATGATACTCTGCTCTCTAGGATGACATTCTTTCTGAGATTCGGAGACATAGCATGGGGAAGTATAACAGTAGAAAAGTCAATGAGGTTGCTTCCTTTGGTCTTTATATCTCCTCAGTTAATCCATGCTCTTTTGGAAATTTTACCTATACACTAGATATCTCTGGAACAGCATCATGACAGGAATGTGTTTGAATTAGAATAAAGTCCGAGAAAAGTTGGATGTCAATCTCCAATACGCAGCAATAAGAATGAATGTACTACAATTGTATGAAACAAATTGGATGTATTTCTCCAATATGCAACAATAAGAATGAATGTACTACAACAGTATGAAACAAATTGGATGTATTGCACAAATATGTCATTGAGTAAAACAGTACACACAGCAGGCATCCATTTATATATGGTTCAAAAAATATGAAAGTAATTTACTGTTTTAAACATCAAGAAAGTAATTACTCCTTGAGGGTCGGAGGGTAATAACTTAGGAGGGATAATGTAGAAGACTTTGGGAGATTCTGGTAATATTTTCTTTCTTTCTTTCTTTCTTTCTTTCTTTCTTTCTTTCTTTCTTTCTTTCTTTCTTTCTTTCTTTCTTTCTTTCTTTCTTTCTTCTTGTCTGGGTCCTGGTTACGGGAGTATTTTTTTTGAAAATTCATCTAGTTGTATACTTATCATTATAATCTGTATGTACGTTACACATCAAAAGATTTTCTAAAAGCAAAATCTGTTCACCATTAGACTGTAGAAATTTTAGAATATTATTACTATAAATTTGTATTACTAGTAATGCCTTGTATTCAATAGAGTTCAGCATATTTTTGTGAAAAAGTTGTGTGACTGTCATAAAATAGTTCAGTAAATATTCATTTTTTATTAAGATTTCTCTTTTTTAAAATAAAACAAAAATGTTTTATTCAACCTTTAAGAACTTTTATTATTGTTTCCTGCAAAAGGGAAGCTAAGAGAGCCTGATTCTTCTTGGGACAGTACCACGCACTAAACTTATTCATAATGGTTTATGACTTAGGGACAAACAACTATGTTTTTCTGAAGGAAGAAGATTATAAGCAGACTGTTACCTACAGGGTATTATGTTCAGTGGCACTAGTGACACCAGGCAACAGATTTAGATACAGGTATTTTTCCTCAGTTACTTACCTCTGATGTAAATTCCAACTAAATTATTTTCTTCCATAATTTAAGAAAGTGTTTTCAATTAAATACCAATAACTTTATCCAACTTTTTATAATAATGTGGCCACTTAGATTCAGGTTTTAATGAAAAGGGTTGAAGAGAATTTAGCCTACATGGCCAGGGACAGTCGAGTTTAGGAAGCTAATTTAGGTCTTACCTAAGTGAAGTATAACCTAAAGAGTTTTGTCATTCCTGTTATCAGGTAATCACATGATATGAAAATGAGTTTGAATCAAGTTAAATTCCCATTTCCTTTAAATATGGACTAGAGAAGTAGATGATGGTAGTAAAGCTCTTGGGCAACACAAATGCATCAATGTTCTTAGTGTATTGGGTGGAAAATTATTACAGTTGATTTGTTGGACTTTAACAACATCTCCAATAGCTGTAAATTTAGTATATTTGTAACAGCACCATCTCCCAAACAATGACAATAAAGCATAAAAAGCCATTGAAATTTAACACTAAAAAGTACTTTTTCCTCAATCAAGAATATTTTAATAATTTAGCCAGGTATAGGCTAGCTTTATAGGAATTCTGAGAAAAGGCTATGCCCCTGTCTACTCCCTGGTAAGGTTTGGGAAGACACAGGAATCACTTGGAGTATTTATATGGATACACTGGCTAATGTCTATCACTTACTATATTAGTTTTGTACATACACATTTTTCTTTCACTTTTTTGTAGTAAAAAATAGATTAACTTCCTTAAGATAGAATGTCAGTGGGAATACATTTTTGTACCGTAAAGTTCACAGTAGACTTTAAAGAACACATAGAAATCTGTACTTCTAAGTATCTAGTAATGAATCACACGTTATAAAACATCACTCAGAACATGGCCAGTACAGAGAAATTTTTTTTTCATTACACTGTAGGGAGAAACACATTGAGAGCAGGTGCTTGGAGAAAGAAAATATCATGACTATGAGACTCCAGAAGTTTACTCTTTACTTCTGAATTTCACTTTTGGTATCTATATAATGAAGTTGTTAGAGATGGAAACATAAGATAATATTTGAAATGTATGATAACATATATGGAGATATAGTAATTAATATAAGGAAAACACATGGGATGTGATACACAGTCCATTGTAGAATGTATTTAAATTCATATCTTTTCCTCCACAAGCCCAGAGCTGAATGAAGAGGTGCTTTAAAAGCACGTTTTTAGAAGAGAGAATAGAGACAATTTTATGGTCAGAACAATGTGGATGCAGGATTTAGCTCTCTGTCCCATGAAGTTAAAGGCTAAAATGTTAGACTAAAGTAGTGAGGGAAAGGAGAGCAATACATAGTAGCCGTAGGGGAGTGAATAGGGTAGACACAAAATTAACACTTTGAGTAACTTCCAAGTATCAAAGGACTGCCATGAATAATAGTACATAAAAGTTATTGTGAAAATAAATAGAACTTAGCTTTTGTCTTAAAAAGCGTGACCTCAACACACTTTTTCTTTTGAAGAATCATCTTTGTGCATATCAACTCTATTAGGAGAAACAGACCTGAAAGGTTGTTTATGTTTTTTCTTGGTTGAACATTACCAGCCTAACAACTGGAAAATATTTAACATCACACAATCATATTTAAAAGCACACGTTACTCACACAAATCTCTGTACTAGGAATTGTGGGAATGTAGAGAGACACTTAGGCCAACAGACAAATAAAATATAAATTAAGAAAAAGTGTGTTCAAGGTGACGGATGATGTACATTCATAAAATAATTGAAATGAGGGTAGTTGTCAATGTAGTTGGGAAAAAGTAATTAGATAATTATTAATTTAAAAAGCAGCATGTTAGATTATCATATTTCTAAATGGGAAGTGAAGGAGACTTTGAGAAGTGAAAGAAACAGGATGAACAATGAAAAGGATACACAAACCATTAAGTCGAAAATCTATTCAAGTTTCATTGGATGTCTTATTTCATGATAACCATGAAGCATACTGTTAAACGAATTCTGATGAATTTCTAACACTGGTCAATTTGGTGATAAGGTTGAACAATTAAAAATGGAGCCTTTGCTAAACTAGTTGCAGCATTCACTGGGGAAAATACCGAAGCAAGAATCTAATTAATCATGTTTAAATAACATAAAGGAGTGAAGGCAGAGACTTGAGAGATTTAAGTCCCAACAGTCACCAGGTAATAATAAAATGTGATCTGCCTGTTGTTCACATACCAGAGGTAAAGACAGAAAGACTTGCTCATCTCAGGTAGGTTTCTGAATGATCAATTTAAAGGACAGAGGAAAAAATTTGGAAAAATGAGAAATCATTTATTAACGAATTTACAAATGGATGATTTTATAGGTGCTTACCTCAGTTAAAGCACCTCTGGAAACTAATGGCCAAACTGATATTTTCTTATTGGATCTGTGTGAATTTGACTGACCTTACTTGTCATTTGTAAGAGGATAATATAGATTTCACCCATTTACATTTTAATCAACATTCATAAGTAAATAATTACTTTAAAAATCACCGTACATGTGATATTATTGTAGGCGTAAATTTAAGATTGGTTCTAGATTTACTCAAATAATAATAGAGGTAACACATTACAGATACTAATTTATGAAAATTCAAGTTATTATGGTATTTAAGTCTAGAAGAAATAACAATCAGACCCACTCTACATTTCAATTTTCATGTAACAGACACACACAGGCGCGCGCGCACACACACACACACACAAGAATGAATGCACATATAACACAAGCAGCAGAAGCCTATATATTTCAGAAACATTTATTGTCCCTCTTCACATTTTGATTTTAATAAAAAAGTCAATTACAAGCAAATGTAAGTAGTCCATTGTTCACACTTCTTTTACCACTCATATTTGGCTTTTATCCTTTGGAACCAGGTAAGTCATCCAAATGGATTACAAATGCTGTGACAAACCAGTGATGATGAGTAACAGTTAAATCAAACATTTTTCCTTTCCAGTAAACACTAAAGACACCACATCAAAAACAGTGCCATAATAATTTTCTCTTATTAACTTACACATAATATCACTGTCAGTGATAGAAAAAAAGTATATATTTCTTGAATAATGCAATAAATGTGATCCTTTTTTTGTCAAATAGATGAGATGTTTAGCACTGTATGTTCTGGTCCTTGTTACTCTAACTTTGGTGTTTCTTTCACTTCCTTTTGGATCTGTCCTGATCTTTCAGTTTAATCAAATTGACTGCCTTAGATTGTACAATAGAAGCAAAGATAAATGATGTATTTCAGAAATTGCATATAAATTTAGATTCAAAGTTGATCAACTTCCTTTGGTAGACACTTTTAGTTTTTTTGTTTTGTTTTGTTTTAATACAGTAATGCCTCTTTGAAAGGGACACTTACCTAGGATACTTTCTGAGGGTAAAAAAGATAATTTACATAAACAAATCTTGTTCTGCTTTACAGATAATTTTTTTGATATCTTGGAAAGTCGAGCCCTAATCTGTCATCCTCATAATGATTTCTGTAGCAGTTTGAAACAAGAACAAGGAAGAATGGACTGGGAAAATTGCTCCTCATTAACTGATTTTTTTCTCCTGGGAATTACCAATAACCCAGAGATGAAAGTGACCCTATTTACTGTATTCTTGGCTGTTTATATCATTAATTTATCAGCAAATCTTGGAATGATAGTTTTAATCAGAATGGATTACCAACTTCACACACCAATGTACTTCTTCCTCAGTCATCTGTCTTTCTGTGATCTCTGCTATTCTACTGCAATTGGGCCCAAGATGCTGGTAGATCTACTTTCCAAGAACAAGTCAATTCCCTTCTATGGCTGTGCTCTGCAATTCTTGGTCTTCTGTATCTTTGCAGATTCTGAGTGTCTACTGCTGGCAGTGATGGCCTTTGATCGGTACAAGGCCATCAGCAATCCCCTGCACTATACAGTCAGCATGTCTAGCAGAGTGTGCTATCTACTATTGACTGGGGTTTATCTGGTGGGAATAGCAGATGCTTTGATACATATGACATTGGCATTCCGCCTATGCTTCTGTGGGTCTAATGAGATTAATCATTTCTTCTGTGATATCCCTCCTCTCTTATTACTCTCTTGCTCAGATACACAGGTCAATGAGTTAGTGTTATTCACTGTCTTTGGTTTTATTGAACTGAGTACCATTTCAGGAGCTCTCATTTCTTATTGTTATATCATCCTATCAGTCTTGGAGATCCACTTTGCTGAGGGGAGGTTCAAAGCTTTCTCTACATGCACTTCGCACTTATTTGCGGTTGCAATTTTCCAGGGAACTCTGCTCTTTATGTATTTCCGGCCAAGTTCTTCCTATTCTCTAGATCAAGATAAAATGACCTCATTGTTTTACACCCTTGTGGTTCCCACGTTGAACCCCCTGATTTATAGCCTGCGGAACAAGGATGTGAAAGAGGCCCTGAAAAAACTGAAAAATAAAATTTTATTTTAAGGAAATACTAAAAATACATGTTTATACACACAAAAATGCATATTCATATTGGTGTTTTCTTCAAATTATATATTATAATATAAAGTTGTCTCAAATACTCTAATTTAATATAATACATATTTTACTAAGCCACAATCTAGCAATTCTTTGGAATTTTCTAAATATGCTATTTTTTTTATGTGTTTTCAATTTAGGTAAGGTAATCTCTATATTTGAAAAATGTTCCAGTCTTTGAGTTAGTGGGGCAAATTTTTATTTGTTTAATATATATTTCAGGCAGTAAATTTTCTTTTTTTCTTTTTTTTTTTTCTTTGAGATGGAGTCTCACCCTGTCACCCAGGCTGAAATACAGTGGTGCAATCTCGGCTCACTGCAACCTCCGCCTCCCTGGTTCAAGTGATTCTTGTGCCTCAGCCTCCTGAGTGGCTGGGATTACAGGTGCCTGCCTCCCGGCCTGGCTAATTTTTCTATTTTCAGTAGAGATGGGGTTTCACCATTTTGACCAGTCTGGTCTCAAAATCTTGACCTCAGGTGATCTACCCATCTTGGTCCCACAAAGTGCTGGGATTATAGGAGTGATAGGCAGTAATTCTTCTAAGAGTTATTGAGTGTTTAGTATATGCCTTTCACACTGCTATGTACTTTGCATTTCATGTTGAATCCGCTACTTTCTGTACTAGTGAGTCATAAAATGTAGTGAAAACTGGAAACATTAATTAAACTAACAAATAATTCATAATAAACTATAAAATGACATGAAGTCAAAAGGCACAGTACTCTAAGCATAAACAAAATGTCTAACTAGAATGTAGAGAAGAAAAGATTATTTGAAATGGGGACATTTGGTTTTAGATCTAAAAATGAGTAGAGATACAATGGGTATGCAGAGAGAAGAAAGGATTCTAGATGGAGAGCCTGAAAATTAGACATCCTGAGGTGGACAGGGCAATGTCTTTTTAGAGTAAAGGAAGTCCAACATGTAATAATTGAAGGATAAAGTGATACGTCCAGTAAAATCTAGTTAAGCTGATATTCTTAATTCATTCATTTCCACTCTACTTCTCTTCCCTTCTTCCTATTTCTAGCCCTGTTTAAATGTCCCTCTTGTGGTTCATAAATAATACTCTCTCAAAGGTACTATTCTATCTATCTATCAGTCTGTTAATTGAACGAACGCCTCCAGTATGAGACTGCGAGCATTCTTTGCTCAAAGACTGCATATGTTATGCCTGTCATCCCAACCAAAGCATCTGCATGGTTTCTGGGTCACCAAATGGGAAAATAAATCAGTAATAAAAATCAATACACGGTATAACATTTTTGAATGTTTGTGAGGTATCAAAATCTAGTTAACTGAGGGTAGAATGTGTGCTTTGAATAAATATTTTACAGGTTTTAAAAAACTTTTAAGTTCAGGGGTACAAGTGCAGGTTTGTTACATAGGTAAACTTGTGTCATGGGGGTGTGCTGTACAGACTATTTCCTAACCCAGGAATGTGGCCACATATTTGCAAAATCATACAAAACCCAGGTAAAAAGCTTAGTACCCATTAGTTATTTTTTCCTAATCCTCTCCTGTCTCCCACCCTCCACCCTTCAAAAGGCCCCAGTGTGTGTAGTCCTCCTCTATGTGTCCATATTTTCTTATCACTAAGCTCTAAGTAAATGAAATGGTTATGGATACTAAGGTGATAAGTCTACCAAACATGCATATTAATTACATACGAAGTTACAGGCATTCATGTGGGTGCTTTCTTCATATTCACCTACCTTCATTCAGCTCTGTTCCAATGTATAATGCTAAAACCCTACGAGAAACTTGTTGAGAAAACATTGCTAAGGCCACATGTTTGCAAAACCATACAAAACTCAATGACACTTTTATTTAGCCTTTATGATTGTGTAATGTCAAAGACATTGAATGTCTTAGGTTTTCTTGCTGTCCTTGTAAAACATGTCCTTCTGTGAAAAAATACCAGAATGTAAGTAAAGCCCAAAAGGCACCTCTGCTTTGCAAGGTTTCATTTGTGGGACACTGTGACAGGTTATGGATAAGTATGGTGATGGAAAAAAAAAAAAACTATGTGGAATATTTCATTTTGGAAAACAGGTTTGGAGGGTTTCCACTTGTGACATGTTTTCTCAATTTACTCATATTCTTCTGTTAATCTGTTTTATGAGCATCAGGAGGGTAGAAAACACCCTTTGAAATATTATTAAGTCCAGACAGATTGGAAGGTCATTGAATTGCTGCATAGATATAAATATGCCATCTCCCTTCCATATAACATATGACAGTTATGTCATGAAAAGGTTGATTTGATCTGCCTATTGGCTACTTTAATCATATATAATGAGTGTTGTCTAAAGAGAAGGAAATTTCAACCCCAACAAAGGCAGGGTATTAAGCTCAATAAATGTATGTCTAGAAATGGAAGAAACTAAATTAATTGTAACCTTTATTTCTCTGAATTTGTACAATTAAAGGTTGAGAAATCACTTATTAGAAATATTGCTTAGAATATTCATGACTTGAATAAAGATTTGGGCCAGATAGCCTGATCTAACCCTTCCATCTTGGGGCTCTACAGAAATATGTAAAACATTTATCACAAGGCTTTGATCCTTTCTAGCCTGTCCACCTCAATTTTCACCATTTCTTTCTACTCTCTATCTCTCTAAATCACTCTAAATCAGTCACCAATGACTGATGAAAAATAGTAATGTCCAAATTTGATATTACCAATGGCTTTGTGTAGTGGGTTAAGATGGTAGGAATGTTTCTGTATCATGAATCTTTTCCTTCAGCCTTGGCATTGAAATACCTAAACATAGTAATGACGTACGATGGTAGGTTTGGATATACATGTAATACAATGAACAGACAGATACCTAATGGTGATCAGTTGTATAACTACACTTGTTAAAATAGAGCAGTAATAACGCTCAATGAGGCAGAATGTGGGAGGTCCTGTGTTGAAACCAGAGGCAGTGACTTTTAACTTTTAACTTTCCTGAGTATCTCTCTCTAGAAACATGTTATGAACTAGGCACCCAATGCAACTTTAAATTACCATGGTATTTAACAAGACTCTTCTTCTCTAGAAATGAGTCCCGTCTCATCACCCCCCATAATAAAAAGCCTCATGCTAGTTTATTTATAAGACACTTTTCAGTTGTCACATTTTTTTCTATATATCTATGAGTCTACTGACATGTAAACCTATTCCCACTATTGGATACACAGTATTTTAAAACAAATACAAAAATGATGAGTGGCTTCATTTTTTTTTTTTTTAGATGAAGATGAAGTCTCACTGTCTCCTAGGCTGGAGGGCAGTGGTGCAATCTTGCTTGTTTCCAGCAATTTTGCAATGCAATGACCTACCACATCACTTTCTATTGGCACCAATATTAATAATGACCAAGTGCCTAGTTGATATAAACAAGATAAATTACTCCCCATATAGCAAAACTTATTTCTTCCTTCTATCTTCAGTCACTGCTGGGATCCTCCTGCCCTGCTTGAGAAGTGACATGAGTGATCTTTGAGCGTCTATGGGACCTTAATTTTGTGAATTTTCAGATATCACTTTAACATAAACACATTACAATATTCTGTAAGAGTATTTAAGAAAATTATCTTTTAAGACAGATCTGTTTTATCGCACGTTACTAAAAAATCTATTATGTGCAATTTCTATGGATACAATCAAACAATGTCTATAAAACTGTAATTTTACTTAACAGCTCTGGGTATCAGGTGCTACATCATATAATGAGATTGTATGAGACAACTCGGGACATACGTGACAATATATGAAACATACGATAATATGTGATGATAATTAGATAATTATAAAACACTTGACTTGGCAAGGCGGCAAAAATTGACTTTAAGATCAAATCTTTTATATTTACAGGCCATTTTTAAAAACATATTTCAGTGTAACGCTGGGATATGATAAATTATGTATGCATAATTTTAGTCATAGCAGACTTCTTGTGATATGAAGAATTGTATATAAATGAAATGGCCATTAATAGAGGATTGATCAAATAAATTAATGTACATAAATAGAAGTGAATGCATTGTCCTCTAATCATATTGCTTATTTATATATAAAATGTGTTATTCTAACATCATTTTTGTTTAAAAAGCAGAAATCCAATACCATACACAACAGAACCTGCTTATCCTTATGCAATGTGATTATGCCTACTTTTGCTTTTTTTACTAATATCTTTATTTTTCAGTGTATTGCAGGAGTGTTGTTTGTACATTTGTGTGTTTGAGGGGGGTATTTGTTTTTTATAATGTGCAATTAAAAGAAAATACCTGTGTAGAGATTAATGAACTTGAAATGATCAATACTGGTTGACTAGAGTCATTTCACTATTGCTTTTTAAATATAATATTGAGCATAAGCTACATAGAAACAAAAGGAATACTTTAAATGGTCTGTATTTTTTTTCTCAATCATTACCCAACCTATATAAAAGACCAATTGTTAAACCACATTTTTTTTTTCTTGAGATGGAATCTCGCTCTGTCACCCAGGCTGGAGTGCAGTGGCACAATCTCAGCTCACTGCAAGCTCTGCCTCCCGGGTTTACGCCATTCTCCTGCCTCAGCCTCCCAAGTAGCTGGGACTACAGGCGCCCCACCATGCCCAGCTAATTTTTTGTATTTTTAGTAGAGATGGGGTTTCACCGTGTTAGCCAGGATAGTCTTGATCTCCTGACCTCGTGATCCGCCCACCTCGGCCTCTCAAAGTGCTGGGATAACAGGTGTGAGTCACTGCCCCTAGCCAAACCACGTTCTATTTGTCACTTATTCCTGTGAGAGGAAGTG
Source organism: Macaca nemestrina (assembly GCF_043159975.1). Classification (NCBI taxonomy): domain Eukaryota; kingdom Metazoa; phylum Chordata; class Mammalia; order Primates; family Cercopithecidae; genus Macaca; species Macaca nemestrina. The sequence continues at coordinate 16,992,390 of NC_092136.1, forward strand.
TCCAATACCCAAGAGTCATACACAGAGCTACGTATACAGTCCAGGTAGGTCAGGAGACAATACTGAACCCTTGTGCAGAGGGGGCTGCCTCCAGTAAAGACATCAGAGCTTACGGATCAGGTACTAATTTTTTTGTTATTTTTCTGGTTTACTTTTATAGTTCTTTAGTTCTTTCATTATTTTCCAATAAAAGTATCATATAAAACTAAATGAGACTGTAAAACAATGTGAATACTTATTTTAATCACTTTAAGTATTATTTCAAATATATATATACACACACACACAGCTGGCAAGGAATGGGATAAAATGCTAGCGTTGGCTACAGAGATGTTCAGACATTATTAGCATTTCAGTATCTTATCTGTACATTTACATATATTTAAATGTTATATTGTAAAGAAAATCATTATTTTTAAAGATGTGTCTACAAGGGCAGCTTTTTAAATAAATTTAGACTGAAATATTAGAGACCTGCATGTTGATCACTAGACCATTATTCAGATGTCATCCTTTTTCTGTTTTTTATCTACCTCCAAGTCTACTTTTATTCTATCTCACCGAACAGAGGGAGACATGTATGATATTATACAAGATATAATTTGTTTAGGTGAAATGTTACAATGGGATCAATCATTAAATTGGCCCCCCAAAGACAGCCAATTATTTTTAACTGAAGTCTAGCAGGTTTCAGAGGTATAGAAGAGAGGAGTCAAAGAAAACAAACAAAAATTTGTTACAACTTCTTGGTAATTGGGATGGGGAACATAGTTTAGAAATGAATGTGTCTGAGGTTAGGAAACTGCGGACATATCAGTATTCTTGCACATCTAATCTATTGGTGAATGGATAATGTGGATTCTACTTGATCAGGGAAGAGGGACCCATATGGTAAACCATAGTCTCTTTCTTTTTTTCTTTTTTCTTTTTCTTTTTTGAGACGGCGTCTCGCTCTGTCGTCCAGGCTGGAGTGCAGTGGCCGGATCTCAGCTCGCTGCAAGCTCCGCCTCCCGGGTTTACGCCATTCTCCTGCCTCAGCCTCCCGAGTAGCTGAGACTACAGGCGCCCGCCACCTCGCCCGGCTAGTTTTTTATATTTTTTAGTAGAGACGGGGTTTCACTGTGTTAGCCAAGATGGTCTCGATCTCCTGACCTCGTGATCCGCCCATCTTGGCCTCCCAAAGTGCTGGGATTACAGGCTTGAGCCACCGCGCCCGGCCCATAGTCTCTTTCTTACACCTCTGCTCATCAGTGCCACAGCAGGGCTGCAGTTAGTTTCAAAGTGTTCTTTATAATCTCCTCTGAGCAACAGCAGCTTTCAGAGGAGAACATAGTTAGTTAGCTCTGGCATATTCCTGTCTGTCAACTCTAGCTTACTGATCATGGAGACCCTTCTACTCACTTCTCATGCAACCATCACCCTTTCTACTCCAGTGGTTTGTGAACTACAGACTGTCTCCATCCCAGTGACAATAGGATGCAGGTTTGGTTATTAACGCTGGGTAGGACCTGGGGGGTTATTGGGAAAGTGGAGGAATGTTATATGTAAGAACCTGTCATTGCTCTGCCTGCTCCACATTTTTGGATGATGAGAGAAACATACGGGATACACTCATTACCTGCACCTATCACTTAACTTTGCTTGTCTGTTATGAGATATCACAACATTTCTACAAAACTAACAGCAAAGGCAACAACAGTAATCTTGTCATTAGATGTGGGTTATCTGGTCGAACTAATTACAGGAACTATCACCTTGAACTCTGAGGACATCAATTTCCTAGTCTGTAAAAGAGAAGTAGCAAAAATCACCATAAATAAATAACACATAGGTTTTCATGAAATTAACATGATTTAATTTAAATGAAAGTGTACTACAGCCTCTGTACAGTGCCATACAAATGTATGAGATATTACCGTGATCATTTTGTTGGTTTTCACTAAATTGGATATTTTCTAGTAGATTGTTTATATCTTTATTTTTAATCACTGAAAAAAGACCATCAGTTTGACTATTAATATAGTAAGATAACGTTAACCCTTCACTTCCGTTTTCTTCTTTCAAACCAGGGATTTCCAGCTCTGAATGATGACCCTTAAGAACTGCACTGTGTTTACTGACTTTGTATTCTTAGGACTTTCAGGTACACAGGGTATGCAGCAGGGGCTCTTCGTGCTTTTCTTCCTAATTTATGGCATAACTGTGATTGCCAATCTAGGGATGATCTTTTTGATCAAGATGGATCTCAGACTTCACACACCCATGTACTATTTCCTGAGCAATTTGTCATTCTGTGATGTCTGCTACTCTTCCACTGTCTCTCCCAAGATGCTGGCTGATTTCTTATCGGACCAAAAGTGGATTCCATATAATTTGTGTGCCGTTCAAATGTATATTTTTGGAGTCTTTGCAGATGTGGAATGTCTCATGTTGGCTGTCATGGCCTATGATCGTTATGTTGCCATCTGCAATCCACTTCTTTATACGATCACTATGTCCAGGAGTATCTGCACCCAGCTAGTGGCTCTTGCCTATGTTGTAGGTTTGGTGGATTCTGCAATCCACACCTGCTGTACATTCAGATTGTCATTCTGCAATTCTAATGTTATCAATCACTTTTTCTGTGACATCCCACCCTTGCTAGCCCTCTCCTACTCGGACACATTCATTAATGAGATAGTGATGTTCACATTCATTGGCTGTATTGTGGGGTGCAGCATTGTCACTGTCTTCCTCTCCTACAGCTACATCATAATTAGCATCCTTAAAATGAGCTCACCTGAGGGCAGACAGAAAGCCTTTTCTACCTGCACCTCCCACTTGATGGCTGTGGCTGTATTTCATGGCACACTCCTGTTCATGTATTTCCGACCCAGTTCAAGTTACTCAATGGAAACAGACAAAATGGCCTCTGTTTTCTACACAGTTGTCATACCTATGTTAAATCCTCTGATCTACAGCTTAAGGAATAGGGATGTGAAAGGTGCTCTGAAAAAAGCAATGAACACTAAATTATGTTCTGTATGAAACTGTAATTTCCATTAAAAAATAATAAGTTCATGTATTAAAGTTCATGTATTTTGGCATAGGTTTCTGTAGTCTCACCCAAGCAGCCTTCAAGGTATTTTAAATTTCTTACCATTGTGCTTAAATTGTGTGTAGAGGGGGCGGGAATTATTGGTCTTAGTCTTCCTTCTAAACCAATGAGGAGTAGAAATAGACTCCTTTTGTTGTTTTGCAGAGAAGGTCCTTTCGTATTTCCCCACTCTGTTCGTGACTATGCCCCAGTGAACTGTTGTGGGTTATAGTGAACCCGCTTCCCTCACCAATTCAACAAACCCTCCCTAAATTTCCAATTCCATAAAAAATGTGCTGAATAAATACAGTGGCTCATTCAAAGGGACTTTTAGAGAATCAAACTTAGTCTGGTTTGTGTCCTTCCTAGGTACAAGTATCACCCTGTAAATGTCTAGCATATACTTATAAGTAAATAAGTAGTAAACAAATAAATAAAAATAAATAAGAAATCTCTCACCCTAGACATGAAATTCCATGAAGGTAATGTCCTTTCCTATCTTGTTCACCATGATTTCTACTTTGTTATTTTTAATGTTCGACTGCAGGATCCCATTTATAAACAGCTATTCAATAAACAATGTTCCTCACAAAATTTATGGAAAAAGGAGACTTTGTAAATTTACCAGAAAAAGAAGTCACTTTCATTTCATTCTAGTATATTCACCTTGGATGAAATCCATCTATACCTCTTGTCTTTTGGCCTAGGTTTGAAATAAGTTGTCAGAAACAGAGATCATCTGATGTACTGAACAGTTTTTCTCAGATACTGTGTTCCTCATTATACCAGCAGACATCCCCAGGATCATCAAGCCCAGATTTTTATTATACCTCATAGTCTCAGCACCAGGTTCTGGACTTCCCTCCTGCCCTTACTCTGGGGAACAGACATGCTACTTTTGACAACCTACAGGACTGCACAACTGAAGTGATAGATCTGGACCTTCTCCAAAGGTCACTGGAAGAGCAGCCTCAATCTCCCTGGATGAGTTTATAGCATTATACTATGTTAATGGTACTATGTTTCATGGAAATGTATATGTGCACATGTTTTAACTCACATGAGTCATGTGAGTTAAAATTTCAAAACTGAAATGCCCAATTGATATAGGTTAAGTTGTAAAGTACGTCCAATGGAAAAAACCCACAAATGACAAGTCATATTTACATTAGTATATCATTTATAATAACTTACATTGCTTCTTTGCATATTTATGAAATAAACTAGAATCCTATTCTAAACAAAATATTAATAGTGGTAATCTCTAAGTGATTGGCTATTAGGTAATCCTACAATATGTTTCAATAATGTAATTAATGGCATATATTGGTCTCACTGAAATCATTTAGAAATTAACCAAGTTATGAAAAACAACACGATTTTTGATTCTAATGATTATTTGTTTTATTTTAAATTTTGTCGTGAAGGAAACACAAAGGCACACATCTCTGGTGCTAGGAGGACAAGGTAATGAATTATACAGGGTTTCATTTAGGCCTTCTTCCATATTGCATACATCATTTTAGTTATAAATTGCCCTGAGTGTTACATGCTTCAAAGCATCATAAGAGTGAAAGAATTAATTAAAAACATAAAACTTTTAGCAGAATATTTGTTTTGCATTACTAATTGAACAGAATTTTAAAACAAAAATATTTTACTGTCTCTGAAATGTTTCCTTTCCTCTGTAATTTTGAATAGCATATTGATTGATCATAGAATATATCACTTATCAGGACCTTTTCATCACTTTGCAAACCAAACTCAATGTACTTTTTAAAAAATGTATTAATTATATTCATATCTATGAAAAACTAAACACACTTGGGTCAGGCATGGTGATCCATGGTGGCCCCCAGCGCTTTGGGAGGCTGAGGCAGGCAGATCCCTTGAGCTCAGGAGTTTGAAACTAGCCTGCGTAAAATAGTGAGAGCCTGTCTCCACAAATACAAAAAAAAAATTAGGCAACTAATGACTGAAGCAAGTGATTTAGTATCTATTAGCTATGGTCATTCCTAGCATTACTTTTGAATAATTAAAATAGCTTATTCTTAAGATGTGACTGTCATAATTGTTTATGATAATAAATTAATTAATATATTAACATGCCCTCCAAACAGAACTTCTAGAAAAAGATAAGAGAATGAATTCAGGCCATTGAAAATTCCTCCTCAGTACTAATAGAATGAATTTAAAATATTGAAAGTTAGCACATTTAATCGACAGTGCCACACAAGAAAAATAGTTGAGCCGGGTACAGTGGCTCATGCCTATAATCCCAGCACTTTGGGAGGCCGAGGCAGGCAGATCACTTGAGCTTGGGAGTTCAAGACCAGCCTGGGCAACATAGCAAAACCCCATCTCTACAAAAAAAATAAATAAAAAATTATCTGGGTGTGGTGGTGTGTGCCTGTGGCCCCCGCTACTCAGGAGGCTGAGGTGGGATGATTGCTTGAGCCTGGGAGGTCAAGGCTGCAGTGAGCTGAGATTGCATCACTGCATTACAGCTTGGGTGACACAGTGAGTACCTGTCTCAAAACAAAACAAAAACACCTAAAATACTCATTTTATATAAAATGGGCTTCGCTGTCCATTTTTCACATATATATGTAAGACAAAAGGATACTCCTTATTTTTTTACCTTTTCCATTAAAGACGCCAATTTAATTGTCTTCATGCATTACCAAGACTGTATGTAGTCTTGGTTTGATTTGTTGTTTGTTTTTATTGATTATTTTATTTCATTTTAAAAATTGATAAATATAGGAGAAAATTTAAGATAAGAATTTGTACTTCAAGTGTGGCTGACAAGGGTTCACATCTGTATGTGAACTATCAGTCACTCTCAGTTACATGTTAGCTGTGTGACCTTAGTTTACTTAACATTGTTAGGTCTCAGTTTCCTCATTTCTTTAACATGTGTTTAATATGGGCATTATAAGATTAAAGCTACAAATCTTTGTCTCTAAGTATAAATGTAGATTATGTCAGCGTTTATGTGTGTTATATGTTATATATGTTATATATAACATATGTTATATGTTATGTTATATATAACATGTGTTATATGTTATATATCATATATGTTGTATGTTATATATACACATATATACACACACATATAAACTTCCTTGATTAATCTCAGGGATTAGATATATATCAAGGATATTTATCTGTCTATCTATCTATCTGTCTATCTCCCTAACGTTGGTCAAGGGAGTTTCTAAGAACATACTGGGCCTGCTCTCAGGTACTAACCTCCTAGTACTGAAAGAAAGGATGGAATTGTTCAAGCATCTTGTTATGAAACAGTCTGCAGGCACCATCTTCTTCTGTCTGCTTTACAGCCTGCTCACCCAGTTGGTCACACTACAGTTACCAATCCTAGCGTCGGGTCATATTTCTAGCTGGCTGCCAGCTACCTTAGGGCTTCTTTCTTCCGATCCTGGCTAGAGCTGAGTAGAGGTTTCTTCATGGCTACCCGTGCCGGCTGCACCAATCCCATGTTTAGGTCAGAAGACTGAAACTATACTATTGATTTAAGTCCCAGACCCCACAATCCCAAGAAGTCAGTTTAGATAATTAATCTCAGAGTACCTCATTTTGTGTTATGCTGTGAAATTTTATCCAAAGGGCTGTGGCTGACATGCCACGTGTAGATACAAAGGAATCAGTATCTATTCATTGTGATGAACCCATGCACTTAAAACATTTCCTATTCAGTGTTTAGGATGAAGCACATGGTTCTTATTAATTTCAGGATGCTATTCCAGTCTTCACGATTGAAAGCGCACATTGGCCAGAGTTCTACCTCACCAGTGTTCTGTATAAACAAATCCCTTCTTGTTTTAAAAATCCATCCCGCTGCAGTGCATGAAACTCTGTTCTAGATTTACAACCCAGGAAACACTTTCACTGTCAGAGGCTTTCCTCTCTAGTTTATCTCTCTATCCCACTGTTCATCTTAACCGTTGAGTTTAACACTGTTTTCACACTTTCCAGCCATAACTTCCATCTAGATTATACCCCAGTAGTCAACTAACTTCTCTCCCACCATCTGTAGGCTCTGGCTCTCATCCCTAGCTCTGAGAGAATAGCTTACCTCAGAAATTTTAGCTATTTGCTTGCCAATCAAGAGATTTCAGACTCAACATATTCTAGAGAAAAACTTTCATGAACCAAGTTTTAATTTATTCAATGTTCAAAAACTGTCTTTTAAAAAACCATCACACTTAAAAATATCTTGTGATAATCACAGCACCACTCCAGAGGATGAACTAAAAATATTGCAAGAAACATAAATGGTTTCTTCACATTGAAGGCATGTGATCTAAACTTAAAAAAAATCAATATTACACATATTTATTTCATAAAAATTCACTCAGAATCTACAGTGGGGAAGAAACTATGATAAAGAGGCAAGGTATCAAATAATGAATGAGAATTAATGAATAATTTTGGTAGAGGGATAGAACACAGGCACGAAAACTACACAGTAAGATAGAAAATAATGAGTCTTAAAAAGAGAAGCATATCAAATGTCCTAGTGAGAATTAGAATATAAATTCTCATCTGAAATTGAAGAGAGATTAAGAAAACAAAATTGCCTATGGATTAATATATAAGGAAGGCTTTTTAGATTGAGGAGGATTTAAACAGCTAAGATACAGTGTACCTATATTTACATGAAAATCAAAATTAACTAATAAACAGTCCCAGTGAACTTCATTTATTTTCTGTCATGGGAAAATAATTATACTATGCCAATTGTTTATTCATTATTGGGAATAATTGAGATAAAAGTATAGCCGGTCTTTTTCCTTAGTTCAGCTGAGAGCTTATCACACAACCATGAAAAATTAGGCTTGCAGGCGATTTGAAGGGTGAGAATAATAGAATTTATTGGGCAAAAAGGAAAAAAGGCGGAATAGGGACTCTCTGTAAAGCCAGAGTTCCTGCTGGTCTAGGCTTCCCCCCTCACAGTTTGAATTCCAGGTTCCACCCAGAAAGAGAAGGGGTCAGGCGCCTCCACACTGCAAATGGCATGGACATCTGTGGTTCCACCTCATTGTGCATTCCTCCCAGTACATAGGCCCATTGGAATTTTGCCAGGGACCCCCTCCCACCTGGTTGTCTCATTCCTCCCTCTAAGAAAGTACATCTAACTGCCCTTAGAATGAGGATAAGGATAAGGATGAAGACTGATGTTTACTGCTTCCTGCTGACAGGGGGCGGTGTTCTGTGGAAACAGTAGTCAGAGTTTCCTCAGAGGCCTATTTGAGGGTTTCCAGCATGAGGGGCCATTGTCAGAGGTTTCGGTTGCATAACCGTTTGGACTTTGATGACCCGAAGGCAAGAAGAGACAAATCAAGTTAATAGAAAACATGTATCAAAACAAAACAAGGGGGAGGTAAGGACAGTTCAAAAATCCCGAGGCCTTTTACTAGTTTGGGTAAGTAGAGGGAGGCCAAAAGCCCAATCGGTTATAAATAAATAAATAAATGAATAAATAAATAAGTAAAACTTCACCCTTTTGCTGACATGTTGGGCTTCTGGGTTCCCTTCCCCTGAGCCCAGTCCTAAGCCAACCAGTTTGAAGTTTGAGAAGTTAATTCTTTCCAGTTTGGAGGATGCATCTGAGGGGAGTATCCCACAGTATGGAGACACAATTACCTATCTGTGAAGAGAGAACCAAGGAGGAGAAAGAAAAAAAGAAGGCATTTTGGGCAATTTTTTTTTTCAAAGGAGTCCCATGGGTTCAGGATGCATTCGAAAAGAGTCCAGACTCAAGATGAATGCTACCAATCTAGAAAGAGGGGAGTAGGCATCCCTGGTGCCTTTCTATCCCTAGCAGATACTCAGGGTATGTGAGGGAGAGAGGGAAGAGTCTCCTCTTTCTTTCTTCCGTCCTTTCATCCCTAAGTCCTGGCGACCTTGGCAGGTGCCGGCATAGGTGTTAAAGTGCTTGCACCCATGAAGCAGGGGGACTACAGGGTGGGAACTATCCACTGTATCCACATACATCCTATCTCTCCTGCTTTCAGTAGCCTTGGAGTTCCCTAGACCTCATTTATGCCCTGGATACCAATGTGTCCTTTATCCCTGAAATGGGAAGCTTGGCTTAATTGGCAGGAATTTGTTATTGTCTGGCTCTGGATCCCTTAGATCCAGTTTTCCTTCCTAGGGCTTTGACCCAAAGCTTGGAATTGAGTTTGGGACAAAGATGTGTCTCAGCGGGGTTGCATGAACTCCTTATCATATGCCAAATGCTAAGGTCAAACTGTGGGACTGAGCCCTCTTCCAACAAGGGAGAGAAAAGGATGCCTTGTGACACACCCAATTAACTGGTGGCTAAAGTTATGCTTGCTAGGGTTTGGGGGCATGGTGCTTGGTTTTGCTTAGCTCCCTTGGTCTTACTTTCCCAAAAGAAAACCTCCAAGTGATGAGCGTCTCATTTATTCCCATCACCTGGCAGGATTTGTAGGATACTTGTTCAGAATTAGAATGTTGATTCATATTTTTACATTACCCAAGTCTTTTATTCTTTCTGGCAACCGGAGATTGCTGGTTGGTTCACAGGAAAAAGCAGGATTTGTCTGAAATGTAGCCAAAAACTTAAAAACAACTAATAAGTTTGGAATTTAAAGACAAATGTATGATAACTTTTGGAACGTAGTTTCTCTCTATATACAGTCCTCCTTTTTTGTTAAAAACACAAATTACAGTAGTACTGAGTTGTTTGCAAAATAGACTTTAGTCTTGTACTTGGTTTGATAATTTGCATAAAGCACAGCAAGAATGATTATTTCTACATAGTCCTTTTGGATTGGCTGTGATGAACTCTGTTCCACAAGGAATCTCAGGTAAGACCTTTTAAAGCCAAGCTCAGCCATGAGTTTGTATCCTCAAATACTTGTGAGTTGGGTGATCCTCTTCTCTTAAAGTTCCAAGAAAAAATTATAGCTCCTAGGCTTGTTAGAAAGTTACATTCTCTACTGACCATAGGTCAGGGACACTGTACAGGGACTGTGTAAATGGGGGCATGGGGTCAGTCTCAAATGAGGCTTTTACCAGCTCTGCAAGTCAAGATTGACTCCTTAAAGGGAAGCATACCCTTCCAGTGAAAGCCTTGGTAAAATAACCAGTTTCTCCAATTGTGTCCTCTTTCCAAAGAAAAATGGATTATTATTGCACTGATGTAACTATATTGCCGTAAATTAAGAATACTCACAGATAGTTTCCAAATTCTAGAGAAACCAGGTAGAGAGAAACAAACATGCTCCAAATCTTGATCACAGGATATATATATATACACACCTTACTCAGTTATTAAAAGTCATAAATACTTCAAAATAAGTTTCCTTGATTCTGAAAAACAAAACATGAATCAGCAATGTTCTAAGCAAAAATTAAAAGATTGCTTCAGTTTTCTGAGTTCAGTCCATTTAGTTAACTCTTGTTTTGCTTGATATTCACGAACATTTCAGCTCTTCATGAACCCTGTACATTTTCTATTAATCCAATATCACAATCTCCACAGTTATCAGAAACTTATATTTGAAAGCATGAGAACTTGTCAGAGTTCTACAACTTATTATAAACCATCTTTTAAAAAGGATTAAAATAAGACAACAATAGTCTGTGAATAAAAAAATGTCCAGAGTAGTTACAGTTAGAAACATGATTGACAAAGAAGTTTGGTTATACCTCTGGTTTACAATAACTTAGCAACCTTAATTATGATTGACAGCATATACTCAGGCATTAGAATTTTGGAAATCTCATACAATTTTGGAACATATATTGGCATTATTCACAAAAATAAAACCTAAAGGAGACTGAACATTATTTTGACAATCCCATGTACCTAAACATGTGAAATAACCCTGTTTACCTCTCTTTTCTGAACACTCCAGGGGACCTCTGAAGTATCTGAAAAACCAAGTGTCAGGAAAGACAATTTTGAAACCGAAGTTTGATTTTGGGAAGGCTGTTACACATTTGAGGTTTAAAACACTTGATGTTATGAAATAGAATTCCAGATTACCATACATTATTTATTTTGCCAAAATGATGACTCAGAACTTTTAAAGAAGCAAAAACCTTTCATACACCTTTACGAATTTTGCTAAAGAGTAGTTAGGGCCTTAGGAATACCTTGTTGTGCTTTTATTTCAATACTTAATTTACAGAAAAACCATGTAGTACCCTTTTGAATTTAGTTAAGATGTTCACACAGAGAACCTTAAGAATATCTTCTTGCCTTAAGAATACCTTGTTGTGATTTTATTTCAATGCTTAATTTACAGAAAAACCATGTAATGCCCTTTTGAATTTAGGTTGATATGTTCACACAGAGAACCTCCTCTGCAAGGTTAATTTCCATAATCCTTCCACCACTTGTTTGAACCTTCAGCTTTATCTTACCCAATTTAAAGCAATCCTTTAACCCTAGACAAAAATTTACATTTCCATGCTTTTTATAACCTTTTACTAAAAAACGCATTTTACCGTTCTTACACACCTTGTATGTAAATTTATTTCCCATAGTCTCAATGACATGTTATAATGGTAACTCCTAGCAATTTTTAATTTTAATGTAAAACCTGGTAAGTTGTTTTAATTGTGTGCTAAGGGCAGTCAAGTTTTGATTCCCAGCATTATTAAGGGCTTGGTTAGTTCCATCTGTCCCCAGACCTTACCAATGTGCAGCTGGCAAGTTCAATAGCTCTCAAAACCCCAAAAGCAGTTTATAACCTCAAAACACTTATCAAAGCTTGCATCTGACCTGCATATTTTAGCCCACCTGTTTATATTTTAATGACACCTGCATTTTACCAATAATCTTTAAGGCTGTTTTTATTTCTCAACGATTAAAGTCACATGAACTGAAAGGTACCACAGCTTTTATCTTCCCTTTAAAAAATACTAGATCCAAGTACGTGTCTTCTTTTAGGCCAAATTAATTAGAGCTCTTTTTACAGACATCATAACACAACACAAACACAGACAGGCAGAAGAAAAGCAGTCCCCACAAGATCCTTTTTCACAACCAAACCTTACAGAGAATAAACACAGGGATCCTTATCATTCCTAGCCTAGCAAAACGTCTTCTAAAAGAAAAAAGAAAAAAAAAATTTCAAAGTTAACTGCTAATGGGTGGATAAAAATGCCCGGGTAAAAAACCTCTTATTCTCTTGCCAGATGTTCCTCCACCAGGCAGAGAAGCTTAAGCTTAATTGCTGTCCAGTGGAATTGAACCCCAGTGCGTAGGGGAAACAGCAGTGCAGGGCCCTTGGCCCATGCATCCCAGCCCCCAGCAGGGAGGGGAGAGCAGGGAGTGGAGAGCGGGGAGGGGAGAGCGGGGAGGAAAGCAGGGAGCCACCGTTGCAGGTCCTCCAGAAAAAGGAAGGAAAAGGACCTGGAGCCTGGAGGTCAAATTTCCTGACCCCCAGGAGCGATGCGGGTGGCGGCACAGTTTCCCCTTCTTTCAGAAGTCCAAGGAAAAGCCTTAGAAAGGACGGTGAGAGGTTTGAGTGTCCATTTCACTCACTGCTTATCAAGCCCCCACGATGTGCACCAAGAATATTGCGGGACTTTTTCCTTAGTTCAGCTAACAGCTGGGTCCTTATGACACGGCCACGAAAAATTAGGCTTGCAGATTATTTGAAGGGTGCTCATAATGGGATTTACTGTGCAAAAAGGGGAAAAAGAGGGAACAGGGACTCTATGCAAGGCTAGAGTTCATGCTAGTGCAGGCTTTCCGCTTCACAGATTAAATTCCAGATTCCACCCACGAAGAGGAGGGGCCAGGCTCCTCCCCACCGCAAACACCTTGAACTTCTGTGGCTCTAGCTCAGTGCACACTTCTCCCTGTACCTAGGCCCGTTAGAGTTTTGGCAGGGAGCTCTTCCCACATGGCTGTCTCAAAAGCTTGTGGTGGAAAGAGAAAGGGAGTAAGAATATGAGGTATAGGAAATTAAGTGTAAGGTAAATCTTCCACTGAAACAAATATTTGAAATTTCGGCTTTAAAATAATAGACGTAATATAAGTGATATGAGAGGACCTCTAAGGTTAGGCTTTTGCCCTATTCCGTGGTTGAGGATTCATTACCCACAGATATGGAAAACATTCATATTAAACTGACTTTTCCAACCGTTAGAACCAAGTCAAAGAGGAGGTATTGTTGAAATGGTGTCAGGCCCAGGTTCATCTTAAGAAAGCAGTTTTTGGCCAATCACTTTTCTAAAAGCATTTTTGACATCTTTGTTCCTTAGACTGTAAATTAGAGGGTTCAGCATAGGTATAATCAAAGTATAGAACACAGAGGTCACTTTGTCAATATCCAGTGAATGGCCAGTGCTGGGGCGCAAATAAATGAAGATCAAGGTACCATGATAAATAGTGACCACAGTCAGGTGGGAAGCACAAGTGGAGAACCCTTTTCTTCTTCCCTCCACAGAACCTGTTCTAAGAATAGCTGCCATAATGAAGACATAAGAAAGGAGAACTGTTAGAAGACAGATTGCTTCCACAAAACTGGCAAAGACCACCAGAATTATGTCATGCATGTAAGTGTCAGTGCAGGACAGAGAGAAGAGTGGGGAGATATCACAGAAGAAATGGTTAATGTCTCTGGAGCAGAATGACAGATGGAAAGTGTTCGTGGTATGAATAATCGAGCTCATAGTGCCCCCCAAAAATGCCCCAATTGCAAGCTGGCAACAAACCTTCTTGGACATAATCACCGTATAGAGCAGTGGGTTGCAGATTGCTATGTACCGGTCATAAGCCATGGCAGCCAAGAGGAAAGATTCTGTGTCAACCAAAGAGCAGAAAAAATATAACTGTGCAACACAGCCATTGTAAGAAATGGCCTTCTTTTCAGAAACCAAGTTCACAAGTAATTTGGGTGCAATGACAGAAGAGTAGCATGCATCTATGAAGGACAACATGCAGAGGAAAAAGTACATAGGAGTGTGCAAGTGGGAACTGATTGTGATTAATAAAATCATTCCAAGGTTCCCCATCAGAGTAACAGAGTAGATGGTAAAAAATGCTGCAAAAAGGAGACTCTGAAGTTCCAAATGGTCGCTGAATCCCAGAAGAAAGAACTCAGTCTTCACAGTGCCATTCTCCGGCTCCATTATCTGCAGTGCTTCTGGATTTCTGGAGCTGTCACAGTGACAAAACAAATGTTAATAATAACCTGGACACTTGCAAAATTAAAAAAAAAAAGAAAACAAAAAGGTCAAAATCAGTAAAACAGTGATTCTAAAACCACTTAGGCATCCTGATACAACTAGGCATATCTATAGGTAATGTAGTGTAATGCATCAGTTTTCAATTATTTTTTAATTAAACCAATAAGTTACCTCCTCTATTCCTTAATGCTATTGCTTTCCACGTTAAATTGCACTGCTGTCAAGCCAGTTGCTAAACTCTAAACTCAGCCTTCACTCTTAATTTCTTCAACTCTTTCATCTACCACTAATGTTCAGAGATAGTGGCTAACCATCTTGCCCTGGCAAACCCTAAATAAATGGCCTCTATGCCTGTCTATATTGTCTTTGTTTATTTCTACCACATACTTGTTGCTGTTCCAGATGAAGCCTTGTGAGTAGAGGAACAGAAGCTCTATATTTCTCACCTGGAGGTGTGGCATCCTCTCTGAGGAGTAAACGAAATCCTTAGGGTTGTTTAACGACCAGTGATCAAAAGAGCAAAGATTCTGAATTCGTTATTTCAGTGACTGAGTCCTAGCTCTGTTGCTGAGTAGCTCTGTTATTCAGTAGCTGTAAAACCTTAGACAAATCACTCACTTAGTTTCAGTTTCATCAACTATACTATGACAATGATAGTACCTTTCTCATCAATCATAAGTGTCAGATGCATTTCCTTCCATAGCCTCAATATCCTCACCATCTTGTTCATTCATTGTTATAACGTAGCAAGAGAGCAATTCTGGATGAATCCAGAAGTGTGTGTGTGTGTGTGTGTGTGTGAGAGAGAGAGAGAGAGAGAGAGAATCTGGAATCCAACCTATGGAAGGAGTAAAACTACATAAATCTTCATGTTTCCAAATACACCATACACCATATTCATCCCGGCATGTACATTAATGATAGCAAGGACTATTTCCAGGTTCTTCGTAGTGAAAAAGTATTAAAACTTGAATATGCTTACCTATGTAACCCTCTGAGTTATCTCAGCTTTGACTGTCCTTGCTCTAGTTTGCAACTCTGAATTTTATTAATAGATAAGTAACAGCAAGGCAAATACTTGTGCACACACATGCAGATTTTGTCTAGTGAAAAGACAACTGATTTCCCTCCAGTTGATACCATGGCTTTTGGAATTCTTTTTATTACCAATTATATCAATCTAGTTAATGTTCTTTCTGATTATGATAAAAAGGTATTTGATTAGATTTTTTGAGACAAAAATCCTAATGTTGTAGACTGAAGTGAGAATGTGTAAACCAGTGTAGACGCCTATAAAGAAACATTGCAATGAAACAAGGGAAACTAAAGGGAAGTAGATTTCAGGTAATATTTTTACAGATACAATTGACATAAATATCATGATATGCTAGATGTTTATGACTTTTAGTAATAGTATAGGTACTTTAATTGACAAAACACAGTTGAAGGGATTAACCTCAGAGAGGAGGGGCACATTCTCCCTACAGATGAAAGGAAGAAAGGGAGTAACTGATGAATTCCATGTTTATACTGTAACTTTGTGAGTGAGTGTGTATTTATTTTCTATTCTTTATTTTTCTCTGTAAAATATAAACTATTTTTTAGCAATGAGAAGAAAGTGGTAGAATGAGGCCTTAGAATAGTGAATATTTGAAATAACTATTATATTAGGGAGACAGTTGTGTAATATGAAATATTAAAGCATAATTATATATGTATATATAAAAATAAGCATACAGAGTTTAAAAATATGACTTATACAAATATAAAATGAGCATGTTCCACAATTTTACTTAATTATTTTATCATAATCAAAAATAACATTCTAGCTTTCAGACCCAAAGATTTTTCAACATGTAACACACTTTATTTCTCCATATCATGTGGTAGACCTCTCCTTCTTAAAATTTTCTTTTCCCCTTTCTTCTTGATCTTTCCTTTCTTCTTAAAATGTCTACCTCTTGTGGCTTCTATACACCTATCTTGATTTCTCTCCTAATCTCAACATGCCCCTATTCAGCCTCCTTCACGTGCAGTAGCAATTTCTTAGGACTTTCCTCCTCACCATGCATACTCTCTGTAGTTAATTCTATGCATTTTCTTAAAAATACAATCTATACAGTGATCGCTTTCATATATCCAATCCAAAATCATCTGTCCATCTCAAAGTTGGCTTCCAAATAGGCACATGTACATTTCAGCATGTCTAAAGTAAAGTTTAATTGATATCACCTCCTACAACTTATGCCTAATCTGTGATCGCTATCTTTGCGTACATCTTTACCACCTACACTCCTGGTCCAAGGAAGAAGCCTCCCCCTAGCTAAAACATAACCAAGATCCACTGATTCACTTTGGAAAATGTGGAAACTGTGCAATATCTCTGCTTTATTATGACTGACATTGCATTATTTAACATCACGCCTTTTCCCCCATTTGAACCTCTTAATTGGCCTCATTCCTCTAGTCTCTCCCCCAACCTACATCCAAACATGCTACAAAATCTATATGAATGCCACTATACAGTTATCTGTACAAAATATATTTCGGTCATGCTGCCTTCTTGCTTAAACCCTTAAATTATTATCTGTTTCCTACAGACTTGCATGTAAAAATGTCAGATTTGACATGTATTCTCAATTTTATTTCATATTCTCCATCCCAGAACCCAATCTCACAAGAGAACTAAAATCTTAAATCTCCTGTCTTTTCCTGCCCAATTTGTGGCAAGTTTTTGATATAACTAAATATCCATATTAAAATTTTATGTATATTTATAGTTAATAAGCAGAAAATTACTATTTGAGAAGTTATTCTCTGGGTACAGATAATGAAATGTAAATATAAGAACCTTGGATTCTGGATTATTACTCAATGTTTATTTTTCTACCTTCTGTTTCCAGCTAGCTAAATTAGATGAGGTCTGGGTAAGTGTGGTACACCTGGCATTAACAATTTGAATTTGTAATTCTCAAAGTTCCTTTAATTATAATTTAACTCTCAAAGATCTTTAAAATATGTTAAGGATTCATTGTTTCTCTATTTCATAAGAAAGGAATTGATAATTGCAAGACATTTAATGAACCCGGGTTTACATAGCTTTACACTGAAAGACCCAGGGCTAAGGATTAGAATTCCTGTGTCACTGGGCTAGTGCACTCTCTAATAAATCTTGCCTCCCAGAGATTTAAATGAGGGAGAGATGGCAGAGTTGAAAAAGAAGATTAAGTTTATGATATCATCTCCTAAAAAAAATCAATAGGCTAAATTTAATATCGGGGTATTTGTTTAAACATTAGTTAAAATGGGTTTGATGTATGTACTACAACAGAAAAATTTACATATTATAACACAGAAACAGAGGCAGTAGGATGTGGTGAGTAAAAGCAAGGTCCCTGGAGTCGGATGGCCTGGGTTTAAATCCTGGCTCTACCATTTAAATTTGTGTGACTTTAGGTAAATTTTCAATAATCCCCTGGTCTTCATTTTCTGACATGCAAATTGCATATTATGGTAGAACTTGCCTACAGGGTCATGTCCATGATTAAAAGAGCTAATATTAAATGATGATTAAATACCTAATATAGTAAGGTATTTTAAAGAGTGCTTTTCACATAGCAAATGTTCAATAAATATTAACTACAATTATTCCAACATTGGGACAAGTTTGTGCTTCACTAAAAACTAATATTTATTATTTTTTGATCAATCAGGATTCCCTCTTATGCTTTGAAAAGGGGACTTAATAGGAGAAAGAAAGCGTCATTGAGCTACCAGTCAACTCTTTGGATTTCTCCTTTACTGAAATATGTGTGGTTTCCATCTTAGAAAATATCAGCTCTGAAAGAGTGGAAGCTCATCTATTCCTGTCTACACATGTGAGAGAAGAGACTCTGAATTGACCAAGAAGCAGAGCAATGGCCACTGCTGAGAAGGCAAAGGGAAAGACACAATTGTATCCTGTGGCTAGTGAATGAATGTTCAATCAAAGTGCCTCTGTGTTGTGCAATCCTCTATTTTGGTACTTCTGAAGACTCACAGTTAAAAAGTAGGCATCACTACATTCCAGTCTGGGCAACAGAACAAGACTTTATCTCAAAACAAAACAAGAAAACAAAAACAACCTCCCTTCTCAAAAAAAAAAAAAAAAAAACAGCCATCAAGTAAAGAGACTTATTTTTAGGGATAATGCTTAAATAAACTGAGAATGTAGACCATTGGAGAAAAGCCCTCTTTGATGAAAATGTTTTTCTACCCCAAACTTTCATTTCTGATCACAGAATTAAATTTACAGAATTAAATTCAACAAAGAAGTACATTTATGTAAATAATACAACTTACAATAATTTTTCAAAAATGTTATAGACTTCAAGACTGAAAGAAACTTAAAGAATTCAAAATTAAATATTAATGCTAAATGGAAAAATGGAAGCAAAACATGACTACAGGGATCCAAAGATTAAGAAGATTCAAACAATGAGCCAAACCAGGTGCTCTTCTATGGAATAGGCAGGTGGGAATGGAAGTTTCTGAAAGAGCTCAGCAAAATGGCATACTATTATGTAGGTAATCTGTATTAATTCATGGTCTTTTTAACTTTTTATTTCTTAACTAATTCCCTTTCCCACTTCGGGCCTGTTACTAATGCATTGATAACTTGGTATCAATGCATTGCCATAATATTGAATAACTAACATTATATAAAATTGAGTCAGCCTTAATCGGTATTTAAATTTTAAAACTAAATAATATGTAATGAAAACTGTGCTTATGTTCGATTCCTAATCAAAGTCCAATAATGTTGATGGTTGTATTATGAATGTTGTGTGCTAAATATGCTTTTGGTTGTTGGTCTCATATTTGTTGAAAACACCTTGAAGATTTAAAACCTGTGTTATTCTAGACATATTTACTCTCAAAACATCAGTTTCCTGTGTGTAAAATAAGAAACTATAAGGAGGTGAACACAAAATCTCTTTGGCTCTAATATCCCTAGGATTATGTTAGAAATACTTACCAGGTAACTAACTTTTTATTCCCCATTCACCTTCTGACTTCACTGTTTTTGAGCTCCAGTTCATTTTCCACTAGAAAAATTAAATTTGACGCTGAAAGATTACGAAAAAATGATCCATTGTAACATTCGGTATAATCCATTTGGGGCAAGCATTCTGTGTCCAGAGAAGACCTATGTGCCTTTCTTAAGAAGGCTGTGTTTCCTTAGGAGAAACAAGGCTTTTTATATTTTGCTCTGAGGCTTTCGAGATTAGCTTTTTGGTCTCATATCATGTCCCAAGAACTCCAACTCTGATATTCAAATCTCTAGTGGGATAAGATATGTGAGCAATTATACAGTTCCACTGGGGAACTGATTAAACACAAAATGAAATGATGTAAGATGTTTTTCTACATCATGAGAATGCCTCAAAGAAACATATTTTGGCTTTTGAAATGGTAGGTTACTATATGAAAAATTTGATTATATTTATTATCCAGTTTGATTTAACCAGCTCAAAGCAAGTTATCAAACAACTACTATAATATTCTATGCAAACTGATGGTACAATAAATTGAAAAGAAGCAAAGATGTATCTAGTGATTGAGAAAGAAAATTATAAATGAGTTTAATAACTCCGATATGTACTATGATAGAGATGTATCTGCCTTCAAATGAAATGCTGGCCACACAAGGTCAGAAAACATCAAAAGACCTTCATTGAACAAATAAATTCATTCTATGAGTATTTTCTTCCAGGTATTGTTCTAGGTGCCAGGTACAAAACGGAGAAGAGGAGAACAACTTGAACTGGGCATTGAGAATTATGTCAAGTACAGAATAGTGGATGAGAAACAGAAGGGAAAACAACATAAACAATTTAGTGGAAATTGGAAAGTCCATGGCATGATTGGAGAATTGAAAATGAGATTGAGAATGTGTTTTCTAATGGAGAGAGATAAGTACAGCTAAAAGACATATAAAACAAGTTAATTTAAAACTATGTGTGTGTGTATACATATGTGTGTGTTCGTTTAAAATTGTGTATGTATATATCTACAGCTATATCATTATATACACACACACCTATATATGTGTGTATATACATGTATCTATCTATACATACATACACATATATATGGCTAAATGGTCTTGAAATTCACTACAAGGAACTAGAACATTATGCAATTAATAAAGAGAATATTTATTTAAAAAGAATATTTATAAGTAGGTGTATTTGTCATCTTTGGTTGGATGTGGCAGATTAACTTTTTTAAGTGGCTTAAGCAAAAGTGGGAATTTATTGCTTACATAACTTAAAAATCTGGGCATAGATTAGTTGAGAGAGAATCCAAGTGTTCAAAACATTTGCCATTCTCCAGCTCTCTACTATCCTTTTCTTTTTGATGACTACACTCTCAAGCAGAGTCTCTCTTTTTAGTAAAGAGAGCTATGAGATATTTTGCGCAGTTTCTACCTGCCCAGAGGATTAGCCTCAGCAGAAAGAAGCTCTTTTCCAAAAATTCTAACAAAATCTCACAGCTGAGGCACTGGCTCACTGGTGCTTATCCAGAAACAAATCAGCAGGTCTCTTGATGACTGACCATGAATCCTTCCCAAATACACTGGATGCCAAGACAGAGACCCACCAAGAACAGGAGAGGTTGGATCCCTACAGAAAAATTAAGGTGGTATTAGTGACTGATAGTTTTTCTTTTAAAGTCTATTTTGTGTTGTATTAATATAGCTTCTCCAGAGCTCTTTCAATTATTACTGCATAAAATTTTGTGAGTCTTTTATATTTAAGTTATTATGCCTTTAATAGAAAAGATATTTTTGATATCACAGAGTTTTGTTTGCTTTTCTGTTCAATCTGACAAACTTCATCTTGCAATTTTTGTGTCTAGAGTACTCTTGGTTAATGTACATATGGGTAGAATTGATGTTACTACTGATTCTGCTGAATTAAGTTTACCATCTTGATACTGCATCTTTACTTGCTTCAAGTATTTCTTGTTTCTTCCATTCACCTCTTTTTGAGTTGGATTATTTTTTATGATTCCATTTATTTTGTATGCTCTATTGGCTTCTTATTTTAAGACTTTTAAAAATTGTGATACTTTTGCAGCAATTTACAATATATTTAGTAATAAATTATTGATCTTCCATAGACCCTAAAAGAGTAAACATCTTAGTCCTCTTTATCCATGATGCTATTGTTGTAGACTTTACTTTTACAGACTCTATAAATGCTATTTCACTGGTGTATTTTCATAAGACTGATATATTTTAGAGCAATTTAAAATAACATAAATTTTGATCATTGACATAATTTCTCATACTCTGTATTTATTTGCATAACTTTGAATTTCTATCTGATATCATTTTGCTTCTTGGATATGTTATTTTAACATTCCTGGTAGCACATACCTGCTATCAATGAATTATGTCAGTTTTTGTTAGATTAAATTTTTTTATTAATTTTAGAAAGAGATTTCCATTGTGTATATGATTCCAGGTTGACAGTTTTGTTGTTTTCCCAACAACATTTCAGTTTCTCATCTTTTTTTCCTATAATAATTTTTGTAGTTACTGCCAGGAAATCTGGTGTAACGCTTACAACATTGGAATGTAATGCTTACAACATTACAACAGATTTCTTCCTTTAGATCAGTTGTTCTACAGTAGAATTGAATTTGTGTCTCCACCACCAAAATGGTTCATTTGGCAAAGGTAGAGATATTTTGATGTCACACCTGGAAGGAGATACTCCTCACATCTAGTGCATAGAGGTCAGGATGCAGGTAACCATCCTACCGCTCTCAGCATAGTGCCCAACATCAACCATTTTCCAGTAAAAAAATTATTAATAATGCTGATGTTGCAAAGTCCCACTTGATGTGTAATGGCTCTTCCTTTTATATTTTCTCTTTTACTTTTTTCCCTTCACACTGAGTGTGATGTGATGTGATGTGATGTGATGTGATGTGATGATGTGATGTGATGTGATGTGATGTGTGTGAATTCTGCTTAGTTCTAAGATCTTGAATCTATGGCTTGGTGTCTTTTGTTAACTTCAGAAAATTATTAGTCGTTATATTTACAAATATTCTCTTTGGCTTCACTTTATCTTGAAAAAAAAAGTCAGAGTTACCAATTACAGTTATTTTGATTATTTGATATTGTTACACAGATTTTAGATGTGTTCTTTTTTTCCTCTTTGTGTAAAATTTTGAACATTTTATACTGATTGATATTTAATTTCACTAATATATCACTCAGCTATGTTGAGACTACTCTCATACCCCTTAAATAACTCTTTATAACTATTACTTTCTTACTGTAATTTCTAGCTGTTTTACTGATTCCGTTTTATACTTTCCATGACTTTGTTGAATTTCACTATTTATGCATGTGGTCTATCTTTTCCAATAGAGCCCCTAAAAATCATAGTTATTCTATATTGCCTGTATAATATTTCTAACGTCTAGGCTATATCTGAATCTAGTTCTGTTTATTTGTTTTCTTACAGTGAGTTGTTCTCCCCTACGTATATGTTCTCCCACGTAATTTTTGTTAAAGATTGATATTATTTGTAGAATAATAAATACTGAGTAAATCACAATAAATGTGTAGAGTTGAGCCGGGCTTAGGTTCTGCTGATATTATGGTTATATTAACGCACCACAAGTTACAAATTCCTCTAATGTAACCTTATATTTCAGTAGGAGACTTATTTGTCAAAGATTCTGGATGCCTAATTTACCTAAGCTTTAAGTCTTCCCTTTGCTCATGTACCTCAGAAAGAACCTATCTTCAGGTTCTTCCCCAACCCCTAGCAAATAAACTTCTCAGAAACTGAGTAAGTGAATCTCTAATGACTGAATATCAATTCCACTTGGATATAAGGAGATTTTACCAAGTTTGCTTTCACCAACAAATAAAAGTGACATAATTATATATAGTCAATTATTTAAATAACTGATGATAAGGATTCATGAGAATTTTGACATATGTGAGTGATATTAAAAAAAAAAAAACATCAAATGGGCCGGGTGCGGTGGCTCATGCCTGTAATCCCATCGCTTTGGGAGGCCAAGGAGAGCAGATCAGGAGGTCAGGTGTTCGAGACCAGTCTGGCCAGCATAGTGAAACCCCGTTTCTACTAAAAATGCAAAAAATTAACCAGGTGTGGTGTTGTGCACCTGTAATTCCAGCTACTCTGGAGGCTGAGGCAGGAGAATTGAGTGAGCTTGGGAAGCGGAGGTTGCAGTGAGCTGAGATCACGCCACTGCATTCCAGCATGGGTGACAGTGCCAGTCTCCATCTCAAGAAAGAACAACAACAACAACAACACAATTCCTTTCTGATCTTCATTTTACTGTGACTAAATATCATAATCTCAATGGACAAGAAAAATGTTTTTTATAAAATTCATTATCTCTTCTTAATAAAAACTCTCAAGTTGTTAGGCATTGGAGGAGCATACCTCAAAATAATGAGTCATCTGTGAAAAATTCACAGCCAACATCATACTCACTGGGTGAAACCTAGAAGTATTACCCTTGAGAACTTGAATTAGAAAAGGGTGCAAACCCTCACCATTCTCATTCAGCATCGTAGTGGAAGTCCTCGCCATAGCAATTGGGTAGGAGAAATAAATAAAATATTTATATAGGAAATTAAAAAGTCAAATTATCTCTCTTGGGTAACAGTAGGATTCTGTACCTAGAAAACCCTAAAGACTCTGCTAAAGTCTTCTAGAAGTGATAAACTACTTCAATAAAGTTTCAGAATACAAAATCAATATACAAAAATTAGTAGTGGTTACATGCACCAGCAACATTCAAGCTGAGAGCCAAATCAAGAGTGTAATACTAGGCAGTGAAGTACCTAGAAATACATCCAACAAAGGAGGTGAAAATCTCTACAGGGAGAACTACAAAACACTGCTGAAAGAGATTAGAGATGACACAACAAACTGGAAAACATTCTATGCTTATCAATTGGAAGAATCAATAACATCAAAATGGCCACACCGCCCAAAGCAATTTACAGATTCAACACAATTCCTTTTAAACTACTAACATCATTTTTCTTCCACAAAATTAGAAAATATCTATTCTAAAATTCATAAGCAAAATAAAAAATCCAGAGTCATAACATTACCCCAACTTCAAACTATGCCAAAAGACTACAGTAACCAAAACAATATGGTACTGCTACAAAAATAGATACACAGACTGAAAGAACAGAAGAGAGAACCCAGAAATAAAGCCACTCACTTACAACCATCTGATTTTTGACAAAGTCAACAAAAATAAGCAATGGTATAAGAACTCCCAGTTCACTAAATAGTGCTGAAATAACTGGCTAGCCATATGCCAGAGAATGAAACTGGACCACTTCCTGTCACCATCTACAAAAATTAACTCAATATAGACTAAGGGCTTAAATTTAAGACCTTAAACTATAAAAATCCTAGAAGAAAACCTAGGAAATATACTTCTAGACATCAGCCTTTGCTAAGTCACCAAAAGCAATTAGAACAATAGCAAAAATTGACAAGTAGGACTAATTAAACTAAAGAACTTCTGCACAACAAGCGAAACTATCAATAGAGTAAACAGTCTACAGAATAAAAGAAAATATTCACAAACTGTGCAGCTGACAAAAATCTAATATCCAGAATCCATAAGGAACTTAAACAAATCAACATTCAAAAGACAACCAAATTAAAAGGTGGACAAAAGACTTAAACAGACACTTCTCAAAAGAAGACATACAAGCAGCCAATGATCATATGAAAAAATGCTGATAATCACTAATCATCAGAGAAATGAAATCAAAACCACAGTGAGCTATGAATTCACACCAGTCGGAATAACAGATGTTGGCAGAGCTATAGAAAAAAAGGAAAGCTGGTGGGAATGTAAACTGAAGTAAGCTGAAGTAAATTATGTTCTACATAGCAGGTACAGGAGCTACGAAATATACTGTGAAATTTAAATTTGTAGAAAGAAGAATATGAGATCAGTATTTACGAAAAGTGTTCATGCTTGTATGGTTTAATCTCCAAATGATTGTCTTATGTCTACCACTAATTTAATCATTGATCTGAGCACTTAAACAATATATATCATTTCTGCAGAATAAAAATTTAGAAGATTGTGTCTCTTACTTTACAAAAATGTAATTATTCTTTGCTAAGGAAGAAACAATATAATTTACTCTTTCAAAATGGAGTATTCCTCATTGATTTCAGTCAAGATTAATGTAGCTTTTCTGATGCTTTTCTGGTACTTTCCACCATTGTTCCAGGTGTCAAAGATCAAGAAAGTGACAACGCGTAGTGGAAGACAGTTCACTTGTGAATATGTAAAACAGTGTTGGCTAGCGTTACATATTCAAATATAAACTGTGATAAGAGGTGATTTCAGTTCATCATGATAAGTTTATAATCATATAACTGTCGCAAATTATTTCATTGAACCAATACAACACATTGCCTGGTTTTCATTTTACCTTTCCCCAAATAGCCATAATTTATTGTCTCAATGTTTTTCAGACTTAATTTGGAATTTCATTGAGACACATAGCGTATAGAACACAGGAAGACTGGATTATTAGTAATTCAAGTAAAAATTACTAAAGAAAAGATGAAAAAAAGATAAAGATTGTGTTATGAAATTTCTACATTAGATACTTGTGTGTGTTAGGACCTCTTAAAATAATTACAATTATCAGGGGGCTATCGAGCCTCATTAAACACAATTGTCTTGATCTTTCATTCTTTGTTTAGATTGTAATTAAAAATGATGGTTAATTTAAAACAACATTCAAGTCCAAGCATGCAATAAACTATCAATACTTAGAACAACCCCACACAACTGTTTTAAGAAGGCTGCCTAAAGAGCCCTGATGAAGAGAATTGCAACATGCCCTTATTCAAGCTGCTCTATGAATAATGACGGTAACTGGTAGGTGATGGAAAAGAAGCATAATCATTGAAAATGAACATATCATCTCTGTGTTCATTCTCAATAATTCAAGAAGAAAATTAATATTTCTAAACTTCACAGAAATCCTTTCATTCTTGGCCAGGCATAGTGGCTCATGTCTGTAATCCCAGCATTTTGGGAGCCTGAGCCCAGGAGTTTGAGGCAGCCCAGGAGTTTGCATCCAGGAGTTTGCATCCAGGAGTTTGCAGATCGCTTGAGTCTGGGAGTTTGAGGTGGCAGTGAGTCAAGATCATGCCACTGCTCTCCAGTCTGGACACAAGAGAGAGACCCTGTCTAAAAAATAAATAAATAAAAATAAAATAAGATAAAAAATTATTTCATTCTCTACACTGGAATTCTGTTTTGAAATAGATTAGAATGTAGTAACATTATATTCAAATGTGCATTTCTTCGTGTACCTAACAATATACCTTGCATGTATATGACATAAAATTGTAGCTCAAAAACATTTATTGGAACATTGACTTAATAATACATAATCACCTCCTCAACATTATCCATGCTGTTTACTCCTGATTAAAACTTCTGTCTTGCTCTTTTGTTTCTCTCAAAAACCTATTCATCCTTCAAGGCCAAATTAAAATAGCATGCAATTCTGAAACAATCTTTCCTGCATCTCCAAATGGATTTGAAGTAACTCTCTCCACCAAGCCTTTTAGGATATTTACCAACACTACTGGATTTCGAAGTCCTAGAAAGTGGGTCTATCTTTTTCTGAATACCATTTTTTTTCACTAAATTTATAGTACCAAATTTCTTGTTCAATTAACACAGCCTATCAATCACCAGGAAAGAAAGGATAGCATCATTAGCCTTTATTACACATATGTAATATGCCAGCTATATTGTTTACATTTTGATTTACTTTCCACAATGTCTTATGAACTAAATCATATTAAATGGCCGGTCGCAGTGGTAGACACCTGTAATCATGGCACTTTGGGAAGCCGAGGCAGACGGATCACCTGAGGTCAGGAGTTCGAGACCAGCCTGGCAAACATGGTAAAACCCTGTCTCTACTGAAAAGTAAAAAAATTAGCTGGGTGTGGTGGCGGGCACCTGTAATCTCAGCTACTCAAGCAGGCAGAACTGCTTGAAGTCGGGAGGTGGAAGTTGCAGTGAGCTGAGATCACACCACTGAACTTCAGCCTGGGTGACAGAGCGAGACTCCATCTCAAAGTAAATAAATAAATAAAATTATATTATTTTGTAGACAAAGACAATTATTTTGTAGATGAAATATTTTATAGACAAGAACAGTTATTACTTTGTAGTCAAGGTAAATCAGTCTTGTCTGGCTTCAATAAGCTGAGCCAAGAATAGCCTCCTTGATCTAAAAGTCATGGCCATTCTATTGTAAAAAAGTTTTTGTTTTTACAATACAAAACATTGATGAAGACATTTTCTTTTTCTAGGTTCCCTCTCCTTTCCCTTAACATCAGCTAGGACACTCATTCTGTCCTTCTCTTACCTGTCAATAATACAGATGAGATTCCTAAGGTGTCACCCCACTCTAAAGACATTCATGAGAAAGGAGTTTTTAATACAGAGAGAATCATGGGGTTTCTCAAATTGAGGCCTAGGGATGGGGTTATCATATAAAATTTAGATCTCCAGTCAAATTTGAATCTCAAGTAGATAAAAAAATCATTTGCTATATGTATGGCCTAAATATTGCATGGAACATAATCATAGTAAAAACTATTTTTGCTCATCTGAATTCGAAATTTAATTCAGCATCCTGCGTTTTTGTCTGCTGAATCTTGCAACCCTATATCCAAAACAACTCAGCATCTTATAGCAAGAAATACACCCTGGTTTACCTGACACTTTCCTCATTTTAGTACTGTAAGCCACTCACACCCAAATCTCTCAATCATATTCCTTTATAATTAAGACTTATGTGAACTTTCATTTTTGGTAAGGCCATCTCCGATTCTGCAAACCAACAAATAGGTTCTAAATGTTCCAGCACTAACAGGGTCCCATGCAACAGCAAGAACTCTCCATAGTGCTATATGTTCATTTATCCAAGAATTTAAAGCACCAGTAAAAAGATAGTACTTTCTAGCCATTTCTCATTATTATAAAATTCATTCTCATTGCCTTACGTCAAGGTTTCTAAACTTCAGCAGTACTGACACCGTGCTGGATTATTCTTTGTTTTGGGAAGCTACCCTGTGCATTATACCATGTATGGCAGCATCTCTGTCTTCCATTGACTAGATGAAAGTCTCACTTCTCCACCCTCTCACCCAGATGTGAATATCAAAAATGTTTCTAGACATTGCCAAATGTTCCCATCAGGAGACGGGTAGGGAATGCATAATTCTCTATACTGCCTTGCTTCCTTGATTCTAACAGATTGCAACGTATCTTCCATTGAATTCAACTTAAGACTAAGGTGCAATTTAAATATTATGGTTTCTTATCTCCCAGATTACACTATTATATGGATTAAACAATTGTATTATCTTTAAATCTGGGCAACGTGGTGTCCAAAATCTTCTTCCTTATAATATCTTCCTTTTCTTTTTCTTTTTGCCTTCGTGAGCCAGTGTTGTTTTCTCCATGCTCTGAAATATTTAGATTAAGTTGCTTTCATTATGTTTCTCCAGAAGGTTCATTTTATTCCTTTAAAAATTCAATTTTATGTAAACACCTATCTCTCTTACCCAGCTCTTCTAAAAATTTACAGAAGCAAAGAGATATATATACCTGAATACTCTCCACGCTCTTTTATTCTGTGATTCCCAGGAAATAGTTGTTCAAGACACTGCTATCAGAGACATCAGCTAAGACAAGGCCTCTACACAAAGCTCTGTAGGAAAGGGGTACTTTCTGTTCCCCAGGTATCCAGATACACAATATCTTCTGTGATTTTAAATTTCCCCCAAATTAATTTCCCTAGAAAAAAACTGAAAAATTGAAGGTGTCTTCTAGATACTTTACATGGAAAAGAATATCCATGTTTTCTCAGACCCGAGAACAAACCTGTTGGTGGAAAAGGCAGCCACCGCCTCTGGAGAGCTTCTGGGGGAGATGCCAGGACTGTTATTTCTACTACCTCTCCCAGTAGCATCATGACCTAGAAAACATTAGTTGCCTTAATCCCCAGGAGACTCAAAACAAGTCATTGAAATTAAAGACTCTTTTCTGACGTAATTCAGGTTTCATGGAAACAACCACAGCTTTAGCAATATTTGTATGAAAGTTAACTTAAAAGTTTAAATATCATCTTCTTATGTTCCAAGATTATTTCCATCATGTCCTTTTTTTTTTTTTTTTTTTTTGTAAAATGACCGAGTATAGCAGTAGTTTTCTTTTTATTTACTCAATAATTATTTCTTATTTATCTACCATGTCCCTGGTCTTTGCAAATCTTAGTTGTTCTCTCTGTTACACTAACCACACAAGAGATGCAGGGAGATTCTTCCTTCAGATCTCTAATCTACTTAGTTAATTATTGCCAAGGATATTAGATGCAGAGCATATTTTCATATATAGAGAGGACAGGACTGCAAATGTTTGAAATTTGTTTCTCAGTGTCTCCATAAGAAATTACATCTAACTACAACCAATATATTAAGGTATCTGATGTTGTTGCAAACATCCCACATATCCTGTAAACAAATATAATAATAGTAATGATAATACCAGTAATATGTGCTATTTATCTCCTCTTTGGTTCTGATTTATCATACAATTTTCATCAAGTCATCCAGACTCTTAAATCTCTTCAAATCCCACACTTCCATGGAATTATTGATTGTCTTCTTCATCACCACTGATATTTCTTTAGGTTACTGTATTATTTAACACTTGTACTGTTCAATAGCCTCCAAATTGGTCTTTATGTCTATAAATTTATCCTCTTATATATGCCTGTCACACTGCCACTAACGTAACTCTTTACAAATAAATCTACTTGTCTTTGTATATTTGTTTAAATCTTCATAAAATATCTCTTGAATGTCTATACTGGGGAGTTTTTGCAAGGCTGATATAATAAAAAAGAAAGTGGACCATGTGAATATATGACTTATTCCAAAATATATACATAAATTATGTGCAAACTAAACTAAACAAAGGAAAGTTACCATTACATCCTTAATAGTTATAAAATAATTGTGCTTATGTTTTTAAACGTAATTTTCAAAACCTACAATTAAAATCATTATTAACTGCAGCAATTTGGATAATTAACATGTAATCAAATCATCATGTAAAACATGCAAATCTCACCAAACGTCATGAGTTGTGCAAATTAAAGTCTAGCAAAATAAAATAGCTTGTTATATCAGCCCTACAATAGGATAATTCCTCAGTGAGTATATCTTAGTGATTTGCAGTTAATTATATGTGCATATCCAAGTTCCTAAAATTGACTTCCAAATCCTTCTTTAATAGACTTATTCTTCTTCATTTTTCTATACAAATTTTAGTGTCCATAAACATGATTATCAATATCAATGTATCATATGTCCTGTTCTACATATTTGCATATTTATGCAATGTTTCATCAACTGGTGCCACAGACCCTAGTAGACTGAACAAAGGAGGATGAACGTGAGAATAAAGACAAAGACAAAAGAGTATGTTTAGAAGAAGGGGTCAGGGAGCTCCTGGCTTCTAGTGAATAAGGGCCTTGAGCTTCTAGAGCCTTTTGTATTTATTGAGTAAAGGAGATAGGAGAAGGGGATGGTTGTCAGTCAGCAATTTGATTTGGTGCAGCCCTGCATGACTGCTTTCCATGAACAGTAGGCTCCAGATACTCCAGTAGATAACCTCAAGGAGCACGGTGCCAGGGAGTGACTGCCCTCAGCATACCTTCTGGTGGCAGGCATAGATGTGAATTTGCCCACATCCTGCATTCATAATAAACAGTTTGCTGTTTGATCATATAGCCTCCAGTGGAATGCAGAGTTTTTCATGACCCTCAGGCTTTCAGCTCCCCACAAACTAGTCCATTGCTAAATTACTTTATTTTATCCATACAACAAAACACTGCTGAGCTGTGAAAACTTCCATGAGACATTTTCTGACTCCTCCCGACCAAGTTCAGTATTTTGGGGTACTCACAATTTCTGTGAACAGCCTGTATTTCATTGTTGCTCAGGCCGCAGTGTGATGTAGTTATCTGCATATACATTTGCGTGGCTTTCTCTCTAACTAGGGTGTGGATTCCTGGAGATAACAAATAATTTATCTTTCACCTCTGTATCCTCCTCAGATATTTCTATGTCCACTCAAGCATGCATGTATATAAGTATAAGTATATATAAAGAGAACCCTTAGCTTTATTTTCTTCATCTGGAATATTTGTTCTCTGATACTCTTCATGTTAGGAGTAAGGATATGTCCACTGTTAAAGACTATATGTTAGTTGCTACAGCCAGAAATAAATCACAAGTATTACGTTCTAGCCTCCTGATTTTCACTCTGTACTATTAGGACCTACCTGAGGCCTTACCTTATGGTATGATTCTCACACTTTAAGTATGAGGATCTAATAGTCGTGAATTGAAAAGTCTTGACTGTACCAAAACAATTCCATTTATAATGTATGCTAATATGAATTCCATTGTTGTTCTTTTTCCTGACAGAATTCTAGCAAAGAGCATTTGCATTTGAATCCATACCATATTTAATCTATTCTAAGTCATTTCTTTGTTTCTTTTTTAGAATTTTTTATTTCCATACATTTTGGGGGAACGGCTGGCATTTGGTTATATAAGTTCTTTACTGATGATTTGTGAGATTTTGGTGCACCCATCACCCAAGGAGCATACACCAAACCAAATTTGTAACCTTTTATCCTTCACTCTCTTCCCACCCCTTTCCCCCAAGTCCCCAAAGTCCATTATATCATTCTTATGCCTTTGCGTCCTTGTAGCTTAATTCCCACTTATGAGTGAGAACATACAATGTTTGATTTTTCCATTCCTGAGTTACTTCACTTAGAATAATAATCTCCAATCCCTTCTGGGTTACTACGAATGTCATTAATTCATTCCTTTGTATGACTGAGTCATAGTCCATCATATATATATATATCATATATATATACACAATATAAATATAAATATACCACAATTAGCCAAATAGTTACAGCCAACTGATCTTCAACAAAGCAAACAAAAACATAAAGTGGGAAAAGGGCACCCTATTCAACAAATGGTGTTGCGATAATTGGCAAGCCACATACAGGAGAATGAAACTGGATTCTTATCTCTCACCTTACAAAAAGTCAACTCAAGATGCATCAAGACTTAAAAATCTAAGACCTGATACTATAAAAATTCTAGAAGATAACATATAAGTCATTTTATCTATGATAAAAATCTCTGTGACTGGATATATCTTACAGCTAAAAGTAAAGAAATCACTGTGTTGTAGTTTAATTAACAAAAGTTTATTTCTTGTGGAAATGTCTAATGATGGTAAATCTTATAGTGTGTGAACTATGAAATGGTAATTGAAGGGGGCCAGCCCCTCCACACCTGTGGGTGTTTCTCGTTAGGTGGAGCGAGAGACGTGAGAAAAGAAAGAAACACAGAGACAAAGCATAGAGAAAGAGAAGTGGGCCCAGGGGACTGGCGCTCAGCATAGGGAGGACCCGCGCTGGCACCAGTCTCTGAGTTGCCTCAGAATTTATTGATCATTATCTTTACCATCTCGGAGAAGGAGATGTGGCAAGACAATAAGGTAATAGTGGGGAGACGGTCAGCAAGAAAACATGTGAACAAATGCCTCTGTGTCATAAACAAGGTTAAGAAAATGTGCTGTGCTTTGATGTGCACATACATAAACATCTTTGTGCATTAAAGAGCAGTACTGCCACCAGCATGTCTCACCTCCAGCCCTAAGTCGTGTTTTCTCCTATCTCAGTAAATAGAACGCACAATAGGGTTTTACACCAAGACATTCCATTGCCCAGGGATAAGCAGGAGAGAGATGCCTTCCTTTTATCTCAACTGCAAAGACGCCTTCCTCTTTTAGTAATCCTCCTCAGCACAGACCCTTTATGGGTGTCACGCTGGGGGACGGTCAGGTCTTTCCCTTCCCAAGAGGCCGTATCTCAGACTATCATATGGGGAGAAACTTTGGACAATACCTGGCTTTCCTAGGCAGAGGTCCCTGCGGCCTTCCGCAGTGTATTGTGTCCCTGGGTATTTGAGATTGCAAGAGACATGTGTCCTTGCAAGAGACATGTGTTATGGTGACTCAAGGTTTAAAGGATTTTGGGCTGTGCAGGATGTGCTTTGTTAAACAAGTGCCTGAAGGCAGTTTGCTTGTGAAAAGTCATCACCATTCCCTTAATCTCAAGTACCCAGGGACACGTACACTGACAAAGGTCGCAGGGACCTCAGCCTAGGAAAGCTAGGTATTGTCCAAGGTTTCTCCCCATGTGGTAGTCTGAAATATGGCTTTGTGGGAAGGGAAAGACCTGATCGTCCCCTAGCCTGACACCTGTGAAGGGTCTGTGCTGAGGAGGACTAGTATAAGAGGAAAGAAGGCCTTTTGGCGGTTGAGATAGAGAAAAGCATCTGTCTCCTGCCTGTCCCTGGGCAATGGAACATCTCGGTGTAAAACCCAATTGTATGTTCTGTTTACTGAGAAAGGAGAAAACCGCCTTAGGGCAAAAGGTGGGACTTGCTAGTGCAATGCTGCTCTTTATGCACTAAAAAGGTTTATGGAGATGTTTACATATGCATATCAAGGCACAGCACTTTTCCTTAAACTTCTGTCGCAGAGATCTTTATTCATATGTCTTACTGCTGACCTTCTCCCTACAATGATCCTATTATCCTGTCACTTCCCTTTTTCTAAGATGGTAAAGATAATGATCAATAAATACTGAGGGAACTCAGAGACTGGTGCCTGTGTGGGTCCTCTGTATGCTGAGCGTCGGTCCCCTGGGCCCACTTTTTCTTTCTCTATACTTTGTCTCTGTGTCTCATTTCTTTTCTCAAGTCTCTCGTCCCACCTAACGAGAAACGCCCACAGGTGTGGAGGGGCAGGCCACCCCTTCAACTTTTTGCTTGTTATTGACTTTTCTGTTGAGGAGATTTTCAGTTTGCAATAAATAATTGCTTATATGGTTGATTCCTTGGAGTGTGGCTGTTGAAAAACATGAACTGTTATGCCAACATATTTGTAAGGAACTCTGTAATTTGTTCCATTAAAAGTGGTGTTTAAAAATGACCTCCCCCCACCAATAATTACTGTATACAACTAGAGACATAATATAATTATATGTATTAATATGACAGTTACTAATAGAAGAGAGGTGTTATACATTACTGTCTTGCACAGTGTTAATGAGTCTGTCAGATAAAATACTGAATTTTGAAAATTGAATTGAATTATAAAACAATATGGCCATACTCCTTATTACAGAAGTTGAGGTATAGACTGTGAAATATTACTCAGGGCCTGGATGAAAGGCTTAATATTCTTAGCATTTCAATGCTAAAAATGTAATTTTTTGAGGAATATATATATGTTAATGACACATTAAATACCTATAGCCAAAAAAAGCACTCTCAATAAATGATGTTGTGAACATTGCTATATAGTTTGGCAATGGAAGCTGGACATTTATTTTGTAAGCATGCATTCATTCAACAAACATGTACAAAACAAATAAAAACCAATAAATTTAAAACTCAGATCATATAAACTTGAGACAAAATATATAATGGATGTATTTTGGGATATATTTAGGATTTATTTTTACTGCATTTATTCTTAAGTTGCCCAAAATATGAGTATAAAAACATGAAAATGTAAACTACTTATTAAAAAGTTTTATTGCTATATAAAATTAAATTACATTACCAAATTATGTTTTTTTTGTAAATTTTATCCTTAGAAGCTAATACTTTTAAATCTGGAATATCTTATAAATCATTATGGAAAACATTAACACACAGTGGAAAAAAGAGAAAATGATTGAACAGAAACTTCACAGAAAATAGTTGAAAACATCATTGAAAATTAGATGCTTAGATTTTACAAATCCCTCCCTTTCTTTCTCTTCTCGCCCTAATTTTCAGGTTGAGACAGAGATAAATCTACTATCTTATATAACTTGGCATTTGGATATTATATTATATCCATATTATAGCCAAAATACATTATAGAGATAATGTTTCTTTACACCATTTTCGGGGTGATTTATTCAATTTGAACATATCATTTCACTGGATACAAAACGTGGAATAGAGAAAGAAACTTAAATGCCAGATCTGCAACCTGTGGTTCAGTCACTTGTACCCCTTCCCTCATTCTGAATTACTCTTTCCATTCTATCAGGCCACGAAAGTCACCAACTACTAAGAGAGCTTACTGTTGGTGACTGTCATTCCCTTTGAAACAAGCTGCCCAGTAGAGTCTCATCTTAGTTACCATTAACAAAAATAGCCAAGAAAAATATAGGTCTCCTTACTATACAGAAATTGTGAGAAAAATTATGAGATTCAGCATGTGATTTGGCACCTTGGAAATTTGTTCCCTAGATCTTAAAGGGTGACCACCGCCTTCTGTTGCATTTGTTTTACCTATTTTACCAAGAATCAATTGCATTTATAATTAATATAAAGAGATGAAAACTGAGAATCTTGATATTTACTGAAGTGTTCAGATACAGAAAGATGTACACACTCTAGGTAATAAAAGAAGAGGGTTTTCCTTGTACTCTGCGCATTGGAAACTGCAAGTCCTTCAGAAGCTGTGTTTGTTGAACCTAGTCTCATTTTCATGTCCACTCTCATAGTCCTTACACTGTGCTTTTGCTGCTGGGGCTTGCAAACTGCATTCCCCAGATGTCCTTTCTAGCTGCCTTCCTTTTAGATTCCACCAGAGGAAGTAAGGGAATAAGGGTAGGAGGGGGAGAAGGGAAGATGGGAAACAAATGGAAAAGAGAGAAGAAGAAAATCTCTTCTTGATTTTCCAGTTCCTCTTAATGTGAATTTAGCCACAATGGATAGTTGGTGGATTCCAGCTTTCCATGATAACCTGTCCAGAGGCAGGAGCAGCCATCTAGCACAGCCTTCTTTGGACCTTGTCTGAGCGTGTCACAGGAAACTGGAAATCTGAGTCCTAACCCAGCCTCAGCGGCCCTGACACACTGAACATTATGCCTCTTCCTCAAGGGATTAACACCGGGTGACTGAGCTGCTTCCACGAAGTTCTGACGTTCTGGGGACAATGTTTCTTCCCTATTGCCCTCCAATATTAAGAGCAATAGCTGCTTCCTAAACTCAACAATCTTTAAATAATAGAGCATCACCTGTGTGCTCTTTTGGGCCTCTAATTGCTAACATTTCATGAATTAGATCCGGCAGAGCATTTGTTCCCCTAAGTAGACCCTGACTGCTAGAACACTCATGACAATGTGGACCAACTCACAGTTCTTGAAAGCTCTCTAAGTGCTCTAAATCTGCATAGTAATCCCAATATGCTTATCATAGCTTCACCAATATCTACTCATCCATGCATTTCATAACAATAAAAGATTTTTTAAAAACTTCTCATATGCCACTGATGATGAAATAGATAAAAAGTTAAATAAACCCCAAGACTCAATGACTTCATTTAGATACACACTGAGTTGCTTCCTGATGTCAGTAAGTACACATATATTGTGAAATTTTAATCTCAATAAAATTCCATGAGGTTAAAAGCATTATCCCATGTTAAAACGAAGGAAACCAAGGACTGAAGAAGGTAAATTACTTGACAAATTAAAAAGCCAGGGTCAAAACACCAATCTCAGTTTTGAAAAACTCAAACCTATTGCTTTTCTAATATTGTTAGGGACATAAAGAGAGAAGTTTAATTTAAACAAGTAAATACAATGAGGAAATTGACATAAGTTGTAATGGAGTCACAAAGAAATCATCAATGATGCATATATTTTAATAGGGAATTAAGAAACGTGGTTTAGGTACATATGGAAAGAATAAAATAAAAGAAAGTTCAGCCAAAAAAAAAAAAAAAATGAAAAGAACACGAACAGAGGTTAAAAGTCGTGTCAGTAAGCATCTCTTCATCAATAGATTTTAGAGTTAGTATGAAGATAAACAGTAAAGATAAATTAAGAGAAGCGGGTTAATTCAGAAATGCTGTGATTCATAATAATGGTTCTAAATTATTACCTGTACATATTTATTTTATATGTATATACGTGTGTGTGTGTGTGCACGCGTGCATATGTGTGTGTGTGTGTATAATAGAGAGAGAGAAAACTAATAATTATGTTCCAGAGATTATTCTAAGCTCATTTTATGTGATTCCAGGTTCTTTAATGCAATGCCCCTAGAGTCCTGTGAAATTATTATTTTTATCATCTATCAAATGACATAGTACCCAAAATTTCAATGACATTGGACACTGCAACAGCAGAAACAAAATAATGAAGAATAAAACAAAATAAACAAGAAACATAAAAAATCAAACAATGACAACTACATATATATTCATAGATATATGGAATTCTCATTCTGTACAAACTTTGACGATGGTGTAATCGTCATTATAAATAATGGAAATTTTATTTGTAAAAGAATCATAGTTTCCATAATAGATACTGAAATAAAATGTAACTCCTCTGAGTTCTTCATTAGATTTGTGAAGGTTTTACAGAAAATTAAGTGTTTGTATCTTAATAATGCTGTGGCTCATATCCATTTAAAACATCTCAAAATTTATTTTTACAAAAGTTGGCTGCAAATTTTAAAATATGTTCGATCCTATTACCTTAAATGTAAGAGAAACAAAGATAAGTGAATCAAAAAAGGCTCACTCATAACTACTGAGCTCCTTCTTCTCTCTACTCCAACACTGTGCCCCTCCCATGAACCCCCACCTGCCACTACTTGGGAATCCTGAATTGTGCTAATAAAATCTTCCCTAGGAGTGAATTTTGGAACTCATCACTTTTCTGAGAGCTTCTTTCACATCTTTATTTCTCACGCTATAGATCAGAGGGTTCAGCATAGGAATCACGATAGTGTAGAACACAGTGGCAACTTTGTCAGCATTTCCACTGTTGCCTGAACTGGGCCTGCAATAAATGGAAAGGATTGTTCCATGGAAGACAGTGATGGCGGTGAGGTGGGAAGCACAGGTGGAGAAAGCTTTATGCCGGCCCTCTGCAGAGCGCATCTTCAGGATGGTGGTAAGAATTAGCAGATAGGAGGTCAGGATGATCACGATGGTAACGCTCTCATTCAAAATGGTCACCAGGAACAGCAGTGCCTCATTCAGAGTGATATCAGAGCAAGCAAGACTTAGGAGGCAGATCACAGAAGAAGTGGTTTATCACATTAGATCTATAGAAGGGGATCCTCAGAGCTAAGCACAAGTGAATCAGAGAACACACCGTCCCACAGAAGTAGCAGCAAGATGCCAGCTCCACACGCAGCTTCTGAGACATGGTGACCGTGTACAGCAAGGGGTTACAGATGGCCACAAAGCGGTCATAGGCCATCACAGCCAGCAGGAAGACCTCAGTGACCCCACAAGTGCAAAACAAGTAGAATTGCACCATGCACCCCAGGAAGGAGATGGTTTTGTCCTTGCTGAAGATATTAGCCAACATCTTTGGCACAATTATTGAGGAGTAGCAGAAATCTATGAAGGACAAGTGGCTGAGGAAAAAGTACATGGGGGTGTGGAGCTGAGAGCGGACCTGAATCAGTGCAATCATGCCCAGGTTGGCTAACAAAGTGACTCCATAAATGAGAAGGAACAGCAGGAAGAGGCCGACTCTCAACTCAGGGACATCTGATAGTCCGAGGAGAATGAACTCAGCCAGAGCGGTGCAGTTTTCCTTGCCCATGTCTCCAACTTATGTGAGATTGGAAGAAAAAGAAACTTAAAAATTATTCTTCATTATATAGTCTAAATTTTAGTTTTGGCTGTATCCTGTAAAAAGACATCAGAAAAAGTTGGATAGTTAATCTTATCAGCAAAGAATAAAACTTTTTGTGAAATTTTTAAAAGTCCAACATTGTGTAACACAAATGCATAAACTTAGTTGAGTTCAAAGATCAAACAAAAATATTAGCATTTGTATGAATTTATATTGTTCTTTTAATTAGTCTTTCACAATTGAC
The DNA here is from genome assembly GCF_043159975.1 of Macaca nemestrina. NCBI lineage: Eukaryota > Metazoa > Chordata > Mammalia > Primates > Cercopithecidae > Macaca > Macaca nemestrina. Next base: position 17,031,816 of record NC_092136.1, read on the forward strand.
AGCTTTGCACTGAATCATTGGGAATGAGGTCAACTTACTATTTAATTACCCTCCTTACTCTTTCAAATTCAAATCCCATTTTCTTAGCCAACTCCAAATATTGGGATGGTAAAAAATAATATTTAGAATCTATGGCACTTCTCCCTGAATTTTTTGTTACAATGATGAGAAATACACTTATTTAAGATGTTAACAGTCAAGCATTTGTATTTTACTGATATATTTTAGATGAAGAAACTCATTTTATAATCTGTATTAGTATTTTCTCTGTAAAATTAGCATGGTGATTTGGTTAATTATACTTTTCAGTGTCAGCCATGGTTTAGGGAATTGGTGCTCTTGAGGACAACTTACTGTAACTATGACTCCTCAGTCTTAAAAAATTATGTCTTAAATAAATTTACTGCTTTCAATCTATTTGAAGACCTGATCAAAGATGTGCACAGGAAATTACTAGGAAAACTTCCCACTGCTGCTTTGCAGTATTATTTGTAATATTAAAACTTAGAAATAAAATATCAAATAAGAGAAGATGATCACAATTGTAGTGTGTACAATATAAAAGCATGCAGTTATATAAAGGATAGCTTTAAATCATTTTAATGATATCAATAAATGACTGTGAAAAGGGATAAAATAGTTAAAAACAGCCAGAATGTAGAGAAAAAATATTATATATTATGATAATGTATAATATAAATATATATATTTATTCCACACACACAATCGTATACTTAATCCTTGCAACATCCATGAACATAAATATTTATTTTAAAAAATCTATTAACTTGTCTTACTTCTGCCAAAGTATCATTATTATGGAGTGAAATGGGGAAAAAGGTTGGAATTTTTTAAATTAGAGACACATACTTTTCAGACCTTTGACACACAGCAAACGTAAAGTGAGGGTGAGAATCCTGTCATTCTTTCTCTTCCTGACCCTTGATAGATTCATACATCATTGTAGAGGCACCAATCAAGCACTCCTGGAAGAAAAAAATCTGGACTAGAGACCAACACAGCCAGACATTTTTCCCATTCTTCAGCTGATTTCAAAGATATACAGCGTGCATATTACTAAATGCCAGGTTGACAATTTTAAAAATTGTTTTGATGATATGGTTTTCTCTCTTAAAATGACCAGGAGAGGTGAGTTGTGTATCCTTCCCTGAGTCCAAATTAATACACACTTTTGAAAGTCCTTTCCTGCTTTCAAATCTAAAGAAAAAGAAATCAAGCTGTTAATTGCACACAGAGCAGTGATTCTTTGTCAAAAGTGACTTTGATCCCAATGACATATTTGTCAATGTCTGGGGACATTTTTGGTTGTTACAACAGGAAAGGAGTGCTATTGACATGTAGTGGGGATGCTGTTGAACACTCTCCAATGCCCTCTACAAAGCACATGAAGGCCCCTGCCCACAGCACACAAAACAAAACATTATCTGGACCAACATGTCAATGATGCCTTAGTTGAGAACCCTGCCACAGAGAGACATTTCGACATGCTTTTCACAAAGACAAAATAATTCCTCTTCTTTCTGCTTCAGAGGTTGTTCTCATGTCCATGACCCTCCATGTCCCTCCATGAACAGTCCTGTTCCTGTTGCCTCTTGCTGCCACCTTCAGCATCAAGGTGACTTTGGAGATAATCTCCATGCAGTGTTTACTAGGTTGTATGGACAGAGTTAGTGTGATAGAAGGGAAAGAGGGAAGGAAAGAGAAAACAAACGTTCATCCCAATTTGTTCAGACTGCTTTTCATCTCACACTAATAGCTGTTATATTTGCTATTGCAGATGAAATAGTTTCCACTTCCCACCAAATTGTCCCTTAATACACAATGAGAAAAATATTGTCATCAAGCAGTGCTCAAACCATGGCATTTAAAAAAACATTATCTGATTAAGAGAGGGATAAAATACAGATTTTAAAAATTGTATAATACTATTTCCTTCCTTTAGACTTCCTCCTTCAGCAATGTATGACTATAATAAATTACCTCGATGAGGAACAAAAGTCAGGGTTCCAGCTCCCAGAAAATCAAATTTATGTTCATTCTAAAAACTACACAATGTAGTTCAACCAACCAACCTATTGGACAGACATCGCTTCCCCTATTTCTGAAGATGCTATGATGGAAAATGCTGTGCTTTATATTTGTGTGTGTGTTTGTGTGTGGGTGTGTCCCTGGGGCCCACATTTCATAAACTTCCCAAAACGATCACTGATCTCTGTGGGATATCGACAAGATATCAAGGAAACCATCGTATCTTGGGACTCCAACAATTATTGATCATTATGGAATATAAAAGGGGTGAGAAAAAAATCCAACTTGGTGCATATTATTGTAATCTAACGCAATTACATTCAGAGTTTGTGATGAATTGCAGAACACTGTATACCACATCCAAGCATTGCCTCTGAGAGTCAGTACTTACATTGCCATTATGAAATATATGAATAGGTCTTATAAACTTCGTCTGTCTTAGTATACCCAAAAACTCCATCCTACAGAACACAGAGTCTGAAACCACACCAGAGATCCTCCAAATACCAGAAAGGGGTGGGGATAATGAATCTCTTTTACTAAGAATAATAATTGGTTACATTTACTAAGTACTTCCCCTGTGCCAGGTACTATTCTATATATAACTATGAACACATTTTTTTCTTCATGAAAATGATTGCCATCAGTACCGTTGTTATTTCCCCTTTAAAAATAAGGTTATGGAGGTACAGCATTTGTAACTTGCCCACAGTCACACACAGATTCCTTGGTAAAGAGTAGCCAAGCGTGACTTTTTGTTCGTGCCATCTGTGCATCTGTAAGGAAGAGCAGAGTTCCAGAATGGTACTGGTGTGAGTGACTCCTTCTTCCATGCTGGTTGGTCATTAAATGGGAATTTCTCATGGACCTCCCCAAGTTCTGCCTCCTTCCTGACTAGATATAGGAAGGTCAACCTGAACAAAGTGTTCAAGTCACAGTCTGTGTGACCCTAGAGAAAGCAAACATTTGAATAATTCCATGGATATAATGAGTTACAATCTATCTGTGTTTTCCAAAATTGATCTGGGAATTCTCTGAATTGGAGGACCCTACTGGGTCTCCTTTTGTACCCAGCATTCTCACAACCACTTTTCTCTCACTCTTTAAAAGCAAGTGATTTCACTAATCCATTCACATCTTTCCATGTGAATCACTCTGATGAGAAAAATAAAAGCCAATATGCAAGGCCTAAACTTGAAATGCTGCTATCCATGAGGCCTGAAGTTGCCTTTAATCAAAGCACTTCAAACCCATTGTATGACTTGTTTCTGTTTTGTGTCTGTAAATTTCTTTTCATGGAAAAGAAAGGCAGTTGACATGTATTCTAGCCAGTATAACCTTGGCCAAGCGTGATGACTAGTGACTGCAATCCCAGAACATTGGGAAACGAAGGTGAGCAGATTGCTTGATCTTAGGAGTTCAAGACAAGCCTGGGAAACATGGTGAAACCCTTTCCCTACCAAAAAATTTTTTTAAAAAAGTTAACCGGGTTTGATAGCATGCATCTGTAGTCCCAGCTACTTGGGAGGATGAGATGAGAAGATCACTTGAGCACAGGAGTTCCAGGCTTCAATGTGCTGTGCTTGCACCACTGCACTCCAGCCTGGGTGGCAAGAGAAATTCTGTCTCAAAAAAAAAGCCATTGGCTATTGATTATGAATATATGCATAATATATACATATTGATATGGTTTGGCTGTGTCTCCACCATGTTAGCCAGGATAGTCTTGAATTGGATAAATGGTGTTCTTGTGAATACTCTTGAATTCTACTTGATCCTTTTCATCTCAGAAATTGTCTTCGTTTGTCTTTGCCTTTTTGTGTCATTTGTCCTAAGGAGAGGAACCATAAGGTAGCACACACAGGTACAGGTCAATCTGAAAAGACTGAGGAATGGAGGCACATGATTTTAAGCAGCACTTTCTTTGTCCAAACATGCCAACCTCTCACAGTTTTTCTCATCTCAACCTTGTTCCCTGGATTTGTGCTGGGAAACTCCCATCTCAGTGTTGCCTGCCCAGTGTCACAGATTATCAGGCCTATACTGAAGGTGTCTCACATTCAGTGAGTGACTAGAGATCTGAGAGTGAATTTTTGGATCATGGAGGCTGCACTTTCTGCACTCGCTCCAGTAACACCCCTTGCATCCCTAGTAAACGTTTATTCTAAACCTAGGAAGTTATTTCCTGGTCTTTCCATAAAAAGGCTTGTTGTATTAAGTCACCATTGGACTATACACACCAGTAAAGATCCTAATTATCAATGGGAAAAAGGCAAATATTTGAATTAGAAAAACTTCTATATTAAAAAGATTAGGGAACTCTCATTTTAAACAATTTGGCTGTTAGTACTTATGGAAAGATCAGATAGAATGAAGAACTCAGAAAAGTATACAACTAGTCTTAAAATTTATCTTAATAAAGTTAAAGAACAAACAGCAGACCTAGAGCAAAAATTGAAATCAGCTCCCACTGTAAGTCCTGCTGCTCCACCCACTGACATCCCACTTGATAACCAGCTCTGTCCCTGACCAAACAGAAAATCTAGTGGACCTCTGTACTTCTGGTTTGAACACCTTGAAGCAGTATTTTTGTCCAATGATGCCACAGGTTCCTCTCTGGTGAACCGTCAGTACCTCCAGAGCATGGTGATTCTAAAGTAAAATGGAGGCCAAGAGGCCAAACAATCAACTTCTGATTAGAGTGTTTTGATTTTTTAACGTTTACTTTACATTCAGGGGTACAGGTGCAAGTTTGTTTAAAGACAAATTGGTGTCACAGGAATTTGGCATACAGGTTATTTTGTTGCCCAGCTAGAAAACATAATACCTGATAGGTAGTTTTTGATTCCTCGATTGTTTTTAATATTTGAACCAAACACTCATGCCAAAACTGCACCTAACAAAATCATCATTATATTTTTAATATTATTAAATGCCCAATCCGTGTTTAAATTACCCCAATTGTCTCAACGACGTATTTTTCCAGTTAGTTTGGATCAAGAGTCAAGATGTGGTTGTTACAGCCAGTTTATTCTGTTATATAACCAGACTTTGTGTGAGAGCCTGTGTGTGTGTGTGTGTGTGTGTACGTGTATGTCAGGTAATTTTTTTGCAACGGAAAATAATAATTCAGCACTCTCTGTATTTTGCTTAGTGCTTCATTTTGTGTCATTTTATTTATTTCTGTACTAATTCTTTTTAATGTTGAGATCAATAATATTTATTAGCTTAGGTTCATTCTTTCAATTTTTTTAATGAAACAAAAATTCTGGCTGGGCTTGGTGGCTCACATCTGTAATGCCAGCACTTTGGGAGGTCAAGGCGGGCAGATAACGAGGTCAGGAGATGGAGACCATCCTGGCCAACATGGAAGATGGTGATAGTGGTCAGGTGGGAGGCGCAGGTGGAGAAGGCTTTGTGGCACCCACTAGCAGAATGGATTTTTAGTACAGTCACAAAAACGAACACACAGGAAGTGAAGAGGATCGGTAGCGTACGCACCTCATTGAAGGTGGCGAAGCCGAAAAGCAGCAGGTGGGGGATGAGTATATCAGAGCTAGACACAGCGATGAGAGCAGTATACTCACAAAAGAAGTGGTTGATTACACTCTACTAAAAATACAAAAAGTAGCCAGATGTGGTGGTACACACCTGTAGTCCCAGCTACTTGGGAGGCTGAGGCTGGAGAATCTCTTGAACCCGGGAGGTGGAAGTTGCAGTGAGCCGAGATTGTGCCACTGCACTCCAGCCTGGCAACAGAGCAAGACTTTGTCTCAAAAAAAAAAAAGCGAAAGTTCTTCATAGATGATTCTGACTACTGTACATTGCAGTCCATTGAGAAGCACATGGTAACTGGTTGATGATAACTTTCCAACTTTTAGTGAAGAACATTCTGTTCTCTGAATTCAGGTTGTGTCAGCTTAATTACTTCATCTTAAAATTACCCACAACTTTTTGCCTAATAGTTGTTATGTCCGTTGAAATCATTACCTTTATTCATTTTTAAAATGTGGAGTTCTACAACTGTGATTGTCTAATTTCGTCCTTGTTTATGCTTTTATTTCTTCTGAAATTCACCTCATTAATTGGTAGGTGATGTTGAAATACAATTCGTATAGGAAAAATAGAATAAATATATATATTATTTAATTAATTATTTTCAGAGTCATGAATTGGTACCCTAATAACCATTGATATTAAACGATAGTTTATTTAGTTTTTTTCTTTCTTAGTGTCTAGATGTAAGCATATATGAGGACTTTAAATCAATTGTAATTGATAGTCATTTTTATGTTTAAAATTATTTTTCTGACCATAAACCAGCATCAGCCACTTCAAATTGCTTCCTATGCCTCTTTGAGACAATCTGATTAGCTGCTGATAGTATTCTAGCTTTCTGGAGCATTAAACTGCCCCAGGCTCATCTTGACTATTTTCCACCCTAGACTTCAAATTAGCCATTTCTTCAAGAAGCCCTACTTTTGTTTACAGGGAAAGGGTTTCCTTTTAGAGAAAATTTGGAGAATGTTGCTTGAATTTGTAGAGTATTTATTACCAAATATTTGTGTTTATTTAGTCATTCATCTAAAGGTTAGAAATAATTTTGAAATATGGTTTCTCAGTGTTTTCAGATAAAATGTTTATTTTCATTCATTTTGTATAAACTGGACTAGATACAACTTGCAGAGATTTTTGAACCTGATAATACTGGGAATGCTATATCAATTCACATTTCACGATTCCATAAAAATCTCATACAAATATATGCTCTAGGCTTTAGAAACATTTTAGTCTCTGTTTGGGTTGTTCGTTTGGATTGAAAACAACTTTTGAGACTAGTTCAGTGAAATGGAACTTGTGTGTGTATTAATTTCCAGAAAGCATCCTTCACATCTTTATTCCTTAGGCTGTAGATCAGAGGGTTCAGCATGGGATTGACAACTGTGTAAAATACAGAGGCCACTTTGACTGTTTGCTGAGAGTTTTTGGAGTTGGGTACACAGTAAAGGGAAAGGATGGTCCCGTGGAAGATGGTGATAGCAGTCAGGTGGGAGGCACAGGTGGAGAAGGCTTTGTGGCGCCCACTAGCAGAATGGATTTTTAGTACAGTCACAAAAATGAAAACATAGGAAGTGAGGATGATCAGTAGCGTACACACCTCATTGAAGGTGGCGAAGCCAAAAAGCAGGAGGTGGGGGATGAGTATATCAGAGCTAGAGACAGCAATGAGAGCAGTATACTCACAAAAAAAGTGGTTGATTACATTAGGTCCAGAGAAGTTTAGCCGGAGAGCATAACAAAGGAGTACCAAGGGACCAAACATGCCCCAGAGATATGACCCAGCCACCAGCAGGGCACAGAGCCTCTGTGACATGGCCACTGTATAAAGGAGAGGATTGCAGATGGCCACAAAGCGGTCATAGGCCATCACTGCCAGCAAGAAAGACTCTGTCACCACAGCAGTGCAGGACAGGAAGTACTGCATCATGCAGTTAAAGAAGAAGATGCTTTTATCTGCCATTACCAAGGTCTCAAGCAGCTTGGGAGTGACAATGGAAGAGTAACAAAAATCAACAAAAGAGAGGTGACTAAGGAAAAAGTACATAGGAGTATGAAGTTTGGGGTTAATCTTGATGATTACGATCATCCCAAGGTTTCCTACCACGGTGATAACATATATCAGCAGAAACACAAGGAAGAGAGGAATCTGAAGCTTTGGGTAATCTGTGAAACCTAAGAGGGCAAAGGTGGTCTCCATGCTCAGATTCCTTAAAACCATCATCATAATTCCTTTTAGTGGAAGGGTTGAAGAGAGTTGTTCCTGTCAAAGCAAAATATGGGGTGAATGATAATTATGTCATGACTTTCTTTGATCAAAAGAAAAAAATAAGAAGAAACAGTTATTGGTCCTAGTTTTGTCCAAGAAGAGCATGCCTCATGCAGGCAGCTGCTATGTCTATAACAAACCAAGCCAAGTCTTTGGAGTGTCTTTCCATTTTTATTACACTTTCTTATATATATGAATATATATAAGAATGTATGTGTGTGTATATGTATACAGTAGTATACACATCCACACATTAGCTAGTAGCATGACATGCACATAACTTACAGAAAATGTTTACACATAAATATATAAACTAATAAAGATTCTGTGGAAAAATGTAAAATCTTTACCTCAAACAACAGCATACATTGCTACTGTATTTGTTTATACAGACAAATTGATTAAAATATTTAGAATATGTTTCTATTCTAAGGATAAAGGAAAATGTTGTAGAAATCTAGAAAAAGAGCACACTAATTCCACTTTTTACCAACTTTTATTCTATAAAGGCTACTTTTTTCATTGAATATCTTAGTTGCTGAGGAGTTGATAAGGACAATGGCCTACTTTTGAGCTCTTGGTGGAATAGGCATTTTATCGGGGTTTATGACTTAAGGGTCTGCATCTGCTATAGCTCAAGTATTGCATAAGTATCTTACTCTTAACAAGTATCTTATAAGAATCTCAAGATTTATCAGGCAAAAGTTCCCTTAAGCCTGACTAGTTTTCAATCTTATAAAACTTTATATACTAATTTAAGATGAATATAAAGGAAATATGGATAAAATCCATTTCCAAGTAGCAAGTTTACACTATTCATCATGAGATAATTGTCAATGGATATGAGGCTAAATATTTCCATCAGTGTTGACCTCATTTTTAAATATTATTGGGCTCAGAATTGAATTACACAGTGATTTAACATTTAAAAAGTCAAAGGCACCAGTTACCTATCAGGAAGACCCTATTTTCAGTTTCATAGAAAACCTGGATAAACTTACCTGCTACATACAAAGAAACAGGCTGCCACCCTCCTGTCTCTTCAGACTGAGCATACTTGAGGCACCAAGACTCTTTCATCTAACTTTATAGCCCTAGGGACTCAAACTCTGGAGAATCACTAACAACTTACTCTTTACGAGCATCAAAACAGGCAATCAAGCCAAGTGCCAAGTCTCTTGTGTCACATTTCGTGACTGGAATTTCCTTGAAGTTACGCAGAAAAAAAAAAAATGCAGCATGAAGTTAACTATCAGGCTTTGCTTGCACATAATTAAAATTACAATAAAACTTTAAATACTACCTCATCTGTTCCAAAATTCAGTGTGCCTCTTGGATTTTGACCAAGTTACTCAACTTACTTACAGAATGACCCGAAAGTTGTCCATTTGGAGTGGATCCCAAAACAAGAGAAAACTTACAACAAACTCAGTAAGCAAGCAAACTGTTGTGCTATTGTCCTGTGTGACACAGTATATATTATTATCCTTGAAATATATTTATCAGGTAGGGTTGTTCAGAACTTTAGATAGGCCTTTATAGTGAATTGCATGTCAGATCTTTAGGAGTTTAAAGAAAAGCAATATCTTACTCTGCAGTTGAGTACTATTCATTTGAGAGTCAGTTTCTGACTTTTTTAATGGACTGCTATTAGAGACTGAATGGTTGACAATAGCGACCAAGTACCATGAGGTGTGCAGCTGTCATTTGTGAATGGCATATAGTCTATCCTGTATATATCCTGCATATACATACACAGCAGCCAATAGAACTCCTATACCTGAAAACACAAGTAAATTTCATAATCAAGTGGTACAGATGTCCATGGCCCATACCCTTGCCATATTACTTCTTGTTCAGCCTGAATTTGTGTCTCATGGGGCATTCCCTATGGCAACTTGAATGTGGAAGGAAGCATAGGAGCCTCATTTTCAGATGATTCCCCATGATATGCTGGCCCACACAAAAATCAATAACTGCAGCACTATAATCCTACCCTAGAGTGGCCCTGAAAAGCAACAGTTAAAGAAAAATGTTCTAGTATTTACAAATTCAAAAAGGGTGCTTGGAACATGAGGAACACCTTTGAAACTTAGTTATGGGGCATGTTCTTTGGCAATACCTTAGAAGAATGGGGTAATAGCTTCCTGAATATATTATGTGTTTGAAATCTACAACCAACATACATTGCTCTTTCTCCAAAAATTTGTGAGATCCAGAACATTTGGGTCCAAAATACAAATACAAATAGTTCTTCTACCCATCACGCTAAATCTTTGCTTCCCATAAGTGGAGTCATGAGCTCTAAGGGTTTAGAGTCTTATCTCCCAAGTGTGTCATGCTTCCACTAGAGAACACGGTGATTGATTCATTAGGTTGGAATTGTGACTTGTTTGACCAAGAAAATATTGCAGGAGTGATGTGAGCATTCTGAGTTGAGGCATCAAAAGGTCTTGCAGTTTCTTTCATTTTCTTCAAATGCTGCTCTGAGAACACCACATAATAAAACCATTGTAACCTATAAGCAGTTGAGAAACTCTTTGGGAAAATACTGAGGCGCCACAGCCAAAGGCCAGTACCACGTCACCTAATAAGTAAGTGATGTCATCTTGGAAGCGTTAGATCCATCCCAGTCCCCAGGTAAGTTCAGCAATGTGAGTGAGCCCCAGTGAGACTGGAAGAAGAACCACCCATTAAATCCAGAGAATGGTGAGAAATAAACTGCCTTCAGCCATTAAGTGCTAAAGTGTATTTTCCTTGGCAAAAAGCAATTTAAGTACGTTCCGAGTTACAATTTCCATGGATTGATTTGCTTACAAAGTTAGTTGCAATATCCATTATTCCTGTAAAACTACACCCACATGCTCAGAGCTGAGCCTGTAGCTGATTTCAGATGTGTCAATCACAGTGGGCAACCAAATATATATACATGCATATGTACATGGTCATCTATACATGCATGTATATGTATGTTTATACATATGCAAATATATGTTTTTATACATATGCATGTAAAGAGACAGAAATAGACATAAGTCAGAATGCAAACATTATGTAAATAAACTTCTAATTCTAAATTTCATTACATATAAATGGTATAATACCTGCTTCTTTCCTGGAATTATTTCTTATCATTACCAAAATATAAAAAGGTAAGGTATAATTTTCCAAAATTTGGACAAGCAAATACCATTTTCTTACCCAATATGTCCACTGATGTGAGTATGCTTTCATCAGAAAATATTTGGTCAAAGATGTGTTCTGTATATATAAGTGTATGCGTGAATTAAAACAAATAGGACACAAAATTCACAGTAAGTCCCTCTGTATGTAGTGGAATCTTGTGTAACGGAACCATTAAGAGTGATTTCTGTACTAGTGGAATCAGATTGAATGATCATAACACATCTTATTTATTTTAAGTCTATTTAGGCTGTTTCCATTTTTTGTTATAAGCAATATGAAACTAAATATTTTTGGAACATCTATTCTGATGTGAACGTGCTTGAGTTTCTTCAGAGCAGTTATTTGGCATAATTTTTCGTGTCATAGGTTACACAGAAAATATTATTTTATGATATACAAGGATAAACTGAAAATGGTTTGTTCTTTTTCCAATTTTGGCACCATTACATTTACTTTATTTTTTGAATTTGTTTTTATAGATATCTTTATATTACGGATATTAATCTTTTGTCAATTAAATATATTTCAAAATTTTTCTCTCATTCTCAGATTTCTTTTTTCCATGTGCTAATGGAGTACATTTTAATTTTAATGTAGTCCCATTTATTTTGCTTTCTATATCTTCAAAATGTTAGCCTACTCTAATATCAAAATATATTTTCCTTTATAGCCTTGAGAGAAGCCAAATCTTATAAGAATTCTTAATGGAATCATTAATATAGAAAGCAAGAATACATTGCTTACAGAGATATTTTCACTAGTGTTTTGCAACGTTTTTACATTTCTTAGATCCCTTTTGTTGTAAATTTTATAAAATTATTACTGAACCCTAAAAAATTGAAGTATTATACTTTAAGAATGTTGTTAGCAATGTATTATTTTAATATTTCCAATAAACAAAAATTATTACTAGGCCAATGTCCAAAAACAATTTTGCAGATGTATACAAAATTATCCACAAGTATTCTGAAACTTAATACAAGCCGCAAACAACTTTCTTCCATCATGATAAACCAGAATCCGTCTAATCCAGAGATATTATTAATAATTAAATCCAGAACAATACATGTTTGGATTTCTGTGACGAGGTTAATTAAATGAACCAAAATTTCTGAAATATTAATTACAATATTGAAGAAACTTTTCATGTTTTCTGTAATCTAAATTAAGCTTGAAGGAAAAGATCTCTAAATTGAACTTAACAATATTTAAAAATTAATCCCAAGCCTAGTTATGAGACATATTGTAGATAATGGGAGCACTGTTTTTGTGGTGCTGACAAATGTAAAATAGTCAAAAAGTTATAGAGTATCCAGCTTAAAGTAAATACTTACAATTAGAAAAAGAAAGGTTTCCACAGTATAATAATTAGCAGCACAATCATTCATATAAAGAACCATGATCATCTTTGATTACGTTACACCTGTTCTTTGGTTTTTAGAATAGGAAATGGGAGCCATATTCATTGAGGAGACATCACCAGAAGTCTTACCTAGGTAAATAAGACATCATGCTAAATATTATTAATTTAGTCTGAATTTTTTTGTTTCTTTCCCCCTGTAATTCATCCAGTATATTGAAGGCTGAATTTCTAAGTTACTTTTCTAAGTATTGGAGATAGAAGAAAAAATAAAACAGAAATTTCAGCCATCTTGGAGCTTGTCTCCTACTGGGAGAAACAAATACCAAACAAATAAATTCTTACATGAACTTAAAATATCACCTACAGCTATGAAAGAACATTAATCAAATTAAGGGGATAGGGGTGACCATCACATTATATTAGGTTGCCAAGGATGGATTCTGTGAGAAGGTGATATTTGAATGGAAACATACATACCTTCATAGAAATACAGTTACTAAAATTACTTCCAATGCGAAAATATTTTGAAGTCTATTAACTTCTGCAGAGATTCATTCACAGTTTTGTACCTCGTGCTACAAATCTGTGAGTTCAGCCTGGGGATTAACATGGCATAACGTAGAGTGTGCTTTCTCAACTACCTGTGAGCTTTTGGAGTTGGTGCATGAGAGAGAGGAAGGATGGTGGAAATGTGGGAAACGGGTGGAGAAGGCTGATGTGTACTGGTAGAAAGTGTCTTTTAGACAAGTTGAAAATGACAGCTAAGGAGTGAGGACTCTGAGATTCCTTAATTCATCAAAATTGACTAAACAAAACAAACAAAAAATCCACTATCCGGATGAACTGATCAATCTGAAATGGCAACAGAATATTTATTTTAAAATATGTTAACTACATTGTGCCCACAATAAGCAATACACTCAGAGAATGGGTGACAGGGAACAGATAAGCAATACACTCAGAGAATGGGTGACAGGGAACAGATTATATGCCCTGGTCTAACATCCTGCTGGGTGGATGGAGCAAAGCTTCTGGGACATGGTGAGCGTATCATGCACAGGGCTATCTCAACTCCTGCTGTACTAGTTTCCACTGACTTGCTCTTGAAAAGCTTTGTCTGCAAAGATTTAAACAATGCGAAGAACTTATTTAAAAGGGAGAGTATGTATGTTAAGATGCATACAAGAATCATGAAAACTTTTTCTCTAATTTAAATGTTTAAGTTTTAAAAAGTCCTGTTATGTTTTCATAATTATTAAAATTTATCACTAAAATCATGTTATTGCCAATAGAAAAAAGGAGAAAACAAAAATTTATTTTAAATGGCCTCTAGTGACTCTACACACAATTAGACAGGAGTGTTGTTTAGACATATATATATAAATGTCTAACAACGTATATGTTTTATGTTTAACAATGTATATTTTTGATGATGAATATTATATAAATTTCTTAAGGTTACCACAAAAACTTACCAAAAATTTGACATAGATATATGTTTGCTTAGATCCTTGATATCCAGAGAGGACCTAAGGGCCAGTACCACAGGATCACTTGAAAGTTTGCTAGAAATGTAGAATTCTCTGTACCAAAATGGACATTTTACAAACAACCCTCCCAGGTGGTTTGCATGTGTATGAAGGTTTGAAAATTGCTAACTTTGATTCCCCTTGATATGGTGGAAATTCTGATGAGGCAGCAAGATGTTTTAATGAATTAAAAGAACATAAATAAACATTCAGTTTTTACTCAGTTTTTTGTATTGTTCTTTGTCGCCTTCTTGCTGCTTCTATTCAGAAACTCATGATCAAAGACAATTTATCCCGTCTCCGTATACAAGACAATATAACAGCAAGTATGTAATAAACACATTTGTTCTGAAGGATAATGATTGATAAGGCTTAATTTCTCATATATGTGTTGAAAGAGAGATAGTAATATTTTGCATCCTTTAATAGCACAACGCCATATACACACACCAAGAAAACCACCCAATCCAAGGTGAAATTAAAATTGCAAGTTTTAATTTTATTTCCCAGGGTGAACAAACTGTGGGTCACATTATCTGGAAAATGTGTGATACAATATGTTAGTAATTGCTCAGACTTATGGTAAAGTTATCTCTGATCCATGGTGCACAGCTAAGAAAACTTAAAAATAAAAAAGGTTTATTTTACGTTTTATAGTTGTCTATTCACTCACATATATAAGAGAAGGTTTGGTGGTATATTTTATAGCATAAGATGAAGTTGAAAGCTTTATTTGATGTGAACACAGTAACTCTGGGTTAGCAATTAATATTTAATCTCAAAGGTGAGGTGAAGGAACAATACCAGGTTGACACAGTCCATGTCCTGGGGAAACTTATGTAACACAAACCATGATTAGCAAGAGGTAAACAGAGGTAACATTTTGCCTTAAAAAGCAAAACAGAGATTATATTACTTATGTCTGAAATTTATCATGATATCGACTCTTGGTAAATAGAATTTAAAGAATCAAGTTTAACACATACATTTGTGAGATTAACAATATTAAAAATTTTTATCCTCTTGGTAATCTTTCAGGAACTTCCCATAAAATCAAGATTTTTACTTGATATTCGGAGTCATCATGTTTAATATTACTGTCTATAAAAGCACAGAAGGATGTGAGGGAGAAAAGAACAAAGAATTCAGAAGGACTTAGAGACCGTGTCCTAGCTTGTCATTACTTATTCTTACAAATGCACACTCCTATTCAGCTTCTTAGATCTCCTCTGTAAACCTGACATTCTCATTGCTAAACTGGAATTGAAGAATGTTGTTTGAAAATTTATTTAGCATGCCAAAAGATACAACAAGAGATTTAGGTTTTATGATCTAATATTTACTTGTTATGTAAATTTCTTAAGACTACCACAAAAAATTATCCAAAATTTGGCAGCTTAAAACAACTAAAATTGATTTTCTCATCGTTCTCAAGACCAAAAGTCTGAATCAAGGTGCTGGCAGGACTCTGCCGCCTCTGAAGGCAGTGGAGGAGAATCCTTCCTTGCTCCCTGGCTTGTGGCAGCAAACACCATCTCCCTCTGCCTTCACATGACCTTCTTCCCTGTGTGTCTTTCTGTTGTCCCTTATTGTCTCTTATAAGAACACACTCGTTGGATGTTCTTGGATTTAGGTCCCACTGTAATCCTCTTAGCCTTATTATATTAACAATGATCCTATTTCCAAAAATAGATTACTTCTGGGGTTCTGGGTGAACTTAAATAACTTGGGAGACAACATTTAACCCATAGCACTTGTTATAGCCCATATGGTTCACAACTATTTTGCTAAAAACAGAAGTGAATAAAAATGAAGTGATCACATAACTGGCTTCTTAAAATAGATTTAAAAATCTGACTGGTGAATCAACTAACTAATCCAAATTATTCTTTACTAAAAGCATGGAATGAGCCTCAATATAATACATTGAATTCATTTTGGGAACATAAGTCTTTAACACAATTGTATTGAGTGGTTCATTAACTTTTGAACACTCTCCTTCACATCTTTGTTCCTGAAGCTATAGATCAAAGGGTTCAACATGGGAATGATGACTGTATAAAACACAGAACCTACTTTGACTATGAGCCAAGAGTTTTTGGAGTTGGGCACACAATAAAGGAACAGGACAGTCCCATGGAAAATGGTGATGGCGGTCAGGTGGGAAGCACAGGTAGAGAAAGCTTTTTGGCGTCCAACCGCAGAAGGCATTTTTATGACAGCAATAAAGATGAAAACATAGGTAGTGAGGATGACTCCCAAGCTGCTCACCTCATTGAATATTGCAATGACAAAACAAAGCACTTGACTGATGTAGGGGTCAGAGCAGGAGACAGAGACGATGACAGAGTGCTCACAGACAAAATTATTGATGATGTTAGGCCCACAGAAGGATAATGACAAGAGGAAATAGGTGAGTGTCAAAGAAGAGATTATACCCCATGTGTAGGGCCCCGCCACTAATGATGCACAGAGCTTCTGGGACATGACAGCCGTGTAGAGCAGAGGGTTACACACCGCGACGTATCGATCATAGGCCATCACTGCCAGCATGAATGTTTCTGCCACTGCACATATACAAGCCAGGAAGAATTGCATGATGCATCCTGTGAAGGAGATGGTTCTGTCTTCCACAACCAAGTTCTCCAGCAGTTTGGGTGTAACTGTGGTGGAATAACAGAAATCGACAAAGGACAAGTGACTGAGGAAAAAGTACATGGGGGTGTGGAGTTTAGGGTTGATCCTGATGATCATGATCATGCCCAGGTTTCCCAACGCTGTGATTGTGTAGATGGTCAGGAAGACCAGGAACAGAGGAACCTGGAGGTCTGCATATTCTGAGAAGCCCAACAGGGTAAACATGGCTCCAGAACTCTGATTTCCTTCAGCTAACAACATGGTTGTTGTCTGAGAAAATCTGAAATGATAATAATAAAAGAAATAATTATCTCTTACACATATAACATTTACCCATGTGTCAAACTTTGTGCTGAAACATTAAAACATATTAATTTAGATTTTCAAATAATGCAATGAATTTTAAAATAAGTAGCCCCATTTTTTATATAGAAGGAAACTGAAGCATGCATAAATTAGGAGCTTGTTTGAGGTTAGACAGCTTGTTAGTGATGAGCTGGATTTTGAGGCTGACCCTGAATGGCAGAGGTTGCAGTACAGTGCAGTAATCCCTCCTTAGCCACAAGGGATATATTTCAAGACTCCCAGTAAGTGCCTGAAGCCACGAATTGTACCGACTGCCGTATATGCTATGCTTCTTCCCTATATATACATACCCATGAAAAAGTTTAATTGGAAAATTAGACACAGTACAAGATTAACAATAATAACTTATAATAAAAGAAAATAATTACCACAATATGCTAACATAATTACTTTCACATTTTGGAGCCATGATTAAATAAAATGAGGGTCATTTGAACACAAGCATTGTGATGATGCTGCAACAGTTGATCTACGTTTTTTCTTCTTCTTCTTTGTTAGAAAGGATGAAATGGACAGCTCCTAAGAAAGAGGGTAGCATCTGCAGCACAGGAATTCTGGACAAAGGGATGATTCATGTTCAGGCAGGATAGAATGGAATAGTGTAAGAATTAATCCTGCTATTCAGAAGAGCACACAATTTAAAGCTTATGGAATTTTTATTTCTAGAATTTTCCATTTAATATTTTCATATGGCAGTTGACCACAACTGAAACATGGAAAGAAGAAACACAGATAAGAAGGTATTACTGTAGTTTTCTCTTAGATAGAAAACTCTCCTATAGTATTCTTAAAAATGTGTTTTTCACAGTTCCAGCATTCTGAAGGTCTGTGCTTTTCAATAGCACATTTCTTTTCTTTTCTTTTTCTTTTTTTTTTTTTTGAGATGGAATCTTGCTGTGTCACCCAGGATGGAGTGCAGTGGTGTGATCTCTGTTCACTGCAACCTTGGCCTCCTGGGTTCAAGCGATTCTCCTGCCTCAGCCTCCTGAGTAGCTGGGACTACAGGTGCCTGCCACCATGCCTCACTAATTTTTGTATTTTGAGTAGAGGAGGGCTTTCACCATGTTGGCCAAGATGGTCTCAAACTCCCGACCTCAAAGGATTCACCCGTCTCTCAAGAGCACTAATTTAACAATTCATACAAATTTAGCACTAAAAATGGCAAAGGGTCTGTACAGGTGAAGCACTGGAGGAGACAATATTGTCATGGCTACATGGCAGATGCCCAGTCTGAGGATCATAGGAATGACACCTTTTATGAGTCACCATGGTAATTTTTCTAGTTTTAAAATATATTTGGATGTTGAAGGAAATATAATTTTGCATATCTTCAACCTTTCTGTTGATCCCATCTTTATGCTACAATAATTGCATTAGTTTTCTAAAATAATGTAGCAACATTATTAAAATGATAAAGGTAAATTTTTGACACATTCCTTTACTCTTTTATTTTCTTTCCTTCACTAGTGCTTTATCACTTAGTGTTACAGATGCTCTTAACATTCATCTAGATCCTTTGTTCATTATGTTTTAATTTTTTATTTTTTAATCTGGCAGCTTTACTAACATATATATTATTAAATACTCATTGAATCTCTGAATTCAAGAGTAGCATAAAATGTGTTTTGTCGAAGCTTTTCATGTTATTAAGAGCAAGTCAGAGAATGTGGTAAAAATCACCAATGGTTACATACTCACTCTCAAAATTTCTGGTGACAATAACATTGCCACTCTAGATATTGGAGAGGTTTTTGATAAAATAAGGGTCATTTGAACCTTAAAGGTACATATGTGATTATCTTGTTTTGAGTATGCAATCTTGGTTCTATTTGGAAATATTATTTTGAGAAAGCACAGACATCTGGAAATACAAGCAGTTCATAATCTCAAAAATCTCTTTAATTTAATGAAGATTTTAAAAATCAGTTGAGCCAGTAACAAATACATCTTCAAAATGTTCACAGTAACAAAAAAGTATTTGTATAAATTCTATAAGAAGAGATATGATTTTAGTTTCATCTGACCATCAGAACTCAACAAACCAAGCCCTTGGGAAGACAGACTCAGTTTGTTTAGCACTTAGACTAATGGGGAGTTTCCTACTTCAAAGATTTCAGGATTTCAGGGTGCCCCATATTAGTGAAAGATAACACAAGATATACCACTGACCTGAAGCCAATTCACCTGAAGATCCTAATCTCCAAGGAAGTTTCCACTCAGAGTTCGAGTATCATTTAAATTATTAAGAAGTTGATAAATATAACAGGAGTCCACAATAAATTTAAATTAGTATTCTGAGAATATATTTCTTTTTTAATACCCAGGAAAAAAATCAGGGAAAGGAGGAGAAAAGAGAGAGAGAGAAGGAGGTTTCGAAGTTGATTCGGCTTCCTAGAAACAAAAGCTAGGGTTTATGTAGGCCTTCATGACCTTGGGGGTTTAGACCCTAGAGAACTTTTACTGAACTACTTATTTTTAAAACACAAACTCAGAAATTAGGTTAAATACCTCCCTGTGTGGCATTTTGCAATAATGTAATTTCTCATAAACCACTAAAGACAATGTCTCTCATCAAACCTATTTCATTAATTTATTTTAGAACTTTTCATGATGGAAAATATACACATTCACATAGAAAACATGCTATCGATAATATAACACAAAGGAAATGATAAATCAGTGAGAATGCAACAATTAATAACTGCTGTTAACATTTTATCTTTATGTCTTTGTGTATATATCTTGTGTTTTTTGAGATGTATGAACAATAGAATGTGCATTCTGGCTTTTTCATCTATCATAAAATAATCAGTATTGTCCTTGGAACAATTGATTTACTTCATGGAAAGTAATTTGTGCTTTCTTCCAAATATGAGCATGCTACTTTTCCAAGCTTATAATAATAAAATCAAGTCTTGAAATATCTTTTTTGCCCATACCTTCTTTAAAATAACATATGTATTTTGGAAGCACATTTAACTCTCTAAAATGATTGGGGGTCAACCAATCAATTGATTACACTACACCTAAATATTCCATAATTATATCCACTTAGGCTCTCTCTGGACTCATGAAAACCTGGCTAAACTTTGTCAGAGTCTCCACCTGGGACCACTAACACAACAGAAGCTATTTATCCTAGGACATAGAAACTTTGTTGTAGATGGCTTGGTTTTATTCCAGAATTCCAGGTATCTGCTAGAAGGTTTTCTTCCAGGATTCTTAGAGGTTGGGGTCTTACATTTAAATCTTTAACACATCTCAAGTTAATTTTTGTATATGGTAAAAGATAAGCATCTGCATTTGGCTAGCCAGGTATTCCAGTACCATTTATTGAATAGGGTGTCCTTTGCTCGATGCTTATTTTTGTAGACTTTGTCAAAGATCAAAAGGCTGTAGGTGTGGAGCTTTATTTTTGGGTTCTCTATTCTGTTCTATTGGTCTACATGCCTGCTTTTTTAAATAAGTACCATGCTGTTTTGGTTACTGTAGCCATGTAATATAGTTTGAAGTCAGATAATGTAAGGACTCTGGATTTGTCCTTTTTGCTTATAATTGCTTCAGTTACTTCGGCTCCTTTATCATTCCACATGAATTTTAGAACAATTAATTCTCTGAAAAATGAGGTTGGTAGTTTGATAGGAATAGCATTGAATTTGTACATTTCTTTGGGCTTTATAGCCATTTTAATTACATTGATTCTTCCAATCTATGAACATGGAATGTTTTTCCATTTGTTTCTGTCATCTATGATTTCTTTCAGCAGTTTTTTTGTGGTTCTTGTAGAGAGATTTCACCTCCTTGGTCAGATGTATTCCAAGGTACTTTTTTGTGGCTATTGTAAATTGAACTACATCCTTCATTTGTCTCCCAATTTGAATGTTATTGGTATATAGAAATGTTAATTATTTGTGTACATTGATTTCTTATCCTGAAGCTTTACTGAAATTGTTGACCAGTTCCAGGAGTGGATTGGTGGAATCTTTGGGGTTTTCTAGGTATGGAGTCATATTATCATCAAAGAGAGATAGTTTGACTTCTTTTCCTATTTTGATACCTTTTTTTTTCCTCGTTTGCTTTCTTAGGCTAGGACTTTCAGTGTTCTGTTGAATAGGAGTGATGAGAGTGAGCAGTCTTGTCTTCTTGCAATTCTTCCAGCTTTTGCCTGTGCAGTAAGATGTTGGCTGTGGGTTTTTCATCAATGGATGTTATTTATTTCAAGACGCATTCCTTTGATACATAGTTTGTTGAGTGTTTTTATCACGAAGGGATGTTGGACTTTATCAAAAGATTTTTTTTCTGCATCTATTGAGATGATCATATGGTTTTGTTTTTAATTCTGTTTATGTTGTGAATCATACTTTCGATTTGCATATGTTGATCCAAACTTGCATTCCAGGAAAAAAGCCGACTTCGTAGTGCTGAATTAATTTTTGATGTGCTGCTGTATTTGGCTTCCTAATATTTTGCTGAGGATTTTTGCATCTATGTTCATCAAGAATATTGGCCTATAATTTTATTTTTTCCATATGTCTTTGCCACTCACTAGTATCAGAGTGGTGCTAGCTACATAGAATGGGTAAAGAGGAGTCCCCCCCTCTGACATTTTCCTGCATAGTTTCAGTAGACTTGGTAACAGCTCTTTTTTGTATGTCTGGTATAATTTGGCTGTGAATACATCTGGTTTGGGACATTTTTTGGTTGGTAGGTTTTTTGTTACTGGTTCAATTTCAGAACTTGGTATTAGTTGGTTCAGGGTTTCAATTTCTTCCTGATTCAATCTTGGGAGGTTGTGCATTTCCAGGATTCTACCCATTTTCTCTGGATTGTCTATTTTGTTTTCAAAAAGGTGTTGATAACAGTCTTTGAAGAACTTTTGTATATTGGTGAAACTGGTTGTCATTTTGTTGTTTCTGATTGTGCTTATTTGGATCTTCTCTTTTTTCTTTGTTAATCTAGCTTGCAGTCTATCTATCTGGTTTATTCTTTCAAATAACTCTATTTTGGTTTCTTTGATTCCTTACATGTATTTTTAAGTCTCAGTTTTATTCAGTTCTGCTCTGATTTGAGTTATTTCCTTTCTTCTGCCAGCTCTGGGATTAGTTTGTTCTTTTTCTGGTTCCTGTGGGTATGATGTTAGGTCATGAATTTGAAATCTTTCTAACTTTAGCACACTAAACTTTCCTCCTAACACAGCTTTTGCTGCATCCTAGAGATTTTGCCGTGTGTGTCTCTGTTTTCATTTATTTCAAAGAAATTTTTTTTTTTACTTCTGCCTTAATTTAGTTGTTTACCCAAAAGTCATTTAGAAGCAAGTTTAATTTCCATGTAATTGTGTGTTTTAGAAAGATCTTCTTGGTATTGATTTATATGTTTATTCCACTGTGGTTCAAAGGTATGGTTGACATGCTTTTCATTGTTAAAAAAAAGTATTGAGACTTGCTTTATGTTCAAGCATGTGGCCAGTCTTGGACATGTTCTGTGTACAGATGAGAAAAATGTATGTTCTGTGGTTGATGGGTGTAGTATTTTGTAGATGTCTATTATGTCCAATTGCTCAAGTGTCAAACAAATCCAGAATTTCTTTGTTAGTTTTCTGCCTTGATAATCTGTCTAACACTGTCAATGAGGGGTTGAAATCCCCCATTATTATTGCATGGCTGGTTGTAGGCCTAGAAATGCATGTTTTATACATATGGGTGCTCAAATACTGGGTGCATATGTATTTACTATAGTTAAGTCTTATTTTTGAATTGAATCCTTTATCATTATGTAATGTTATTCGTTATCCTTTTTTACTGTTGTAAGTTTAACATCTGTTTTCTATTATGTAAGAATAGTGATCCTTGCTCTCTATTATTTTTTGTTTACATAACAGATCTTTCTCTAACCCTTTACTTTGAATCTATGTTGTTCCATGTGAAAACGATCTCTTGAGGACAGCAATTTGATAGTCAGATGGGTCTTGTTTGTTTTATCCAATTTGTCACTCAGTGGCATATAAGTGGAATGTTTACATTCAAGGTTAATGTTGGTAAGTGAAGTTTGGATCCTACCATCAAATTGCTGGTTGATTGCTTTGTAGTTTCTATTTTATGGTTGCCTTGTTGGGTTTGTGGGCTATGTACTTAAGGATATTTTTGTGGTAGCAGATATTATTCTTTTATTTCAATGTTTAGAACTCCCTTAAGGATCTCTTATAAGCTAATTTAGAGGTAACAAATTTCCTTAGTGCTTGCTAGTCTGGAAAAGTTTTTATTTCTCCTTCACTTATGAATCCTAGTTTTGTGATACATGAAATTTTTAGTTGGAATTTCTCTCCTTTAAAAATGCTGAAAATAGGCTTCCAAACTCTTCTGGCTTGCAAGGTTGCTGCTGAGAATTCGGCATGTCTACCTCTCTAGCAAGATTAGGAAATGTTCTTTGTTTCCTGAAGCACGTTTTCTAGGTTGTTTGCTTTACCTTTTTCTCTCTCAGGCATGCCAGTAATTCAGAGGTTTTGTAGCTTTTGATAATCCCATATTTTTTCAGGACTTTGTTCATTTTTTAAAATTCTTTCTTCTTTATTTTTACCTGACTGCATTAGTTCAAAAGACCAGCCTTCTAGCCCTAAAGTTATTTCTTCTGCTTGGTCCAGTCTATTGATAAATATTTCAACTGTATTTTGAAATTTCTTAAGTGAGTTTTTCAATTTCAGAAGTTCTAATTGATTTTATTTTCAGATGTTTATCTCTTCCTTCACTTCTTAGATTGCTTAAGGATTTTCTTTGTTTTCATTTTTAACCTTGTCTTGTATCTCACTCAGCATCCTTGCGATCCATGCTTTGAATTCTTTATCTGTTATTTTTGAGTTTTTATTTTTATTAGGAACCATTGCTGGAGAACTGGTGTGATAGGAATATAACTCTGCAATTATTTTCTTCACTAATTTAACCAGGTCAGTCACTCTTCTCACTTCCATTCTTTACTTGAGAGCCAGTCATGGTTTTTCACTTCAGGTAGGATATAGAGATTCACTGCAGTCAAACATTTCCATAACTTTTTAAAAGACAAATTGCTACTGTTTTGATCATCTCAAATGTAAACAGAAATTTTTTAAATGCTGATTTAGTAGTTACAAATGTAAACTAGATAAAAAATAAAAGGTATGTTGCATAATATCATGGATATTCAACAGTGTTGCAAAGGGCATGGTGTTCTTCCTTGTAAAGACTGTAGTATTCCACTGTGTATTCATCTGCTGATGTACACATAGGCTGTTAACATATTGTGAATATTGTGAGTAACACTGCAATGAACATGAGAGTGAAAGTATCCCTTTCACGTACTGATTTCATTTCCTTTAGAAATATACCCTGTATTGGCCGGGCGCGGTGGCTCAAGCCTGTAATCCCAGCACTTTGGGAGGCCGAGACGGGCAGATCACGAGGTCAGGAGATCGAGACCATCCTGGCTAACACGGTGAAACCCCGTCTCTACTAAAAAATACAAAAAAAAAACTAGCCGGGCGAGGTGGCGGGCGCCTGTAGTCCCAGCTACTCAGGAGGCTGAGACAGGAGAATGGCCCGAACCCAGGAGGCGGAACTTGCAGTGAGCTGAGATCCGGCCACTGCACTCCAGCCTGGGCGACAGAGCGAGACTCCGTCTCAAAAAAAAAAAAAAAAGAAATATACCCTGTATTGAAGATGTTGAATCATATGGTAACTCTATTTTTAATTTTTTAAAGAAGCTACATACTGTTTTCCACATGACTATTACCAATTTACATTCCCACCAACAGTATACAAGCTTTCCCTTTCTCCATGTCCACGCCAACACTTGTTATCTTTGACTTTTTCATGAGCCATAGTGACAAGTGTGAGGTGATATCTTGTATAATTTTGATTTGCATTTATTGGATGATTAGTGATATTGATAATATTTTCATATACCTGTTAATCATTTCCATGTCTTCTTTGGTAAAAAAAAAAAAAAAAAAAAAAAAAATGTCTATTTAGGTCCTTTGGCCATTTAAAAAAGTCAGGGTGTTTGGGTTTTGTTTGCTATTGGTGTGAATGAGTTTCTTATATATTTTTATATTAACCTATTATCAGATATATGGTTTTAAAATATTTCCTTCTATTTTGTATTTTAAAATAATTTACAAATACTACAACAGATGATATAAAAGCTTTAGTTTTTAGATTTTTTGGTTTCATGTCATTTAGAGCTATTTCACTAATTTCAAAAGGTTATGCTGGCATGAATATATTAACTGATAGTCTATTGATTAAATAATTTGAATAATCAATTGCACTATAAGAGATGGGTATTCTGTAGGATAGTAAATCATTTTTTTCAGAAATAACGTATCTAAGAATATTATATTCCGTGTTAAGTCAATTTGGTGACAACTAATTTTTCAAACATGTTCTTGACATCTTTGTTCCTAAGGCTATAGATCAATGGATTCAGCATTGGAATCGCCACTGTGTAAAATATAGAAGCCACTTTAACTATCAGGCTAGAAGTTTTAGGATTAGGAGCACAGTAAAGGAAAAGGATAGTTCCATGGAAGATGGTGATGGTCGTCAAGTGGGAGGCACAGGTGGAGAAGGTTTTCTGACGCCCACTTGCAGAAGGCATCCTCATAATGGTAATGAAAATAAGCATATATGATGTCAGAATGATAATTAGGCTGCTCACCTCATTGAATATGGCAATAATAAAGCATAGCATCTGGCTGACATAGGGGTCTGAGTAGGAGGCAGAAACAATTACAGAGTGGTCACAGACAAAATTATTTATAAAGGTAGATTCACAAAACGACAGTTCAAGAAGAAAATATGTGAGTGTCAGGGAGCACGCTATCCCCCATGTGTAGGACCCAGCCACCAGAAGAGCGCAGAGCTTCTGAGACATAATAGTGGCATAGAGTAAGGGTTTACAAACCGCCACAAAACGGTCATAAGCCATTGCCGCTAACATGAAAGTTTCTGTCACTCCAAATATGCAAGCAAAACAAAATTGCATGATGCAACCAGAGAAAGAGATGGTTCTGTTTTCCACAACCAAGTTCTCCAACAGTTTAGGTGTAACTACAGTGGAAAAACAGAAATCTACCAAGGACAAGTGGCTAAGGAAAAAGTACATGATCGTATGGAGTTTTGAGTTGAGTTTGATGATTATTATCATGCCCAGATTCCCCACTACAGTGACTGTGTAGACGAACAAGAAAACCAAAAAGAGTGGAACCTGGATTTCTGGGTATTGGGAAAAACCCAAGAGAATAAAAGTGGGTGTGCCACTTTGATTTTCATCAGATGCCATCATGATACCTGTTGGAATAAAAAGAAAAAAGTTATTCCTGAAAAGCAGAACTGGATAGGAAACAGAAAGAGAGAGAGGAAATAGGCTTCATGTGTTTCTATGATAAGTGATATAGAACAGTGATTCTCAGAATGTGGTCATCAAACCAGCAGTAGCAGCACCTCCTGGGAATTTCCTACTATTGCCAATTCTCCAGCTCCATCAACCATCTGAACAGAAATTCTGGGATGAGACCCGCTATTTGTGGTTTAGCCAAGCCTACAGGTGATTTTGATGCCTCCTAAAGGGCAAAAACCACCATTTATGTGGAAAATATGTAGTAATCATTCTATTATTGAAAAGTCAGCCATTTTTAGTATGATTCACATAGAAGTGAAATATAAACTATGATATAAAATAAATTTTTAAAAAACTGAGAAACACAAAGGGAACTTTCCCATGGATCTAAGAATTACACTGAGAATCAAGTAGGTGGTTTGGCACCACCATTAGTGGCACATAAATATTAGTATCTTCTACCTTTGCTAAGCATGACACAGAATTAAATGACTGTGGAATTTAAGAATATAAATAAACCATAAAATGTATATAACCTATGCCTCCCACCTAATGCTTGAGAGTCTGCTGCGGAAGCCCATTTCTAAGATGTTTATATAGCTTCCATTAAAATTTTAATCAATGTATGTTGTCTCATAGAGTGTTTTTACGGACATTTTGACAATTTGCTGAACTTTTATTATTTTATTAAATAAAGTCAATTAATTAAATTTTCACTATCTGTTTCTCAATGTGCTTTAGGTAATCTCTTCTAAGATATGCATATATATGTATGCATGTATGTACATAATATGTATTCTATATGTGCAAATGTAGAATATATTAGAAAAATAGAGACATCTGTAGTTGTCAACAATATTTTCATACAAAATATGTCCTATGATACCCTGAAAATGATATAATAAAAATTACACATTTTCTTAGCCAATGAGAAATAATCTATCTTTCATGAAAAGACAAACTTTAAGAAGACAGGAGAGTGAAAACAATAAAGTCATAAAATGAATGGAACTTGTTATGAGTGAAAACGCATGAATGAAGATATAGACAGGATGATGCAGCAGAAACGCATGTATATTTCTTTTTTCATCTTTTCAGCTTTACCTGGAATGAGTGTCAAGCTCCAGTCCTATGAATTTCCTTAACATGTACTACAAGCAACCCCCAACACAGAGCATTCATCATGAGCATATTCTTTCCAGTAACAAGTAGGCCTGGGTGATTACACTTTAAGCATTCATTATTCTTCACACAATGTTAATGAATGGCTCACCCTTCAACACTTGACCAGAGTAATAAAGGCTACTGCCACTGCTTGGGATACTCGGCATAGTTAACAGGTCAACAACAAAAAAGAATCTCAGAAAGAGACCTGATATTTAAGGGTTAGCTATTTCAAAAGCATTTCATAAACATCAATGGGTTGGCATTAGGCTTGTAATCAAGGCAAACCAAGCATAGGGAAGTTCAAAATCAACAGATATCTCATAAGGTTTTGGAGACTTTTCTCCATTGTTCCCTAGTGCCACCACTGGCAGTGTCTGTAATGCAAAATGTAATTCTAATAAATACTTCATGCTCTTTTGGTAAATTTAAAATGTCTCTAGCCATAAAAAGAGGCCTATTTAAGTTTTAGGGTAATCTACATGAGCTGAACCCCCGTGTTAAAGAGGCCTGTTTAAGTTTTAGGGTAATCTACATGAGCTGAAACCCCATGTTTTCCACCTGAATTGAAAGATAGCAAAAGATAAATTAACTAACCTGAAGCCAGAAGCTCTTGATTAATTTTCTGAGAATTTCTTCTCTGATTAATGAACCACAGGCATTTTTCTTCGCAACAGTCCAACATTCTTTAAGATAGCAGCAGGCTTGAGGCTCAAAAGTGGTAGTATATTTCAATGAGTGTGCCAGTAAAACAGCATTTTATTTCTAGTATATAAGAAATCTGAATACAAGGAAAACCCAAAAAGCCAAATCTATAATATAATGTCTACTAAACTCTGGGTTTTATCTGTCCCCATGACTACAGAGAATAATTAGAGTTTCCTTGGTTGGCCTCCAAACACAATTAATTGGCAGTCTCTTGATAGATGTATTTTCTTCTAAATCATTAGGGATAATCACATCACCACATCTATTCCATTAATTGCCTTTAACTCTTGAATAATTGAAATTGTACATGTTCACCAAATAAAACATCAACAGCAAAGTTTGAGAATAAGAAAAAAATAAGGAACAATTCAGAATAGCTAGTATTAATACAACTGCATTTCAAATTCCACAGTCAAATTCATAGTGAAGAAACCAGGCATGTAAAACTACTTTAAGCATAGGGTGAAAGTTACCATGACCAGTGGTATCATGATGTGAATATCATGTACCCCTGACATGATGTTATAAGAGAGACACTTTACCTCTGCCATTTACTTACCCTGAAACCCATAAACCCAGCTTAATATGAGAACATCATCAGGAAAACCCAGTTGTGGGAGTACTCTACAAGATATGTGGAAAGTACTCCTTAAGACTCTCAAAGTCAATGTGTGGTGTTATTTCTGAGGCCTCTGTTCTGTTCCATTGGTCTATATCTCTGTTTTGGTACCAGTACCATGCTGTTTTTGTTATTGTAGCCTTGTAGTATAGTTTGAAGTCAGGTAGCGTGATCCCTCCAGCTTTGTTCTTTTGCGTAGACTTGTCTTGGCTATGCTGACTGTATTTTGGTTCCATGTGAAATGTAAAGTAGTTTTTTCCAATTATGTGAAGAAAGTCAATGGTAGCTTGATGGGGATAGCATTGAATCTATACATTATTTTGCACAGTATGGCCATTTTCACAATATTGATTCTTCCTATCAATGAGCATGGAATGTTTTTTGATGTGCTTGTATCCTCTCTTAGTTCCTTGAGCAGTGGTTTGTAGTTCTCCTTGAAGAGATCGTTCACATCCCGTGTAAGTTGTATTCCTAGGTATTTTATTCTCTTTGAATACCATCTGACGTTTGACAAACCTGACAGAAACAAGAAATGGGGAAAGGATTCCCTATTTTATAAATGGTGTTGGGAAAACTGGCTAGCCATATGCAGAAAGCTGAAACTGGATCCCTTCCTTACACCCTAAACAAAAATTAACTCAAGATAGATTAAAGACTTAAACGTTAGATCTAAAACCATAAAAACCCTAGAAGAAAACCTAGGCAATACCATTCAGAACATAGGCATGGACAAAGACTTCATAACTAAAACACTAAAAGCAATGGCAACAAAAGCTAAAATTGACAAATGGGATCTAATTAAACTAAAGAGCTTCTGCACAGCAAAAGTAACTATCATCAGAGTGAACAGGGAACCTACAGAATGGGAGAAAATTTTTGCATTGTATCCATCTGACAAAGGGATTCAGATGGATTGGAACTATTCGAAAGGATTGGAAATTCTGGTGAAACTAGTATTTAAAAAATTAGGAAAATTGATAGGCTAAATGTAAGCAGCTAGTTATGGTTTATATTTATATTATGAGCTATTTCTAATAGGGCATGGGCAGCAAAAATTAAATATCTGCTTGGAAGCTTCTACGACTGACCACCAACACGCTTTACCTGCTGTTCCAGTTGAAGTCAAGTCAGGGATTAAATCAATGAAAA
Source organism: Macaca nemestrina (assembly GCF_043159975.1). Taxonomy (NCBI): domain Eukaryota; kingdom Metazoa; phylum Chordata; class Mammalia; order Primates; family Cercopithecidae; genus Macaca; species Macaca nemestrina. The sequence continues at coordinate 17,061,779 of NC_092136.1, forward strand.
TAATTTTAGAATCTAAACAAAGGATTACTTTGAAACATATCACTCAGAAACAGAAGATTTTTTTTTACTTTTTTATTTTGTAGATATCTTAGTGTATAAGACAAAACCAAAAAAGTAAAGACAAGCAAAATATAGATCTAATACACAATCCAGCAATCCACTATCGGGTATGTATTCAAAGAAAAAGAAATCAATAAATCAAAGGTACACCTGCACTTGTATGTCTACTGTAGAATTATTCACAATAGCCAAGATATGGAATCGACCTGTATCCATCAACGAATGAATGGATAAAGAAAATGTGGTATAAACACCTAATGGAATATTATTCAGTCATAGAGAGAATGAAATTCTGTCATTTGCAGTTATATAGTTTGGATCTTTGTCCTCTCCAAATTCCATGTAGAAATGTGATTTCCAATGTTGTAGGTGAGGCCTAATGGTAAGTGTTTGGGTCATGGGGATGGATTCCTCATGGATGGCTTGGTGCCCTTGATCTACTAGTTCAGGTGAGAGCTGGTGGTTCATGTGAGTCTGGGACCTCCCACCTGTCTGTCTTGCTCTCTTTCTTGCCATGACACATCTGCTCCCCCTTTGCCTTCCACCATGATTGTGAGCTTCCTAAGACCCTAACCAGAAGCAGGTGCTGATGCCACGCTTCTTGCACAGCTTTCACAACGTTAAGCCAAATAACCCCCTTTCCTTTATAAATTACCCAACATCAGAATTTCCTTTATAGCAAAACAAAAATGGATTAACACATGCAACAGTGTAGATGGAACTGAAGGTCATTATGTTAAGGGAAATTTGCCAGGCCCAGAAATCCAAATATTCATGCTCTCACCCATGTGTAGGAGCCAAAAAGTCAATCTCATGGATGTAGAAAATAGAATAATAGCTATCACAAGCTGCAAAGGGTAGTGGGGAGAGTGGTGTATAAACAGGTGTTGATTAATCAGTACCAAAATACAGTTAGATAGAAAGAATAAGATCCAGTAGTTCATAACACAATAGGACAACTATAGTTAATTATAATCTATTGTATATTTCAAAATAACTAGAAGAGTGAAATTGGAATATTCTTAAAAGAATGACCAGTGCTTGATGTGGTGAATATCCCAATTACCCTGATTTAATCATTAGGCATGGCATCCTTGTATCAAAATTTCACATGTACCCCATATGTATGTACAACTACTATGTAGCCATAAAAATTAAAAATAAGTAAATGAATAAGACAATGAAAGCCCATGTTGTCACAAGCACATTTGTGCAACAAGTTTTAACTTTAAAAGTATTAATTATGTGTATTATTATCTTGCAATTCTAAATTCCAATCCTACAAAATTTGTTCAGAGTTGCATGCAAGTTTTGGTTAAGGAATGATCTGTGCATATGATACTAACATATTTTATCCTCAATATGTGGTTTCATTACAGCTTTAAGTCATTATTTTCATAAGTTCTGAACATGTTTTTAAAAACAGAAACCCAGACTGTGGCTATTTCAACAGAGGGATGAGAAATTGCTTTATATAAACAAATTGTTTAAATAGAGATCTTAATTATGGATGACATGTCACCTTCTTGGGCTAAAAAAAAAAAGTATTTCAATAAATTTCTGCCAGTTCAAAGTTAAAGATTTATTTAAAAGAAAGTGCCAAACTCTTCTCAGTCATGTAATCAATGAGAGAATAGATTTGGTTATATAATTTGTCATTTTTACTACCAAAATATGTGTAGTAAGAGAAATTTTTTTTTAAATGAACTAGTTAAACTGTAGGTAATTTTTTTTCCCAGAAGACATGTTAAGATCCAAGAGGCCAGGCAAGAGAGATATTAAAAAGAAAAAGTCTATAGTCTCAATCCAATTGCTATTTAAGAAACAGTCATAAAACTGTTCCTTGTAGATTCTGGATATTAGCCCTTTATCAGATGGAGAGATTGCAAAAGTTTTCTCCCATTCTGTAGGTTGCCTGTTCACTCTAATGATAGTTTCTTTTGCTGTACAGAAGCTCTTTAGTCTAATTAGATCCCATTTGTCAATTTTGACTTTTGTTGCCATTGCTTTTGGTGTTTTAGACATGAAGTTTTTGCCCATGCCTATGTCCTGAATGGTCTTGCCCAGGTTTTCTTCTAGGATGTTTATGGTCCTAGGTCTTACATTTAAGTCTTTGATCCACCCTTAGTTAATTTTTGTATAAGGTGTAAGGAAGGGGTCCAGTTTCAGTTTTCTCACATGGCTAGCCAGTTTTCCCAACACCATTGATTAAATAGGGAATCTTTCCCCATTGCTTGTGTGTGTCAGTTTTGTCAAATATCAGATGGCTGTGTAACAAAACTGCACGTTCTGTACATGTAACCCAGAACTTAAAGTATAATAAAAAAATTTTTCAAATGGGAGAAATTATTTTATTTTTCTAAGCTATAAAGGTTGACAGTATCCTAAAGGACTCTGATAGAAAATAAAGGGAAAATACCAAAGTAAACTGGAATAACAAATCCAGGGGACTTCAGGCCTAAGAAGTGTCTGAGCAATGTCTTTTTCTTAAACTTTTAGATAAATTTTCCTTGACAATAATAATAATTATAATAAAATAATGTTACTTCAAATACCTCCAAACATTTATATATTAAAATAGTAAAGGCATTTGATAAAATAAGCATTCATGGGAATTATTTCTTTTAAAATTTAATATCAAAGCATGTAAAAACTTCCTTAGCAAATAAAACTATACGTTTCTTAATTTCATAAAGGAGCTTCAAGTAACTACAGGACAAACAGGCTTAATATTAAAACATAAGATATTACTTTTTAAATTGTAACAATATTTACAGCTTTCTTTATTTTGTCAATCATTGTACTATAACTTTTAACCACTACAATTGTGTAATAATGCATATAAACAAGCATCAATTACAGACAGATCAACAGAAAGAGAATTTTACAAAGGTCATTTTCGTAAGATGGCATTACACAGATAATAATACGTAGTAATGGAGAGATAACATGGATAAGAGAAAAATGAATGAGAGTTTTATAACGTTTCTGAATTCAAAACGAATATACAAAAATCAACTGTATGTCTTTATGAAAACAGCAAACTACAATGAAATATTTAAGGATAGACTACTTATGATGGCATCAAATATTCAATACCTAGAGGTAAGTCAGCAACTCTAAAGATAAGTGTACCAGGCAGGGCGTGGTAGCTCATGCCTGTAATCCCAGCATTTTGGGAGGTCAAGGAGGGCAGATCGTGAGGTCAAGAGTTCGAGACCAGCCTGACCAACATGGGGAAACCCCGTGTCTACTAAAAATATAACAATTAGCTGGGCATGATAGTGTGTGCATGTAATCCCAGCTACTCAGAAGACTGAGGCAGAGAATCGCTTGAGCCTGGGAGGTGGAGGTTGTAGTGAACCAAGGTCACACCACTGCACTCCAGCCTGGGCAACAAAGCAAGACTCTGTCTCAACAACAACAACAAAATAATAAAAGATAAGTGTACCAAGATACATTAAGAGGATTTAATGCAGACCTAAAAATAATTATATCAAGTTCAAAGACTGGAAAAATATATAATTCTCTCAAAATAAACTTCATTCTGTCCAATAAAAATACCAATCTGTTACCATTTTTGTCATCATCATCTGCATTGTCATTATCATCATTGTCATTTCCTTTGGAGAGTGACAAGAACATCCTAAAATTTTTCCGAAAATGTGAAAGGCCAAGAATAGTAAGTCTCTAGAGTAAAAAAAAAAAAAAGAAAAAATCCCTGAGGCTTTTTTTGACAGAATATCAAGACTAGCTTTACCATATGGTAATGAATGCAGTGTGATATTATTGTAGGAACAGATGAGCACACAGTAGAACGTAATAAAATGTTCAGAAACAGACTAAGTTATTAAGAGGTACTTCAATATGGCAGGTATTACACTACAGATATGTGGAGAAAGAACATGCGTCTCAATGTATGGAGGTGGAGTAACGGCATATCCCTATCACACCATAAAGCAAAACAGATAGCATCTGAATTACCAACATGACAAAAGTGAATACACACACAATTTTCAACATACATAAGATCAATCCATCGACTTGCTTAAATAACTTTTAATTATAAAAACATTGGTTTATGTTGAATAGCCCCCTTTACTTTCAATCACTCACCATTCACCAATTGGCCTAGAGCAAAGCCTACCTATCTCAGAGTTGTGTGTGTGTGTTGGTGTTTGTGTGCACACAAACAAAGGTGAGCATCTCACTTCAAAGTGCCAAGTTCTGTATCATCAAGTTACTGCTACATACACAAATTATAATACCCCAATGCCATAAAGCATTGAGCATATATTTCTTGCTCACACAACAGGGGATCAGCTAACATGGCTATGCTACACATTGCAGCTGGGGAGTTACTGAGGGTAGCCCTGATCCTCGTTTCTCTTTCTTCTGAGACTAGCAGGCCACCTGGGCATAATCTTCTTACAGTTATGGTAGAAACACAAGAGGGAACACAAAAACATACAAGAATATTGTAGGTATTACTAATATAAGGTATAATAACAATCCCAGTTGAAATGAGAAATTTATCTATCCAATGGAATAGACAGAAAGAAAATGTTCTCAATAATAATCTAATCTAGAGTTTTTTACATCCATCCAACATTATTATATACAGTCAAATTAAAGGAAGTACAGCCATATGATTAACATGATGAATTGAGGGGAATAACAATATTGAAGTTTGAACCAGGTTTTGCCATAGAGAAAAATATCGTATACTTACAGGAACAAGAACACAGATATACACAATGAGGAAGAGCTTTACTCTGCTCTGGTTTACCAATCTCATTGTACTGTCCTCCAGTTGTGGAATCTAACACTGTGAGTATCATCCAATCTGCCAATTTAAAATGCCCAAATCAGAGACATATTTCAGGCAGCCCGTGCCAAAGCTAAAGATTTCTTTTGAACTAAAATTGTGTGTGTGTTTTTTTCTTTATTTTCCCCAAAGCAGATTAGATACAAGCAGTCATGCTCAGATAATTTAGTTAATAAGTAATTTATTTAATACAGTAATTTATTTAATAAGTAAAACTAATAATAGTACCTGTGTAGGTGAAACAGGAAAGAAAAGACAACCAAATAAGAAGCACTGAGAAGTCAGCTGCAACTGCAGGACAACGAAGCTTAGTCTCATGAGAATAGTCTGGAAAACAGTACAGAACATAGCTAATAATCACCCATCAAGGATAGATCACACTGGAATCTGGAATCTTTTTTTTTTTTTTTTTTTGAGACGGAGTCTTGCTCTGTCGCCCAGGCTGGAGTGCGGTGGCACAATCTTGGCTCATGCAACCTCTGCCTCCAGGGTTCCAGCGATTCTCCTGCCTCAGCCTTCCAAATAGGTGGGATTACAGGTGCACATCACCAAGCCAGGCTATTTTTCATATTTTAGTAGAGATGGGGTTTCACCATATTAGCAAGGATGATCTCAATCTCCTGACCTCATGATCCACCCGCCTCTTGGCCTCCCAGTGTTGGGATTACAGGCGTGAGCCATGGCACCGGGCCCTTACTGGGATCTTTTACACCAACTTTTATCATGCATTGAATGAGATCTGTTTGGTTGGATTCATTGCCTCAAACATCTCACTTGCCTTACCTTTGTGATGATCTAACTACTGAGTTTCAGAAAAATTCCTTAGGCAAAACAATGATGATTTGGACAGTAAGAGGTTGGACAGTATTTTAGTTATTTAACTAATATTTATTTTCTTCCATAGTTTCTGAAGATCAGGAATTCAGAAGCTGCTGAGGTGGTTGGTTCTGGCTGAAGGTCTCTTCAGAACTGTAGTAAACTTACGGCTCCATAGGGTTGGAGATTCTACCTTTATACTCACTTCCATGATTATTGGTAGGTTCCTCACGGGCTATTCATCAGAAACTTCGGTTCCTTCCCATGGGTGCTTCTCAAAAGGGCAGATCAAAGCATGGCTGTTTGCCTATTCCAGATGAGGTATTCAAGAGAACACACAAGTTGGAGGCCTTTGTGAGCCAATCTCCTAGTGACACACTGTCACTTTTGCTGTATGCTATTGGTTACACAAAATACGAGGGGACTACACAAGGGTACTAGCCATGTATTTTATGTTCTATATTCTGATGCTTTGACATCTTGGGCCTTGTGAACCCTGGAGGGATGGGCCCACCCATAGTCAGCCAATTCTTAGAGACGATAAACAACTCACCCTGGCGTGTGCCTTGCTAATGCAAACTAACCAATCCGGAACCGCTGTTCAGGTCACCTCCTCTATCAGGCGCTCATGCTCTGGGCCATTATCCTCCTTCCTAAATCATCCCTAGGGCCAGGTACTAGACACCTAGGGAAAGCCTCTACACACAAGGGCCTGCTGAAATTATTCAAGCTAGCCAATCACAAGTCTGTTCATCATTTCCTTTCCATGTAAACCACAATAAAGAGTCCTGCTCACATTTCACTGGGTGCCATGTCTCATGCCTGTAATCCCAGCATTTTGGGAGGCCCAGGTGGGTGGATCACCTGGAGTCAGAAGTTTGAGACCAGCATGGCCAACATGGTGAAACACCAACTCTACTAAAAATACACAAAATTAGCCTGGCGTGGTGGCAGGCACCTGTAATCCCAGCTACTAGGGAGGCTGAGGCAGAATAATTGCTTGAACCTGGGAGGCGGAGGTTGCAGTGAGCTGCGATCGTGCCATTGCACTCCAGCCTGGGCACAGAGCAAGACTGCATCTCAGAAACAACAACAAAAAATATTCCTGCTTGTATTTCCCTTCACTCTCTCCACCTCTGGACCAACTCAACTCTGGTGCTTGCTTGTATAGCCCCGTGGAACGTGTCATGCCTCCTCTTTCTAGGGATTTGTAAGTATAATAAAATTTTTCTTTTAACACAGTCATGTCAACTTCTGTATATTTTACCATACCTGATTAAAACAGATCTTGGGGACCTTTCAAACAAATGAATCATTACAAGAAAGTAGAAATTACTGGGTGCCATTTTGGGGGTTGGATGCTACATGACACCTTCTGATCCGCAATGACTCTTGTCCCTTCACCACATAAAAAACACTCAAATCCTCCCAAGGGCCCAAATGCCTTATTCCACCACAGCATTTTGTTAAAGTTGACAATATGTAATCACCATCAGGACCAAATATAAAGGAAGCTCCATGGATGTATTTTCTTAATTAGAGATTCTCAATTCCAGTTTCTCTCAACCTATGAAACTAAGGGGACAAGCAATGGTTACTCTACAAACCTAGCATACAACGTTGGTCCTGGTAAGAGATATCGCAAGAAACACTCTTGTTCCACAGATGGGAAGGGATTACTCATCCATTGCAATTCTGAAGTCCACCCGGGGAAATTTAGAAATTCCTTTGGTTAAATTGCAAAATATGGGAATAATTAGCTTAATTAGTCTTGGTTCCTTGGCTCTGACCTCTGGACTTTTGGTGCCACTGTCTGAATCATCCTTTCTTCTTATGAAATGTGGAACAAATTTGCAGCTTAGCAGGTTTCTTAGCTTGTTTTCTGCTAATAGAATTTTGATTTTTTCCATTTTTTTCAGTCACTGTGTCTTTCAGTTCAACATAGTGATCTCTCTCTCTTTCTGTGTGTGTGTGTGTTTGTGTGTATCTATATGTGTGTATGTGCACTTTGTGTGTATGTATACATGTACACTTATATACATAAATGAACTTTGTGGTGCTTCTATGAATCTTATTGAATTCTACTATATTAGAGATAAAAACACATCCTTAAGTATTTTAGATATAAGTCTTTCCCAACCTTGGGTTTCTATGAGATGGCTCAGAGATGGCACACTTAAGATTCCTAAAAGCCTTGTTGTTGATAGAGGATGTAGAGCACTTTTAAACTCTTTTGGGAGTCTTTTGTGTGAATATATTCTGAGATACCACTTTAGATCTTTCTGAGGTTTTTCTATTTTTTTTTTAAGATTTTATAGTCAAATCCTAGACTTCATCTTTAAATCATGTATTCACAGCAATGCCATAGATTTGATCATCCTTGGAAACCACTTCTTAATTTTGTCAACTTTTGCCATTATGGGAGGCTAAGAGATTTCAAAGCCATCAAATCCTGGATCTTTCAATATTAATAATTTAGTTTGTTTCTTGCCTGTCTCATCTTACTCTAATCTTCAAGGCAAAACCAGGTGGAAGTTTAAACATTTCACTTAGAAAATATCTTTTGTTAGATAACACAGAATGTTAGGCACATTTTGTACCTTTCAAATTACTATAGGCAATAGCATTGCTAAACACCTGCCCTACATAACAAGAATATTCTTTTCTACAACTTTCAATAATATTTTTCTCACTCACCTGGAATCTCTAAATTGTAGTCTTATCAAAGATCTCCAAAACATATTAATATTTCAATGATATTTTGTTCAAAACTGACTGCCCATTTCCAAAGCCACCTTAACATCTGGGGTTTTTATTTGGCAACAATATATTCCCAGGCACCAAAAATCCGCTGATATAGTTTGACTCTGTGTCCCCACCCAAATCTCAAGTCGATTGTGATCCTCAGTGTTGGAGGAGGGACCTGGTAGGTGATTCACAGAGGCAGACTTCCCCCTTGCTGTTCTCCTGACAGTAAATGAGTTCTCAGAAAATCTGGTGGTTTAAAGTGTATGCACTTCCTCTTTCACTCTCTCTCTCCTGCCGGCCATGAGAAGACATTCCTGCTTCCCCTTCACCTTTCTGCCATGATTGAAAGTTTCCTGAGGCCTCCTTAGACCTGCTTCCTGTACAGCCTGTGAACTGTGTGTCAACTAAACCTCTTTTCTTCATAAATCACCAAGTCTCAAGGTAGTTCTTGATAGAAGTGTGAGAACAGACTAATACATCTGCATTAATTGTTCATTGACAGCTAAAATGTGTCCCCAAAACTTAGCAGTTGGAAACAATAAGCACTGAATACCTCATGGTTTCTATGCATCAGATATCCAGGAGCAGCTTAGCTCTGAGTTTAGAGTCTCCCATGAGGTTACAACCAGGCTTCCAGAGCTACAGTAATCTCAAGGCTCAACTAATGTCAAACTTCTGCAGCCAACCTCACTCAAGAGGTTGCTGGTACCTCTTGTTCCTTGATGACTGTTGGCCAGAAGCTCAGGTTCTTCATCCCAAAGGTCTCTTCACAGGGTTGTTTAAATTTGGCCACTTCCTGCTGAGTGAAAGACCTAATGTAGGTGGAGAAAAAGAGAGAGAGAGAATACAGCCTATTAAAACTGAACCTCAGGTATGAGGTATTCTCATTCCTACCATATGCTATTCATCACGTAGACCAAGCCAGGTAAAGTATGGGAGGAGACTACACAATGATGTGAATACCAGAGAATAGGATCACTGGGGGTTCCTTGTGTGGCCGACTACCACAATTACTGGGAGTAAATTTCAAAAGATAGAGGTGAGACAATAAGAGTGTCTGGTATAAGGAATTATGCAAGAGTGGCAAGCTGAAGGTTACCTTTTGAATGGTTTGCAACAGCTTACTCAAATGTGATATGTGTTGCCTCTATAACTGAAAGACCCAGTACGTTTTAAATCGCTTAATTGCAGTACAAGTTGCCCTAAGTTGTCATTGCTTTGGAGAGGATATCTCAACATTCTGCAGAGCACAAAATCAGGAGAATTATTTTCTGATGTTAAGAATATTTGTATCTTTACAGGATTTATTTAAGACATAATCTCTGACACATCAGTTTCTCACTAAGAAATTTAGGACACTTGCCCAGTGTCTTAAGGCTACCTTAAATATCTGTAGTTCTCTGACAGTAAATTGTGCCAACATTTGGATGCCCTGAATTTTTATTATCTTTTTGCAAGCTCTCCCAGGCATTCAGAAGATCCCAGTTCTTGTAATCACCACCACTTCCATGACAGTTTTGTGAAACCGCCACCTCAGTCCTCCAGGCATTTGATTCAGTGAGCACTTCACTGTAATCATGCACAAAGGATTATTTAGTCAGCCATGTTACTATACACCATGGATTACTGAATACAATTTCTGTTTTAAAGATGCTTAGCCCTATCTTCACAGTCAAGGATATGATTACATACCCATATTTGAAGGTCTAGTTCACAGAGCATTATTAACAAGAGTCTGAGTACATTAGAGAAAACCACAATCTTTTCTAGAGATTTCAAAACATAACATTTATTACAGAAAATTATTTTTACAATTGTTAAATAATTGATGAAAAGGCAAAAATCCCACAAAACCTTAAGATACCACAGTAGTGGTTACTGCAGAAAATAACTATCATCCCTAAAGCTGAGGCATGCTGGGATTAATACAGTGTGGAAGGGTGTAGACAGATAACACAGATCCAGGAAAAAGAAATGTTAATTATCTTACATTGAGACATCTTTTACATTCCCTTACTAATTCTAATTGGTTTTGATAGATCTTTTTGGATTTGGATGTTCATACAATTGTATTATCTTAAAATATGAAAGTGTTATTCTATCTTCACTAATATTCTTTTCTTTTTTTCTTGTCTTACTCAATTGTCTAGGACAACGTTTCCACAGAAGTGGAAATAATGAACACTCTTCCCTTGAGTTGAAATTTAAAACAAAGTGTCTATTATTTCCTTTTTTTGTTTTGTTTTTTTTTTGGAGACAGAGTCTCATTCTGTCTCCAAGCTGGAGTGCAGTGGTGCAATCTCAGCTCACTGCAACCTCCAACTCCCTGGTTCAAGCGATTCTCCTGCCTCAGCCTCCTGAGTGGCTGGTATTACAAGCACATGCCACCACGCCAGGCTAATATTTGTATTTTTAGTAGAATCGGGGTTTTGCCATGTTGGCCAGGATGGTCTCGATCTCCTGACCTTGTGATCTGCCCACCTCAGCCTCCCGAATTGCTGGGATTACAGGCAGGAACCACCACACCCGGCTGATTATTTTAACTTAATTGTGATATTTACCTATAGATTTGGTAGGTAACAATTAAGACGTTTCTATTTCTATTTTTTCTGGGAGCTTCTGTTTTCTTCTGTTTTGTTTTATTAAGAACAGGTGCGTGAAGGTTAGTTTCATGCATCAATTAACTGGGCCACGGGGTGCCCAGACATTCAGTCAAACATTATTATGGATGTTTTTATAAGGGTGTTTTGGGATGAGATTAACAATTAAATCAGAAGCCTAAGTAAAGCAGATTGCCCTTGGTAATGCGAACGGGAAGCGTCCATCAGTATATGCCTGAGTCTACCAAAAGGCTAATTCTCTCCCAAGCAAAGGCAGATTCCTTCCTCTTTCTGCCTTTGAACTGGGACATTAGGTGTTTGCCTATAGACTGGAACTGGAACATCGCTCTTCCTGGATCTCAAAACTGCTGACCTTCTGACTGGAAATACACCCCTGGCCCTCTGGTTCTTGGGCCTTCCGAATTAGACTAGAATTTCATCATTGGCTGCCCTGGGATCCAGCGTGCTGGTTTACCCTGAAGTTCTCAGTATCTGTCCACCTTTATAATCGCATGAGCTAATTCTTTAAAGTAAATAAATACCTTCAAATGGAGAGAGATAGATATAGGTAAGCAGATATTTATTCCCTTGGTTCCATTTCTCTGGAAAATTTTGACTAATACAAGATATAAATTTTAATAAATATCTTTACTATATAAATTGAAATAAACATACGCTTTTCTCCCTTATTTTGCTAATATGGTAGATTCACTGATGAATTTTAAATGACATATCCACTTTAAATTCCTAGAATAATATACAACTTGCTTTATATATTGTTGAAATTTATGCGAAAACTTTGTTATTAGTATTGTCGTATTCTATATTCTGTTCATAAGTTGTTACCTAAAATCGCCAAGAATTACCTCCAAAAATTTTCCTGAACTTTGGTTCTCTCACATCCACAGGTTCAGGCTTGTTTTTATTTACTCTCCCTAGGATTTTTTCCTGGTGCTTAAACTGCATGACAAGTTTCAGGGCGAAACTTTTACCAACATGGGTGTTCTTGAGCTTAAATATTTTATGTATCTAGAATGCCATAAGCAGGAAATACTATTGAATCAAATATTTATCCTTTTCTTAATGTAATTTCTTAATTTATCCTTTTCTTAATTTATGTTCTTATTATCCTTTTCTTAATTTCTTATTTATTAGAAATTAAATTTCTAATACAATCTTTGATGCCGTCTTCATTTAGTCAACATAATATGAAAGTTGACATTTACATAAAATGGTCCAGATATAATTTTTATTGTTGTTAATCCACTAAGAAGTGAGCATTAAACTACAGAACTTCCTTTAGTATTGTGCATATGCTCAGCAAATGTCCTGCCGCAGCCCTCCACGGGAAAAAAGTCACATTTATACCTATTGGATTCAAAGGTTTAAAAGAAGAGCAGCATACAAATGTATTTGTAGAAAAAAATAGCCCATAGCTATCCCTTAATATGACCATTAGCGAGCTTACATTATCTAAAATACATTTATCTTCACAGTTAACATGTTTACTTTCAGATTCAAAGTACAATTTGATAATGTTGGGGGAAAATTGCATTATATTTGTGTAAACTGCCCATTTAATGAACATTTATCAAAATAAAAAAAATCACGTCTTAAAGGGATTTGCAACTCTTCTTTTTTTCTTTTATTTTTATTTTCTACTAAAAGAAACCTACCAAATTACTGCTTACATAACTTCAAAATCAATATTTAAAAATAATATATTCTAAGTTTATCCTCAAAACCTTATTGAATATACTAAATATTCTGCAGTGCATACTCAAACTTTCTAAATCCTTTTTCGTGTTCCTTAACATCTTTATTAAACTATACACACATGCACACACACACACACACACACACACAGATTTTAAAATACTCGACTAGAGTGTTTAATTATGACTCATTATTGACAGTTAAAACTTAAAGTAAATCCTCTGTTACTTTTGCTATGTTCTCTAAGTGTTGAGAATTTTGTTGTGTGTCCCTGTACAGTAAGTTACATAGACATGTCATTTGGTGTAAAGCATTACAGTAAAAAATTATTCAACTTTTTATTGAAAATAAAAATAAACCTTGAGGGGAAACAAGCAACTTTTAATAGGTTGGATTGGACCTACAACATATGGTTGTCTTCATATTCTGTGCTTGCAAGTCTGAATCATGATTGCCAAGACACAAGGAGAAAAAGTAAGTTCTTATACCTAATCTCAACCAGCCATTTGGTTGAGGCAGTCAAATTATTTCAATTATTTGAAAACCTCTCTAAAACCAGTTACAGCCATGGGTTATCTGTTTTCTGCAATAAAGTTATCTGGCATTATCAAGGAAGAATGTGTTTAAAGATGTAAATGTTTCAGTCGATTTTTAACCCAGTTTTTCATTTCTCCCTGTACCCATCACTGTTGACTTGTAACTTTGCAGCTGTACAAGAAGTAGATAACTTTCTCAACTCTTGCTTTGGGGCTAGGACATGTGATTTTCTCTGACTCATAAAATGTTAACAGGTGAGACCCAAGCAGGAACTTGAAGTATGCTTTTATTATTGGAATACTCTATCGTGGCTCTGCTTTCAACAAAGACTATTAGCCAAATGTTCCAAAGAAGATGACATACATACAGGTCTGTAGATCCAAAGATAGCTAGCTGATCAAGTTACCCTATTCTTGACACCCAAGTGGCCCAACTGATATCAACAGAGCTACCCCAGTCAAGTCACTTATTCGAAAGGATTACTTACTGTTGGATATCACTGACTTTATGAATATTTATTTTCATCAATAAATAACTAATAATATATGTGTATTATCTCAATATCATTATCCTGGTTGTTATATTGTACTATCACAGGGGGAAACTGGTTAAAAGATAATTGGAATTCCTCTATATTATTTCTTACAAAGGAAAATGAATAGAAAATTAGCTCAATTAAATTTTTAATAAATAAATAACATGCACAATCATATTGGCATAAATGGCAACACTAGGGTGATGGGCATTTATTTGCAAAAATATTTATCATTTTCTTATTATATTGCATAAAGAAAAATATAATTTATAATACCAAGTATAATTTAACTATACCAGATTCTGGACTTTGTAAGGAAGATAATTTTCTTATTTATTTTTGTTTGTCTGCAAATCTTCTAATGCCAAAATTGCCCATGTAGAATCAATTGCAATTATTTTTAGATAGTGTTTTATACTGAAGAGCTCTTATAGTAATTTTGTTATCAGGTAAACTTCCTCATTGTAAACTACTATTCTTCAGATCATCTCAAAAATTTTTACATTTTGCCATATTTGAATTGAACTGAAATTTGACCTAGGCAATCACACATAAACGTATACTAACACAAAAGCTTTTGTATTACAATATTCTGCATAAACAATTTAGTTTAAGTGATCTGAGATTTCATACTTACAATATTTATAACTTTGAAGTTATTTTACTAACAATATTTATAACTTTGAAGTTATTTTACTAAACATCAGTGTGAATAGATATTGGACTGTCGGAGGGTTATCACAATTTCATGCAATGACTGGTTATTAAACAACTGCACTGTTACTCTCAAGGATAAATTATTAATATTTCTAGCATTATATTTTATGACATAATAATTTGGTAATGACTAACTTTCTGACTGTCTCTTTTACATCCTTGTTCCTGAGGCTATAGATCAAGGGGTTCAGCATGGGAATGACCACTGTGTAAAAGACAGAGGCCACCTTGACCATGAGCCATGAACTTTTGGAGTTGGGAACACAGTAGAGAAAAAGAATAGTCCCATGGAAAATGGTAATGGCGGTCAGGTGGGAGGCACACGTGGAGAACGCTTTCTGGCGCCCCCCACTGGAAGGCATCTTCATGACAGTGATTAAAATGAAAGCATAGGAAGTGAGAATGATCACCAGGCTGCTTATTTCATTGAATGTGGCAGAAACTAAAATAACCTTCTGGCTCACATAGGGGTCAGAACAGGACACAGCAACAATGGCAGCGTGCTCACAGACAAAGTTATTGATGAAATTAGTCCTACAAAAAGATAAAGTCAACAGAAAGTATGTGTATGTTAGGGAACAAACTAAACTCCAAGAGTATGATGCAGCCACTAACAAGGAGCAAAGCCTCCGGGACATTGCAACCGTGTACAGCAGAGGGTTACACACGGCCACAAATCTGTCATAGGCCATCGCTACCAGCATGAATGTTTCTGTCACCACAAATATGCAGGCAAAGAAGAATTGCATGATGCATCCTGTGAAGCAGATGGTTCTGTCTTCCACAACCAAGTTCTCCAGCAATTTGGGTGTAACTGTGGTGGAATAACAGAAATCAACAAAGGACAAGTGGCTGAGGAAAAAGTACATTGGGGTGTGGAGTTTGGGGTTGATCCTGATGACCACGATCATGCCCAGGTTCCCCAGCACAGTGACTGTGTAGATGGTCAGGAACACCAGGAACAGGGGCAGCTGAAGGTCTGGATATTCTGAGAAGCCCAAGAGGATGAAGGTGACTGCAGCAGTCTGATTTTTTTGAATCCTATGAAAAAGAAAATAAGAAAGTTGATCCAGAGAAGTAGGCACCAATATGTGCAATAAGAAACAGAAAGGAAGAAATATTGAGAGACTTAGTGGGTCTTTATTAAGAGTGTTACTGAAAATACTAGGTTTCCACTGTTACGTTATTTCAAAAGGTAGAGTACTTATATAAAAATTACAAGGTGAATAGGACTATTTTGTGAATGGAATAATAAAAAACAAAATTAAGACAGGAATAACAACAAAATGGGGTGTACCTTCCTATATTTCAGATAAGACTCACCATCATCATAGACATCAGGCTTCATGAGAAGGGCCACTCTAAGTTTGCATGAATCTGAGATAAGTGCAAATATTTCTGTTGGAGGAAACATATACTTTTCTACAGTTTCATTTCTGCCTTATCGCTAAAGCTATGAGATAGTTAACTTACAACTCTTAACAAATTGTAAAATGTTAACATTCCTGTAAAGTGGTAAATTTAACGTTTTATTGGTGGTTTTATTTTTAACACCCTTCTCATTCCTTGTAATCCAATACTTTCAACACATTCTGGAGCTGTGTTGCACTAATATGCTAATCTTTCTCATGCATGTTGAACTAAACTTGAAAAATGTTTAATGTTATTTTTAATGATGTATTATATCACTTATGAGAAGGTTATTGCAACAAAATATGTGATGTATGTTTCTGTAGTGATAAATAGTTGAAGCAATAGTAAATGAAAAGTTCTTTATTTTCTGAGGTGGCAAATTTCAGAAGATAGGTAGGTGATAGACAACAATAAACATAAAAGTACTGAATAGTGCAAATAAATATTAGTTTTTAGGAAAAATACATTCCATCCCTTTGATTTAAGTTTAAAGCTTTGCCAAGGATAAGTGTCAGGGGGACCCATCTCAAATAGGACATCTTAATATTCAATGAATATGCCTTGGTGCCACTAGGCATTTCCTCAATAATAAAATGTGATAATATATTCATGATATGAAATTTAAATCAGTAGAATGGAAGCAGAAAGATTGCTAATGATTGTAATGGTTACAAGACATGCTATGAAGCGAATTAGATATTCAGTTTTATATTTTTAGAATTATAGCTAATTAGTGTGGTTTCAAAAACCTTGAATAAGTTATTGAAATGAGGCTTATATAGCACAGCTATCAACATGTGGACACATTTGTGAATACAATGCAGAGAATCATTTTCCTGAACCCACACAATGGAAGTACTGTAGAATTTCATTTGTGGCTTTACTCTAAGTCATAACTATATATTCCCTATTCTCCTTTATGTTTTTCCATTACACAATAGCTTTCTCTAGTTCCCACAAGCTTGTACCTGTAGGAAAGATATCTTCCAAAAGGAGCAATTACTCAGCAATTTCCCTGAAACAATTATTTAAAAAATCTTAACACTATAAAACTAGATTGTGACTGTATTCCACAGTCACGCTCCTCAATGTGAAATATCCTTTGCAACATTGCAAGAATAATTTTCTGTAATCAATTTAACCTGAGAGTCAATGACTTTAACAATCCCTAATGCTTTTTACTGATGAATGCTTGGAAACTACATTGTGCAGTCTGGATTTTCCCAAACTGCTTAGATCTAGATATTCAATCTCATTACCACTAACACATTCTTAAAGTCATGGTAGATGTATCAGGTTGTCATAGAGCACATGCTCATTTACATAAAGTGTGCTATCTAAATTATCACCTTTATAATGCTTTATTTTACCTTTTACTGTTATAAAGATTACTCATTGTTTCTTCTTCTCTGTACACATTGCAAACACTAGTGTTTATAACTCAAAATTACCATAAGTCATATCCTATCATTTACAGATTTGGTTATTAGTCTCACTTATCTCCTCAGAAAGTATAGGAAGTTTAAAGATAAGGCTAATTTTGTTTTATTCTTCTTTATTTGCCAAAGTATTGATTTCATTGCTGGGTACATGGTGGGAGCCTGATGAGAAAATCAGAATTTATATCATTTGAAAGAGAGAAGGAATTGGGATATAACAACAAAAGTCCTCTGCTCGTTGAACTAAGTGGATTGGGGAGGACTTTGACCTACATGTGTGTTTGTCTCATACTAAGATTACCAGAACTTAGTCTTTTTCTTCTAAAATAAAATTTAAATATCTAAATCAACTCACCTAAATACAGAGGCATTTGAGTGATTCATTTACTGAAGGATCTTTTGCTGAAATTAATGAACTCCAATAATGCTCCTGCTTAGTATTTAATTAATAGAAACAAACCTGAAAACAACGGTAGGAGTGTCGCGAGTATATTTTCTTGAAGATTTTAAATGTTACCTTTTTCCCCAACCTATTAAGAAAACTCATAGATAGCAGAGATAAGGTCACATCTAGAAACTAAGTCCTAGCACCAAACTGTGTCACAAATATATGCCCCCAAGACCTTGGGGACCTCAAGACTAGAGAATATCACTGAAGTATTGCCTTGGAGCCTACAGTTTGTGCAATTAGATATAACACTGTCCCGTGTGATATCTTGTTTGTATAGTGCTTTTCTAAAGCCCTTGACATTTGCCTTACCAACTTCACTTAATTAATCTTAATACTGAATTTTGACTTTATATAAGTATAAAATACAGAAATGTGAAAGGGAAAAATCAGCTGTAAAGCAATAGTCTAGACATGGATATTATTACCTCATGAGGAATTTATTTTCTCTTTTTATGAAGGTACATTTATGTTATTATATGTCCAAATACAGAGCTGCCTAAATAATGCTACATCATTTATTTATCATTTGTTAGCAATATAAACTTCATTTGGTAGCCACACCATTGTTTTTATTTAATAGAAAACAATTTGTGTTGGCCTTTTAAAAATATGGCTAAATGATCTTCAGATGTTTATGTTGACTATTGGATCTGAAAAAAACTGGGTTATATGTTTCTAAAAATAAACCAGTTTATGGAAAATGCCACTTTATGGAGAAGATGATGTATTCATTAATTTTGGCAATCTATCTAGCATGTTTTTTAAAGAATAAAAGCTTCTCACTAGTGCAAAGTCCAAAATGCATTCCTAAACATTGGGCATCTCTGCTACATGTAGTAATGCAAGGGCCCGTGTTCCTTTCTACTCATATTTCACCACCGTCATGGTGCGTCCGAGGTTATGGTTGCGTCTTGCATGTGAGGAAAAGGGAATTATGCAACAACCTTTTAATGTGTTTTCAGAGAAAAGCTCATTTCATTGCAGAGGACCTCATATAGCACATAGGGAAATCAAGGGCAAAAGAGCTGATGGTGTCTCAGACACGATACAACTAAGGAACTACAGATAGAAAAGCAATAGGAATCTGTTCATTGAAGATATTCGCCTGTGGTTTCCTTTTCTTGTAGTATCTTTGCCTGTCTTTGTTATCAACATAAAGCCAGTTCCATAAAATGAGTCTCAAAGTGTTCTCACTTCTTTAATGTTTGGAATGTTTTTAGAAATATTAGTGTTTGTACTTTTTATATGTTTGGTAGAATTCACAAGTGAAACCGTCTTGTCCCGCATTTTCTTTCTTGGGAGGTTTTTGATTACTGATTCAATCTTGTTATTAGTTTTTTATCTGTTCAGAGTTTCTATTTCTTCATGATTCAGTCATTGTAGGTTGTATATTTCTAAAAATTTACTTATTTCTTGTAAGTCATCCAATTTGTAGGCATGCAATTGTTCATAGTAGTCAATTTTGGTCCTTCTTAATTTCTAAGGCATCGGTAGGTTAGATGCAATGTTTCCTCTTTCATTTCTGATTATATTTGAGTCTCCTTTTTTCTTGGTCCACCTATTATTTGGCCAATTATGTTTACATTTTTAAAAATCCTGAGTTTTTATTGATTTATTCTATTGTTTTTTTATATTATTTATTTCTGTTCTAACATTTATTATTCCCATCTTTCTGTTAACTTTATGCTTCACATCCCATGTTCATGGATTAGAAAACTTATTGTTGTTAAAATATTCATTCTACTCAAATATATGTAATGATTTAATGCAATGTCAATTAAAATCACATAGATTTGGACTTATTTTCTATTATCACAAAACAGAATAGAAACTAAAATTTTTGTAAACATACAAAAGATCAACACAGCTAAAGTAAACAAGAAATAAAAAAGAAAAATGCTGGAGGCATCACTCTTCCTGATTTCAGAATACATTACAAAATCGCAATAAATAAAATAGTATTGTACTGGCATATAAACAGACACATAGACCATTGGGCAGAATAGAAAGCCCAGACATAACCCACACACATACAGACATCTAACCTTTAACAAGTGTACCAAGAATACATAATGGGAAAAAGGATAGTCTCTTCAACAAATCCTGTTAGGAAAACTGGATATCCACATGCAAAAGAATGAAGTCAGACCCGCTTCTGACATGATACACAAAAGTCAACTCAAAATAGATTAAAAATTAAATTTAGGGTCATTAACTGTAAAAGAGAATATAGCGGAAAATCTTCCTGACTGGTTTTGTCCATTATTTCCTGAACATGGCGACAAAAACACGAACAATAAAAGTGAAAATAGATCAGTGGAACTGTATCAAACCGAAAAGTTGCACAGCAAAAGAAACAATCAACAGAGTGAAAAGGCAACCTATGAAATGGAAGAAAATATTTGCTAATCATATGTTTTATAAGAAGTTAATATGTGAAATATATAAGGAACTTCTACAATTCAACAGCACAAGGGAAATACCCAATTAAAACAGGTATAGGACTTAAATAGACATTTCTCCATTATGGACATACGGATGGCCAACATGTACATGAAAAGACGATGAAATCACTATTCATCTGGGAATTACAAGACAAAACCATAATGAGATATCACCTCATACCTTTTAGTATGGCTATGATGAAACATAATAATAATAATTAGTGTTGCAAGGATGTGGAGATATAGGACGCTTGTCCATTGTTGATGGGCACATAAAGTGGTGCAGCCACCATGGGAAACATATCAACGTTCCTTAAAATATTAAAACTAGAATTAGTATACAACCCAGCAATCTCACTTTTGGGTATATAACCAAAAGAACTGAAATCCAGATCTTGAAGAGATATCTACACTACCATGCTCACTCCAGCATTATTCACAATACCCAAAATATGGAAACAATCTAAACATCCATTGACAGATGAATGGAGACAAAAAAATATGGCATATACATAAAATGGAATATTATTCAGCCTTAAAAAGAAAGGAATCCTGCTACATGTGACAACAGAAATAAACCTGGAGGGCCTTATGCCAAATTAGATAAATGAGCAACAGAAGTACAAATATGTTCTTGATAATGACAGGAGACAGAGAAATTCACCCTTGTTGAGCTGAATGAGGGCTCAAGGTACTGTGCCCAGGCTTTCCCTCTTTTGTAGTGACACCTAACATGGCTTTCCAATTGTGCATTTGCTATGTACTCAGCACTGTAATAGGCATTTTAGAAACTATAAAATTATAAAATGTTGGCCTTGACTTCCAAACTTTTTCTTCTAAGAATTCTTCTGGGGAATAATGCATGTGACTGCAAATTATACAATAAAGCATACAATTCTTATTACATACTAAAACTAAAGTTTGTGCGCATAAAAAGAAGAAGAATATTGTGATCAAAAGAATAAAAGTATTTCCTAGAAATATAGGCCAATTCATAATAATAAATATGGTGAAAGATAATGAATCAAATATTCCTAGTTAATGGAACGAAGTGATTATCCTAGCAGTTAGACTTACACATGGGTTTGCCTCCTGCAGAGATTATTGGAACACACTATTTTCCTTCTAAAGTTATATAAAGTAAGAATTGAATAACTCACTTAAGTGCAGAAGGAATTGACTTACTCATGTACTGACGCTTCTTTTGCAAAGATTAATAGACTCCAGGGAAGTGCCCGAGGAGAATCCAAATTAAATAAAAAAAATAAGCAAATCACAATAAAAGTGACAGGAGTCTATACTAGATTTCAATAAATGTTTTAAGAAAATAACTTTTTCCCCTAATTTTTTCAAAATAATCTCAGTGATAACAGAGAGGAAAGGAGACTAAAAGGCTAAATTCTAACACCAAACTGTGTCACACATATATATGCCACAAAGGCCTTAGGGATGTTAACCCTAGAGAATATAATTGAAGGATTCCCTAGGAGGCCACAAATAAAACAATTAGATAAAACAATGCCCCATGTGATATCCTGGTTGCATGTAATTTCTTGTAATGACTGCTGAATAATTTCATTATAAACTTTAATCCCATGATCTTTTTTTAAATATGTTGAACCAGACAATATATTTTGACTTAACATACCTGAAAAATACAAAAATGCAAAAAAGAAAAAAATCAGCTATTGGGCAACAATCCAGAGATAACTACTGTCAATTGTTTTTGTATTTCTGGTTTTCTCACCACTATGTGGGTATATATGTATTTCTGTGTATCTGAAACAAAGCTTATACAGTAAGTATCATAGCTATATTGTGTATTATCCTTTTTCATATAAAATTGTAGTGTGAGCTTCATTTTAGGTAACAAATAGCTATTAAACTTACATAAATACCTGTTCATCTTTTCTTTAAGTAAATGTGATATGCATTATTTTTTAATTTATTAAATATGTATGTTGGTGATTCTTGAAATTAATTGTGAATTTCATTACAAATAGAGATGCAAAAATTCCTCAACAGAATACCACAAACTGTATTCAACAGCACGTAAAAAGACATTAAAATTAAACACATGGCAAGTGGAATTTATTCCTGGAATGTAATATAGTACAGTTTGCCACATTAAAATTCATCAGTGTAATACACCACATTAACAGCATAAATGAAAAAATACATGATCTTCTCAATTGATGTAGAAAAGCAATTTGACAAAAGTCCACACTCTTTCATAATAAAACCACTAAAAAAAACTAAGAATAGAGAAAACATCTTCAGCAAGTTAAAGGCCAGTGATACATGAAAAGCCTACAGTTAATACTCAAAGATGGAAAGGCTAAAAGATTTTCCTCAGAGATAAAGAATAAGACAAAGATGTTTGCTTTCACTGCTTTCATTCAAAATAGTGTTAAAGGTTCTAGCCAGAGCAATTAGGCGACACAGGTTTTCAAAATGCATCCAAATATGACAGAAAAAAAAATCAGAATTTTAGCAGATGACTTTTTTTTTTTTTTTGACAGAGTTTCACTCTTGTTGCCCAGGCTGGAGTGCAAAGGCACGATCTCAGCTCACTGCAACCTCTACCTCTTAGTTCAAGAGATTCTCCTGCCTCAGTCTTCTGAATAGCTGGGAATAGCTGAGATTACAGGTGCCCACAACCACACCTGGCTCATGTTTTATATTTTTAGGAAAGATGGGGTTTTACCATGTTGGCTAGGCTGGTCTTGAACTCCTGACTTCAGGTGAACACATTTACCCAACATAACTCTTAGAACTAATAAACAAATCCAACAATATTCCAGGATACAAATTAAACATACAAAAATCTGTTGCATTTCTTTACTTTCAAAGAACAAGTCCCCTCCAAAAAAAAAAAAAAAAAAAAAAGAAACAATTTGTTTGCATTTGCATAGAAAAGAATGAAATACTTAGGAATAAACTTAGCCAAACAGACAAAAGAATAATACACTGAAAAATATAAAATGTTGCTGACAGAAATTAAAGAGGACATAAATAAATGAAAAGTCATCTTATGTTCATAGATTTGAAGCCTTTATGTGGTAAGATGTCAGTACTCCCCATAGCAATTACAAATCCATTGAAAACTCTATGAAAATCTCAATGACATTGTTTGCATCAAAAAAAATCCATTCTAAAATCTAGACAGAATTACATGAGACTCTAAATAGCCATAACACTCTTGTAAAAGGAAAACAAAGTTGGAGGTTTCACACTTTCTGATTTCATACTTACCAAAAAGCTATAGTAATCAAAGCAGTGAAGTACTGGTATAAAGAAAGATATAGAGACTAATAGAATAGAAGAGACCACCCAGAAGTAAACATACATATATGTGGTCAAATGTATTACACATGAGTGCCAAGATCATGCAATAGGAAGAGGGCAGTCTTTTTAACAGATGGTATTCAGAAAACTAGCCTCCTGCAAGATAATCAATTTGAACCCTTGTCTTACACAATGAACAAAAAATTAACTTAAAATGGATCAAAGACCTAGGTGAGAGCCAAAACTATAGAACTCTTAGGAGATACATGAGTCAGTTCTCACATTGCTATAAAGACATACCTGAGGCCGGGCGCGGTGGCTCACGCCTGTAATCCCAGCACTTTGGGAGGCCGAGGCGGGCGGATCACAAGGTCAGGAGATCGAGACCACGGTGAAACCCCGTCTCTACTAAAAATACAAAAAATTAGCCGGGCGCGGTTGTGGGCGCCTGTAGTCCCAGCTACTCGGGAGGCTGAGGCAGGAGAATGGCGTGAACCCGGGAGGCGGAGCTTGCAGTGAGCCGAGATTGTGCCACTGCACTCCAGCCTGGGCGACAGAGCGAGACTCCACCTCAAAAAAAAAAAAAAAAAAAAAAGACATACCTGAGAATGGGTAATTGAGAAAGAAAAGTGGTTAAATTGGCTCATGGTTCTGCAAGCTACACAGGAAGCATGATGATGGTATCTTCTTGGCTTCTGAGAAGGTCTCAGGAAACTTACAATTATGGCGAAAGGCGAAGAGCAAGCAGGCACATCTCACACGGCTGGAGCAAGAGGATGAGATGGGAGAGGAGGGTGCTACACACTTTTAGATAACCAGATCTCATGAGACCTCATTCACTCACTGTCACAAGAACAGCACCAAGAGGATGATGCTAAACCATTCATGAAAAACTGCCCCCAGGATTCAATCACCTACCACCAGGTCCCACCTCCAACACTGGAGGTTACGTGAGATTTTGAGGGGACACGGATCCAAACCTTGTCACGAGAAGACCTAGAAGAAAAACTTCATGACATTGAATTTGTTAATTATTTATTGTATATGACGCCAAAAGTATTTACATATATATATACACACACACACACATATATATACATATAATGGACTTCATCAAAATTAAAAACTTCAAACAACACTCCCAACAGAGTAAGAGAGCAGCCCAAAATATAAGAGAAAATCTTTTGAAATTCCATTTCTAAGTGATTAATATACAGAATATATACTTTTAAAACTCCTATAATCAACAAAACAAAAACAGCTCAATTCAAAAGTAGGCAAAGAACTTAAATACGCATGTCTTCAAAGAAGCTACAAACATGCCAAAAAGCATGTGGAAATATCCCCATCACTAATAATTAGGGATATGCAAATCAAAACCACAACGAACAGCAACTCATGTATTTAAAATGAACAGATTCTAGAGTTCTGCTGTACAACATTGTGCCTAAAGGTTTTTTTTAATACTATATTGCATAAAATTAAAATTCTGTTGAAAGTTGAGCTCATGTATTTGGTCTTATGACAATAATAACACACAAAAAAAAACCCCAAAATAAACAAATAAACAAAACAGCTACCACTTCACACCCTTTAGGATGGCAATTATGAAAAGGAAAAAAAAAAGAAAAAGAAGAAAACAGCGGAAAATAACAAATTTTAGGGGAGATGGAATGAATTGGACCCCTTGAATATTACTGGTGAGAATGTAAAATGGTGAAGCTGCTCTAGAAAAACCTAGAGTAGTTCTTCCAATAATTAGACAGGAAAATACACATGACCCAGCAATTCCACTTCCAATATGTACCAAAATAATTGAAAGCAGAGATTCAAACATATGTTTGTGCATCAATGTTCTTAACAGTGTTATTCGCAGTAGCTCAAAGGTAGAAACAACCCAAACATCCATGGAGAGATGATTCAACATGGATGAACCATGAAAACATTAAGCTAAGTGAAATAAGCCAAACACAAAAGGCAAATATTGTAAGATACTATGTGTATGAGGTACCTAGAAACATCAAATTATAGAGACAGAAACATTACTGCTTCCCAGGGACTTGAGGAGAAATAAATGCGGAGCTATTGCCTCTTAGCAATAAAATCCTCTTTATGCCTGATGCTTGAAACAGAGGCTTAAGAGAAGCACTAATTTAAATACAGATGGGTGATGGATGATGGATAGGTGGATAGAAAGCTGGGTGATAGATTGATAGACGTAGATACATACAGAGAAGGATCGAGCAATACAGGAACATATACATACATTATGCACAAACCACATATATGTATTTTAAGTATACCTATATATCACATACTGTTTGCATTTTGCATTTCCTTTACATTTTGCAAAACTGTGTTTACAAATCAAACTTTTATACCATTTGATTCTCAAATAATTTCTGAATGTATTTGTAAGGTTTTCAAAAATATTACAAATGGTTAACCAAAACTTGAATATTTTAACGATTTTCCAAGGAAATCTACCAAATTAAATAAGAGGTTGACAAATAAATCTTACTTCAAAATTCTTTCTTGCATAAACAAATGTTTTTTTAAAATTTTATCCTAGTTTGACATAATGAGAACAAAATATTTTACTTTTCATCAGTATTACCAAGTCAACTCTTGTCTAATTGCTGTGTCATTCTCAGTCAATTGCAATTGGTAGAATTTGTTTTCATATAGTCTAGAAGTACAAATTCCACCTCCTAGAGAGTAGTTGAGAGAATACATTTTTCTGTTATAAGTGGCAAAAATAGAACAGCCACTAGAGGGCAGAGTGATACCAGGAATAAGAAAACAGTTGTCAGATGCATGAGCAGTCATAAAACATGACTATATTTTAACATATTAAAAACTGTAAAGTCAACAAAAACGGAAATATATGCAAATAGAATTCCATGAAGACAGAATAAAAGCATAAATTAATAACAATATTTTACTAAACAATAGGCATTTCATTTAAAAACATAAAAGCTTGCCATTAAAAATAATACAGGGATAATCCAGATCAAAATTGCTAAATTATTATAGAAGATATACATAGGACAATTACTAGAATAAATTTGATGATAGTGCATATCTATATCAATGAAATGAAGATAAATAATAAGTTCTATAGAAAAGACAGAAAAAAAGCTTTAAGCTAATAACAGCACTTAAAAGTTACTCTTTCTATCCATCCTCCCAAAAACCATTCAGATCAAAGAAAGTAAATAAGTAAATCACACATCTGTGCATCACTGTAAGACAGATGACCCTATGAAGTGAAAGTTGAATATAGGCAGAGAAATATTTTTCAGAAGAAAAGAACTGAATTTCAAAATGTCATAATTCCATGTAGAGTAAGGTCTGAAGAGACAGCTTAGAAAAGAGAAAAGGAAAATAGAAATCCTACTAGTGGGATCAAACAGATAAAATCAATAAGAAAGTTCTACTCTCATAACAAAAAATTAAAAACCAGATCAAGGCCTGATAGAAAACAGCATTACCTAGAAAAAAAGAAAAAAAAAAAAAAGCCTACCAATTGTATGAAACTTGTTGTGAAAAGCCTAGAAAAATTATTTCCAGGGAAAAGGAGGAGAGTAGAAAGAAGACATTGCCCTGTAGAGTTGTAATGGTTAAGAAAGAGGAAGCAATGCAAATACATTGAGGGTTCTCCTAAAACAAAACACACACACACACACACACAACAAAGTTTGCTGGTGGTAGTATTTTATAAATATTTTTGTGTATATTTATGTATTTAGATATAGATATATACACAGCTATATGTGTGTGTATATGTAGTTGTCTTTGGGTATTCATGGGGGACTGGTTTTATGACCTCCTTGGATATCAAAATCTGCAGATGCTCAAATCTCTGATATAAAATAACATAGTATTTGCATATAACCTATGCATATCTTCTGGTATACTATAAATTATCTCTAGATTACTTATAACACCTAATACTATCTAAACAGTTGTTTTACTGTATTGTTTAGAAAATAATGCTGAGAAAAAACATCTATACATGGTCAGTGCAGAGGCAATTTTATTCTTGAATAGTTTTGATCTACAGCTAATTAAATACACAGATGTGGAACTCATAAACTGAATATGGCTGACTTATCTACCTATATATAGACATCTATGTATAAATCTATCAATCAAACTACATATATACCTATCTTTCTACATATACATATACACCAGGAACTCACACAGGGACACATACACACTATAATGTTAGAATATAACAATCTAAAACTGAGAATTTTCTAAGCCACATGAAACCCTCATCATAGTACACAAAATTAGCACACAAAAAAATCTCTATCCATGCAATGCTACTATAAGGGTGGGAGGGGAGTCAGCAAATAAGAACAAAATATTCCAACCAATGAAAATGACGTTTTCATATAACAATACAAAAAAGAACAGAAGGAAATTATACCATAACACTTCAGATTGAATTAAATATAAGTTAATAAGTATTTTTAAATATTAAAAATATCTTGAATTAAAATTTTTAAATAAAATATAAATAGATAAAAAGAACTTATACCTAAAAAATGTTGGGCAGACTTAATAAACAAATTGAAGAAATAGTCCATTGGAGAAATCAAGACACAGTTACAAAGTAGAAAAGGGAGACTAAACACAAATATAATTTAATAAAGTATACAAAAAATAATTAGGAAAACAATCAAGAAAATTAAAATTAAAGAAAGGAAAAGGATAGACAAAATATAAATAAAATGTCAACAGTCAAAGAAGATTCAATATGCATATAATTGGAGTCTCAGGAAAAAAAAAAAGCAACACAATAGGAATATACACAGTGAAAGGGCCCATATTTTAAAATGTGTATGTTTCCTTATAGCTGAAGTGTGTCTCTTATCAGCATAAGAAAATGGGTCTTGTTTTTTTTTTTTTCCTTTTCATCCATTCAGCCACTCTATGTCATGTCTTTTGACTGGATAATTTAATCCATTTATATCTGAGGTATTTGTTGGTAGATAAGAACTTACCTACTGCCATTTAAAAACTTGTTTCTAGTTGTATTCTAGATCCTTGGTTCCTTTTTCCTCTCTTATTGCCTTCCTTTGTGATTAGGTGATTTCTCCCTAGTTGTATACTTTGATTCTCTCTTTTTCATCTTCTATGTAGGTTTTTGCTCTGTGGTTATGATGAGGTTTGCATAAAACGTCTTATAGTTATAATAGCCTATTGTAAGCTGATAAAAACCTAACATCACTCACATGAAATGAGTCTTTTTATTCAATTTACACTTCGCATTTTTTTTTGGTGTCATGATTTACATCACTGTATATTATATGTCCCTAAACAAATTGTCATAACTATTATTTTAATAGTTTTGTCAATAAACCATACTAAGATATCAGTGATTTACACATCATCATGGTAATAGTCCCGGAGTATTCTAAATTTGGCTATGAACTTACTTTAAGTAGTGAGTTTTATGCTTTCATATGTTTTCATGTTCCTAGTTAGTGCTCTTTTCTTTCAGTTTGAAGAACTCTCTTTAGCATTTGTTGTAAACTAATCTGGTCATGGTGAAGTCCCTCAGCTTATCTCTCCTTTGTTTCTGAAGGATAGCTTTGTTGGGTAAGTTATTCCAAGTTGGTAGTTTTGTGTAAGTGTGTGTGTGTGTTTCCTTTAGCACTTAAATCTATCATCTCACTATCTCCAGATCTGGGAGGTTTCTGCTGAGAAATCTGTTGCTGATCTTACTAAATTATTCCTACTATGAGATTTTCTGTTTGTGATTTTGGATGTACTGATTATATCTTGGTATCATCTTCTTTGAATTGCATCTAATTGGAGACTTTTGACTTTCCTGTACTTGAATATTTATAGCTTTCCCTACATTTGGAATATTTTCTGCTAAAATTTTTTAAAATAAGCTTTATGTCTTTCTCTCTCTCTCTTCCTCCAACTCCTATAACTTGAAAATTTGCTTTTTTGATGATATCCCATAAGTCCTGTAAGCTTTTTCATTCCTTTTCATTTTTCCCTTTATTTTTAACTGACTGTATATTTTCAAATAAGCTGCCTTCAAGTTCAAGAGATTCCCTCTGATCAATCCTTTTGTTAATGTTTTTCTCTTGCATTTTTTCTTTTGTTCATTTTATTTTTCAACTCCATAATTTCTGTTGTTTTTTGTTTTTTGTTTTTTGTTTTTTTTGAAATTCAATCTGTTAAATTTCTTTTTTTGGTCATGTATTGTTTTCTTGATTTTGTTAAATTATTTCTCTGTATTTTCTTGAAGTTCACTGATCTTGTTAAAATTACATTAAATTATTTCTCAGGCAGTTCAGACATCTCCATTATTTTAGGGTCAGCTACTAGCATTTTTATTTGTTTATTTTGTAATGTCATGTTTCCCTGGTTGTTCTTGATACTTGTTACCAAGCATTGCTGTCTGTGCATTTGAAGAAGTAGAGATTTATTTCAGTCTTTGAAGACAGGCTTTGTCTGAGAAAGGCTTGACCAATCAACCTATCCAGAGATTCTGACTAGGCCATTTTGCATGATCTGCAGGTGGACTTGCTGTTGGATTCCTCAGGTAGACTCTTCTGGTGCTTGAGTCAGCAAGTCAACAGATCTGGCAACTTGGTCCATGCCATTGGTTTGGAGTCTGGATCCACTCCAGACTGGACTCCAGGACCTGTTGACCTGGAGTCTGACCAGGGGGATTCCACAGGAGCAGTCCTGGTGTTTAACTTGCTTCTGCGGGAGACCTTGAGGTGCTGATTCTAGTACCTGAACCTAGATCCTTAGTCCACTGGACTGAACCTGGATCCTGAATCTATGGGAATGGGCCTGATATTGGAGTGGGCATGGATCTGAGGTCTACAGAGGTGGGCTTATGTTTTCATCTAGGGAGCTGGCTTAGAGCCTGGATTTGAATGGGTGGTCCTGGAGCCTTGGTTGGTGGAGACCGTCCAGGTTCTACTGTCTAGCTGGTAGTCCTAGTGCCTAGATCTGCTAGAACACACCTGGTCCCTGGGGTCACTGGAACCTGGGGGCACTGGGACAAGCCCAGAGCCTGGGGCTGACCTGCTGCTGGGAAGGCATGGAGCCTGTGTCTGTGGAGTATTTCTGAAGACTGGAATCATGATGTCATGGTACCTAGAGCCACAGTGATTTGCATAAAACCTCTGTCATGGGGTCAGCCTGGAGGCAGGGTGTGGGAGACTGTTCTCCACCTCCGGGGGTTCTTCTAAATTTTGGTGCAACACAACATTTTGGTTCTGGCTCAATTCTTCAATCTCTGTTTCTTTTGGATGACCTCAAACAACCTCATGATTTAAACTGTCATTTACAAATAATGATTTCCAAATCAAATTCTGCAGTGCTGACTTGAAATTTATACTTAAAAAAATTCAACTGTCTACTGAATATTTTTACTTGCATATGCCATGGTTGCCTGAGTTTCAACCTGTCCTCATTACCTTACTTTTATTCTAAGATCCTCAACCTGAGATACCACTACTCAGCCATTCTAAATATCTTTCATCATCACTTTCTAGTACTCTGTGGTCTTAGGCTAGCATGTAAAAAATGTGGAAAGAGGAAAAAACACAGAATAAAACAGTAATTAGTATAGATCTTAATACTGAACTTACTAAATATGTAACCTGGGCAAGCTGCTTAGCTTCTGTGAGTTTCAGTTTTCTCTCATGTGAAATGTTATTACTGAGGACTAAGCTCTGATATTTTCATCTTACTCAAATTTCTATCTAAGTAGTCTGGGGAGTCATGCCCTACAAACCATAAATTCTCATCAGATGGGTTTTATTTGACACTGTATGTCATGGCTTACTTTCCAATCTGACTCTGATATAACAAGGAAGAAAATCAAAATATTTTACCCCAAAACTTGTTTTTCTGTTGTATCTTGAAATGGCCCTGCAAAACTGCTCCTTGTGGGAAAAATCTACATTCTATAAAGAATATCCTTTTTACTTTTATTTTCCTTCCTTCCTTTCCAGATACAGGAGATAATCAACTAAGAGCCAGGCACCCTTTAAGGTCCGATAAGAAACATTTCACAACCTGGTGTCTCTGAAGTCTGCTGAGAGCTTCCTTCACTCAATAAAACCTGGTCTCCACAATCCTTTATCTTAACCCAAACATTCCTTTCTACTGATTCCAAGTCTTCAGATAAACTCAACCAACTGCCAACCAGAAAATGTTTAAATTTACCTATAGCCTGGAAAGTCTCCACTTTGAGTTGTCCAGCCTTTCTGAACCAAACCAATGTATTTCTTAAATGTATTTGATTGATGTCTCATGCCTTCCTAAAATATATAAAACCAAGCTGTACCCCAAGCACCTTGGGCACATGTTCTCAGGACCTCCTGAGGGCTGTGTCACAGGCCATGGTCACTCATAATTGGCTCAGAATAAATCTCTTAAAATATTTTACAGAGTTGGACTCTTGTTGTCAACATTAACACATACCTCATGGGATAGTTACGTGAATTCAAATATACAACTTACGTAAAGTGACAAGCATGGAGCCAAGTATATAAAAGGTATTCAATAAAAATTGGGTAAAGTAATATTATTTCAACAAAGTTTATTCCTTAATACATGTTTTTATTTACTAACGGGAGTTAGTAAATAAAATGGAAATTAATTTGAAAAAAAAAGTATGAGATCCAGTGCTGATCATATGTGTCAATCCTCAGCTGACTTGCTATAAATCTGTGGTTCATTGGTGGGGGTTTATCTGTAGCCCACAGAATAGAATCTCTAGTTTCAGAACACCACTGTGCCTTCTCTAGATTGTACTTGCAAATATACTACAAGTGTGTTACAGGAGCTAAAAATGTTTGTTTCCTAATTCAGGGAGTGGCAAGTTAGGGCACTGGGTGGGTGAAGGTTATTTCGTGGTAAACCACTTTTTTTTTTAACCAACGACAACATTTTTTCTTCTTCCTGTTCTCTCTTACCCTCTCCATCACCTATATTACATTTCTCCTCTTTTTCACTGGTACCTTTGGTGTGCCTGAAGCACTAACACCTCCACATTCTTGCACCTATCTGGTTACTGGATATGAGAAGGGTTAACTTGCTGTTAACTTGTTGATTTAACTTTTGTTTTGACTAAATACACAACGCAAAAACTAAATTTATCACAACACCTGAGAAGTTTCTGATTGACAAAATAAAGAAAAACTTTAGGGAATAATTCTCTCTACGATGCTCATCTCTTCAGTCATTATGTGTTAAACTATTCCCTCAAGGTTGTAGAAAGAAACATTTTAAAACATATTCTCTGGGAAGGCTGCTTTCAAAAAGGGATGTACAGACAACACTCATTTAGAGACTCTTCTGACATGTAAGTGACAGGTTATTTTCATCTTTGTGAGCTTAGAGAGTTATTACAGATTAATTCAAAATAATTTAAAAATATATTTCTGTGTCTTGCAACTGTACAGTGGTTAGATTTTCTGAGAAAAAAAAAAGGACAGGAAAAAATAACCCAAAATTTAAAGGTTTACTGTCAGTGTGGAATGAAACATCACCTTTGGAATAAAGTCATCTTTTGAACTCAAAAAATATTTTATGGGCACTAGTCATATGAAAAGCCATCATTTTTGTGTGGGGAGAAAAGGATACTTTCCATGTATTAAGGTTTAGTACAGTTTCTCGAGATGGCAGAGTGAATAAAAGTTAGCTAATCTGGTTTGAGAAATTGAAGCAAATGCAGTAGTTATTAGAAGATATGATATATTACTAGTGCTGCTTTGTCTCCAGACCATTGTAACCCACACTTTTGTGTCTGATTCCTTTGAGAACCTGATGAAAGCTGTTAATACTCCTCTGGAAAAAAAAAAATGAATGTAGAATCACACACACACATGCACAAAAGTGTGCATTACTATCAGGAAGCTATGAAAAATGTAAAGGCTCTCCTTGCATCTCTTAAGGGCCAAGGATTCATATATAGAAAAAATAATAATCTTGAGATTATCATTTTTATGGGAGTCAGAGTCCCAAAGCCTTCCATGGCCATGTGATGCCATGCAGAGTACATCTTCTACTCCAGGTCATGGAGCTACTTGACTGAGTTATTTAAAATTGATTTCAGGCTGGGTTTTTTTTTGTTTGTTTGTTTTTTGTTTTGTTTTGTTTTTTGGCTTTTTAAGTGAGGAGCATATTTGTCAGTCTACTCTTCTTAACAGCTCAAGTAAATTAATGATGTGAAGGTGTTTTGCAATCAGAATAACATTAAAATAACCAGATACTACTATTACATTTTTAGAGATAAGAGAGAATGTTCAAATCAAAAACGCCAAGCACCTATGTTATACAAGACTCTGGATTTGGTACAGTGGAAAGTAATATCTGGGGAACACCTAGCTTTCCAAAATTCTTATTTCAGGAAGGAAGTTAAAAGAAGTACACAAATAATTGTCTTTAAGCAATGATGTGTAATGGTATAAGAAAAAGTATAATGGTAGACCTTAAAGAGCAGCAGAGGTAATTTTCTTTATCGCAAGACAATTATTGAAGGCCACTTAGAAGAGGTTTCTTCATAGTTGGGTCTTGAAGTTTCAAGATGGTTGAAGTAGCTAGAAATGGAAAGGAATTCCAGAGAAGAAGACAGATATTGACTATTGATTAAACTATTGAATAAATATTCGAAGAGGATTTATAATTATTAGTTAATGAATTATAGTTAGTTAACTCTAAGTAAATTATATATATAATTTTAAATTATACATAAAGTAAAAAATAAAAAATAAAGTTAATTAAATTATATATATAATTTTTATTTACCTAAAAATGCTATGTCCAAATGTATAATATAGATAACCTTGTTCTGGAAATAGATAGCCTGATGGGATTGCGAATATGCAGACCAACCGCTGTACACTCAACAGAATGCTCAAAATCATGGAATATTAGAGGTGAAAATGACCATTGCTTCCAGAGTCTACCACATTTTTCTCAAGTACAAACACTTTTTGATGGATTGCTGTTTTAAATGAATAAGGGAAAAATAAGCTTATTGTAATGATTAACATACCAACTCAGTTCCCTTATAGTTTAAGGCACTCGACAGAAGTTATAGAATCCAAAGATACATATACTTTTTTTATTCTGAGCACTCCAAAATAAATAACTTCATCATTTTCTTTTTTCTTTTTTTGGAGGAAAATAAGGTATATTTCATATCTGTTCAGGAGAGGAAAATTTATCCAGGGAGAGGAATAAATATATATAAGGGGAATTCTGTATCTGTTTTGTCTATCATACTGTTTGCTTTGGCCAGCTCACAACTTTCAACACAATGTTTTGAAGGTAAGGATGGAACTGGGGAGAAATACAATGGGTTAAGTATGTCTTCTAGATTATATTTAAATAAATTACACTTCCAGTTATATTTTGATGTGTATATACATACCTTCCAATATCATCTTAAAAAGAAAGATCTAGAGTAAAGATTTTGTTCTTGAAAGTGAAGCCTCATGATAATATTTTTTCCACATTAAAATAAACAAATCTTCATTGAAAGAAGTGACATTTCAAAGTTGAATGATCACTGACTTTTCTGGAAAAGAAAAAAATTGAAGAAGTCAATTACCGATGAACTATAATCTCTCTTTTCTCTAAAACCACATTTTCCTCCCTCTTCTGAATCTCTGCTCTGCTCTAGGAACACAGGGTTTTCAGAAATGTGAATAATAAAAAACCTGCTGGGGATTACAGCTATGATCCAGGCCTACACCAACCTTCTGATGACATCCTTCCAAACCACCCCAGTTACAAAATGCTCAAGCTGAAAACTTAAATTGTGAAATCATAAACTAGTGAGTAGTAGTACCCCATTCTCATTTATTTTCATATAAATGTAAACTCAGGAATTCTGAGTGTTCCAAGAGGTGTTTTAATAGATAAGGAGAAAATTAGAAATGGGAAATTTAAGATATTACCAACTATCAAAGGATATTCATTTTTATTTATTAGTATATGTCAGTACAATCATAATGACTCTTCAAGGTAGGAGCATATTAATTAGAGGTTGTGGGTGTTTCCTTAGCCTCTTTTTAACCTGGGGAAAATTTTGCTTAGAAGTTGAGATTATTATATATTTATCAATAATGTATATCTATATGAATCTGTAATCATAAACTATATATAAATAAAACATTCTCTGTGGGATGTGGTGGTGTGGGACTTCATATCATGGATCTCCAAGGGCAGCTTACTATATCCTAAATGCTGAGTGATAAACCATGCAAAAAATAGATGCTAATATTTATTGAAAGTGGAAAAAAATGAAGTTAATTTACAAGAGATCCATACCTTTTTATATACATTGAGTTGGAAAAAGTAAGGGCTTGTATGTGAAGAATGCTAAAGTAAAGCATGGTATTCATAAGCCTATTTGAGACTCATGGTAACCCTATGAAATGGTCATTAAAATTGAAAAAACAAAGTATTGAAGTGACTTACTAAGAAACCACTAATAAAATGTCTCTGATGAGAAATATTCAGCTTTGCCTAAAATGTTTAATAACGTCACATAGCATACAAAAAATTAATTCCTTTATTTTTTTCAGATAAAAAATTTCATATTTGCCTCTTCTCATTCATGAAAACCATGCAACTGAATAACAGTGTTACTGAGTTCATTCTGCTTGGGTTGACACAGGATCCTTTTTGGAAGAAAATTGTGTTTGTTAGTATATTTTTCTTCTATTTGGGGACATTGTTGGGTAACTTGTTGATTATTATCACCATCAAGACCAGCCAGACACTTCAGAGTCCAATGTACTTCTTTCTTTTCTACTTATCCTTATCTGATACCTGTTTCTCTACTTCCATAGCCCCTAGAATGATTGTGGATGCCCTTTCAAAGAATGACACTATCTCTTTCAGTGAGTGCATGATCCAAGTCTTTACATCCCATTTCTTTGGCTGCCTGGAGATCTTCATCCTTATCCTCATGGCTGTTGACCGCTATGTGGCCATCTGTAAGCCCCTGCACTATATGACCATCATGAGCCACCAGGTGTGTGGTGTGTTGGTGGCTGTGGCCTGGGTGGGATCCTGTGTACATTCTTTAGCTCAGATTTTTCTTGCCCTCAGTTTGCCTTTCTGTGGCCCCAATGTGATCGATCACTATTTCTGTGACTTGCAGCCCTTGTTGAAACTAGCCTGTTCAGACACCTATGTGGTCAACCTACTGCTGGTTTCCAACAGTGGGGCCATTTGTACACTGAGTTTTGTCATGCTGATGTTCTCCTATGTCATCATCTTGCATACTCTGAGAAACCACAGTGCTGAAGGAAGAAAGAAAGCCCTTTCCACCTGCATCTCCCACATCATTGTGGTCATCTTGTTCTTTGGACCTTGCATATTTATATACACACGCCCTGCAACCACATTCCCCATGGATAAGATGATAGCTGTGTTTTATACACTTGGAACACCTTTGCTCAACCCTCTGATTTATACGCTGAGGAACGCAGAAGTGAAAACTGCCATGAGAAAGTTGTGGAGCAAGAAATTGATCTCAGATGTAAAAACATGAATGAAGGTCCCAAATTCTTCATTATAGTTTGGAATGACCTGGAAGAAGTCAATAGAGAATATCATCTCTTTATTGTTGATTTAATGTAACTATCTTGGAGCATGAATGCTAGTTCCTCCAGGAAAAGAGACAGTGTGGATAAATAACATTGAGTAATGTTGAGTCAGTTTTATGTGAGGAAGAGACAGGATAAGGTACAAAGAGATACATAAAGTTCATTTCCTTTACTGCCGTGTTTCTGGCTCTCCTGACTGCCAAATGTTATTTATGGCTTTGGTCTGAGGTTTGTCTGTTCTTCTCCATGTTGACTTCTTCTGGAGTTCCCTGCTAATAGTTACCCATCTATATACTCACAGTCTGACAAGTTTTACCTCTTCTGAATGGTTTTCTTTGTTAGATACTTTGGTTTTGTCATGTCTAATGACCAACTTAGTTGTTCTTCCTGACTCAGCAGAAAGTACCAGATTTAAATAAGTGTAGAAACTTCTTGTTGTAAGGGAAGTATATATGATGTAAGTAATCTCCCTTTCAATTTCTTGAGAGATATACTGAAATCTTATCATAAGTGTTCATAAGTTTACCTAGATCTTTCTATAACAGTGACAGAACCCAGAGAGAAAATTCACCCTTCTGGAAGAGCTCTTGATATTAGGAAGGCTCTCACTCCTAGAGTTGCAGTCATATAATTATGCTTTTTGTAAAATCTACTTTTTACTTTTAACAGAATCTCTTCTAATTTGGGGAAGCATTAATGTTTCTCTTGAATCATAACAATTATAGTAATTTGTTTATAAGAGAGGGCTATTATGACTACAAGATACATAGCTCAAGTTAAGGTGGAGATATTTATGTGGGTTACAAATAAAGAGTGCAAAAAGTTGATGGTAGGAACTTTGATAATATTAACAGATTAAACAAGGAATGTGATAACCCCAGAAAATAATTTTAGGATTTGAAACAGAAATAGTTGCATCACAGATATGAATTATTTTAGTGACATTTTCAAATAATGCAGAAGAAAAGAACTTGATCAGAGCAATGGAGGTGTTTGGATGAAAAGCATATTTCTGCAATGGAGATGGCTATCACCTTTTGTCTCTTTTATTAATTTGTCTGGTCTCTGCTAAAACCAAATGGATTATAGTGGATAATGATGGCGTCTCAATCACAGCTCCTTTTCCTGAGTACTTTGCATTTAGATTGATCACAGAAATTTTGACAGCAGGTGAATGCATACTTCTCAATCCTTATAAATACAGAAGACAAAATCAGCTCATTTTTAACTAGCCATACAAAAGATACTGAATGACCGACCAGAAATACTAAAAATTTTTGCAACCTCAACTACACATTATGAACTGGATATTATAGGATTCAACAAATCTTAAGTTCTGATGGATATACAGCCTGAAATGGTAAGAGGTTGACCTGAGCAGGTCAGAAGGCAAGAATAATTCATGAACAAGTGGATGATTCTAATTCTCATATCACTCACTTTTGTTAAATCAATGCTTCTTTCCAAACTCATGTGTATGGCCACATTGGGAGTACTCTATGATGAATGGACAGAGGAGGAAAGGATTTTGGTTGGGTTTTCAGACAAGTCATCTCAACACATGGGCATTAACCTGTAAGGAACAGTTGCCCATCACAGCATAATTCAAAAGTGGTCTCAAAGATAAGTAGCATGGAAAAATTATGCTACTGAGCAAAGTCCTTAATTACAAATTTGCTTTCTGCCTTGTATAAAGAGAGAGAGGTGCTTGGATTATGGATGTACATTGATTCAGGGGCAGTGGCAAGTGCCTGGATTGTTGATCCATCTGGAAGACGAAAAGTCTGAGCAAAGCGGTCTAGAAAAGACTTGTGTAAGTGGACCTAAACAAGTGAGAACTAACTAGAAAACATGTACAAGAGAGTAGGATTTAATTATCCAGATGATCAGGATGAACCGTGCTCTATCTATCCATCGTAATGATATCCAGTGACAGCACAAAAGGCACATGAACAGAGTGTGTCTGTACTAACAACAATGTGAGCTATGCCTGGGCTCAGCAAGGTGAGCTCCCTACCATAAATGCTAATCTGCCTTCTGCCACCTCTGAGTGTCCAACCTGCCAGTAGCAGATTCCATGCCAGAACACTCAGTGTGATGCCAGTCCCTGGGAAAATAGTCATGTGCCTGATAGTGGGTTGATTATATAAGACCTCTTCCATCCTGAAAGTGGAAGCAATTTCTCCTTATCAGAAACAATAAACACTGTAGACACAGATTTGCTTTCCATCTCCACATGGCCTTCATCAATACCAACATTTGACAACTCGCAGATGGACCGATACATTGACGTAATATCCCTTAAATATTGCCTAGGATCTGGTACCCATTTTGGGGCAAAGGAGATATAAAATGTTCCAATGATCTCAGAATTCACTGATATTCCCATGTAGCCCATCACCTTTAAGCATCCAGCTTCATAGAAGAGGGGAAGGGTTTGCTAAGAACTCAATCAAGGGAATAGCTAGAAGTCAGCTCTGGAGGAGATGGGATACTGTTCTCAGGATTCTGTACATGCATCCTGATCTGATCCCTGATATATGGTGTGTAGTTCCCGTTTGCCTACCATACATCATTTTGAGATCCAAGGGATAAAAGTAGATATGTTTTCTTTTGTTGTTACTTCCAGTAACTCACTTTCCTAGTCTTCAGTTTCATGAGGACAGAGGTCCTGGTTTCTAGAGAAGAATACAATATTTACCAGGAACACAGCAGAAATCTCTCTTTTGTGTTTCTTATACAAGTAAATCAGCAGATTAAAAAAAACGAGTTACTGTTCTGGCTGGGGTACTTGATTCTGTTGCTGGGAGTAGCAGCTAGGGTTGACACTGTAGATTGGAACAGAGATGAGTGTATTCAGAGCACAGAGACCGTAGTGGAATCTCTCTTAGCACTTATACACCCAAGGATAACTGTAACTAGACAATTGCAGCAACTACAACCCAACAAGAACAAGGGACAGAACTCCTGTAGATAAATTTTTCAGTCACCGCACAAGGCAGACAACCCAAACCAACTGAAGTTTTGGTCAAGAGTGAGAGAAATCTAGAATGAGAGGTGTTAGGGGGAGATGGTCTCTATCAGCTATGGTTGTGGGAATCGTTGCAATCAGGAACGTATCTCAGGTCTGCGTCCTTCTTTAGATCTCGTTTGAAAAACATGACTGGTCACAATTTTCAGGGGATTCTCAATTATTACCACCTAGACTCCAGCCACATACTCAATTGAGAACACTGGCTGCTATCACGTTCATCTCGTCCTCTCACACTACCAGATACTTTGGCCTTCCCTGGGAGAGGACTGTGTTTTTTGTTTTTGTTTTTGTTTTTCGGAGACGGAGTCCCACTCTGTCGCCCAGGCTGGAGTGCAGTGGCGCCATCTCCTTTCAATGCAACCTCCGCCTCCTGGGTTCAAGTAGTTCTCCTGACTCAGCCTCCTGAGTAGCTGGGACCACAGGTGCACGCTGTTACACCAGTCTAATTTTTTGTATTTTAGCAGAGATGGGGTTTAACCATGTTGCCCAGGCTGATCTCGAACTCCTGAGCTCAGGCAATCTGCCTGCCTCGGTCTCCCGAAGTGTTTTTTTCTTTGTTTTGAGAGAGAGACTAAGTCTTGTTCTGTTGCCCAGGCTGGAATGCAGTGGTGTGATCTTGGCTCACTACAACCTCTGCCTCCAGGGTTAAAGTCATTCTCCTGCCTCAGCTTCCCAAGTAACTGAGACTACAGGCGTGCATCACCACGCCCAGATAATTTTTGTATTTTTTAGTAGGGATGGGGTTTCACTACATGTTGGCCAGGACTGATCTCAAACTCCTGACCTCAGGTGATCTGCCTGCTTTGGCCTCCCAAAGTGCTGGGATTATAGGCGTCAGCCACCGCACCCATTCTGACACGGTCTCCAGTGTATCTGCGGTGGGTTCAGAGCACCCACTGACTACATCCTGGAGTTTCATTTCTAAGTGTTGCTATGGAAAGATAGTCAGTATACATTTTTCTTTAAAGGAGGAAGTTATGTGACAAGGGTTAGACTATCTTTTTTTTGTGACTATAGCACAGTGTAAAATGGAAACAAGTGGATAAAGGCATAAGATTATTTTTAATAGAAAGAATGATAAGAAACTGCTAACAATGAGTATCTTTTTAAGAATCGAAAAGAGATGATTAGATTTTTTCATTCTTTACATTAATGAAATGTTCAAATTTTCAAAACTTACGCATGTGCTCCTTTATATTTTTGTGTAAATAATTCATCTGCATGGTAACATTATGTAACTTTTTTTTATGTCATTATATTATGACAAAAACTAATAAATATATACTTTTAAAGTAGAAGTTTTGTTAAATATGGTGAAATATCTGTAAAAATGTATTTTCCTATGCCATCTAAATTGTAATTAACATAGGATTAAAATAGAAAATTATGTGTTAATCTACAATGACAAAATGAACGAGACAGGATACACCAGCTGGTGAAAGGTGTTCACACACCACTTTTGGAAACATCAAGGAGTATTACTAGGTAACTGA
Organism: Macaca nemestrina; assembly: GCF_043159975.1. Classification (NCBI taxonomy): domain Eukaryota; kingdom Metazoa; phylum Chordata; class Mammalia; order Primates; family Cercopithecidae; genus Macaca; species Macaca nemestrina. The sequence continues at coordinate 17,103,520 of NC_092136.1, forward strand.
TTTAGCAGGGTGGAGGAAGTTTTAGCCATCTGAGTAGGGATAGAGAAAACTAGCAAGTAAATTAATCTGCAAAACTCCTGAGATGCTAAAAGCTTGGACCATCAGGTTCTAGAGAATGTAGGGGTGAAGTATCCATTGCATTTCACGGCCATTATTTTATTTCCACAGACCTTTTTCCACACAGCTTGGTGATATTTCTTTTACGCTATCTTTCAAAAGATTGGAGGTTTATTCTTTTGAAAGGTTGAGCTAAACACTTGCTGGTATTAGTGTGAAGGACAGTGATGAAACATGTAGCAGCATGTACAAGAATAAGTGAAAATCCACACTGAACTACGGGGCTCTTTCCTCTCGCTGCTCCTAGGATATCAGCAGCCAGCATACATCATGAACTCCTTAATTTTCCACTGCTATGCACATATGCTAAGTAAGAAGGTGGAGGATTTTTTTTCTAGAAGAAAATATATGACTGTCACACTGGCTGCTTGCCCACAAAATAAACCAAAAATATACAGACACTGGCCACACATTTGGAGATTCCAAATAACTGGGTTTTGTTTGTTTATTTGTTTAATTTCCTAGACTTTAAACATAAATGGAGGCTTTTTGGTTTCAGATACGATGGCAAGACTAGTGAAGGCTCCAATAAATTACACACTAGAGAAACACTCGACCTATTCATTTAACCTCTCTATATAATCTAATAAATTATACTGAGCTTTAAGCTGATGCAATAGAATGAAAATTATGTAGTAGATTTACTGTGCACAGCCTATCATTCCCAAAGGAGGACTTCCACTGAGCGGAGGATAGTAAAGATTATCACAATGCCACTCACCAGGAATAAGAGTGTGAACACTTCAGCCCACTGCATCTTGGGCTGTAATTTCCACCACTTGCCTGACTCTGATGAGACAAAACATTTACACTTTATTACTCACAGATAGCCTGCAAGTGACAATAAAGTCCAGGACTCACGGCAAGCCAGTCACCTAAAGCTCAGAAAGGATGCCAAGGGCAGATGGAATCTCATCTGTGTTTGCCTCATGTTGCCTACAGCTGAGGGAGGCTAAAACAAGTTCTCTCTGAATTTTATGCCCCAAGGACGCCTAACTAGCTTAAATGCTAGTTGTAGGACATCCTGTTCTAGCAGGAGCAGAAACATAGCCTGGGCTGTTCCACACAGTGACTCATCTCAGAATGTTGCATTTTCAGCACAATCTACAGTTTTTCCGAAAACGACAAGCAAGAAAAGTGAGGTAAAGCTGGGTTGATCAAGGCCACCAAGAAACCATCATGAAAAGGCAAATTAGTCTTTGATTGCCAGCTTTTTGAGGTCTTCATTTTAAAGAATTTCTTATAGGCTAAAGTAACTGCACACAAAGTCTTCCAATAGAAGCTACCAGGTTCATTTAAGGCTCAAGGTTCTGGAAGTCTATTTATTGAGCCATGAAACAAATAAATAAGAAAGTAAAGATGATACATCTCATTATAATTTTTTCAGACAAGAGATATTATTCTACTTGACTGGACTTTTGTGTCCAGTCTATATTCTAAGAAAGAGAGAATTCTAAGATATAAAAGATTCCAAGATTCTTTATTATTATGCCTCTCCTAACTTATGCAAGTGATCTTTAATTAATGTAGGTGTGTAGGGGTAGATGAGTATATTTTTCTAGATATGTTTCTCATTACCAGAAGCATAATCAAATACCTCAAATCTAACCTTCTAGGTCACACATTTTCACAGGATACCAGTTTATTTTAGTGTTCAAGAAATTTTATTCCACGTATCACACAGACCAAATGACTAAAAATTGACATTTTTAAATTGACAGTAAAAAATGTAAATCCAGGTTGTCTTGTGGAATAAAAATTTATATGTTCCTCTAATTAAAACAATAGCAAAAAAAATAGGATATTCTGCTACCCAATCCTTCTCTCCTAGTGTGAACAGCTTACTAAGTTGGTTCACAAACACTCCAAAAATATCCACATTTGTACTATTCATTGAAGTCAACTATTCATTGACAGAGTAAGAGATAAACCCATTTTGAAATAATCACACAAACAATACTGTATATCAATGAAATGTATCTACAACTATACTTAATAACCAGTATAAAACTTAATAACTTAATGCTGAATACTGAATACAAAATAAAATCAATTCCTAAAACTCTACATATAGTATGTTAAATTCTTTAAAATTCAAAACCAGATAAATCTTTATAAAATATATCCATCTTAGGCAAATATGTTTTATTTTTAAGCAATAAGAGTATTATGCATTAACAAAATCAGGACATTGGCTCCCTTTAAGGTGAGACAAGGGACAGGATAGAAAAGAGATTAAAAATACATTTAATTTTTGGTAACAGTTTAAGTTTTGGTATGGGTAATAAATTTACATGTATTTGTTATATTAGTTAAATAAATGTAAAAAGCAATAACATAAAATAAATAAAAGATGATAAAATTGTTTAGAAATAGGTAAATTCTGCTGTTAAAATTTTATTATAAGAACTGGTTCCTTCTAATTATCTGTTGACTCTGCTTCCTTCTGTGTTGGCTTTTTTTAACTCATGGTAAGATTATAAGCAGGGGTCCTGTATCTGTACTCTCAGCAACTCTATTAGGAATAAGAAAATGACTTCTCTCAATAGTCCAGAAAAATGTGTTGACTTTGCATTTTTTTTGCTAATAATGCTTCAATCCAATCATGAACTCCTAGGGGACTTGTTTTATAATCAATCTAGTGAGAGTCATATTCACACACTTGGGAAGAAATAACACAATCCAAACATTACACAAATATGCTGAAAATGGCAAAGTTATGGCTACTTAGAGGAAAATGAGAGTTCAGAGCCCACCGAGACAGTTTCTACAACTTGACATTAGTGTTCTTATGAGGCAGGCAGGATGCATCTGCAAAAGTATTTAGATATTGTACAGAAAAACAACAAATAACCACCAAAGATTGCATGTTTTCTCCTTACTGAGACTATATTCCATATTATATTATGAAAAATAGTGCACTCTAGAATAGGTGCTGAAATAGAATAGATGTTGAAAATCCTGACATTTTCAACATCTCATTTGGTGTGTTGATTACAAGTGCTAAGTCGTATCAGTGAAAGAGATTTTCTACTGCAGCATTTGATGTATCTCAAGTCCCAACCTCACTTACATTGCTGTTCTTTTAAATGAGTAGTTTTTTGTAGTTCAGAAAGAATCTTTGATTTACATCCTTAACCGTCGCATAGGTAATTTTATAGAAAAGTTAATTATAAATTATTACCCAAGCTCTCTTCCAATGTGGTTTCATTTGTCATATTTACTAATTTACTTAATAAATGTGCAATTGATTATTTAATACCGACCATTAATTGTCATTTTCAACATTTTCTTAGGGTAGATAAGTGAGCAACCTGGGCAAGCTGCTTAACTTCTGTGAGTTTCAGTTTTCTTTCAGTTTTACCTACTTCATGGAATAGTTATGGGGATTAAAAGATCAAACTTTTACAAAGTGATAAACAGAGCCTAGTATATAAAAAGCATTCAATACATATTTGGTAGAATAAAATTATGTTAATAAAAACATGTTGTAATGAGTGCTATTTTACTAACTTGAGTAAATAAAACAAATAGAAATGAAGTTGAAAAAAGTGAGATTAAGTTATTGGTGTACATATTAATCCTCAGACCACTTGCTATGAATATGAGGGTTCTCGGAGGGAGATGTCTACACCCCACAGAGTAGAACCTCTTGTTTTGAGACATCATACTTCCTTTCCTGCATACTACTTGCAAATAAATTATAAGTGTATTATGGAAGCTAGAAAAATTCATTTCCCAATGCAAGGAGGGGCAACTTTAAATCACTGGTGGGAGCAGAAGTATTTCTTGGTGATCCACATCTTCTTTAACCAATGACTTTCTGTTTTCTCTCACTCTCTCCACCATCCATTTATATTTTTCCTCTTTTTCCCTTGCATCTTTGGTGTGCTTGAAGCACCTCCACATCCTCATTTGTATCTAATTACTGAGTATGAGGATGATTAACTTACTGTTCATGTAGGCTAAATAGACAAACCAAAAGTTAAATTTATTGCAACACTGGAATTGATTTCAATTTGCAAAATAAGGGAAACTTTAGGGAATAATATTGTCTAGGATGCTAATACCTTTTATCATGTCTTGAGGTATTCCCTCTGAAATGCAGGGAAAAATTTTTTTTCCAATATTCCATGGGAAGGCTGCTTTCAAAAAGAGATAATCTTGACACTAATTTAGAGAAAGGAACAGGGAAAAAAATGAATATTCAAATGTTTTCAAGGTTTAATGTTAATATATGAAATAAATATAATAAAATATAGTATTTGGAATAAAACAATCTTTTGAATTCAACAAATACAAGCCTGAACTGGTAAAAGCTTGGCCTGAGCAAATCAGAGGACAAGAGTGGTTCAGGAACAAATGGATAGTTCTGACTCTCATATGACTCATCTCTGTTAAATCAATGCCTCTTCCTCAAGTCACACATATGGCCTCACCGGGAAGGCTCTGGGATCATCTGACAGAGGAGGAATGGATTCTGGTCAGGTTCACATACAAGTCACCACAGTACATTGACATTAACCTAAAAGGACATCCCAGCCCTAAATGGTGGCCTTAAAGGTATGTAGCATAGAGAATTTCTGCTAATGGACAAAACCCTGAATAATATTCTTGGTTTCAACTTTGTGTAGAAGGGGAAGAGTCCTGGGTAATAAATATACATTGACTGGAGGCAGTGGTAAATGCCTAGTTTGTTGATAAAGTTCCTGGAAGATCAGAAGACTGGACCAAGTGATCTGGAAAAGAGGGATGTGAATAGACCTATTGAAGTTAGACCTAACTTGAAAGCATGTACAAGAGAACAGACTTTAACTATCCAGACGATGAGAATGAACTGTGCTCTGATATGGTCCGTCCCTAAGGATATTCCAGTGATAGCACAATGAGCCCATGAACAAAGAGTCTATACTGGCAAGGATGTTTTATGCCTGGGCTCAGCGACACGAGCTCCCTACCATAAATGCTCATCTGCCGTCTGCCCGCTCTGAGTGTCCAACATGCCAGTAGCAGAATCCATGCCTGAGCACTCAATGTGATGCCTGTCTCTGGGAAAATATTCATGTGCCTGATAGCGTGTTAATTATATAAAACCTCCTCCACCCTGAAAGTGAAAGCAATTGGTCCTAATCAGAAACAATAGACACTGTAGATGCAGTTTTGTCTTCCATCTCCATAGTACCTTCATCTACACCAACATTTGACAGCTTGCAGACGGATTGACACATTGACATAATATCCATTAAAGATTGCCTAGGACCTGGTACCTATTTTGGGGCAAAGGAGATATAAAATGTTCTCATGATCTCAGAATTCACTGATCTTCCCGTATAGCCCATCACCCATAAGCATCTAGCTTCATAGAAGAGAGAAAAGGACTGTTAAACGCTCAATCAAGGGACTAGCTAGAAGTCAGCTCTGGAGGAGACAGGATGCTCGTTTCAGGATTCAGCGTATGCATTGAATGCTGACCCGATGCCTGCTACGTGGTGTGGAGTCCCCATTTGCCTGCCATATACATCATTCTGCGATCCAAGGGGTGAAAGTAGAGTGTTTTCTAATTTTTGCACTCCCAGAAACTCACTTTCTTAGTCTTCAGATTCACGAGGACCGAAGTCCTGGTTTCTAGAGAGAAAAACATATTTTCCAGGAACACAGCAGGAACCACTATTTTGTGCTCCTTATGCAAATGGACCAGCAGGAAAAAAAAAATAGTTACTATTTTGGCTAGAGTACTTGATTCTGGTTATTATGAGTGGCTAGTGTTGTCATAATGGATTAGGACAGAGATGATTGTATCCAGAACACAGAGAAGGTAATGGAATCTCTCTTAGCACTTGCACACCAGGGATAACTGTAACTGGACAATTGCAGCAACTACAGTAAATAAGAACAAGGCAACTAGGGATCAAACTCTTATAGATAATGCTTTCAGTCACCCCACAGGGTAGACAACCCAAACCAACTGAAGTGCTGGCCAAGGGCGAAAGAAATCAAGGGTGAGAAAATGGGTGCTGGAAGAGGAAGATGTTCTCTATCAGCTATGGTTCTGGGAATTGCTGCAACATTAAGGAAGTTATCTCAGTTGTGTTTTTCTTTAGGTCTAGTTCGGAAAACAGAACTGGTCACAATCCTAAGGACATTCTCGATTACTACCTCCCAGTCTCTGGCCACATGCTCAATCAGTTGCGAACCCTGGATGTTACCTCATTCATCTCACCCTCTCACACTGCCAGCTGCTTTGACCTTCCCTGGGAGAGGACTGTTTTCTGGCATGGTCTCCAGTGTGCCTGCCATGGCGACAGCATCCACGTCCAATCTGACTAGACCCTGGGGTTTCATTTGTAAGTGCTGTCGTGGAGAGACGGTCAGATCATATTATTCTCTAAAGGAAAGAGTTACGTGTCAATGTTTATACTATTCCTTTCTGTGACTACAAACATAACATAAAATAGAAATTATAAGTGAATATAGGTAAAAAATTATTTTTAATGGAAGGAATCATAAGAAACTGCTAACAATGGTGTGTTTCTAAGAAAAGATAGGAAAGTGATTATTATGCTTTTTCTTTCAGTTTTTACATTGTTGAACTGTTTGAGTTTTCAGACAGTTCAATATGCATGTTTTCCTTTATATATTCATGTAAATAAGACATCTGTATGGTAATATTATGCAACTTTTCATTTTCTTCTTTTCTTTTGTCATTGTGTTATGACAAAAGCTAATAAGTGCATATTTTAAAAAATAAAATTTCTGTTAAACTTAGTAAACTGTCCACAAAAACGTATTTCCTTTGTCGTCTGCATTGTCGCTAAAATAAGAGTAAAATAGAAATTATATGTTAATCCACAATGACAAAAAAGCAGGCAGGAAATACCGGCTGGTGAAAGATTTTCACACTTTTTTTTGAAAAATAGAGAACAGTGTTACCAGGTAGTTGACTCAGTGTTGTGGGGGAAGTTACAGCCATCTGAGCAAGGACAGAGAAAACTAGCAAGTTAGTTCACCTGCAAAACTCCTGAGATGCTAAATGCTTGTAGCATATGATTCTACAGAATGTAGGAGTGAAACATACATTGTATTACATGAAAATTATTTTATTTCCACGGGCCATTTTCTACACAGTCAGGTAAGAATTCCTCTATATTATTTCACAAAAGATTGGAGGTTTATTCTTTTGAAAGACTGAGCTAAATAATTCCTGGAATTAATGTGGGGGACAGTGATGAAACGTGCATGTACAAGGATAAGTGAAATCTACGCTGTGAACTATGGGGCCTTTTCCTCTCGCTGCTCCCAGGATGTCAGCAGCCAGCACACATTACAACCTTATCAATTCCCCACTACTCTATACATAGCCTCAGTAGCAGGGTAGAGGATTTTTTTTTAGGAGGAAATATATGAGTCATACTATAGTGCCTGACACCTCAAAAATTAAGCCCATAAATATGCAAACACTGCCCACACATTTGGAAATGCTAAATTTTTTAAAATTTATTTCCTCCACTTTAAACATAGGGTGAGTTTCTGCTTTCAGGGATATGACGGCAAGACCAGTGAATGGCAAGATAGGGTAATCGAAACGGTCCCCAATGGAAAGCCAGGAGGAATTGCTCTTCTGCATGTTTGTGATTCTATGTTTAATAATGTTTCTCTGTCATAGATATTTCAGGAAGTTATCTAATTATGAAATATTAGAAAAAATGCGATAATAATGACAAATAATACCTTACTCTTTTGAATGTGTTATTCTCTCATTTTTCCACTCCAAATCCCATGAGGTTGTTATTACTGCCTTCATTGCACAGATGAGTTAAGCAACGCTGAGAAATCTTAAGATCATCTAGCTTAAATTATTAAGTCCAACTTTTTCCCTTTAGCCTCCAAGAAAACATTTCTGCCCCAAAGTTTCTTCATCGCATTCTTTACCTCTGCATTTCTCAGCGTATAAATCAGAGGATTTAACATGGGAGTGATAATGGTGTAAAATACAGCCACCATCTTATCCTCTGAAAAGGTAGTATCAGGGCGCATGTACATAAAAGTACAGGGGCCGAAAAACATAATGACCACGGCAATGTGGGAGCCACAGGTGGAGAGGGCTTTGTGCCTGCCTTCTGCTGACTGCTTTCTCAGGGAAACCAGGATGATGCTGTAGGAGATTAGCAAGATAACAAAACTCCCCAGAGCAATGGTACCGCTGTTGGCTGTCACAACAACACCAACAATATACGTGTCTGTGCAGGCAAGTTTCAACACAGGGTGAACATCACAAAAGTAGTGATCTATCTCATTGGGTCCACAAAAGGGTAGCTGGACTACCAGAGCCACTTGGATAATGGAGTGTAAGAACCCACCTACCCATGTCCCTAATAACATCTTATTGCATCTCTCCTGGTCCATGATGGTCGTATAATGTAGGGGTTTACAGATAGCCACATAGCGATCATAGGCCATCACAGTGAGGATGAAGATCTCAGTGCAACCAAAGAAATGTACTCCAAAGAGCTGCAACATGCACCCCACATAGGAGATGGTTTTGTCCTTTGCTAACAGGTCAACAATCATCTTGGGAGCTGTGACTGAAGAGTAACAAATGTCCACCAAAGACAAGAAGCTGAGAAAGAAATACATGGGTGACTTAAACAGATTGTTCAGGCAAACTGTCAGCATGATGAGGAGATTTCCCAGAAGAATGATTATGTAGAAGACAGAAAATACCACGAAACAAACTTTCTCAATCTCTGGGCTCTGAGAAAGACCCCAGAAAATGAATTCAGTTACGTTGTTTATTTTTTCCATGGAACGAGTCAAGTTCTTAGGAGACAATTAAATTACCTGAAAAAAAGAAAACATAAAAAGGACTATATTTCTTCTATTTCTAGCACAGAACCAATGGAAAATCACAGTAGTTGAAAGTGGGAAAAAATGCTGATTGGCATGCATGCTTAACGAAATTGAAGTGCATCTCTTTTGATCATCTTACCTCAAGATTAAATCACATTCATTCACTTCAGGTGAGAAAGCAAAATCCAGAGAGAGAAAGTAAAACCCCCAGTCTCATATATATGTTACCATATGCCTCTCTTCTCTCACCTTTTATTAATGTTTATTTAGCTGTTTCTAAACGTTATTTAGTTTTTATTTTGTACAAGACATTGAGTTTTGAAACAACTTCTGTATTTTGGGATATGGTCACATCTATGTTATCTACCAGCAAACATTTGGAAATGTTTGCTTTGTTTTAGACCCATAAGTGAAAACATATCCACATTTCACCTTTTGAATATTGCCATGCCTGATTATCACATCCACTCACAAATACTCTGCAATTTCTCTGCAAGTGTATCCACTCATGGGCTTTGTAAGTTCTCATGAAACTCTATCTTTGTGCACATGATGTCTGCACTTCTGCCAATGTGGTCTCTAGCCCTGATAGTCAAGATGCAGTGTGACGTAATAGAAGAGCAAAATTACAAAAACTTGATTCTAAAATGACAGTGCTGTAACCCCAGGTAAATTATTTAACTTAACAGAAATTCTCTTATCCCGTTTGTGAAATGACAGTTTCAATTTCACTACTACATATCATATTAATGGTTATTTCAACCATGAAATTAGATCACTTCTGTCAGTATGAAATATTCATAAAACCCTGATAGGAAGTCAGAGAGAAGGTAAAGCAATAAAAGAAACTTTTAGAGAGAAAGCAAGACCTGTTTGATTTGAAAGGAGGTGGAGTGAAGTCTTATGTAATTTCTCCATGTACAAACTCAGAATACTTTAGGATTTTCCAGGACTGACTTTGCTTTGCATTTTAAACATTTGTCTATCAACTGAAACAAAGAAAATGGGTGTAAAAAAGAGAAGACTGTCCATTAATGTCAACATTGCTTCATACATCTTTCTAATCTTTCAAGTTTTATTCAGGCTGTATTCATTCTCCCAGTTTGGTAGATTTATAGTTCTGGAAGAGATCATCACTGAATGATAATTTTGATGGGTTTAGGAAAATCGCAACATTTATTTAAATAGATGAATATTCAGTGGTGAAATTTCAGGCACTATAATGGGGTCGTTGGTATGTTTGGATAGAAAAGGGCATGTGGAATAGTTTTGATTAAAGGAGCTTTTAGGACTCTTTTTCAAATCAACCATAGATGTAAGTGATTCCTCCAATTACAGGTTGTCTAGCAGAGACCTGTAGATCCTCTCAAGATCCACCCAGCTGAATGCTGACAACACCTACTGAACTCTGTGCTCTCGGCTATCCCTGTGCAGTGACATTGTGGCTAACACTTCCAGCTTTTGGGAAACTACAAGGCTGTGTTTCTTCAGGTATTCATGTTAGAGTTGGCACAGTAGTCATTACAGGCGTGCCATCTCTTGTGCATTACAAAATAATGATTATAAAGGTAATAGTAATAATATGATTTAGGTACAGACTGACACACATTCCCTGCTTTTACATACTCATTCCTCTTCAGTTTTCCTGCTGAATTAAAAGAAATATACTATCCTCCACTAAGAAAGCCCCTCAACTTAAGGAAGCTCATATCATAGCAGTTTTGGGCAACAATTATTTATGTCGCTTGGCTCTCATCTACAAGAAACTGGGCTTTTGTGCACAAGCCTGAGGATTTTTCCTCTACTGTCCATATCACAATGTTCTAGAGGAAATTTTTTCATTCACCAAGATATTTTATTAAGGGACTAATTTATCTTGATTGCAGGATTGAGATTTAAAGTTCCATTTATCAGAATGTGCATCCTAGTAAAGGCTGCTAACCTGAGTCATGGCCTCTCTTGACTCCAACTGATGCAGTAGCATCTTGCTGTTTATCTCCTTAAGCCAATATCCATCGCAAGGATGCCTTCCTCTTTTTACTGAGTATTTTGGGCATAATGACTCACTTTCCTTTGAAATTACTGACATTTTCTTATTCATATCCATCCTACCCTACCTCATAGTCACGTTTAGGTGCATGTTATTATCTCCACTATCATCGTTGTAATAATTTGGTTATCTCTGTATTTCAAAGAACAATCTCTATCAATTATATTACAAATGTTCAAAATCTAACAATTTAATTATCTTTTTCCACAAATATTCTGTATTAGTTTAAAAAAAAAACTCACCAGTATTTTCCTGAGCTTGAGTTCACTTTGTGTTTCTATCTCTTCTTGAGTTAATTTGGGTGCAGCTGCCCAAAGCAAAGTAACAGTGATGCCTGAGGAATTCCTTTGTGAATAATTAGTACCAGAAAATACCTGACCCCCCAAACTGAAAGGCTGGTAGAAATCAGTCTTTGTTGTTCCTGGTTTTCTCGCCTAATGATATCTGCAATTTCACAGGGTCTCTGGCAATAAATGCTCTTTTCTCTATTCTTATAGGTCTATTTAAAGAGGAAGATGCAAAATGATAAATGACCTTGGAGACAGCTTTTCCCCAAAGTCTTCCTCCATAGTCAAAACCAAATTGCAACCCTACCAATGAACTTTAATTCTAGTGTCTGTTCAATGTTTTAAAATTAAATTTTAAAAATTATTGCTAAATACAAAAACCGATCAATTCTCAGATTCATGACTGTGGCCCTAATCCAAAGCAATTCAGCAAAGAGAAGTAATAATTTTATCATTCTAAACCTTGTTTTTTGAATTAATATGCTTTATTATATGCATTAAATAGTCCATATTTGATATAACATATTAAGATATCTGTTTTATGTTATTTATTGAATTGTAACTGTTCTTTCTTGAAAGCTATATTTTAATACAAAATAGTATATTCGATTGTGCTATTTGGGAACATTGCTTTTCTTAATTGATTCTATGCTGATTTATGGAGAAATAGGTGGGATAAGGTTCATGTTTGGCCTATGCTTGGAGTAAGTATGGGTTGAATTTAATTCATTTACTTTTATATTGTAAATCCTTAAGGTTGACTCACGAAAACTAATAATAATCTTGCTTTTTCTCTTCCTATTCCTATTAGTTTCTTTCCCCATGCTTGACTTTTTACTTTACTCTTCTTAGCTTATCTCACATTTTTCTTTATTTCAAACAACATCCAAAATGTCAAAGAGATCCTGCTTACATTTTCACTATCTGGAGTTAGCAGAAGAAATGAGTGAAACATTAAGAGCAGGAAGTAAAAAAGCAATTATGCACAGGTTTGTGGAAACATTCATCGCGATTAAGCTAGTGTGTTAGTTTCCTGTTGCTACTGCAACAAATTACCACAAGCTTAGTGACTTAAATCAATACAAAGTCAGTATTTCACATTTCTGCAGGTGAGAAGTCCAAAATGAGGCTCACTGGGCTAAAATCAAGGCATTGTAATGGATAAATCCTTCTGAAGTCTGTAGGGGAAAACTCATTCCCTTAATTCTTCCAGCTTCTAGAATCTACCTGCTTCCTTATGACCCCTTTCCTTCATCTCTAAAGCGGGCAGTGTAGCATCGTCAAATCTAACTTCTGCTTCACTTTCCCACTTTAAATAAACCTTGTGAATACATTGAGCCCACATGGATAGTGCAAGATAATATCTTTGTTTTAAGGTCCACTTATTGGCAAACTTAATTTTTATCTACAACATTTATCACCTTATCCTGTAACAAAATATATTGATAAGTTCTGAGGACTAAGATGCGAACATCTTTGGGGAATCCCTATTCTGCTACTCAGTTATTTAGATGAGTAAAATTATCTATTTTAAGGTAATTTTTGTAAAGGGTATAAAACCCAGATCTAGATTGGGGTGTGGATTATTCGATGCTGATGAAGAATTTATTTGTGGCAGGTTAATTATAATGAATTATTCTGTGGAAGAATTAACTATAAAATACGATAAATTCCTTTGATTTAGTTGTTGACTATACTGTTCTATGTATGTCTGTTAATGCTGCTTTGGATCATTTGATGGTTTTGGATCAAATTCTGTCTATCCTTCTCCATCCATGTGAAGTTAGAATTTGTAAGTGTTTCTATCTTGCAAATTCGATTAATATTTAATTATTTAAAACATAATAATCAATATTGCTTCGAATGCTAACATATTTGCCTGCTTTATCCTTTTCATGCTTTCAGTTTCACTTTTGTGTGTATGTGTAATCAATGGTTTAGGTGCATCTTCTGTGAAAGCACATTTGACAAACTGTATTTTAAACCTTTATGATAATTTTCATTATTCTGTTGAAGAATTTACTTCATTTTGTTAATTTTGTTTTAACTTGTATATTTTAATTGGCTTGTATGATCATTTTTTGCTTTTATTTTTGTTTCTGCCCAATTTTTATGTTTCCTTCCTATTTTCTTGCCTTTTATTTGGAATGATATTGTTTCTTTTTAAAAATACATTTCTGGCAGGGTGCGGTGGGTCATGCCTGTAATCCCAGCACTTTGGGAGGCCGAGGCAGGCAGATCATAAGGTCAGGAGTTCAAAACTAGCCTGGCCAATGTGGTGAAACCCTGTCTCTACTGAAAATACAAAAATTAGCTGGGCGTGGTGGTGCACGCCTGTAGTCCCAGCTACTCAGGAGGCTGAGGCAGGAGAATCGCTTGAACCCGGGAGGCAGAGGTTGCAATGTACCCAGATTGCACCACTGCACTCCAGCCTGGTGATAGAGTAAGAGTCTGTCTCAAAAAATAATAATAATACATTTCTTTGTCTCTTTTCCTCTCCCACAATTTTAGTAATTACTCAAAAAATCATAACTGTACATTATTATTACCAAGTCTGAATTTAATCAGTATCTTTTCTCTCCTACTAAGCAATACTTCTTTTCAATTTACATGATGTTGTGGTCTACGTTTTTCGTTCTTGCTTCTATTTTTCATCTTCTATATATTAGACATGTTTAATATTTTTAACACAATATCTCAGTTTACAAATAAGGTTAGTATTTTCCTGATTCACTATTCCTTCCTGGATTTTAAATTTTCCTTCTTGGAACATTTTTCCTCTTAATAAAAATTAATATTTACAACTACTTTAAGTGAGTGTCTCTGTATAGTAAATTCTTGGTCATTTTTAAATTGCGGTTTATTTTGTTTTATTCTACTGAAGACTCCCCACTTCACTTTTCTTGAAAAACTATGGAATTCAAGGATAATATTTTACATTTGGCATTTTTAAAATGTAATTCTATTTTCTTCTGGCTTGTAGTCTTTCTGTGTTTTGAATTATTTTATTTATTTATTTATTTATTTAAGACGGAGTTTGGCTCTTGTTGCCCAGACTGGAGTGCAATGGTGCGATCTCCGCTCACTGCAACCTCCACCTCTCAGGTTGAAGCGATTCTCCTGCCTCAGCTTCCCGAGTAGCTGGGGTTACAGGCACGCACTACCACGCCCAGAGAATTTTGCAGTTTTAGTAGAGACGGGGTTTCTCCATGTTGGTCAGGCTGGTCTCTAACTCCTGACCTTAGGCGATCTGCCCGCCTTGGCCTCCCAAAGTGCTGGGATTGCCGGCGTGAGTCACCGCACCTGGCCCCGTGTTTCAAATTATTATTAATTAGAAGTAATATTTTGTAGGGCTCTTTTAGAGAGCAACTCTTTTACTTTGTTGTAATTTTTTTCTAAATATTTCTCATAGTTCTGGAAATTGTCAATTATTATCTCTTTAAATGTATTTTCTCACTATTTTATAAATCCTGAAGTCTGGTAGACATATGTTGCTCCCTTTTATTCCATTTCTAAGGTCTGTTAATATCCCTTTAACTTTTTCCATATCTTTGTCTCTCTCTCCTTTGTTTTGAGTAAATTTGTTGATATCCGGAATTCACTAGGAAACACTACTATGTTTTATCCACTGAGTTTCTAATAAAAATATCATTTTATTTATTTATTGAAGTTATTTTGTTATCTAACAGCCCAGAAAATTTTTAAACTAAATGTAATTTGACTTTAAAATCATTTTCTATTTTATACAATAAAGATTTATATTATGTTTTGTGTTCATTAACTACAATAAATCCCGTCTTTGTATGCTTGTATGCTGTGCTCTGGCATAGCTGTTTCCAACCTGATTTCCTCCTATATTCAGACATTTTTATTGTGTGATCATTTGCTCTTGAGCAAATTTTTTCTTCTTTTAATTTTTGGTTTTCTATATGAGCAGATTTATTTCAACTGTGCCTTAAATATAAATTCCTGAAAAGACTTTATTTTTTGCATTAGATGTCTGCACACACGTGTGTATGTGTCTGAGTGTGTGTGTGACAGTCCAGTGTTAGCATAAACTCATAGCACGCCTTCTTCATTTGGCATCACTGCCCTTATTGGGAGTTCAGTGAAGTACATTATTTTTCCTTCTTAGAAGCTAAATACAGAATTTTTCCAGTTTCATTTAATATGGCAAGTGACTTCATATGCTACAATGAATATTCTATTTGATAACATTTTTCAGTGGTGATACTTCTGTGTTAATCTTGCTATCATAATCTAATGCTGCATCCCTGGAAGTTTTTCTAAGCTTCATTGTGTAAACTACCATTCTAAGAGCATTCATCCTTTTTTCCTGTGATTCACAGACAGGTTTGCATTAATCAGCTTATCTCGTATCCCACTGTGTGGATCCTAGAAGTGTAAGCTATTTCACATATTTATTTCTAAATCTTTTATTTCACTTAGTGTTTTTCTATGGCTAATTATTTTTTCAATTAATATCTTTCATTTATATCAGTAATATATTATGAAAGATATGAATACAAATATAGTACTACTTTCTTAAAATTGTTTTAATTACATTATAAAGCATAATGAAATAATAAAAGACATATATTCACTGAAAAATACGTTTCAAAATGTTCAAAGCAGCACTATACATAATAACCCTAAATGGGAAATCACCCAAATGCCTGGCAACAAGGGAATGGATAAATTAATCATTATATATTCACATGATAAGATACTGTATACATTAATGAAAACAATCAGAAAACTTGCCAACATGAGAAATGACTCACAACTGAAATACTGAGAAGGCACGCATTCAGCAGCAAAATCTATATCACTCTTATTCTTCAAAGTACAAGAACAGATAAAAACATTATTATTATTATTATTATTATCATTATTATCATCATCATTTGAGATGGAGTCTTGCTCTGTCACCCAAGCTAGAGTGCAGTGGCATGATGTCAGCTCACTGCAACCTCCGCCTCCCCAGTTCAAGCTATTCTCCTGCCTCAGCCTCCCGAGTAGCTGGGATTAAAGGCGTTCCCACTGCGCCTGGCTAATTTTTGTAATTTTAGAAGAGACAGGGTTTCATCATCTTGGTCAGGCTAGTCTCGAACTCCTGATCTCGTGATCCACCCACCTCAGCCTCCCAAAGTGCTGGGATTACAATACTACAAGATTTAGAAATAAATATTGTGGTTAACTTTGGGAGGTATTAATAATAAAC